>NC_136768.1:25125942-25786192 GCF_947034865.1 Barbatula barbatula | reverse complement strand
GCTGCCAGAACTGTTTATCTAAATGAACGATTCTTTGTGACGATGTTGCATAATAAAACAATAAAGAAAATAACATGACATTTACAGAATACAGATCACCTCGCAAACACATTTGACTGAATATCGCTAGTCAAAATCCTTACTTTCCAACATTTGTTAATGAACTGTATGAGTAAGCGCCGATACCTTAATGGGGCGGAGCTTAGCGAAGGATCCGGTCCGTCACCTTGTCACCTTTACTTCATTGGCTCTCTCTTTCAGTCTATTTCCTGTCTGCTCATCTGAGCGAGTATTAATGCTTTCTTCTCCTCCCTGACAGTGGAATGAGGGCCAAGCATCTCCTTTCAGCTGGTTGGATGAGGCGAGATCGAGGCCCCTGCCTGCCCCTGTTTAGATCTCCGAGGCTTCTCTCGGAGGAAAACATCATTTAACTCTCTTCCTCTCCTTCGGCTCGACACACCGGTGTCACTTGGGTGGTGCAATGTGACCAGGATACCAACAGGACGACTCATTAGTCAAACCCTGGCACAGACAGGCACGCACACATTGCTCCACGGTTCAGGATTTAATTAAAAAGAGTTTGAGCACTGTGGGTGATTCTCATCATGACATACACGCCTCACCTCTGAGGTTAATATCGGTCTAATGCACTCTCGTCGCACACAGACACACGTACACCGCTAACATTACACATACTAGAATGAGTGAATCACACAAGGATGCATGCAGCTCTTACAAAACAAAAAGAACGACAAATCTTATGTCATTGTGCTCATTTTTAGACAGCGAGGTTTTAAAAAAACAATGGTTAACCAATTTACAAGTGTCGCTCACTAGTTGATTCATAAATTATTACTTTTAATCCTCCGTCCCGAATATCTATGTGGTAACTTGGTCCTTCATACAACATGTATGCGAGAGAGGGAGCTATACAGTACAGACAATTGCTGGAGCTCCAAGAAACTAAAGACATCACGATACGTGACAACCACCAATTGATTCTGTCGGTTTGACGGCACATAGTGTGTGCGTGCAGTTTAGTCGCAGGAATGAATCCAGTGCTGTTCTGGTCTGTAATTAGGTATTTCAGCACATTGACTCGGTCTATGCATGTGTGTTAAGCAGTAATTGTTCAAATCTAAGCGGAAAGTGCTAATTAATAGGCAAAACCAAAGAGTAGCCGTACCCACACCGTCACACTAACACAGCAAGTGTGCAAAAAATGTCCAATAATCACAACCACAGCTAATGTAAGTCCAATTAATAGTTTTTAAGTAGCTTTAAGACTTGCACACACCGGGACGATAATCACACGAGCTTATCGCCAAGGTTTTTCCGAGACGTTTTTCCGCGTTCATGTCCAAATGATTTTCACTGGCCAAGTGAATGTGCAAAATTCACTCTCTGAAATAGATGTCGTTTAACGAAAAACAAAAATACACAAGGTGGCGCTGCGCAACTTTATGCTTCTGATACTTGCTTGTCACACAGAAGAAGAATACATATTGCTTCCTTTTCGTCTGTGGCTGCGTCCGAAATCGGCGAAAATAGTGGGCGAAACCTCAGTATGCAAAAAACAGTAGGCGTGAATTACCTGGAAGGTAAAGTGTGGATCGGATGGATGCTTATCTATCCCATGATGCCACTGGAGTCCAATTTCCAAAGTAAATCAAATAGATATAGCGGAAAACTTGAAGGCGGACACCCATTATTAATGTAAGTGACTAAATTATGTTTTTATCAACGCTCACCTGTAAGTTGTTGTTAATATGTCATAGGTCAAAGAGCATACCGGTCACATGACCATAAAACAAGAATGTCCGAAATGCATTCATACTACTCCCACTACATAGAATGCACTTTTTAAACGGCTGATAGGTAGGCCAACGTGTTAGTTTACCGCCCTGCGTCAAAGACCGTTTCGTGCTTGAGCGCCACCAAGTCGTGTTGTACTGACACTGATCCGAGGTGCATTCAGGCCAGGGATTCAAACCCATGACCTTAGTGATGCTAAAGCACTGCTCCTCCAAGAGAGCTACACCCAGCGTTTACCCATGTACAACTCATACGTCGTTGTGAGTGGTTGATGGGGGTACCAAGACATTGCTAACATGCTAGCTAAGGTGTTTAATTCTTTCTTTACTGGATTACTAAGCAATGCGCTACAACAGTTGGTTACTAACCCAATTCAACAGAGCACACATCATGTCTCTGTGTTGTTTCAGTCCCTAGATAATGTTTAGATCTTCAAAAGGTCATGTTTGGTCATTGGGTTAGGACTTCGTTCAAGTGTGAGCAATCGTGATGTGAAGCTTGCCTTAGCAAACACTGCTGAAATATTAATCCTTCAAATTATGTAAAGAGGCGGTAAAACTTCATTTTAAGCATGCAAAATTATTTCTAGCCCCTGAAATAAAGATGAGCAACAGGACATGATGTCACGCACCAAGGCTCCTGTTTTGAATACATCAGTGAAATTAAAAATAAAAATACTGAATTAAAAATGTTAATATATACCATCTGCGATGCGAATCATTAAGCTGCTCATTATAATTAAAGTTTGTATTGTTTCCTACTTGCGTTGACGCAAAACTTCATGTTTGATTCTCAGCTGACAAAGTCAATCTGTGGCATTTAGATACTAAAACGTTGGCCTAATATCACTGTATACATTTACAGGTCAGAGTCCACCAGATTTTTATTTTTTTCTCAATCTTCCTTAGGTTGCAAATTGCTTAACTGAGATTTAGTAGCAGAGAATTTTGTTTCAAAAGTCAATATAAGAAATTCCACTATGTACGAACATTAAATACCTGAACACTATATATTAACAGTGTAATTACATGTTATTCTGAATTTTTTTACATTTACTGATGAGTTTGAGGTACTGTTAGGTTTAGGAATAACGGCACGCTAAGGGTAATGATCGGTTCACCCAAAACAAAGTGTGACCGACAAAGCACTCAATAATGTGAAAAGTGTGTTCTTAGACAAATTTAATCGAGGTAAGCTTTACATTAACTATTTATACTTGCATGCTTATGTTCCTCCACGGAATACTTGATTCTCAGTAGTCAGTTGAAACCTTTTGAGTGGGGCGGAGCTAGCGGCGGGCTAAGGGGGATAAGCCCCGAATGTTTTTATTATCGTGCCCTAAACAAATCGGTAAGGGGCCATTTAGCGTCTTTTGCGTGCGCAAGTTTGTCATTTTAAATGTAATAGAGAGCAATTCGGTCACGGCACATATGTGGTGCGACACGATCTTTATTCCCAGGCGTCTGTGCTAAAAATCCATTTATCCTTTGCCGGAACCTTCACTGCGAGGGCAACTCGTGGTTGCTCAGCAACGGCAGATGCCACAACAATGTGTTTTAAGACGCAAAATGTGTATCCCGACACATTTCATCATATGTCCTTCGGAAACCTCTAATGTCCAAATTCAGTTTTCTGGAAATGGAAAAAAGACTGCACTTTCTCAATGATTACTATGTTGTCAAAGTGGACAAGCACTTTTTAATACATTGTATTGGTAGGATATTGGCAAAACCCAGTGATAAACATAAAGGGTGTCTAATAACAATAATTCACTAAATATGGAGATACGAGGTTTCAGACGGATGGCAGCGATATGTGCATGTCTCTGGGCTAAGCCTCGGAGGTCCTGTCACCCTAGAACCGCCCCTGCTTTTGATGTCTGTTAACAATAGACAACCGCTACAACTGATAACACACAGCTTACACGGGCGATGTCATCTGCCAGATTACAATTTTGTTACAAATGACCTCATCAAAGATTTTAAATATCGATATTTTCAGATTTCAATTACTGTAAGTCATGTGTTAAGCAGTCGTGTAATAACCAGTAGGCACACAAGCTACAGTTTGGATTACCCTGTCGGAGTTTTACTTTGCGATAACAACCAGCGACGGTAAATGATGCCTTACTTAACAATTTAAGAGCATTTATTTAGAATGCAGGTACAAATAATGAAGAATAAGCCATTGAATCTAAACGGTTGCTATCCGGAAAAAAACTTGCAATGAAGCAGACGCTAAAATATCATAATAAAAAACAATTTCAAAATGTACCGTTCGACATAATAGTGCGAGTCTTATTCAACAAAGCTGTCTGAATACGTTTCACACAAAGAAATAAATGACTATTTGCTCTTTTTATTGAAGACCTGTTCAGCAAAAGCGTACTTAGGAAGCGACTAGAACGAATATAAAAGCATCTAATACTGATAAAACAAGGTGGAGAAGCAGGCATGTTGAGTCTGGGCTAGTATAAAAACAAATAAAAATGAGAATGTAAGCTTTGACTGTGGTTCCGAAGGTGTGTGCGCGCCTGTGTGCTCGTATCCCTATACCCCACCGTTCTGAGAGAGCCTGCGCTAATCCTTCTCGGCAGGGTTCACTCTCCACTCACTTCCCATCCTACAGCGAGAGAGCCAGAGATTGTGCACTCTTTCAGAGTGAGAGAACGCACAGTCGCCCACCAGAAAGAGAAAGGCAAAAGAAAGGGCCATCGATTGCCGTGGCTTTTCCCGGAGCCCGAGGTATCGCCGGGCCTGCATGTGTTTGTATTTGAGGGGGTGGTAGATAAAGCAAAAGAACTGGAATGAAAGCGCAACATGAGGGCTCTTAGCTCCTTACATACACACCGATAATTCTGGATCTATTTTAATCTCGCTTTATCTCCGTGATGGAGTGGCACTATGATTAAGTTGGTGTTTATCATCATAGAAACCTGTGGAAATTTGAACATCGGTCAGCGTGAGGTCGGCGCTGACAATAACAACGAGTTTTCATTGGTGACATGCGTGGGGCGAGTTTAAAACTCAATTTCAAAGAATTTGGTTATATAATGTTCCAGATGACTATGTTAAGATGAATTGGCATTCCCAACCCATTTCCCAAACCAATACATGTTCTGTAATGTAATATATTTCAGAGGAAGGGTAGAGAGGTGTAAAATTAAAATACATATTTATCTCCGTTGCTCAGCTGCTACCGGACCCCTTGGAAGTACGTCTTTGCTCATGGGCACTCAGTTTCGTATTTCTCAGCCGATCTCGTAAGCTAAGAGAAAGGTGACTATTCTTCGGCTCTTTCAACAATAGCCCAAAACAACCCCAAAATAGCTAACTGACTGTCGGTTAACCATTAATCTCGTGGCACACCAAAAAGTAAAATCTTTTTAGAGTATGTGAATTATGGATATTATGAATTATCACTTTGGGGTGACTGAGGTTCTATATAGCAACGATTCCATATAAAGATCCTATTAAGCCCCTGTGTGGCTCTTCACTGGTTCTATACATTAGATATGGTTCAATATAGCATTTAAAGTGGTTTCCCTATGATTATAAGCCAAGAACCACTTTTAGTGCTATATAGCACCATTTTATATAAGCGTATGATACTACCGTTAAAAAAATTAAGCTTTTTTATGCAACCCTACTACACGCATATTCATATTGACGCACATGACAACTGCCCTTTACCAGTCCATCGCAAGCAACGATATCATTTTGATTCTTTCCTGCATTTCAGCACGTGAAGTTTAAAAATACTTCCTCCGAGGTGTTTCTATGGTAATGCAAAAAAAACATCGCCCCGCCTTTTCCAAAAGAACCAGAGAGCTCAAACTAAATGCAACAAATCAAGTGAGGGTCTCGGCGTAATGAGAAAGAGAAAGTGCCGAGACAAGAGAGTGTCGGAAAAAGCTTTTACAGCAAGCTAATGCAGCCTGGCTCTTCAGCCACGCAGTCGGCTAAAACACCCCGCCGCAAGGATTAACGCTCCCCCAGTCACCATGGCAACTCCAGCCTGCCACAGCGGCTCTCAATACTTTTTTCTTTTTAACAACAAGTTTTCCTGCGGAAATGAACAGGTGAATTGGAGGGGTTCGTAGGATGCTCGGTTTTCATAATGATTTACCTTTTGATAGCAGTGATCAGAAATGATTAACTTTAAAGGGACAAACAGCACCAGGGAAAGCAAAAGAGTGCGTGCTTGTACGACGGCTGAAGGTACAGTTAAAATGTTATCGCAGCAAGGTAACCTTTAATAGCTTTTACAGTGGTGGTAAACTATAAACCGTTGTTCTCAAACGGGGGTCCCGAGATAGGGGGAGACAGATTTTGCGGTAAAAAATGTATTATACATTTTATGCAATCAAACACCAGAAAAAAAAGACAACCAACCCAAAGAATTCATGTTCCCGGATTAAATAAATGAATATGTTTGTGTCTTATTTAAATTTCTAAGTTTAAGATTATAAATAAGATATAAGACTACAAAGCGGCACTTTACCTAAAGGGGGCTTTACAACCAAAAATGTGAGAACCACTGACTTAAAAACACCATTGAACCTTCAGTAGTGTTTGCTTGACTAGCACGGGTAAGTGCGGGGGGATAGGTTGGACAGAATATTTAAACAAGTTCATTCAAATAGGCCAATGTTATGTGACAAATTGGGTTTTTAAAGGGATACTTAAGGTGAACTTCAAGGCAAAACATTATTTTCATCACAAATTTATTATCATGCCATTAAAATGCGCGTAGATGCAAGTCAACAGAATATAATCTACCGCAGTAGTTCTCAAACTGGGGGCCCCAAAATGGTTCCGGGGGGCAAAGATTTTGTGGCATCTTCTGAAATATGGAAATGTATGTCACTGCGCAATCAAACGTCAGAAAAATAAGACTACCGACCAAAATAATTGATGTTTTAGCATTGTAAATGTGTTTTTGGTTTAATTAAAATGTGATGTTTAAGATTATAAATCTTTATTCGGGGGGCTACAAAGCAATGCACCCTACACAAGAGGGGCCTTACAAAAAAAGTGTTTGAGAACCAGTGATCTAGCCTAACCGTATTACAGTAAGAAAAAGTATATAGACGCGAAAGTACAAACAATGTTTACATCTTCATATCAACTTTAAAACATAAGAATGTATGCATGAATCCACTCACGACTACATCAGAAATAAAATGCATGGCTAGAGACATGGGATTGAAACACGGCCGCACAGCTGACATTACAACAGCATGGTCATTAGCCTCCCCCATCCTGAGACTCACGGGACCTGTGCTAAAACAGTTCCCTAACATGGCTTTCACTTCCCTGGATACAATTCTGCTGCTCTCTGCCGGTTTGCTGACCTTCATCGTAACACACAGGGCCATTAAAGACATGGAGGACATTTAAGAGGTTTCTGCAACATAGGAAGACCATCCGGGCACAACAAGAGGGAGGAATGAATGAAATCGAGTGTGTGAGAGTGCGCTCTCTAACTGCATTTGAGAAGCGCCCGGTGGCCATGTTTGCAGTGTGGGCATCCGACTCCGTCAGAGTCTAAAAGTCTGACGTGCTGTAAAGCGATGGAGATAGTTGTTGTAAAATACATTCTTATTCCCTCAGATTTGATGTCTCAATTTAATTTAACTGTGCTTTCTGTGCTAATAACTGGATTCTGGTCGGATTTCTGGCACATTGCTTTTCATGCTTAAAATCTAAAACGTTTCACCTACATTGCGTTGTGATGAGAAGGAAACTGATACAAAAAAAGGAAATTCTCAGATTTTCGACCCCAGTAATCTAATTTTTCCATAGTTATTTTTACCCTTTAGACATTTTAGTGTAACACAGTTCAATAAAAGGAAGGAGACGGGAACCGGCGAACATACAATAGACTTTTAATAAATAGACAGCCGGCCTCTCTCACTGACGGTCCGGTCGCTCATCCTCTTATGCTCCCGATCTCCTCCGTGATACGAGACCGGTGCGCGGACAGGCCTTGAATCCCTTATCTCGTCCCTCCTTGGGTTTAAAGAAATTAATTTACAAAAATAATCGAAATATTTTTTAAATAATATAAAATGTATTTAGCTCCAGTTGCGTTTAGTTCAATGTGGAATATATATGTTTTATTTCTGAACGATTATCTAATATATTAGTATCAAATACATTTAAAAAAATTCTGAACTAAAATATATGTATTTTATAAGCAACTTAAAATCTTAAATTTAAATTTCATTTAAAATGCAAACAGAATGTAAAATGTGAAGTAACATATGCCATTCTTCAGTCGTAACCTCAATCTCTGATCTCTTCATTTAAATTGCTTCGATCTTGACTTAAATTTGACTTTCAGTCATTAATTTCTATAATAACTTTTTTTTATTATTCTCAACGTATATATTGAATATATTTTCGATTTTTTTGGTTGCAGAGTATATTTACATTTCACTTCAGATTGCATTTAACTGTGTGACAAATACATTTTGAATCTTAAAAATGCTCGAAGAAGTCCATATATGTTCCTAGACGCTATTTGAAAATGTAAATGTAAATAGCATATAATAGACTATTCAACAGTGTATTTGAATTGTATTAAAGTGTTCCAAGCTTGAAGATTAAAATATAGATCGCATAGAAATTTGAATATCATTCAAGATTAAATCAGATATGCAAGAAAAAAGATGCTTACATTATCGATGTCAATCAAATTCTCTCTTTAGATTTTGTCATTTAAAATGTAGCCGTTATCAGTCTGGATCTCTCATTCCGGCTGATTTGGAGAGTTTAAACAAGGCAGAAAACACAGGCCATACACATTTCATATAAATCTTACACATAACTTTCAGCACGTTTGAACACTTTTCTTGTACAGTATTCATCATCAAAATGATTAATTTAAAATCCAACTCATCTGAACGATGCTACGCCCATTCATTTCATAGCTCGGTACTCTTACTGTATTCTATAAGTTTGTCTCAGTTTGTGCATATTTGATTTTTTTCCTAAAAAATTACGAAGAGAAGCCTCTGAAACAAGTGGATTCATAAATAAAACATAATTGAGATCTCCATTGAGAGCAACCTGAGCGATAAAATGTCCCTTTGGGTTTCCAGACACACACTCGCGCACGGAGACGCTCAGATGCCTGATCCGCGGAGTCTGTCTGTGGACGTGTATGGCTTATAGATCTAACCCCGGCCACAAGCACCTCACCACGCTTCACAGAAGCATTTATCTCCCAAACTACACCGGCTTTCCCCTCTAAAGCACTTCCTCCATCTTTCTCCTTTCCCCGGGTCTCTACGAGGATCTCTCGGCTGATTTCTCTCCATCTATTGCTTACCTCTCTGGGAGTCTCTCTCTCTCTGTTATCGGATGGTGGAGTAGCTTTACGCGGTCACAGATAGTGCAAAACTGAGGTGGGCAATCTGCCAGACAGCGAGAGCCATCAGATACGCATGGAATCCTAATATATCATGATACATGGCATTTGTGTGCGCGTACGGGAATCTACGGTGTGAAAATGACAGCTGAAATTAAACACACTGAGACTTAAAGTGTTTGTGACCGAGCTAATATGAGGCGGCACTAAAAATCATACGATTACTTTTCTCTGGCTATATTTGTGTGCGGGCGCTCACTGTCTGAAATTTAGTAAACACGACTTCAACTATAGGACTGAGGTGATAAACGATGAGTCTAAAATGATTTTGTGTGCAAAAAATAAAAGTAACCGACAGAGAGAGAGTCTCTCTCAGAAGGTATCATGTCTTCCGAGCAAATAATCGTGATAAATGACTGGGATTCATTTCTTGCCTTAGATTGCACCATGATTTTCACTGCTGTGAAATTAATAATAGGAGCCGAGCCTGTTTTTAAGACGCTGTCAAAATGTTAGTCAGAGATTTGTGAAAATTCTACAGAAAACCCTGAATGTTCCCTTATAAAGTGTGCGGATAAGCAATGGGATTTCAGACAAGCAAGAGTGCTGATGTGTGCTATATCGGCACAACTGTGAACGGAATGGGATGAAATCCCTTAGAAAGAGAAAAATTAGACGCGGCCCCTTCAAAATTATCATCAATCTGCTTCTGCACCACGCACATACTTTGGTTTGTAACGGCATGACAAAGACAAGTGAAGTGAAAGATCCTGATGTATATTTTCATCATTCTTGGACCGACAAGATTTTTTGTACATTTTAATGTAAAATACTGTAAAAAACACATTTACTAATTTCCCTTTTGTATTTTGTATAGGAATATTTATAAGCAAAAAAAAGGGTTGAATATTCTGTGCATGTTATATAAAATATATAGATTTATTTTGTTTTATTTATTTACTTTCTTAACATTAGAGGACCACAATTGTCAGGGTTGCCAACTCCGGAGTTGTCCCGCGTTTTTTCTTACCACGCGGCTTTGAAAATTTGATAAAATTCATTATATGTAGTTGACCTAAATGCATGTATTGAACTGATTTACTCTACCAAATGTATATTCTAACATAAATAAAACTTGGCACTATATTATTTGGCACAGTGAGCACTTTTTTGGAGTTGCATTTATTTTCTTCTCCATTGTGACAGATTGGTTGGTCTCATCATGATTTCCTGCCATTCCAATTTTTTTCATCAGCTGTAAGGTAAAATGATTTTATTCATGTAAATTTACTTCACCGTGTCATTGTTTACCGCTATACAACTCTTTCCATTGATTGAAGTGTCTAATCGCTAACACCGACTGTAAAATGTGTTTTTGAAGTACGAGAATAGCATATTTTGAGTTGAGGTGTTTGGGATGGTATTTTATCAACACTACTATGGGATTGACTTATTTTTGTGTTAATTTGCACTCTAAATTTTACTTTAAAAACTTGCACAAAAACACAAAAAATAAGTCAATCTTACTAGTTGTTTTAACCGTGGGTTTTGATTGGCCGTTGGGCTAGAATTGGCAGAGTTTTCTTACAAAAATCTGGCAACCCTGACCATAGTTATTCAACAGCAGGCGATGAACAACATGTATAATCGAAAAAAAAGCAAGCTTTGCTCGTAATGATTAAATATTGAAATGTTTTGCATCTTCCAAACAAAGATAATAAAGTTAAAAACAAATCACTACAGTAATCGGCATTCTGTATCAAACTATTCATGATAAACATAACAATTATCTTTCAGGTGAACTCTGAGACAGAAGTAAAATCTCTATTATTTACTTTACCGAGTTATCTTCAAAGACTTCACTAATAAGTGGAAAAGAACAAATAAACAAATGAAGGCATTTTAGTTAACTGTAAATTTCCTCTGTACTGTTCACGTGTCACGGTATCCATCTGTCTCTCCCCGTGTTTCCCCCTTGGACTTCATCACCCACGGTCCCCCATGCTCCTCTACGCTCCTCCACGCTCCTCCACCTGTTTCTAGTCTGCAATCACCCTCACCTGCCAGCGATCAACCCATCACCAGGACTCAATTATACCAGTCTAAAATCTTCTATGTGTTGGTGAATGTTGCACTCTTGACTCTTAAAGTGTTCTTTGTTTTTGTAAATACCTTCGTCTGTGTTCCTGGGGATATTCCGTTACATCACTTCGTACAAAAATATTTATTTCATTATTTGTTTTCTCCATTTTCTTAATGCCATATAATAAACGATTCCTGATGCAGATAGACTATATTAAATATTTTCAGATAAACGCTCCGCTTTCATGCCTGATGGAAATAATTTCCAAAGCAACGTGAAGCATTAAGAGCAGAACAGAGGGGGTTTGAATCTTACTGGGAACTAAACGTCCATTTTCAAATGTCGCAATCTTAACTGTCTCGTAACTGTAAATTGCTTTTGCAAAGCAATCCATTTCCCTGCTCTCTCCTGGTTCTCATCCCTTTAAATACAATTTCATTTGTAATGTTAACAATCATGATGTTTGGTAGACCAAAGCACTTCAACCTTTCGTTTGCTTACTCAATGCGGTGTGTGTTGCCAAGTTATGAGTGAATGCTAACGTAATTAATCTGACTACATTTAATGGGCCTGGCCAGTTCCGTGCCAGCATTAAAAACTATTGAAAGGTACATTACTTTGATGGCGAGGGCTGTTTAAAGGTAATCGTGGTTATTATACAAGCAATTACATGTTCATTACATTGAATCCAGCATCGCCACCTTTTTCCAACGACCAATGCTGCTTAGCAGAAATGACGGGACTGACTTGCGGTTTAATGTAAAAAAAACACATCTAAGAGGTGCTTCTCAAGTCATTCATTTATAGCTATAGCTTACGGACCGTACCATACCATAAAGATTGTGGTGTACTATCAGGTGGCCATTACATCTCAAAGATTATGCAGAAGCTCGGTGCTCGTCTAAGGGGGCTGATGCCCCGAAAGTTTTCAGTAAAGCCACGAATGTTTTATTATCATGCCTTGTACTTAGGAGTCATTTATGTGAAGTGGGTCCGATACTTTTCTTTGTCTTTGGTGTGTTATAAGTTGCCCATGCATGTATTAGAAACGTAAAATTGCACAAATGAAAGTGTCGTAACAAAAGATGCATCCAGTCTAAAAGCGAATGCTCATCCAGACCTGCCTGAAACGCCTGATGTGTAATCACGCCTCCACAAATGTACTTCAGTTCGTGGTATGATTTGACTAAGACCTCCCAGATGTAAACATTTTTATTTTTACAAATCCTTGCGTACATTTTTCTTAAAAAGTGTGAAAATTGCCATCCAAACCTTGGTGTGATGTGACACGACTAGCTATTCCTCACTCTTTACTTACTGTAATTTAATTTAATGTCACGTAATGACATTTTGATCCCCTGTTGGTCTCAAGCATTCACATGACGCAAATTCGCATGTAAGCATTCACCAGAGTTCAACTTTGGCACGTAGCTAAATTGTACTGTGACTCCTGAAAAAATGGAGCCTGCTATGACTCAAATATATAAAACAAAGACCTAAAAACTAACCAAAATGTTCCAAGATGACATACAATGACCCTAAAATTTAATTCGAAACATACTATAGACGAAGCAGAAAATCGCATGTCGTAAAAAAGTCGTACAAGCTCGTCTTTAGTTTAAATACGTCTTGCGTTAAAATACCACACATGCAGCGCCAGCACACTCGATCGGTAGGATGTTTGGTAAGTTCCGTCACAAAATGTATATTACAAAACCTGATCAATCAGTACCGTATGACCCCCGTACCATGAGAGAACACTCAGACATGCTAACAAACAAATACACAACAAGCTGAAGATTAGCGGAGTGTTTGCGTCGTGTGATATAGACTAAAGTTTCATGTGTGCAACCACTATGATTAGTCAAGTGGCGATTACCTGATGAGTGCTGTTCGTGAGAACGGTAGAAGAGAGAGAGCCGATTAAACGTGCGCAAGATACCTAATGATGTTGTTGCCCACTAAAACATCGCCAGCAATCGAACTTCCAAGAAACTCGTAAGTTCACCCGAGTTATCCTTCAATAATAGAGGCACCCTTAACTGTAAATGATTGGCCACCCGACATGCCCTGTCGTAGCTTTATGAAAGCACGGTTCTTGTCAAGGCTTCCTAAAAGTACGACGTTTTTACTTTAAGTGCTGACTCGCTGCCACTACCCTGAGATGTGGAATCTCAGTGGGCTTTTCATCCACCTTTATAGTGAGCTAATAAAGAGAAAGCGTATCACAGGAACAGTTGCTCAGCTTGACCGTGCTCGCATTGAGTCGAGAATTTGAAATCTCAGCTAATGGAACCACGGGACTTTTTGGCAAATCACCTGTGCTGTAAATGTCACGTGACTAATTGTCAAAAAATGACAACATTCGATGGCTGACGGCACTCCAAGAATGTGCACATCTTGGAGAAAACCTTTTATATTACAACTGTATAGCATTATATATGCTATAGTAAATAAATAAAATACTAACGGATGAAAACACTATTGTGAAGAACATGAGTGGTCTCTTTGAACACGTTTTTTTTCTTAATTCCATTGTGCGGTCAATACTAGAATAGTGTTGACATTATTACTAGTGATTTTGGGAATTGGTCGGATTTGAAATGAACTATGATGAGGAACCATAAATATGGATCTTACATGGTTGCCATTTCTGCTGTTACATTGGCGCAGCTAAATCTTATTACTGATATTACAAAAACTATTGATTTGCTAACTGATTTAATATAAGGCTTAACTGTGACTTTTGGTGGCGTTCTACACGAATCACCTTAGACTTTATGAAAGAAAGCTCATTTATTTAACATACGTGACCCCGGACCACAAAACTAGTCATGAGGGTCAATATTTTTGTAACTGAGATTTATACATGAATTAATAAACTTTATTAAATTAAATTAAAATCTGTAATCTGAGGGTGGCAAAAAAATCTAAATATTGAGAAAATCGCCTTTAAAGTTGTCCATCAGAGGCGCTGTAGCAGGCCGTTGCTAAGAAGAAAAAGGTTTGTTTTAATGATCTCTTTTGGCTTACCGCAGTAATGACGTTGTGAAGAGAAGAGGAACCCGAGCAGCGAGCAAAGTTTATTTTTCTTTTCGCGATTTTGCTGCTTCTATTCACAAAAATAAAATAAAAAAAATTCACGGTAGGAATCATTTTCTTTACTTAAAACCTAATGATCTTTGACATGAAAGAAAAATATATCATTTTGACCCATTCAATGTATTGTTAGCTATTGCTGCAAATACACCTGTGTTTACTTATTTTCAAAATATTTTCATGCCTTGAAACTGCTGCCTGCCATTTTGAGTTAAAATGATACTCTTAATTACTCTAATTATACGTCAGAATTGACATTAATGTAAAATATAATTAATAAAACCTTGACGTATTGCACTTTAGATCGTAAAAGTGGATGCTTGTTTATTTATGGTGCAGCATCACAAACAAAACCAAAAAACTTTGTGTTTGTTTAACATTGAGTTTTTCGAAAGGGGGGTCATGCACCCATTTTCTAACACACAGAAAAATGTCCTATACATACAAATACATACATTTAAAGCTATATTATAGAGAATATCTCTTAAGCGTCTTCAAAGCATCGCACATCTGATTGATACATGAATCTTCTTCCCAGTAATTTCATTTATTTATTTTTAAGGTAAATGCAGGTGTGTTTTGTATATCTTGTATACAATTCTGTGCTATAGTAGTTAAAGAGTCATTGTTTGCATACAAATGAACATAGAGCAAAAGAAAGAAAAATGGTTACCCTTTGTTAATCTGCCTATAATATACATTTATTATCCATTACGAAATTCCTTCCATTATGAAACAAAAATATATAATGCAATAATATTATATCAAACATTAATTTAAGTGCACCTTAATATTTGAAAAGTTAAATTTTTTTGTTTTATTTAAAATATTGTATATATTATTTTAACTAATATACTTCTCTAGTAAAATTATTGAATATATTATTGATGGTTTATTTAGAGGAAAATATATTTTCTATAAGAGTATTGTCAGTCGCTGCAACCTGAAATTGAACCGTAACAAAAGTTATTCACTTTAACTGATGCGACCTGTATGCCAATTGCCAAGAGGTGTGTTTGACTGAGCAGACTTAACCAACTTACGGCAAACGACATTTGAAAGCATCAGGAGCAGTCTGTTCTCACAGTAGTTTGTGACATCTGTCTGGACCACTTTTAAGTCAAATACCCAGCTCTTGGGTCCAGTTCTCTCACCTCTGTTGGGTCTAAACGAAAGTCGGTGACAAATGCTTTGCCAAAACGACGGCGCATACTAGCATAGAGTCTGAAAGTCTGTGTTTCCCCTGTGTTTCCGTGAACCGAGCTCTGGACGGAGCGCAGTTGCTGATTACATCATTAGCCAGCGCTGTTGCTTCTGTCGGATTGATAAATGTTGAGCTGCTGTACGTGATCAAAACGGCGACAATGTCCAAAAGAGGACATGTGTGCAGCTCATAACTGATAAAGTTTCTTCCTATAGAATAGTGTAACTGATAAGTAGATGTCTTACTCGTCCTTTGGAGGTCGCGTGCAAAACTGACTTTTCAACTGTTTGAATGGGCAAGCTTTTTTCTGGTCATTTGTTTTTTTTCCTGCAAAACATGTTTAACAAGACATGATAGCACAGCAACCCTTTAAAACTGATCCAATCCAGCAACTATATTTTTCCGAAAAGCGCTTAACCTCCTGCTGACTAAATCCAAACCTTAAAACGGAATAAAAGTGCATTTCTTAGTTTGTCAAGACATGTAGACATGAAAGAAAAGTCTTCATTGTTTTGGCCATGCCTGAGGCTAACCGTTATTGCGACTTTATTTTGAACTCCAGTAATATCAAGAGATTCCCAGATTTCAGATTCATTTATACTCAACAAACAATCCACGATATTCATACAAAGAAGCCTCAAAATAAACCAAAATAAGACTATGACAAACTGAGAACAATCTGTTCTTGTATTCAGTAATATCTACACCAAACACTCATAACCAAACCATCCATGGGTCCAACTCAAAATCAAATCTCTTGTAGCATACTGTCTTCAAGTAACAATAATCCGCTGGAAACCTCACATAGACTTGAAAACACCTCAAATCCACTCTACTTTTATCAGAGTTCAGGTGGCCTTTTAGCTTGCGGCTTATACTGGCTCAAACGGCTCCACTGTGGATTGCAAGCTATGTCTTTCTATATTTTCTATATCCCCTGACCTGAAACAGCTGCCTGTCCTTACATCAGCGTTGTTGACCCATGCTTAGGATTGCCGCCTAATGGAGTATGGAATGATGCTTTATATGGCATTGGCAGCATCTTACACACATGGGTCATCACAACTGAGCTCCAAATGTATATTCTAGTCAGATATATTTGATCTAATACTGTATGTTGGTATAAGTCACATTTACATATATGTTACACCTTTGACTTCTGTACAAAATACAGGAAGGCATTCCAGGACCCTGGCTTTATGGCGAAGCCCCTTTCTAACTGTCGGTTAGACATTGGGAATGGATCTTGCTGGGCTAACACGAACAAAGACCCAGTGCTATCAGATAAGGCTGCTAGGACAACTGTGTTTTATAGAACAGCCAGGAAACGAAGACCCCAGTACCAGGCCTAGTCCAAAGCATCACTAAAAACCGTTCATCCATGTTAAATTTCACACTAAGGTCCAGGGCAGTCATAAAAGACCTCCATTTGAAATCACAAACTGTATGCAACAATGGATGAAACAACGAAATCTCTACGTCCTCCTCATCTCAAACACTTTGGTTAACTAATAAAACGGTTTTTGACACAATTATGAATCATTGTGTGTTGATTTCGTGTTCAATAAATAAAACAGACAACACAAGGTTGAGTTAAATAAAACACAAAATTGCATAAGTCCGATGAAAAACTCCCTCCATCCCAATCCATTTGGACCACTCAATACCGTAAAGGTGAAATTCCTTCCTTCCATTTTCATCACACACTTAAGCTGACAGGGGATCAAAGCTCTTTGTAAGTTGGTGCCTTGTGTGTGCAATAAAACATAATTGAAACCGAACACAACACCAGCATCTCTCAGAAAATCTCACTGTCAGAATTATCACACATCGATATAAGTTTTGTGCATCCCTTTTTTCCATCTCTCATATGTTATCCTGCCAGTTATCTACAAATGACATAAAGAAAAAAAAGTGGGTTCTTTTGGTGTCACAGTCAGTATCCAACAGCTCCACTTCTAGCACACAAATGCAGTGCTTAGCACAATGGAAAAGTACCCCAAAACCTCCACAATTTCCTTTCATCTCTTGCTTTCAATGCGTGACCTAAATAGCTTTCAGGGGGATCACATGATACAAAATGTACATTATTTTGGTGATGATATTTATCTAACCATTCCCAGAAAAAAAGTATTCAATACACTATTTAAAATGTTTGCTGAAGAAATCTTCGCTATTATTATCGCGCTAACTTTAGGCATCACAGATACAGCCCGAACCACGCGAACTTCTAGAGAAGAACCTCATTGTTACGTTGTCAGAGATGCAAGTAAAGCATCTCATTCAATGAAGATACATTGAGATGGGAGAAAACATCAGCCCTGTGTGTGTGTGTGTCAAATTTAAAACTTTATATTCTCCCGTGTGGCGAGACAGTGACGAATCGCCAGCCCCTATTCAATATAGATCCATACGTCCTCATTCAATAATCTCCATAAGCCAATCAGCTGCCATTTCTGTAGTCACATGACCTGCGCTGTTCAGGCCTCGGAGCTACTATGAGACAAATTACATCCCATTTATGAAAAAGTAATGATTTCTGCTGCGAGTGATGCACTTTATGAGCTCCGCAGTGAAAAACGTACACATCTGTAATTTATTTTTTCCCCCTGCAACGTTGACAATATCTAGCGCACTGGAAAAGTCAATCCACTAAAAGACAGGTCTTGTCAGGAAACAGAAGACAGATACAAATATATAGATATAATAAATATCGGTTTGATCAATAGTGTAGCTTTGCGGTGGTAGTGTACTCTTTTCACCGTCTCAACATTTATATTTCTGCATTTATCGTAGCGTGTTGTTATATAAGTCAACTTACAGTGCATTCAAGGTGCACGTTTGATCAGTTCGTGTGTTTCCTAAGAACAGAACCTGCGATATTGCCATTTTTAGCTCGATGCGTCACTAATTTAGGATTTTGGGAGAGATTGAATGTATTATTATACCAGAAATGTTCTTATCCTATGCCAGAAGATGATCATGTGTAAAGAAGAAAACGGTAACGCTAGCATTTATTCAGCTTATATACAATGATGAAATATTTTACAATGTTACTGTAATTTAGCGGAGTTTTACCGTTTTGTTTTCAGAACATTTCAGAAATAAACAGCAAATTTGTTGGATGTAAAATAATATAAACAACTTTGTAGTTTTACTTTTATGATGTATTTTGTGTATATCGTAACATGTAAGATTTATTATCTAGTTTTTTTCCAAAATAAAAGTTGGAAATAGCAACCTGACAACTAAAGTTAACGTTCAATGTAACTGCTTATTCAAATGACATTTTAGTTAAAATGTGAATTGTATAAAAACGTATTTAAAAAAACAAACATTAAGGTACAAAGAAACGTGTGAATGACAACGTTCAAATCACAAATATGTAACCAATTTGCAAAAAGGTGAAACGTGACTTTACTTAGTTGAATTAAACAAAACATTAGAAAAGAGGATTTCAGCATGGGGTGTTTTGAGTAGAGTACCGGGTGGAATTTTAGGAAATGAGGTTCTCGGAGTGCATTTCTGGCCGACAAATGCATTGAAGCGACACTCTCGAACACTTAGGGCTGATCAGCCTCATCTGACATTCTCTAACATCGGGCAAAAACGCTTTTCGTCCCCGGAGCCGAAATTCGACAAACACAGGACCCGTGCATCATCAAATAACAGTGTCTGAATCCATAAAGCCTATGCTGTGGGACGCAATAAACTCTCTCATCAATAATGTATGACCCTCTCTCTCCACACATATCAATCATTATCATATACTTTCCTCTCTCTCTTATAAATATCGGGCCGCGCGCACACACTCAACACATGTGTATTGCTGCAGAACAAGGAGAAATGAAATGCGAGTGTGTTTGTGTTTCAATAAGATACGTCTCTTCGCTGCTGGGCGCACTGCTCAATGCAGATAGACTTAAAGGGAGTCAATGACCTCACCCATGCACACACACGCTATATATATATTTCCTAAGGGTGTAATGTGGCAGGGGTCAGTGGTATGACATCATCAACATGCAAACATATTCATGAGGAAGCACAAATATTCACTGGGGGGGATCTAAAGTTCAAAACCATTTCATATTTGTGCCGTCTATTCTAAACCATCTACGCTATATACACAAGCACATTCTTATCATAAATAAACTTTTCAACATGCACATGAAGATCCTGCCTATTTCCATCCATTTCACAATGCCTTGCTTTGGATAAAAATGTATTTGGGGGGGATTTTTATGAATCAAAAAATATAAATACTTTCCATTTTGTTGAGGTGAAACTTAAAAAGGGAAAGCATGCAGTACAGTGCAATAAGCCCAAACCAGGCCCTATTATAATTTTGGTATATTATGAGTTCTTGTTTGCTCACACAATTATATGAAACAGTGGTTCTCAAACCCTAGATGAAGGCCCCTGGCTCCAGATTTTATGAAATGAAGATTTATACAATCAGACAGCAGAAAAATAACACCATCAACCAAAATAATTGATTTTCAGCATTGTATAACTGAATATGTTTGAAATTTATTTGGGGGGACACAAAACAATGCATTCTAAGAGGGACTTGCAATATAAAAGTTTAAGAACCACCGATATAAAACAATTGTATGATACATTTATAAGCTTCATACATTTATAAGCTTCAGGCCCCATTTTTTTTTAATGTCTAAAACACTTACATGGCAAAAAATCCTGTAAAAAACATTTTTTTACGGCAGCTGGGGTACCAGTAAAATACTGTAAAATAACAGTAAAAATACATTACATTCTTGTAAATTAGCACTCTTTTTCTGTAGTTTGACTACAGTATTTCAAAAACATGTGAAAAATCTGTTTAAAAAAATAACAGGCAATTACAGTGTACTTAATTATATCAGCGTTAAGTGACAAAAGTAAAGTCATGAGGGTTTAAACAACGGCACAATTTTCTCATGTGTATTCTGTCGTTTTATTTTCCTTTTTTAAACTCTATCCCATATTCCATAATAAAAGCTGGATTAGTGTGTAGCTTGAGGACTGGATCTTGGATGTTTTTCCTATCTCAGCTCTGGCTTATTAAACACCATGCTCTCTCTCTCTCTCTCTCTCTCTCTCTCTCTCTCCCTTCTGCACACATAAATATTTTATTACACTCACAAAATTACCCACCTCCAAATGAAAGTGAAAAGAGATGGCACGAGGGACGAGCAAGAGCTGTGGGATGGAGAGAGGGACACTAATATATCTGGGTAAATAGTCATTAGCTGAACCGATCGTATTTGAATCAATATTGAGCGATGTGCCTGGGACGGGTGAGCATTCAGATACACACGTACACACAAAATCACACCCTCAAAGGTCAAAGGCTGACTTGGAGTGAGAAACTAAAGCAAAGGATAATAGACTGTGTGTGCGCGGTATACACATGTGGGCGTGACCTTAAATCTCCATTGACAAACAAAGCCTGTGTCGCTTTTAACAAGGGTAATCTAATAAATATTATTAACGTTCAAAAGAGAATTTTACTGCATTTACAATGGTAATATTCTCCAATTAGTGGAGTGGTGAGATGATTCAAGTGAATATTTGTGGCAGGCGTTGATGTCTATAGAGGGTCCACAGCACACGGCAAGCACAACGGAATCAAGCTAAGCAAATTAGCATGTATAATTACCCAAAATCCTTGACAGTTTAATGTTTGAGATTAAAGCAAAAGTTAAAATGGAAAACAGCTAATTTGGAGCACAGTTGGAAGAAGTGTTTGGTAGGAGCGTTGCGTGTAAAAGACGTTGGATTTTAATTAGGGTGATTACGGCAGTGTGTGTGAGCCAGAAACTTCCATTGATCAGCAAGTTCAGGCATATCTAAACCCACACGTGCAAATGTGTTTTCGGCCCATCGGCTTGTTGTTTATTCAGATGGCTGCAAATCTCCAACCGAGCACAGTGGTACTTTAATCTGGTAGAGTTTGTCAATAAAAGCTTCATTACGGCTTAATGAGGGGTCTTAACACGGGTCAATGACGAGTCGATACCATACACAATATAAATAGACTCCTTACACTTTGGAACTCCGTAGTTGGTGGATGACGTCGGGCTGAATCGCGGCATCTCTGGAAGTTTGGCCATTTAAGTCAGAATGTAATTGACCAAAACATTTTTTCAGTCTAGACCTGTATGACTTTCTTAATTCTGCAGAACCCAAAGGAGGATATTTTTGGAAAACGCTGGCAACCAAACACCACTGGTCCCCCCTTCCATTGTATGGACATGAAAGCCAATACAGGTTTTGAATGACAATGCAAAAATAAACGATGGCAGAATTTGTCATTTTAGGTGAACTATCCCTTGAATAGTGAAGATGAACTTATTGGCCGTAGCATTTAAATTAATATTTCAACCTGCTGTATATGTTGGCCTATATTGGCTAGATATCCTCTAGATATCTTAACAGCCGCTGACATACATATACGCAGTGATTCAGTACGATACAGGGTTCAATATGCCCAATTGAACTTGATATCAGATTTTAATTGAATACGAGTCTGTGAATGTGCCCGGAATCCATTGTCCTTTCCTAAATGAGCAGAATACAGATATACTGTCGGTCACGTCAAGGAAAGGAATGCCACCCCCAGCCCATTTTCTATGAAGTTTCACATGATGCCTTGTAAAAATAAAAGCAATTGAAAACAGGAAATGACAATTATGTGTCCGTGATCATGTCCGCGCTGTCCCTCGCACACACACACACTGTACACAGCGACATGTTCTCTCCAGGCAGGTGTAATTACATGCCGTCCTTAAATAAATTAAAGCTGCTTCTCAAATGACTGAAAATAGAAAATCAATTTTTCAATCAATTTAGCATACAGTTAGTTACCCAGCCCACCCCTCCTTCAGAACGCTCGCTGGGAGATAAAGAGAGATGAGACAAGAGCGACACAGACCCGGCTAAAGGTTTACACCATGAGTATAGAATATGGTAATTAGATAAAAATACGATCACGGGTAGGCCAGCCACCTTCTGAGGGATAAAACGCAGTGAAACTCAATAGTATGAAAGGAGGTATTTGTATTACATGTGACAGACACACACTCACAGTGTGATTCATTTAGACTCGTGCACCCTGGTCCACTGGCCTACTGTTACCGTAACAACCTCGGATTGCTATAGATGAGCGGGACTTCAAGGTCCGAACCTTTCCGGGAATTCCTATCGTTTACTCTTGCTTTCCTGCGGATCAACTGGTGGAGCTTGCTAAGCAACACCAAAGGTCATGGGTTCGATTTGGATAAGAGTCAGCCAAATGCAAATGTTAACCTTCCATTGGTAGGTGATCTGTTTTCATATTTGCGCAGGGATAGCCACTGCGATATTTAGGGTTGGGTACCGGACCCGGTATTACGTCGGTACAACAGAGTATCGATTCACATGAAAGCAATTGGGTACCAAATTTTGGGTGCTGCGCGAGATCAGGCACGTTAGGGAGAGAGAGATTATTTTACTTCAAGGAAAGCGAAAATAAAACCGCTAATAAAGCTGGCTGTCCTATTCAACGTGCAAAATGAAAATAAATACATTTGGTTATCATATTTATAGTATTTATTTTACTTGTTCTTGTTTAGAAAATGAAGCACACACTCGCGTTAAGGAAATGCACGCACGCACTGCGCTGAACATTTAAGTTTGTGATTTCTGTCCACCAATGAAAAAGATCATCTCATGAAGTCCCGAAACAAAGTTATTAGAGCAGGCGATGGAAAGAGGTGAGTGAGGCCGTCGAGGTAAAGTTTGAAGCTATGAACAGCGCAGCAGAAGACTGATGCATATTTACATTATGTATTATTGTATGATCAACATATATATATATATATATGTAATTCTGCGCATGCGTGCGTTCGTGGAATGGCCTTAACGTCCGGTATACACTCGCAAATAACAGAGTGCTTGTAGATTATTTCTGATAAAAGAAATCCAGAAGAACTCTTACTAAACTCGTCTCTCCAATATTTTCAATTCAGACTGCGATACCAAGCTCGACCGCTAGATGTAAAGTGTACAATGCGAAACTATAAACTACAAGACTTTTTCAACACATTTTTATTTAATAAAATGAACATACAACAAAATTAAACAAATCGTTGATTTAATACAATTATAACGCAATAAAATAATAATACAAATTGTAAATAAATCAAATTTAATACAATCTATATGGTTATATTATAGACATTAGCCTAACATAGAACGGAAGTTAATTGCAGTCAACCGCGTGCTTGTACGATTAAACAGTCTATAATTCTTATTGTTTCTTTAAAACAATTTTCATACTTAGTTTATAATGTGTGTTTACTTTATTAGATCCCTTAAATCAAATACACAAGTGACGCTCTAGAGATACATTTAACATTACATTGCAAAAATTCATGAAACTCTTCATCCACTTGAGTGGACTGGATTCTCAAACTCTATTTTTGGTTTAAGGAACAAATTAAACAGAAATACATGTTGCATTTCATGAATTGAGGCCCATTGCGTGTGATTTCTATTATTCCTGGGTTTTTGTACAATAACACCAACTACAATCTACCCCCTACGTGTCTTTAACAACTAGATTTCAAGACATATTTCATTTTTGTGCTTGAGCCCATGAAAAACTACTCAACTATGATACCTTATCTACTACGTGTATCAGATAAACATCTCCGGATGGAATTTACTGTTAATGTGGGGCTAATATATCACTGAACATCTTCATGAATGAGATTTCAGCTTCTCAGAACATTACAAAGCCGTTACCTTTATCGTTACACGCCGCGCCATAACCTACCCTCATATCTCTCTCTCTCTGAGTGTGTGGAGGACGACCGAGACATTAATCAAATGCCTCTGACACACCTTCCCATTAATCATTCTGTGTGATGGGGAATGAGAGACAGAGAGAAAGCGGTAGACCAAGAGAGAGAGAGAGAGAGAGAGAGAGAGAGAGAGGAGGGACTAAATGAGACAACTTCATTCATGCTATAAAACCAAATATCTAAAATCCAAACAAAACACAATGGGTCTCTTAACTGTTTAGATAGGCAGCTGCCCTGTCATGTTAACTCACACTCATTTGTCAATGTTATTAAATTGCTAGAGGTCGGCAAGTTGCCATACAACTGTTTCCCTTGGTTGTCGAAAGTGCCGTGAGGTTGCGCATTTACGTAAAACATTCATGTTGCCTCAAATCGCTAACTTTCTTTCAAAGTGAATAACTTTCTTTGCAATGCTGTCTGTGTAGATGACCATTAAGTTAGCATTTGTGTTGGAACTTGATAAATGATTGATTTAATATGTTGTACATAACAATGCAACAATGCTGTAACACTAATCACCACATCTATGTGGGTGACCAGACTTACTGTTGATTCTAATCAAAGATAATACTGTATATATATATATATATATATATATCAACAACATGCGCCACTGCCATTACAATGAATGTAGATGAATGCAAAGCTCAATATGGCCGCTCTAGCGAAGAAAGTCTTGCCTTACCTCAGAATGATTCAATCGTCTATCGCTAAAGACTTCCGATTCTCTGGGGCGGAGCTTCTGTGTGGGGCTTGCGAGTCTGTGCGCATGCTCATTGATCGGGTATATGTTATTTAATTGACATTTTTTCAAGCGATTTTAGAAATATCTTCCACAATTAAAAGAGATTGGACCGTTGACTTACTATAAGACAGTGGAACGACTTCCGTGAACAGACTAGGCTAACTGTCTCGGCCCACAAATTGTTGGCCAATTGGGTTTCAGTGAAGGGGTAGAGCTATGTGGTGGTCCGGCGTGACACTGTGTCAAGTGCAATTGTGGTGAATTTGTATGGATCTATATTTCTGAGGGAAAATATGATTTGTACATTTCAATGATGCTTTGATATTTTTGAATGACCGCTTTTAGTCATTGTTGCTCATGTTGCGCATTATTGCCAGTGAAAATGAGAGAACTCTTGCCCTGCCTTAAGGCAAACTAGGTTTGATCTGGCCTTTGAGAATAAACCAATATGCAGCCTGGGGGTAACTGAGTATAAGTATTATACAAGTGTGTGCACATGTGTGAGTAAAAATGGCTTTTATACCAAATCAGCAGTTTTGGGGATCATTTTAACCAGGAATATTTTTTGTTTATGTAAAGATCATGTGTGCTTTAGTGGTGGTGCATATATAGGTCTAACTATAATGCATTTTTCATGAATGGTATGGCTTAATTCATCAGCAATTCTTGCAAGGTCAAACATAGTTACTAGCTCAGTGGTAAGGATTCTTTTAATCTCAAAAACTTTGACTGGTAAGCAACCACTTAGAAATACCTAAGCAAACATCTTCCAGTGGCAGTAGGTTTGATTCTTTGAAAATCTCCGACATAGGCCCTACAGTGTGACCAAAATATGTTGTGACGTATCCTAGAGCGGTAACCTACTGTACAGCATGTCCACCAAATTTGGTACAGGCTCATCATGTTCTGACTTTGGTTGTAATCTTTACCTATTTATAACGGTACACAGCTATATATATATATAAATCCTAGCTTTGTAAACAAACCAGCAAACCAGCAATACCTTTCAAATGTAAGTTTAAGCACACGACAACAGTAATAGTATATACACAAATGATGTCAGGGTCTATAGATTCTTTACGTCTACCTTTCCAACATGTCGTCATATCATATTGACACACTCCGTAAAAACTTCCACCTTTCCAATTAAGGCAGGGCTGGGAAAGAAAGCGAGAGAGAAACTGAAGGAGATGGAGAGATGGGAGGAAGAATATCAGCGCTGTCAGGCACTGAACGTGTCACATCGGAGAGAGAGAGAGAGGTGTAGAAAACTGCCAGCTGAATTCTCTCTGCTGAAATGTTAAAACTGTGCTTGTCACTGTGCAACAATCGACCCTGCCACGGCAGCCCTGAGAAAAGATAGTGAAATAGAAAAGAGAGGGGAGAATGGATGGAGGGAAAAGGAGAGGGCTGACTTGGGGAAGGAAGAAGGCATGTGACAAGATTTGAACAGGCCTGGGGCATGCACACGAGGGCTTAACATCCACTCGCACATCGATAATACCAACTCTCTCACCCGGAAGTATCTTGAAACATAGACGATAATAACATCGAAAGACAAAGTGGGTTTTTTTATAACTCATTTGTCATAATACAAGAAAGATTGCCATTAATTTAAATATAGCACTGTGAACTACAATTCTTGCTTAGAACGACTACTGACAGGAAAAGACTGCTTTTAATACCAACAGTTTTTTATATTAAGGTGTGAAAACAGATATGAGTTGATTAGCAAAACACGAGGCACAACCCGGCAAG
This sequence comes from Barbatula barbatula, assembly GCF_947034865.1. Classification (NCBI taxonomy): domain Eukaryota; kingdom Metazoa; phylum Chordata; class Actinopteri; order Cypriniformes; family Nemacheilidae; genus Barbatula; species Barbatula barbatula. The sequence continues at coordinate 25,759,265 of NC_136768.1, read as the reverse complement.
CTTTGGTAAATCCAGCAACTACTATAGTTCTCTCTTGCATGTAAGCAGTCTGTCAACTTGTGATAAAAATGTTTTGACAGGAAACTGCATAACTCCATCCAATTAGATAAGAACTTGGCATTTTTTAAGGTTTTAACTTTTATTGTGTGTTCTTTAGTTTTTTCTCTCTTTTTTACTTTGGTCCGTTCTGTGTTAGTCCTTGTGTTAAGTGTGTTGTTGTATCCTGGAAGGGAATCCTGGAATAAACCCAGACAAGGTGAGCAGCACCAGGTTTATTTTGCCATAACAACCAATTTCTACACGGCTAATAAGATAAAGAATTACACATATTGCACTGGAATCCTTGATTCTGATTGGCCAAACGTTAACGCTATCGTATCCCCGGAAACTCACCGCTCAAAACTAATAACACGTTAAACTGGATGCGGCAAATCATTTGACTGGCACAGTTTAATATAAACACAAAAATGAAATATAAATGTCTTTTGTGATAACATATATAACATTATATTTACAAATGATCAAACCAACTTTCACGTCCGGTCCTGACCACAACTGACATGGTTTATTCTTGCAATAACAACCAGCTGGCAAAAAAGACTCGCTAAACCGACGGTCCATTTCTCAACCGGCTACAAGAAGTAAACCAACCCGATCTCAAGGCAGTTCATGGCATACCCTAATATCACAGCCGCAAAGGCTAATTTAGCTAAAAACGTGAGTTTTACGAGGTAGCAAAGCAACGAAAAATGTCTCCTTTAACCTCGCCCCTGAAGCTGACATCACGGGGTAAAGTCGCATCATAACAAAACACAGGAATGAAATCGTATGAAATAGTAATTCACACGAATGAGTCACCATGTAAAATAGGTATGAATTGCGTTGATATACCGTATATATTTACACATATGAAAGATACTGCGAATTAAAATACGTAAGATTGAAAGTCGAATTAATAGACTTCCCGTGAGACTGTGTTGAGTAAACATACTGTTTGTGCTTGTCAATCAAGTTCATTACAGTCATACATTAGTGAACGATGCATTAGACTATGCCATACTGATATATGCGCTTGCCTTTCAACATACCTATTTTCAACAAACATTAAAATGAATAATTGCGGTGGGGTTTATATCATTTATTATATTCAGTTGGATGGAATCTCCAAATTCTCACTCGTGAGAGGTGCATTCATATAGTACATGTGTCGATTGGTGTTACATGGAAAAAGTGTGAAAAGAATAGTAATAACCACACTTTTTAACTTAAGGGGTAGTTGGTTTAAAATGCCCGGTTCTCCATCGTTAGCATTTGGACAGAAAACAAATACTGTATAAAGTGCGTGCCCGTCCTCAAAATTCAGACACAACTGGGATTTGTCTCTCATTGAAAGTACTTCCCGTGTATTTTACAGCTGACACAGGCAGCTCGGCTCTGTTCTGGGAACTCGTAGGAAGAATGAACACTTTGTGCCTTTTCAAAAGAGCATCGTGTTATTAGAACCGGAACACACGTACACACACATCTGACACAAATACACACACGGAGCGAGATCTATCAGACTTTAACCTTTCATCATTCCTGTTCTAAACAAAGTTGCCGACTCCCACACTATGTTCAAACGTCGCCGTTTCCGCCCGCACCTCCGCCGCCCGATCCTTCTCATCTGTGTTTCTTTTCAGAAACAGAAGACATCAAGATTAATGAGAAAATTGAGAAAATCCGTGTATGTTTGGTGTTATAGTCAAACCTCTGACATTCTGTCAACCACAACCCGTCTCTCTCTCTTCCACGTCTGACCCGTCTGTGTGCTCTCATAAGAGACAGATCTGTGTTTCATCTACAACAGCAGCAATAAAAAGCCACTACATAAAAAAAGCCACTACATAATAGTACATAATATTCTAATGGGCACAAAGAGCAGGAGAAAGAGAAGTACGCAGAAAAACAAGGTAGACGTGATTTCTCATGGCTTGTATTTTGTACCTATTAGGCTGTAGACTCTTATTAGGCCATGGGAACACAATTTAAATGGATGCATGATTTAAAGCACTCGCGTATAATTCTCTCTGGCTCATTGTATGTAATGTGTCCCGGAGGCAAACATCATTTCGAGTGATTTGAGAAAAGTTTGGAAGTTGATTATGTCAATGTGTTTCATTACAAACATCCTGTCCTGTCACGGGACCGTTGATGTGTCCGTATGGACATATTGTACCCATGACAGACTGAAAGGACACTAAAACGAACACACCCACCACACCAAATGACATGCAGAATCAGTTTCATGTGGTTTATACAAACATCTTTTCTGTTAAATGGTTATTTGTGAGGCATTTTCCGCACATAAGCATTCTGAAATTATTTAACCTGCCACGTGGGGGTCCATAAGACGCGCAGCTCCGGGCCAACAAATTCAATGGCCTTTATCATCTTCTTATCTGGTTCTCCGCTTATCTACCCCCTGTTGGCACCAACACATCGTTCTTGTGATAAAAATGATATAGACAGATTATATTTATATAGACAGACGCATGCATGGCATCGCTGGGCCACCGTGTGATCAGAATTGACAAAAATGCCACGAAAGTGATTCTATAATGCTCTCTATATATTTATCTATCGATATGTAGCTCACAAAATGATTCCTCTATACATTTAATGTTTTACGATATGTAGCCTGCTTATGTAATAGATTACATTTACAAGTGATGGGTTAAAATTCTGCCCTCTTGTCATTTCAAATTTCTATGACTTTCTTAGATATTTAGAAGAATGTCTATAACCAAATTATGGCGGTACTCATTTATTTACATCGTATAGACAGAAAACCAATGCAAGTCAACGGGTACAACCAGTGTTTGCTTGACAACATTCATCCACATATCTCCTTTTGTGTTCTGCAGAAGAAAGAAAGTCATACAGCCTTGGAATGACAAGAGGGCGAGTAAATGATGACGGATTTATTTTGTCGTGGTTGAGCTAGCAAACGTTCTTCCAACTCATTGGCAAAATGTTAAATGCTCTCTCGTTTGTAAGTCACTTTGGATAAAAATGTCTGTTAAATGAATCGATGTGAATTAAATTGTATATAATATTATATAATAGGCTTTTCTTGATTAATGGACGGGTATTTCAAATCGGGTCATCTTCCTAAGATCCATATGTGAGTTCCATAAAATTCAACTGCCCCTTCATAAAAAATTCATATCAAAAACGTGTGTGCGCCTACGTGCAAAATCCATCAATAAAATTGGACAATCTGACATTTTCTGCTCTGTGTTCCGTGCTGGAAAGGTAACTCACCATGAGCCTGATCATCGCAGCTATTCAGCATCGCTTTGAAAAAAATCCCCCCAGCATTCAGCCGTTAAACCCCCAGCGGCGCCACTTACACCAACAGATTTCATCTACAAAGAGCCAAAAAAGCAACCATAACGCAATCAGTTTGACTTTTCTGATTACATTGCTGCCCCTTTAAATTGACTTATGCGACTCAATTGAACCCACTTTAGCCTCTGCTTATTTGATACATGGCAGGACTTATATTCCGCACTTATCATTGAGAAAAAGGCATTTATGCATATAAATGGTGTGGATAAGAAACATTGATTTAAGAGTCGGACCTCACTAAACCGCAATGTTCTGTGGACTCAATGGGGGAGGCATTTGGCTGCCACACAACAGGTGGGCAAAGATTTGTGCGTTGTGCTTCGGCGGTACTAATGAGAACGCACTGGCCAGGGCGCGAGGAGCCACAGGTGCCGTGGGAGTTGGGGACACATCATGTCAACCTCTGCAACACATTAATCAACACAAAAAACACATATGAACAACCTGCGCAATGCCTTCTACATGTGGCGAGTATCAGTACTTAATCCAGATGGTTGTTATAATACAGTGTGTGAGGGTAAACGCGTGTGATGTCAGAAGGTTATATGGCATCCAGCGGCATGCCCATTGGTTATAATGAGCACAGCGCGTGTGGATTGTGTGTCCGCGTCCATCTGGTTGTGTGCAGCTGTAATGGGGCAAAGGTGCATTGTTTTGGGGCTCTTAGGCTAATTTGATTGCAGGTGTGGCAAGAAGCAAGACTAACAGATACGTTAGACAGAGCCGTGTCAAATGATTCTTACACACGTTCTTAAACACACACACACACAATAAAAAGTCAAGTTCGCAGGAAAAAAAAAATGCTACACGTCTCGCTCACTGCGCCGCAGACGCTGCTGGGAAAGTGGTGTTGTTCTTACAGATTTTACAAAGGACCCACTCACGTTTGCCCATAGGTAGACGCGCCAAAGACGCAAAATGTAAACGGCCAAGTGATTCGCACACGGCATGGTAATAATACACAATGTAAGCTTTACTGAGAACATTCGGGGCATCAGCCCCCTATAGCGCCGCCCCGGTTTCAAATACGGTTTTGGAGAATAAAATGTCAAAATTTGTTTGAAAAAAGGTTAATGTCACAGTTTTTAGTCTGTCTTGATTTTTTTCTGTATTCCTGTTTTGCCTGTGTTCCCTCATTAGTTTCCCTAGTTGTTAATTGCCCCACACCTGTTTGTGTTCTCCCTGATTATGTTCATTGTGTTTTTAAGCCCTGTCTGTTCCTGAGTTCTTTGTCGGTTATAATTAGTGTTATGCGTGTTCTTGTATGCCGTTCCTGTGGATGTATTCAAGTTAGCCCTTGGATTAAACTCGATTTTTGTGCGCCTTGTAAATATTGCACATTAAGTAACACTTACTAGGTCATACAGTGTGACACGATGTTTATGTTCAAATTCACCCAACGTGCTTATTCTGACTAGTACATGTTAACATATATAAATGCATAAAAGAATAAGGGAGGGGTATTATATATTTTTTATTTAAATGAGTAAAATATTCATATTGACAAATGGGCAAAACCTAGGATAATGGCAAAAACGTAAAGTTACAACTAATTAGCATTTTGGGGAAAAAGTAAGTAGTATTTTAATACAATAAATAGATTTTTGTTGTAAATACGCCTGTTACACTGAATGACGTTTTAGTGGGCGTCTTCTGCGCTGTAAAGTTTGTCCAATTCGATTAATTTAAATAAGTTACATTTTGTTACAACATGATTTTTCATGTTCAGTTATGTAACTTAATCCATTCATGTTGGCACTCGATAAATGATTTGTGTTGTGTTAACATATAATTGTTACAACGAGGCAGAGGATTTATATTTCCCAGCATGCTTTGTGTAAGACTGTATTTTGAGAGTTATTTTCTTAATTAAGTGTTGTTTTATGTGTTTTTCAGTAAAGAGAAACACTGGTTAGGGTTTAATGTTCATTTATCTTTGAGATTTAGAGGAGTTTGTTATATTTTTAAGTTTTGTGGTTACCATTATTTAGAAAAGTGTTGCCTTTGATTAGGTAGTAGGCGGTTACACTTTGTGAATTTCTGTTAAACTTGGTTAACTTTATATCTTGTTTGAGATCAGAGAAAATGTTATGTCACATTAACTTAAAACACTTATGTCGCGAACGTTAACTGAAAATATGAAATGTTAACGTATAAAAATCATGTTTGTTTGCCGAACAAAATAAAAGGATGAGTAAACATATCTTTATTATGTGTAACCGATGTTCATCATTTTTTTTTATTAATTTATATTTTTTATTTTAAATTAAACAGAAAACGTTTTCATTCTTAACAACAAAAATTGAGCAGTATTACACGTATTGTTTTTATGCTTATAATGTATTGTATGTACTTGGCCCTTTGGGTTTAGAGCTTTCTACAATATAATTGCTTCACCTTTTTCAGGGGTGTGAATGTGTGTCAGCGCCGAAACACTCATCCCAGTACTGCAACACAATACAACTATTCATATTTTCTAACAACCCAGAAGTCTCCTGATGTTCTCACCATTTACACTCTTGCTTATAACCAGAGAGATTTTGACCCCCATTGACTCCCATAGTAGGAAAAAATACAACGGTAGTCAAAAGTGCATCGAACTGTTTACTGTCCTACGTTCTTTAAAATGTCTTCTTTCGTGTTCAATGTGGGGCACAATCTTTCTTATACAGATTTGGATCAACTCGAAGGTGAGTAAACGATGACAGCATTTACATTTTTGGGTGAACTGTCCCTTTAAATTTGTAGAGTTCAATTTGAGAGAATATATCTGGGTAAGTTGCTCTAAGTTCCTCACATACGTCATGACTCCTGTCCCTGTGTTAAAAGGTATACCTTCTCAGAAAAAGCCCAATGGCGCCATTGCATAGAAATCTTTTTAAACTAGTAACAGTACTAAGCGAATCCCTTGAAGCCAAGTCACTTTAAAAGAGGCCAATTTAGTTGATGATGAATAGTCTTGTTTATAGAATAGGGGTGTTTAACGTTTGTTTTCAGAAAAAAACGAAATATTTTAACATAAGTCGGTACAATTTCGTCAAGAATGGTTCTTTGGGGTTCTACTACTTAAAATGTCGTGTTAGTATTTACGATATTATCGTTTCTGGGGATGCATGTGATTACTAACTTTCTTAAAGTTGTTCACCTTAAAAATTTGTCATCATTTACTCTTCCTCTTTTCAGTTCAAACCTGTTTGACTTTCTTTCTTCCGCAGAACGCCAAATCAAATATTTTGAATGTGGTTGACAGCCCGCCAATAGAAGTTAACGGGGGTCTGTTTATTTCAAAATATCTCCTTTTGTGTTCTGCATAAGAAAGTCATACAGGTTTGAAATGACAATGGGTGTGTAAATGATGAGAGAATTTCATTTTGAAGGTGAACTACTCCTTTAATATCACTTTGGGCAAGTAGTTTGAGAACCCTGCTTTAAGTTGAACCAAGTCTTAACATGTTATGCCTGCTCTCCACTTCTCTCTCTCGCTCTTGCGCTCTGTCGGGTGTTAGGAGTAAAATCAGCCTTTAATGATCCCTGTCTGTCTAGATTATTGGAGGTGATTCTCGCTAATGATCGTATGTTAGAAATCTATTCTAAAAGGTGAGTGCGTGACACTTAAACGCTCATTGGGACCAATGATGAATCTCGTATCGGGAGATTGCATGTCACATGTCGGCATTAATGAATGCGCGCACATCGGCTATACTCATTTTATACTGTTAAAGGTTCATACTGCATGTACAGCGACAGAACCTGAGAAACTACAATAAATGCATCGCACTTTGCATTTGCAGGCTGATTTGCATATTGGGTCCCAAGGCTTTCTAGAAAATTATGTTTGCAATGTACAAACCACGCCTGACTTGCGGATCAGTTGTCACACTTGAAATGGAAGGTGAAGTAATGCATTGTGGGGTACAGTACCGAGTCCCGCGTGGCCTGTTAAACTGCTCAAGGGCAGCGTCTTACTGTACATGCATACAGAAAATTTGCATACCGTGTGCATTATGCATACTAGCACACAATGGTGCAGAAATAACAGGTAGTAGGCTATGCATTTTTAAAGGTAGCCTCTCTGTTCCTGTACAGTGAAATATCCTTCCTCAAAAAAACGCAGACAGAACCAATGAAGACCGATAAGCACGGTGCAGATATGATCATATTTTCTAATTGTGAATAAATGCTTATATAAATCACAGCACACGCGGCTCCGCTTCGGCGTGTAATAGGCCGGCATTGGAACAGATTGTGTCTTTATGCACGTCTGATAGGCTGTCATAATTCATCCAGCAGACTCTAACACCTCGATAACTCGAACAGCATCAGACGCGGGCGTCTCAAAGCTATCGTCTAAAGAGCTCACATCATTCACATTAACAACCGGCTGATGCTCTGCGCTCCCTGTGGTTATGATATGGTCGCTAAGGGTGGGAGGGGGAGCAGGGGCTGAGGAATTCTTCTCATATAAACACTCTGACGGCACGGCACTCTGGGAACGACCTGGGGTTGCTGAGGAATTAACTGCGAACACGGCGGTTTGTCATCTCCCAAATGCCAACACACTTAAGAACATGCAAGGAGGGTTGGGGATCTGTCCGATATCTAGGAAAAGGAGCCAGAGAATCCTAATGAAAGAAAAGAAATGTAATTCTAGATTTGGCAGATGACGACTGTGATTTTAATGGCATAGGGATCCGCGTGTCTGTTAGATAGACACGCTATGATTGAGGATTGATAACGCCGAGAGATGTTCTTCTGCTTGATCTTGACTTTTCCATTGGATGGCTGCGCTGTGCTTGCCAACAGTTACCAACTCGTGCTCCTGTGATAGTTCGATGGCCAACAAAAAAATCATTAATTTGCTGGTATTATACTATTTTTGTAGTGATATAAAACAGCTAGCGACAATTATTCCTTCAAATCATTTTTTATTGTACATTTTATCATATGCGGAATATGGAAAGCATCTTTTAATTGTTCATAACCCTATTAAGCCTGTAATACTGGCAATGAATAATTATACAGTTAGTGGCGTTTCAATATTTACATCTAGCATTGTTTTTAGCCTCAGTCCACGACCCTATCAGAACTGATCTGCGACCCACCAGTTGAAAACCACTTGTTCGGTTTAACAATTTATTAGGATTATACTTATGGTGTTATTCTGCATTGAAATCATTAATCAATGTCTGATCTCCCGGATTTTTTTCTTTTTAATGAATGTAATAAAGATGCAAATGAATTCATATGACTCCATAATGCCAAATAATGGGAAATCATCAAGACGGTTAACTTTCCAGATTAATTAATTTCATGAAGCCGTCTGCTTTAATTTAACATTTTGCGGAAATGTGAAGCTAAAGATCAAACAGTATTCTCAACTGAAGGATGTAAGGAAGCTAAAATGTACATCATATTACGTGATAACACACGACCTTCGCAATAAAATCTGATCCACATTGTAGCTTGTTGGAGGCTGATATATCTGACGTCGTTGTTAACAGTTGTGTATTCAACTCATGCTTCGGCAGTTTCTTTACAAACAAGTTCTGTCCATTCAAGGCTTACAACTATAGCGTTTATACCAAGGACATTTCATTTACTAATAAAGGCCTCAAAGAAACCTGATTAAATCTCACACGTTTGTCAATTTCATTGTACATTTACATTTAGGCATTTGGCAGACGCTTTTATCTAAAGCGACTTACATTGCATTATCCTATACATTTATACATATCTGCAATCCCCTGGGATCCAACACACAACCAACGCAACGCTCTTACCACTGAGCTACAGGAAAGCTAGACTGCAACAAAGCACATTGACCCCTGGAAGCCACGTTCAACTAGATTTTAGGGCTGTGAAATGATAAATTGCGATATATCGAGACCAAAATAAAAGTTTGTTTACATAATATATGTTAGGGTTTGGGTATACCGAACGTAGGTGTGGATATTTAGGAAATATTTGCATGTGTATATTTATGTTTACATTTCTAGATTATGCATACACATTTCTAGATTTCTATATTTTCCCTAAATATAAACATGTATGTGTTTCCAAAAACTAAATTAAAATGAACAGTTTAACAGACTTATCACAAATCTGAAATTGGGTGTTGAAAGACCCTCAACAATAATATTAACAATAATATAATCTACTTTCTTTCTCATACTTTTGGGGTGGATGGCGAGATATAGGATTGGCAACCATTTTTAAAGTTACAGTACACGAGGAAACTGAATTTTTATCACCATTTACTCTCTCTCGTGTTGTTGTAGACTTGCTTCCACAAAATTCAAGAGTCTTTTCATATAAAAAAAGAGAATCGGGACTGGAGTTCTAAAAGGTCAAATGTAATAAAATGAGTTATTTAAGTAAACTCATGAACAATGTATAGTGGATTATTGTTATTCAGAAGAAAGGTTTTTGTTTATTTAAAAAACTTCCCATAATACATTTTAAAAGTTACACACCTTTTTAGACGTCACATTTACGGTTGTTCTTTCCGTCAATCGCTTTATAAAAGTACAAAAGTACAACACTTAAAAGAAGCTGCGTAGGGTAAGGCCCATAGGGCATAGAGACGACAGGAAGCTCAGAGCAGCTGGGTGCCCTCCAAATGTTAAACGCATACATCGAAAACAACAAACTCCAAGAATGCTGGTGAAAATATGTTACAAACAAGCACAAAAACGTCTTAAAGAAAAGACATCACACGCATCTACCAATGCAAAAGTAACCTTTCATCTGACTTCCTTTGCAGTTACTCTTATTTCGAAATGCATGAAAAAAACATTGACAGGCTCTCAACTGAAGACCCGACTGAACTTGAGCTCCTCAGACATACAGTACATCTATTCTGCCCGGCATCATAGATGTTCCTGCTGCTTTAATACTTTACAAAAGCGTTTCTATCATAGCGGCAAGTGTTTAGAGGTCTTTTAACATGAGGTTAGACTCTTTCATCATACAGGAATCAGGTGTCATCATGCTGGATTGTTAAGGTGTTTTCCTCGCGAAATAGTAAGGTGAAAGGACTTTGGTAGTATGTTAAAGACCTCGTAATATATTAATTGGTGTTTGATAGGTTTGCAGTTTTGAGGTCATCTTCACGGGACGTATTCGCCTTGCAGATGACAAAATAAACTTTGAACAGATTTGTTTGCTTTTCAGAAGAATGTCCTTCAATATGCTCAAACTTTCTATTTTAGAAGATCAACACATTTCATAGGGTCTTTAAACGTGATTTAGGACTTATTTTGTTTTACAGTTAAAATAAGTAAAATCATAAACAGTTGAATAAAGTGTGGACAAATCCTTGGACAAATTCGCAACTTGCTCTACACCCCAAAATTAAAAATGTCTTTGCACACATCATTGATAAAACTAATATAAGTAAAAGCACACTTATCATGATATCATACAGGATTTATCTATGCTTTCCCCATCTCCCCGACACATGTCCCAGTTACGTCAGTGGAATTACAGTGCCGGTAAATAGACCAATCAAAATGACGGAACTCTAAATTTAGATCATCCCTCGAACATCCCCTATATCCGTTTTGTTTTTCAAAAGCGGGAGGCAAAGAAAAAGACTTTGTGTTTCCGTTCAAATTAAATAGCCTGTTGGATCAAGCAAGATCCAATTTAAGCTCGACAATAACAGACTGGCTCGCTTAACTAGAAATCAAACACCATTGGCAAGTTCATCAGGACTGGTATTGACTGGAACGACGTCATCCACGGAGGAGAAGCAGGAAGCCTAACAAGCTTAACGAATGAACATCGGAACCCAGGGTGACTACTTCCCAAACATGTGTCCAGCCACACTTTTTTCCCGTAGCTCATTTGTGAATGTATCTAATTCTAAGCCTTTCTATACATTTGCTCTCGGTCTCTCATTCGACGTCGCTCTCGGATAGACCCTAACATTCCCTCTTCTGTGTGTCTCTCTCTTTCTCTTTTTTCCGGTGGTTTCCATGCATCCCTAAGCCTCTGCAGATGTTGCTTGCTCCGTGAATAGACCTTTTGCTCATGACTGAGCTAGAATATGCCAGGTTTTGCTTAATCCACTTTTCCTTAATCCCTGTGGCCCGGACCTGCTTTACCCAGTGTCTTTCCAACTCCTTGGAATGAGATGCGCACACATACATGCACACACAATCGACATCAATAATAATAAATGACTTTCTTATTTTCCCAGGCAGCATTTGGAGATGTTGGAGCCGGTGAGCGGTGTATTGGCATGTGCGTACAGGTTTTAGAATGGTAAATAGATGGTGAATGCAGCACATGCATGAGAGGAGAGTCTGTTTCCGCCTCGGGGGCTTTGAGATGTGATGCGATTCGTTTTCGCGGTCCCTCTGTGCGAATGGATGGTAAGCCGGCTAGATCTAGCGAGGAAATGCCAGAAAAGTACCACCCGCACAGGGATTTGGATGCCCGCAAAAGGATGCTGAAGAAAATAGACGGGAAATATGATTTGTAGTTCATTGGAAAAAACAATCGTAAATGGTATTCGGAATAATACAGAACCAATAAAAATAATACTTTACAAAGGCTCAGTTTGCAAGAGTTTCTCTGTCGGTCGGCTACCTGCTTTGTTTGTCTATAGAATTTACCCAAACTGGCGAATAAACTAGATTGACATTTCTAAACTACCAAAATGTACAATTTGTATCTAGTCATCCACATGGAATGAAATTGGTTTAAATAAAAATAGAACTTGCTTTGTCAAACGTGTCTTCCTACCTCGTGGGTTTTTAGTAAATATGCAAGTTTTTGTGCTGAAACTAGCAAAAGTGGAACAGCTGTTACGTGAACAATGTAGACAAAAACACCCGATGCAGTTCCACTTGGACTGGCAATGTTCAGTTGCACAATATAGACTCATTTGAATGATGTAAACTTCCTGTTTTTAACACTACACAAATGTTAGAATAAAACCAACGGAGCATTTAGAAGTAAATCGAAATGCTAAGCAAACATCTTGCAGATATAAAAAGATGCCAAAACTTGACTAAACTTTTTAACAGTCTTATAACTTTGCGCAATGATGAGAGTCAGTCTAGGAAATAAAGTACTAAGATATAGCAAACTGTCTAAATTGTTATTATCCATTTGGAATAATATCCTATCAAATGCTGCCAATGTGTGCCCAAAAGGGTCAGCCAATAATTCCTGTTTTTCAATTTCGTCACTGTATGTCAGCAAATCAGCCAATGGCTCTCTATATTCAGTTGTACATTCGGCATTTTGCCAGCTCTTCAGATAACATAGTTGGAAATCATTTGAACATCAAGGGAAAACAATGGCGAAGTCTTCCATTGACCTTGCTACTCCCGAAACACCCGGCCACCCACTCAGAACCACCGAATAAACATGTTATTCAAACACAGCCCAATCTATACTATCTATACTGATCTATACTGAAGGCCAAATCAGTTGAGTTGTCATATATATTTATATGACGTAATGGGGAATAGAATGACCTTCCTTTATGGAGAAAACCACAATCCAAAAGAACATCCAAAGAAATATCAAACTGAAAATTTTAAGTAATATTAATGTAAGTGATAATGTTTATCTCTGGAAAGAAAATGATGAGGCTGAACATATATTCCAATTCCAGAAGAAAATGTGGTATGGTGTATATAAATGGTCTGGTTGAGAATGCTACACCTTTTGTGCGACATATGTAACCGCCTGTTGAGAGATTTAGCTCGGTGAAGTATAGTTAAGTAGATTGTTTGCAATATCACAATTAATAAAATAGAAAATAAAATGCAAAAATTTAGCTGATACTCATGCTGCACACTGTGAAAAAAAGGGTTAAAAGTTAACCAATGCTGGGTTGGTTCAACTCAAGGTTGGGTAAAGGCAACCCAATCATTGGGTTAAAATAACCAAGCGTTTGGGAATTTTAACTGTTCTGTCAACATCCGAGCACTTTTTAGAGTGTATTTAGATGAAATGACCTATATTGTCACTCTGGTAAGCATCAGCTAAAAGAGGTCATTTTATCTATTGAAATGATGAGAGATTAATCACAAGACAAGACACATTATGTCCAAAACCAAGCTCCCATAGGCTGCCACATAACACAGTAGTTTTAAGACTCCTTGCACTAGCATGCAACCGTAAGTAAGACATGTAGATTAAGCCCCACATTTCCATACGGGGTGTGAGAAGAGTAAAAAATACCTCCATGAATATAGCACAAAAATGGTTTCCACCAAGAACAATGCCGTGACTTTCATTAGAAGTCCATTAGAAATGTTTATCGAGCTTTCTTTTTCCAAACAACAAAAGGTTATTTAGGGTACATGCCAGACTTTGGCAAGTTTGGTTTGGTTAAAACTGGAGTTTTTGAATAAGTGTTCCAACCCGAACCAAACGCGGATCATTTAGCCCGGCACACGGCATTGTTCGGTAATTCTGTCGCAAAATATACGCCATAAAAGCAGACCAATCCGATCTTAAGGTTCAGCGTTAACAATGGCACGTGGCAAACCGGAAATAAAACGACCCATATTCCAGTCTTGGTCTGGAAAAACTGAACTAAACGCTCCATTTCCAAAAAAACACAGAACCACACAACGTAGGCACTATATATTTAAATGCTTCTTAAATCACGTGCCAAAATATAAACTGTAATTTGCTCATTCTAATCTGTATATGCACATCTGTAGCTATAAACAACATGTGAAGTAAAACGCAGACAATTTTCCTATCCGAACTATTTCTCCAAGCCCATTCTCATTTATTACTCATTCTCTTTCGAAAGTTTTATGGTTCGTCTCCAGTAGTATTATAACCATCTGTGCCGCGATATGCACAAAGCTCTGTGTTTTTACAGGTCTCTCATGAATAACTGAAGTGTGTTGATTGTTGTGAATGTTGCCATCCAACTCTCTTTGGAAGAATTTGAACCGAGCTCTCGCCGTCTGCTCTCGAATATTTCAACATTATTACACGGTGACAATCAAAATGCAAATCTAAATGCACCAACCTAGGGTCGTGGTAATAATATACCTAACAATATGACCTCAAAAATGTACTATTCATCGCCCGCCCACCCGCACTCATTCTCTCACACACACTCCTATGGAATTATCAGAAGTAATTCATCTGCGGTAATTGATCTTCAATCTAATTACAGTCTGACAGCGCCTAATAATCTAAAGTGAGTGCGGAGAGAAGCTGAACACTTACCAAAGTGAACTTTTGCACAGCATCTTAAAATAGTATATAACATATACTTCATGTGCTCTGAAGTCGCTAGGCAACCACACCTTACCAGGAAAGTGGTACCAGTGACATAGAAACGTGTGTCACTCTTAAAACTTAATATCAATTCAAGACTTGTATTAAAAGAAATGTATGTTGAAGGTTAAAGAATTGACGTTTGGATGTTTTTTAAGAATACATCATTTCCTGTGACGGAAATCGGAGAAAAAGCAATGAAAGGAATGAGGGAAATCGGTAAATTATGAAAAGAAGTTACCTGATGCCAAGTCAACCTACGACGCATCACAGATGCCCAAGTGTCTGAATTACGAAGCTCTGATGTGAAGCTGGCTGAATTACAGCAAGGAGATATGCCACGCTGCATTCATGCGTGTTTTATTATATATACACATCAAAGGCAGCGTGTGTATGAATAGGTGTTGATGATTTCAGGAAATGAAAGAAAAATAGATTTTGCTCATTTCAGTATTTCATTTGAGCGGATCGTTTCAATGAACCGATTTAACTCATTCATCACCGCTTTATGCGAGGTATCAAACATAAAACTGTATGTTACATACATATCTGACATCAAATTAGATTATTAGGTTAATAGGTCAATTATTCCCTATTAATATAAATAAAGAGTTCATTAGAGATCAATATTAATCAAACTGCAGTTACATTGTTTTGATTAAGCAAAAGGAAGTATATGTGTGAGTGAACATACGGTTCCATCGCCCCAAATTCTATTTGTTTTTGGTAAATCGCCTGGTCTATGGTTAACAAAACCTCTAAATATATTTACGTTTTAAACATACCTGCTCATGATATTTGGGGGGCTTATTGTGTCTTAAAAATGGCAGCTGCTAGCAGGTTGGTAAAAGCGTTCTACTTCCTTTGGCGGGGACGTTAGACGTATAGAAACCAATCGAAACAAATAATGCAACATGGGCACAAATCTATAAAAACGTAGATGCGGATTCGTTTGCGGAGTAAGTACCAGGAATCAAGTTTTTAATGAAGTTTAAAAAGTGTTGTCGGCTTCGTGGTAGTGACGTTGATATGGCGCGACCAAGTGTAGTCCGTTTATAGCATCATAGCTTTTACTTCTGCCGATTGTACTTCGGCTTCAAAAGTAAAATAAATTTGATCTTAATCTGTAAAGATTATCTTGATCGACAAACCTGTAAAATATAATAATCACAGATCTTATTTTTTGCCATCTTCCAAGTCTTTGGGACAAATGCATAGGCTTTCGGTCGATTGTAGGCGTTGGCCTACAAAAATACGTCATCTCTGCGGCTCCCTAAAAAAAACTAAAAACGTATAAAGTGTTCTCTAGAGCCAGTAGGGTATATGCCTACGGGACGATGACGTACCTTCTCTTAAATCCCATTTTTTCATATTTGTTGATGTAGGCCTTCCTTGAAACGCATAGTCTGAAGTGCATCTCCCTTTTGGTTTGAATAACTGGACTCACGTCGTTGATCGTAATCCTATGTGCATCCTGAAGCGAAGCGCCATTGTTCCCTGCGGTGCCAGATGCAACAGAACTGGAAGAGATTTTACCGGAAGGACGTCATCGCTCCGTGTGTATATCCCCGATGTGGTATCTTGCTGTACAGCCCCACCCACCTGTGAAATCATAATGTTCCCAAATCCTTGTCATCATATCTGTTAGTTAAACAACAGTTTTGTTCTGATTGGCTGTGACTGTGTGATTCAATCCTGTAGACGGAAAAACTACATTTTACTATAAACTTTCCCTTTACACTTAGTTAGGACACAATACTAATGTTACTTAAGAGTGAATATCTCTTTGCCTTTAACTTTAAAGACTATTGATGTGTTAGAAAAACAATTGGAAGTGCCAATGAAAGATCAAAACACGCTGCACACACAAACACCTGCATAGGGAGCATCCAACACATTTAATAACAGCCAAAAGAAAGCGAAAATGTGGACATTTACTGACAAAGTGGAATTACACTGTGTGCATGTGTGTGTGAGGACGTGAAACTGGCAGAAAGAAAGACTGAATGGAAATGTGGATCTGACAGGTGCTGACGGGCGACCCTTCTGGGGGTGTGTGTAGCAGATGGAGTGGAGGGACAGGATGTGTGTTCTGTACAGGGCTGCCAGCGCCTAAGGGAGCAAGACTCAAGACATGTCCGTGTGGTTGTGTGAGAAAGTGACAGAGATGAACAGGACATGAAACTGAATATGTATGAAAATGAAATTATAATTCAGGAGTAAGAAAGCTGCACAAAAAAATGAAAACATTAACGGTTTTAATGGCTAAGTTTACGACAGAGCGTATCTAAACCCTGTCCTAGAGCATCCTAACTCCACCCCACGCCCCCCAAAAAGAAAGACGTTTATATCATTGTTCACTTATGTTGTTTTAACATGTGGGACTTTCTTGAATGAATCTTATAAGAATATCACTAACAAAATAATTTATTATAAAATAAAAAAATATAGGTTAGATTGCAAATCACACCAAAATTGAGCAACACAACATTTAAAGAGTTAGACACTGCTAAAATATGCAAACAGCGGAAGACATTTCGTCAATTAAAGACATTTCGCTCTTTGTGTGTGCCGTATCTTCATATTAAATATAGCCCATCAGAGCATGACTTCAGAACAATAACACCAATAAAAGAGTAATTACAGCCGTTGATTTGAGCACACAGACAATAGAAATCCAGCGGCTCTGACTGTCCTAATACAAACCGTTCTCTCTCTTCTCTATCAGCATTGTTTTTGGTTCTCCGAAGAATGAAACGGACAAATGTATTAGAAAAATAGACGATGCGAAGGGTTAACACACAAAAAGAAACAAACGAACAGAGATAAAGAGAGACGCTAACTTCCACCAAAAACCACCAGGAAATCCACCTGACAGTTGCCATGGCAACATAGGTGAAGATGGGCCAGACGCCAGGCCCGTGGAGCGTCTCTTAATTGGAAGGCTTTTAGCCTTGGCTCTCTAACGCTCAGACACGCGCGCACACCGTTTAAATCCCAAACACATTTATATACTGTATGTGGTTGTTTGGAGTAAAGATGAAGGCAATAATATCATATGGAGTCAAATGAACTACAGAGAGGGAGCGAGGGAGATTGCGGTTCTTAATGTAGGGTTTATGCATCGTGAAAGTCGTTTCGTCTCTGATTTCAGAGGACAATTGCCCGATCGCAGTAAAACCCAAACTTTTCCCAACACATTTTTACCCAACTTCTCTTACTGAAACACATGTTCTCCTACAGACTGTTAAAGCCCTTTCATCATTCATGAAATGGGTGCAATGATTCAAATTTACAGATTTATAGACTGTTTCATTGGACGTGCGCGCACACGCCTGACCCTCAGTTAACTTCCGGTTTGTGTTTGGCTGGTGTCTAATAATATAACTATTTGTATTTTATTTATGTTGAGATTAATTTGTGTTACTATTTTACTGTATACTAATTGTATTAAATGAACGATTTGTTGACTTTTGTTGTATGTTCATTTTATTAAAAAAGCAATTTGCAATCCTGAAGTTGGTGGCATTTAAACGTCTAGTGGTTGAGCTCGGTATCGGAGTCTAAATTCAAAACGCTGGAGAGACAAGTTTAGCCAAGGAGCTGTACTTCCGGTTTCTTATCAGGAGAATAAGGTTATTGGTTATCAGAAATAATCTACAAGCCTTTTATGCTTTGTGAATGTGTACCGGAAGTTCCGTTGGGGTCAGAGAAGTGCGCACGCGGAGTAACGTTTGTTTATGTTGTTAAGAGGAAACCGTCTATAAAAGCAAATGGAAACGCCAGGTGATTAAGTCGGTTTTATGTACTGTAGGCTGTTTACCTAAAGGGTAAATGGGGCAGATATTTGTTTTCATTTTCCACATAAATAACAGACATGCCTTGATCTGTGCATAAAAAGCAACCGGCATTTAATTTATTTGTATGTACAGAATAAAACCATGCATTTTTTTTGCATATCGCCCGTCTGACTGAATCCTCACATCTCCAAAGCTGCTAGCTTTCAGGAAGAAACTCAACGTTGAATAGCTTAACTTCCGTACGTTAAATATTTGCAAAACCCACATACATAAATCACGAAATATGGAGATACGAGGTTTTTAAACACAGTTTAACACAAATGTGTTAGATTTCTACACATATGTGAGCGAATAGATTTGACACACTCTATATCTCTGTGCTAACTGCTAAATGAGTTTTAATGCAAGCGAATCATTTGAATCGGTCAAACAAAAAGATTCGCTCGTTCATTCGGTGACTTTTTATATAGTATGAATCATTATACTAAAATGTATTAGCAACTAGAGAGTTGGGTATTATAAGTCATAAGTTTCATTGTGTGTTGCTACAGGCATTCTTCTCAAAGATGCATAGTTAAACAGTTTGACTTTTTTAATATTAAAATTCCTAATATTATCAAACAATATCACAAATATCTCTTCATAAACATATTGATTCATGCTCGTTCAAATGTATGTTTCTTCACTATAAGACTTTTGTTTAGCCAATGTTCAAGTTAGAAAAACGCCTTTCAAAGTCTGTTCATAGCCGACTGAGAAGAATTTGTTCACTTGAAAGTTTCTGTAACACCACTAATGCACATAAATGGACAGACCCAGCACTGTGCGCTTATGTCTCTGCGGGCCCTAAAGGTAAACCGCAGACAACTGAAACAGGCTAAGCAAAGAGAAACGGCACTGTGGGAGGTTCTGACAGTAACGTTGTGTGAACGTTATCTGCTCTGTGTGAGTCTATTACAGATATATTGATAGAATGTTGTCGCGCCAGCAGGGAATTTATAGGACAATGTTGGGAAAACGTTATCTGTGAAGGGAAGAGTTTAGCATGCCGTTGAGGCAGAGATGTGCATTTTTCACACTCCTTAAACTGCGCAGAGAGATAAAGACATCGTGGAGAATGAGGAAAGAATAGTGGAAGGTGAAACTGAATTGTTTTGTGTGTATATATGCAAGGACTTGAGAACATTGTATGCATAGTATGTTTGTATCAACTGGTCTTTGAAGAGTTTGTAACTGTAACTTGGTAACACTTAAATTCTTTAGATGAACCTGCAAAACAACGCTTTCTTTTGTCTGCCATGCGTGCGTTTTCAGGAGAAGCAAATAATATAAGTAACTTCCCAAATGTAACTCATTTGAAGACAACTAACTTTCAGAACTGCAATATTCCAAGTGTGACCAAGTGCATGTAAACATACGGGTCACATGTAATCATGCCAACAGCAAACCCTAACAGAGTTCACATGAAGCAAAAACCTTTAGAGGCATCTAGCAGTTAGGTCGCGAATTGCAACCAACGGCTCTGTCCACCCCTTCCTTTCGAGGCACTACGGTGGTTGACACAAGATTAAGATGTCGTCTCGTTTTCACTTCTGACGAGCAGTTTGTCTGTACAGGGCTACTGTAAAACAACATGGCCGATTCCATGTAAAGGGTTTATTTAGATAGAAATAGCTCATTCGAAGATAATAAAACGTAACGCTCTGAAGACATAGTTATGCATATTATATTGGATTTCTGACACTAATCTACACTTTATCGTCATATTTACATATTGCCAGGCATCTGCATGAATTCATTACGGCTTGTCCATGTTTTGTGCAGGGCAAGCTATGCAGATTATGCAGATGCTTATTGTGGAGCCAAACAGTCACTTTGGCATATCTGTGCATGAAACAGGACAATATTGAACTGTAAAACAGATCATTTAAAAACTGTGGATTTAAAAGCAGGTCCATGCTGACAAGTTAGCATGAAGAGCGTAAAGAACCTGGAAGGTTCCGCCTCGGCAGTCCCGGAGATCTCAACTTTTCTCTCCGACATCTTGGCTAGCTTGACAACTTGAACGTCTACTCATTACTTAAACCTGAATCTTCCCCCAAGCTAAGACCCCCTTACCCACACTTTTTCTCTGTCTTGGGGAAAGGCTACGCAAATGTCTAGGTGATCTGCTGGCGAACTGAATGTGACACGCAACTTTATATTCATTGCGTATATATTCTGAGCGTGTGACGCTGACAACCTCTCATGGGCACTGGCTTATTAACATCTTCCAAGGATGAGAGCTGGTCTCCAAACCCCCTTCCTCTCCAACGTCTACAGGTATGTCAGAGTTTCCTGAATGGCTGAATTACTGTCTGTTACAAGCACAGCCTCCACCTGAGACAGGAAGGGCCTGAAGCAAATTCATCAATGGATCTTGTCTTCCAGCTGCCATGGATGTCTGAGAAATTTGCCAAATGTACTAAGAAACATCTTATTTGGTTCCGTTGTGTAACTCGGAGGCTCTATTTCAAAACTAGGAAAGGATACTAGGCGAGCAATGGGTGCAAATCCCTAAAGAGAGTGAGCCTGGAAATAGTAAACAAGGAAGTCAACAAATTTAGCTCGGCACAGACAACTCATGTGAGAGGAACCAGAGATTCAAGCCTTCACAGTTATGTCAGCTGGCACTGTCTATATATTTGACATCATATATATAAAGGGAGCAAAAGAGGTTGATGCAGAAGGGCAGAAATTTGCTGTGATTTCTCATGGGAGATAACATTTTGAAGAAAACTCGAACGCAGCGGAGAGATGGCATTTGAACGCAGTTCTGAGAATAACGGTCATGTGGTCAGACAGTAAATGGACGGACAGAGATGTTTCATGATTATGTCAAACCAGAGACTCCTGAATGTTTTTCTTTTTGCTTTTGTAAATCTTAAAACCCACACATACAGACACACAGGTTACATCACTAATAAAGACCAAATGAGTCTCAATTCTGTCTCCAGTGACAATGATTTCATTTGTTTTACATTTACATCACATTTATCCATTTAGCAAATGCTTTTATCCAAAGCAACTTACAAATGAGAAAGCATTTTCAATTATGTCACCTAGCTAACAATAAGTGCAGTCTAAACAGCCATGTTTCCAAGTAACACTAGAGCTAAAGCTAGGGAAACATAGAAAAAATATATATATTTTATTATTTTTATATACAGAAAGAGAGATAGATTGAGGAAAAGTTGCCAGTTAGCGGTTAGTCAGGTACGTTTTTAGTTGATTCTTTATGTTGGGATGAACTCAGGAGCTCAGGTGGTAGCTGGAAACTCACACCAGAGAAACAACAACGAGATGTCGCTCATCTTTGGTTGTATGGCCTACAACTATTCGGTTTTAACAGAGAACACACACCGCACAAAACTCAAACATCAACAATAATGTTTTCTACTTCAATAATCTACTTTAACAAAAGTAAAAAATATCCCAAACTCATCTTGCGTTTTAAAGCAATCTTTCGTCCTCGTGTTCTCGCTCAATGTCATCGTCAACCGTCTGTTTCCAATACTCAAGAAAACCAATACAGTGAATGAAAGTACCCGAATGTGTTCTTGATATAAAGCCGGATCGCGTACTGAACCAGCTTGAAGTTCCAAAGGTGTTTACATTTTGTCCATTGCGCCGTGTTTTGCAGGGTTCGTTCTTCTGAGGTTTCCTGGTAAGACTGTTCTCAAGTCCATTCTTTGTGCGAGGGATCTGGTTCCACGCTAAGACGGAACGAGTTGTAGCTTGTTTGCAGAGCATAAATGGCAACTGGGGTTAATATTGTATTTTCCGGTAGGCTTGATGAGCAGATTTTTTTGTTGTGTGGCCAACAACTATTCAGTTAACACAGAAAAATGAACACCAATAATCTGTCCAATGACAATACGGTACGAACACTGTGGTAAAAGAGCAAAGCATCATAAAAGGGCATTGATGAGTGGCGGGAGCAAGGACGGATGAATCTGGGTAAAGCTATTGGGTGGCGGAGCATTGGTGACAAGGTGGGTGGTGGCGTTAAATTGGGCGGGTCTTCTGAAATTCAGAATTTCCTCAATGGGATATGGGTGGAACACTGTTAAGTACTGCTACGTTTACTAGTAAATGGGTGGAGATATTGGGAAAAACTTTGGAAGTAAGATGAGCGATCTATACACATTTCATGTTTCATTTGGTGACTCTCAACTCTTCATGATTATGAATTTGTAAAAGACTTATCAATGTGGCAGCTTGTTAACAAATATGCTAAAATATGCTCAAGTCCACATTATTAAACACAAACTCATACCTAAGCTAAAGCAGTCTCTGTACGCTGAATTTGGTAAAAACAGAACATTGAGGTTTTTTTGGAACAGACTGGCATATCGAACGACGCAATACAGTCGAACAGAACCTGTCAAAGCAGACGCAAGCCAAGATTTTTAGACAAAGAGTCACAAGGAGGAATTGGCAGGAAATAAAGGGATTTAAACACAAAACTCACAAACTTCGTTTTTTAATCTTCCAAAAGACTAAAAACTACACGCATGGTAAAATAATAACCATCCATTAAATAAATCACAGCACATGGACACACAAGCAAATCTCTCCTTTCTCAGTATCTCTGATGGAGGTTTTCTTGCGTTTGTGTGTAATCTGACTGATTTGATAAGAGTCAGACAGGCCTACCTGAGACCTCAGCCGCCAGGTCAATGTTATCAGGCATCTCAGCGGACAGCCTGCAGAAAATAGGGCCTATCTGAGACGCGCACACACAAACGCACACTCGCACACAAACATGGGATCGATTCTTATCGTCAAACCCAGTAATTACATTTCATTAGCTTTAGCTACTAATCCAAGAGTTCCTGAGAGGACCTGAATGAAACAAGGAGAAAGAATGATAGCGAGGAAAAGTAGCAGGAAACACAAAAAAACAGGATTGACAGAAGATTGTACAGAAAACAGTCAGACAGGAAACAAAAAAAGAGCTTATTAGATTGAAGAATACAGAGCAAAGAATAAGGTAAAATACCATTGCGTGAGATATAATTGTGCAATCCTTCTACATAGTTGACTCAGAAATGGAAATGATGTCTTTGTTCACTCACCCCCATGTTGTTCCCCATAAAATGTCCAATGTGTAATTATTTTGAGGTTCTATTGACAGAAATGCAATATAATATATATAACTATGTCTTCAGAGGTGTATGAAGACCTTACATAATGAAGCGTTATGTTTTTATACATCAGAACGAGCTATTTCTATCTACATGGAATTTGCTATGTTGTTTATACATTAGCACTAAATGGACAAACTGCTCTACAGAGCGCGTTTCGCTAATACATTATCTCCTTCGGCAAAGGACCAAAAACGTGACGACAGTGGTTAGAAAGGGATGGGTAGAGTGAGTCGTTGGTTGGAATTCAAAACCTTACCGCTAGATGGCGCTAAATTTAATACACCGGACCTTTAATTTCGGTTTCAAGTGACACACTTTATGCAGCCAGTTGGTGGCACTGGACAGAGTGGCATGACTCCCAAACTTGGCACAGTAGTTTAAGGGTGAATAAGATGTGAGAATGACAATGAATGACATTTGTTATTTCCTTACCTGACACTGTCAAAAAATAACCTCGGTATTAAACTAATAAGAAGGATGACTCGCTAAAAAATGTTAAGATTTATCATCCAGTTCAAATAAGGTGCTTAAATAACGCTTAGATATACATTTAGAACAACAAATGCACTCTGCTGTCTTTTCCACCGTCTTCCTTTCGTTTTTTTCTCCTTTTCCTTTTTCTTCTATGCACATTTCTCCCCTGAAGGAGGGCGTCAGACTGTTAATGAATTTTAAATGACTAATAGAGCAGACAGAGAAACCTTTATTCTTTAAAGGCACGCCAAACGCTCAATGACTCTTTTAACGCTAGCGTCTCCAGCTATGACTTCACACTAACTCAGTTTCCTTCCCATTTCCCCTTATAATCTATGCACAATTATGTTAAATTGTGGGGGAAAAATACACTTTAAATGGACTTTTTATGTGTTTTCTTTCTTATTTGCCTTTAAATCAAAAACGTTGTACATTGCTCTATGTTAGGCAAGAAACATACTTTGTACAAATACGTTTAGTCAGTTAAACCATTCCTGTCAACACTCATTTCACACCCACCACCCTTGCGTTTTGTTATTTCTCCCTGGAAACTTCAGTTTTCTTGTTATTTCTTCAGAAGAACTCTCTTAATTATCATAACCACCATCACTAATGAACGGATGGAGGGGGACCCTCAGGGGACACTCACAGGTCCCCTGGATTTTGGTACCCCAATGTTGACAGGTATTATTTAAACGCTAATATAGTTGCCATTATATACTCTAGGACCTTCATGGAACATTATGTAAAATATTTCAAATTAGAGCTGACAAACGATCATTTGCGAATAAAGGTTTGTGTTTAAATGATATATGTCTGTGTACTGTGCATTTTCATTTTTTCAAAAAACACATCTAAGCAAAACATAAAAATAATCAAACATTTAAATGATTGATAAATATAGATAATACATGTACACGTTTTCTAAATATACATACACAAGATATGCACAGTGCACAGACATATTATGAAAACTTTTATTCTGGATGTGACTCATCTTGAATACTCTTGAGAGCCCTATATAAAAATAAATACAATTTTAAAAAAGAAAACTTGTTCCACCTAGGACTAGTCTTTTTCGTTATTGTTCTGATAGTAATCCCATAAAATTCCAATGGATAAACTAAGACCACACCATCCTGCCCTGCTAAACGGGGAAAGGTTGTTACCTTACGGAAGAAAAATCAGCCATTGGGTTTTGATTTTAATGAGCAGTGGTGCTTTCTTGAGTCAGCGCTGACAATATGTATCTGTCTTACGTCCCTCACTGTCAAAACACATCACACAGAAAAAAGAAGAGAGGCAAGACGAGACTGCAAAACAGGAGGGCGGGGGTGTTTTTCTCTTATTTGTTGTCCTCAACGAGGAACAAATAGAACAAGGAAAAGTGCCAGAATGAGAAAAATGATAAAAAAACACAAAAGGAAGAAAGTGAGAAAGGCCTTGACAGGTGTCTTGAGCCGTTCTGATGTGTGTGTGTGTGCGTGACTGTAATTAGTTATATCTCAGGTGAGAGGTAGCTGACAAGCCATGGAGGACAAGTAACCACGGTGACAAGCGAGTGCACTTGTGGGCGGCTGCTTTTGCACCGTTTCAGGAAATTGGCCAATCAGGGCTGAGATGCGGGTGCGTGGGCAATTAATTACAACCACCTATCAACTGAATCAGACATCAAAGTACACGCCAAGAGACCAAGCACCTGTGTGTCTATCACATGGGTTACCAGTCATGACAGTGGGTGTCTGACCAGTCTTGGCCAGGCTGTCTGTGGTTTTAAAAAAGCTAAGCCTTGTTAGCGAACACATTTATCACCACATTTTGTGAGGAAATAAAGGCTGCTAGTATGAACAGCGGCGCGTGGGTGTGTTTGTGGGCCGGCGGTGGTACTGCGAGATAAGTGTGTGTTTTGTGCTGTTTATTGATTTCTTATCTATTCTCCTTTTTAAGGCCGTTTCAGATAACACCCACCAACTCGCCCTAATGGTGTGTATGTGCGTGGGGTCTTTAAAAGAAACTAGATCAGCTCACACCAGTAGCATTGTATTTTATTTCCCATCGGGACAATAATTCATGTAGATTTACAAATGAACACAATATAGTTTTTATACATGTGGTGACTTCCATTCCAAACCAATTGCTTCTAATATCAGCTAATAGGTGATGTTTGCTAAGGCAAGTATAACTATTTGGTTTGTTTATGCTTAAACTCAACCTGTTTGTGCTATTGTGTCGAGCAGGGCGGGACGAGAGCCGTGAGGGAAAGGCGCAAGGCCGGTCACGTGAGTGATAGAGAGGGTCAGCTGCGCCTTGCACCAGTCTCGCATCTCTCAAGGAAGAGCTCCGGGAGCATAAAAGGAAGTTTGACAGGAGTGTATGACGAGAGAGGACCAGGCCTGGAATTTATGTTGAGTTTTATTGTGGTTTATGGCCGGCAGTCGACCGTATGGATGCTGCCGGCATTTAACTTTGTCACATGCACATTTTACTTTAATTGGTATTAAAAGTCTTGTTACGTTCGCCGGTTCCCGCCTCCTTCCTTTTATGGATCTTTGTTACAGCTATGAACAATGACGCCTGGATGATAATGTGGCTTTTTGATAGCTTCAGTATTTAAAACATCAAAGATACTTTGTTTAAAAGTAACATGCCATTTTTAAGCAGAAAACGACCATCAGGCAATATTCTAGAAACAGCATAGCATTGCACTGCCATGTGCAACCGACACCATCTTGGTGGTGATTTTTTGTATGGACAAGCACCACTCATTTACACAAGTGGTTGTAATTGACTATCAATTATTTCGTTAGATTCTGACATACACAACTATGGAAAGAATTAAGAGACCACTCCACATTTTCATTAAATCAGCATTTCTAGATGTATTGTTGTCATTCCAGTCCAGTGTGTGTTGAATTTTAACAAAATCAAACCTCGGGAGTGATAATGTCATCCAACATCAATGTGAAAGACTGACAATATGAAAAGACACAACATTTTAATAAAAATGTATCACCTAAAAATTCAATTTTTGCACTTTTCCTAAATAAATGTAGAAATATATTAATGTTTTATTGCTTATAGTGAATATGAACTTGTTTTCGTTGAAGTATTGTATACGTCTGAAAAAGTAACTTTTCTGTTTCTCCATCTTAAAATGCTTATGAAGTGGCAAATAACTGCAAATAGAAACAATATTTTTATCTGATTTGGGAGAAGTATTGTTAGTAATTTACAGAATTAAAGAAAGATAATAATTTCACACATACCTATAAATTGTAAATTAGGAAAACTGAACATCATTTCTAAATGGTCTCTTAATTGTGTTCCGATGCTGTAACTGAAAACGTTTGGATTTGATGATTTTAGTAATAAGGATCTATTTGTCTCATGTTATTCTACTGTGCATTAACTGTTAAAAGTAAAAATTGTATCTTAAAAGTATTAGTGAATGTTAGATGTTGTGTATTACATTTTTCATATATTGTTCGTTGCTAGGTCACGTTAGCTTATGCTCCCAAACGCAACCTGAGAGTACCACATACTATAAACATCAAAAAGCATATTTATGATCATTATTGAGCACCCCACTGCATATCACCGGGATCGTTCATGGATATGGTGACAAAGGTGGTATCATCACTCCAATGTAGCAGTGACGCACAGTTTGTAAAGGTAAGCACATATTTCACCACAAGAAAAAAAATCAGGTAATGCCTCTCTGAGAATACATGATCACATTTTGTCCACACAAAGACTCTCCACCCACCACGCACAGACTAATAAAATCACATTTACTGTAGCTATTGTAACACGAGAGATTGCTGCCACAAAAGAAAACATCGCATTCATTTACAGCTGTGCGCACACCGGTCGAGTCGAGAGAGGACCGGGCCCGGACATGTGTTAAGTTTATGTTCTTGTGGCCGGCAGTCGACGGTGAGGTGGCATTTTACTTCCGTGCTATTGTTTGTTTATTTTGATTAAAGACTGTTTTACGTTCGCGGTTCACCGCCTCCTTCCTTCCCTTTTATGGATCTTCATTCCAACGTCACTTTGTTTTGTCTGCTTACAACATCTATATAGATTGCTATCTAATAACGTTAATAATATTTACAAACGATACTTCTGGTTCTGGTTCAGGGGTCGGCAACCCGTGGCTCTCGAATGGCACTTCGGCTCTTCTGCCCCCCTGCTGCAGCTCCCTGCAGTCTTTATAAGGCCCTCTTTATGCCTGGTATTAAGATGCGTTTTGATCGATCAGATCACAGGTGGACAAAAGAGGCACATACCTGTTAACACCTGCTGCTGTAATCCGCCTATTTTGTCCACTTTTCACCACTTCGGTCCTGATTTCTTCAAGAAACATCTGAAACGGCATACACATTTTCCCAACCATACACCCTGGCTTGGTAAATGCATTTGCTTTTTCAGAAATTTAATTTGAATGGACGAAATACGTGCATGCAATGTACATATGAGCCCGCCTGGAGATGATAGAAAAAAACATACAGAGAGCAGAGGTTTTATTTCTGCTTTGACAGATGTGAGACAACGCTGAACACTGTATGTGTGTGCTAGAAATGAAATGGAGAGAAAACATTCTGCTCGGTGCATTTTTCGTCTTTCAACCAAACTTTTAGGTCTTTAGCCGGCATAGTTTAAATCCTGTCTGGCTCACCCATGATGTCCGTATGTGGAGAGAAGGCGGTCTCTTGTGGCTGTTCATCAAACGCCGCAAAAACAAAAATTCACAGAAAAGTCTAACTAAAGAAGCATGCAACACCCCAACGCTACTCTCCTATTGCAACACTTCTTGCCAAAGACAAAATTTATAAATTGCCAACTTCTAAATACAAAAGAAATCGCACTATGTTGCCACCTAGTGGTTCAGCTGGGTAACTATTACCCTTCATGCAGAACATTTACATAACATTACATAACATAACCTGCGTTATAGTAATGTAAAGGTTACATATATTTTGCAGCTCCAGAACCCACGGCCCAAAATGATGCCACGGCCCAAAATGGCTCAAAGGTAGCCGACCCCTGCCCTTAATGGACGTAAATGCGTTAACTCCCAAGGCAAAGAAGCCAAAACGTGATGACTTCTTAGTGCTGTGTCAGCCACCGTAGTGCTTTCGAAAGGGAGGGGTGGAGTGAACCGTTGGTTGCAATTTGCAATCTCACCACTAGATGCTGCTAAATTTCGCTAGCATTTCTATATTTAATACTACCATCACTTTTATGCATTACTGTTGTATTTTAGCATTCAGTATATGGTGTCTGTTTTGCGATGCATATACTCCATCAATCGTAATCTAGGCATTTGTGACAGAATTGCCAACCACAACAAGCCGGGACTTCATACCATTGTTTTGATATAACGATCATGAGTCGAATCCCATCTTGTCGCAGCTGTGTGAAAAGTCCACGCAAACAGTCTTGTAAAATACATCCGCTGGATGTCTTCCATAAATGCTGTTCCGATGCTGTATGTAGAGGCACAATGGCTGTTGTGACTGAACCGGATCTATACCATTGATTCAACTGTAAGATCAGAATGGAAACATTTCAGTATTGCAAACGACCTTATTTGGGGAATGTAGCACGTTCATAGACAAACAGACAGTTGGCTGTGGTACTTTAACACGGCAATGTAGCCTGCAAGTGTAAGATGTGTGTGTGTCAGCATGTACTACTACGGTACATTGCTAGTGTAAATAGATTTTTTTGCAGCTCTCAAGTCTCCGCTGAGAGGTTGCCGCTGTAATTGGCTCACTCTCAGTTGCTCATGAGACAAATGAAAGTGGGTAAGGTTTTCTAAATGACAAATCAATAAAGTGCTTTGCTTACAACTGTCTTAAACAAAAGCAACAACAGCGGTGCGAGGTAGGTCGCGAAGGGTTGTTTGTAGTCACATAAAACTTGTTGTTTCGTGGCAGCGGTTCAGCGAGGCAATGCAACGACACCATTACAAAGCGACCGTGTACTTGGCCATGATCGCTTCAAAGGAAACGATTTTCACCCAAAAGGGCTAATAAGCTAATAGCGAACGTTCAGACCTTGCGCTTTTTGCTGGCGGTTCTGATAACACTAATGTGTTTTGTTTTCATATGCAAAGTAATGCGGCGTGGAACAGAATAAACTCAATTACCTCAGTGTGGGAAAAATGCAATAATCTCCATTATGATTGCTCATCGTCGGAGCTTGAATAAAATGCATAATGCTAACTAGTAAAACTTCCGCGTGTAACTGTAATGGCCTTTACCATTTGTGTTACAGATACCAACGACACCTTTAATAATTATCTCTTGCTGAGAGAAGTGCGATGTCAAGTGGATCGTACTACAAACCTAACAAAAATACATGAATAAGCCACCTAGTGGTTAGAAATGGCCAAGTGTTTGCCGTGACAAACTATCGACTTCCTTGAATATCTTCAGCTTGTTTGTCACATGCACAATCTACGCAATTGAAAATTGTAATGACTGTACTGAGCATTGTACAGACGGCAAATACAATTGCTAGTCGACGCCAGTGAAGAACCGTGTATGGTTGTATGGTTAAAAAAAAACGTTAACATGCAAAGAATATTTGTGTTTTACAAAAGATTATTTGTAGAGACAAAGGGTTCTTAAGACTCTGAAGAGGAACCAAATGAGCTCTTCTAATCAACAAAAATGACTTGTATTATATTATAAAGTAATTTATGGTAGAAAAAATTTGAACGGACTATAAAACAGTAGAAACGGTTCTTATTAAGGCCTTTAACTTAAAGGTTTTTTTTTTGTGAATCAACAATGGGCTTCCTGTGGCATTGCTGCAAGGAAACATCTCAAAACTTTTCATTGACAAAATGCCTTTTACCTCCAGTTGTTTATGTTCTGTCCACATAACGTCTCCACATTTACCGGACGTGAAATTGAAAAGACGGTACCATCTATTCACCAGATAAATGCTGCTTGTATAAGCGGACATTCTCACGAATTTAAGTGAAGACGTTTTAAATATGGAAAGTCGCACTTCTTTTCAATCGCAGTTTAAGTGAAGTCCAAACTCCATCCTGCACTCCGCCTTTCTATCAGTGAACATCTTCTCATCAACCTCCACGGTTTGATGTGTATGTGCGTGTGTGCCTACCCATCAATGAAATGGATATGTGGGGAGCGATCAGGCGAAAAATAGCCACCACACACCAGGACTGGATCTGATGAGCTAGTGGCGCGCGCACACACACACACACACACACTCTAATCCTACAGATTCAATGTATTTAAGAGACAGGATCGTATTTGACACCAAGCTCTTGCTTATCAATTCAGCTGTGGATGTGTGTGGTGGATGCGTTTAGCATGGAGAGCAGTTCAGTGTGTTTTATGCAGCCTAGAGTTCTGTAGCGCTTAGCAGAATCTTGTTACAGCTGTTTTTTCCTGGTTTTGTGAGTATGTGTGTATCTGTGTATTAATGAGTGAACAGTCATCTGGGGGTTAATTTGTAAACTCAGTTTTCTTCCCAGAGTTAATATTCGTACGCAACTGTGACAATTGGGTTTTCTTTTAGTTCATGCATCACAGACGGACAATATTAAGTGGACAACGCTGATTTTTTTTTAACTCAAAGTTTCATCACTACAACAGTGTTACCATGTGCTTGGGCTTTCTTCCAAACTGCTTAAATTTAATCCTTTTTTCCATTATTTTATTAAATGATATCTTTCCTTGTCTCTCTCTTTCTTTTTCTGTGATGGTGTGGGATTAGTCAAGGGGATTTGGGGTTCTTGGTGCTGTCATCTCTCTCGTGTATGTGTGTGCGAGTGCAATTGTTTCCTTGTGGCATGAAAGTGTTGCATCATTCGTCTCTGTGTCAGTGGCTGTACTGTTGAATATGTTCTAACCAGCTCTGCAGTATGATACATTCGCAGTGTGCTTACTTATCACACTGTGTCATCAATACTGGAACGTCACTCACTTACATGACATATACTGTATGCTGGGGTGGGCTCTTGGGTTTTTCTGCTACTGAAATGTTTTGCTAATTTACTGTCAAATAGTTTAAGTACATTGTGGAGAGGCGTGTTGTCACCGTGTGCACAGTAGTGATCGAGCGGTGTGGGTTGTTAAATATCAAATACTGATACCCATAAAAAGCAACAAGGCCGATCGGGTGATACGAGGCATCATTTGAATAAACGTGAAGACTAGTGAAACTACATTTATTTTGGATTATGTGTTTAGTTAGCGGCATATATTTTAACCGAACCTAAAGCGTGAACCAGAAGTCGTAATCAGGTTCACTTATTGTAAAAAAAACATTTGACTTTTAAAAAGTGTTTAAAAATCCTCGGTAATTGTTGTCATTGACAATCCATGCTGTTACCAGAGGCGTTCATTCCCATTCAAACAGATTTTTGAAAAGTCCGTTTTGCACGCAACCTCGAAAAGACGAGTAAGACATCTACTTATCAGTTACACTATTCTATAGGAAGAAACTTTATCAGTTATGAGCTGCACACATGTCCTCTTTTGGACATTGTCGCCGTTTTGATCACGTACAGGAGCTCAACATTTATCAATCCGACAGAAGCAACAGCGCTGGCTAATGATGTAATCAGCAACTGCGCTCCGTCCAGAGCTCGGCTCACGGAAACACCGCGTCCCCGAAACAAGACTTTCAGACTCTATTGTACGTATAGGACATGTTTCTGTGTGTTGTGCACATCGTGCCCCCTTATAAAAAATGGATGCATGATGCCCCTGGATGTTGCGTCAGGTACTGTGCTGACCTTTAACACAGGATGTAATGCTCTCTTCTTCAAGATGTCTTGCTCTCGCTTGCCCAGGCTGATAGACATTAGACTCCATTCTACAGTTTGAAATAAAACAGGCATTTCAGTGGCCTATCGAAGTCCTTCTAAGCCAGACCAGCACGACAAAGCAACACTAACTAAATGGTATGGGTTTAAGGTGGATATCATATATATATATATATATACACACTATTTATAAATGTTTGTACAGAATTCATTGAATTTTAGAAACTGCATTTCTCAAACAAATTCAGGGTTAGTTTGAACCTGTTTTACTCAACAAAGGCTTGCACGAATTTTGGCTTGAGACAATTTATGCCCCATGAGTTGGGTTTGGCCCTTTTTGACCCAACCCTGATTGAAAATAACCCATCATTTTTTAGAGTTAGCTTTTCCAAAAAGCTGTCCCTTTAAAAATTAAACCTTTGCACCTTAAGTACGCATATATTAGTACCTATGAGGTAGCAAACCATTGTGTTAAAGATCTTGTAAAGATTATCTTGATAGATAAAATTCATATTAACATCATAAACCTTTGCTAATCACAGATTTTATTTTTTGCGATCTCCCAAAAGCCTATGGGGAAAATGGCTTTCGGTTGAAGTAACCTTTGACATTTTTGTCATAGTTGACCCCACTCAGATCATTTTAAAAAAGACAACCCCTTTAATTTCAGATGATAAATATTATTTGAAAAGAAGGGAGTCTTACATAGCAGATGCCAAACCACCCTTTTAGATTTTGATTTGGGGTTTTTTGCAATCCTAATACTATGCCTTAAACGTCTCATGTGTCACGGTGTAACCCGCGTAGCCAAAGTATATAGAAA
This sequence comes from Barbatula barbatula, assembly GCF_947034865.1. NCBI lineage: Eukaryota > Metazoa > Chordata > Actinopteri > Cypriniformes > Nemacheilidae > Barbatula > Barbatula barbatula. Next base: position 25,725,506 of record NC_136768.1, on the reverse strand, counting down.
CAGCCGGATGCCAACTCCTGTGTGAGTGACAGGAAACTGTACGGATTGAAAAGGACAAGGAAACAGAGTAGTGAGAAATTGGGCAATAAAGAGGCAAGGCTTGGGGGGGATTCGTTGAATGAAAGGAACTACATTAATAGGGAACTGAAGTAAATCTGAGGAGATGTTAATTTCCAAAAGTGTACAGTATGCGTGTTAAAGAGAACGCATGGCCTTTATACTGTACATCCACAAAAACCATCAGAAATGTGAAAATAACTTAATCAATGAACGTTCTGAATCGTACAAGTTCAGCAGTTTTAGTATACAAGATACAGGCATCATTTTTGCCAGATCGTTATTAAAAAACGATATTAATAAATGTAGTAAAAAATAGTGAAATATCATTTTTAACAATAATACCCAGCCCTAGCGAAGATAAAAATAAAATGAAGAGGATGTATTTAGAAGAATGGACCGATATATAGAGATGCTCAGAGGACTGAAGTCCTTCCTGCTGCGCTGATCTGGGCTGTTTAATAAGTGGGCTTACGGATCAGTGCTCAGCCAATCCCAAAACCCCTATCAAACTGACAGCGTGCCGCACATAGACGACACACACCACTGCCTTACACACACACACACGTACAGCGGGAGCAGGGTTAGCAGGTGAAGCTCTTTAATCAGTCACATGGATTTATTTTCAAAAATTCGCTCACACGAACAGTGGTCTGGGAACATTTGACCTCTGTGTTGCGTCTAGAGATCTGAAATAAAATAAGCAGCTCATAAAATCCCTCATTTGTTGTCAAAGCTACACAAGTAAAGCTTTTGGATTCGCCGTCCACTGTAGGCCTACGTAAGTACCAAGATGTGACTGCTCGGCCAAACACTTTGTCAGGAAGCGCGTTTCTGAAACATTCTCAAGAAAGCACTGTCTGATTGGCCCCAATACAGAATGTTAGGCCTACGGACCAATCAGGTAGCTTTTGTATTAAACGGATAGATAACCCCAGATGTAAAAAAGATCCGTCATTTATTCACCCTCATGTCGTTTAAAACCTGTTTGTGACTCTTTTTTCCATGAAACACAAAAGGTGATATTTTGAGAAATGTCTCGGTCTTTTTTGAGTCCATACAGTGAAAGTCAACGGGGACCAATGTTGTTTGGCCGACAACTTTTTTCAAAATATCTTCTTGTTTGGAATGCATGAAGATGAGTAAATCTCTTTAATGTGCTTTCCACATCCATCGAGTTTTAGAAATCGAATTCAAGTGGCTAGCTATAAACATTTCAACAGTTTAACTGCTTTGCTCAGCAAGATCCTCTTTAAACTATGACCGCAGACAGTTTAGGGTAATCCCAGCTCCAGCTCCTCTTGCAGAAGCATTGAGAGCATTGTGTTGCGTTATGAATTGCACCCTGACGCACTTGTAGCGCAACGGCGCATGAAATCGAGCTTGCATAGCTAGAAGCATTTGCAATCATGTACCTGTGTTGATTTTCAGGCGTAAAAGGATACAGGCACATTTATACATTCACACACACTCACACATAAGCACCAATGCCTGTAATGTTCTGCTTGCTGGATTTATAAGTGGTTGTGTGTGCATGTGTGAACACGGTTTTGTAAAGATGTGTCTGCTGTTGGCTATTTAACATTGCGCCGAGCTCAATTACAGCTGCTTGCACTTACAAATACAACATATGTGTATTATGTGTATAAGTAGAGGGACATGAGCAGATATAAAAGAACAGCTGCAACCTGTATGGCAGAAGAGCGAAAATGTAGGGAAAATAAGAACATATTAATGCACAAACACAAGCGTTATAGCCTGTAGATAGCATGCTCACCATATGTGAACTTCCTATATGATTAAACAACACAAATTACCTACAGTACATTTGCCACAAAGCATTCAACAAAGCGAACTGCACAGAGTAGGGTATCCCACAATGCAATGCACTTCATTGAAGCACTTCATTTAAATAAAGTGCTAAATGAAAATTTAAAGATAGAAAAACTGGAAGCGAATAAACAATGTGTGTCACTTCCATTACTATAACTAGGAAAGAAATGCTCAATATAGCTGTCTTTTACCGAAAGAAGTCCGGCCTTCCAGTAAAAAGAACCAATGATAAATCAATCAATAGTTGCAACCTCGAAAAAGTGTTTTTAATGCAATTTAAGGTTATGAAACAAAAATGATGGAAGAATTGATGTTGAGCATAATTGTTGATCCGGAACATGCTCTTTAATTGTGCTTTTTGCCAACGATTTTAGAAATATCAGTCTTCCCCACTCAAACTGTGGACTTGCTTTGACTGAAATAGATGCGCGAAGGCATTGCAAACATGGCCGCTGAGTAGCAAGACTTCCTTAAACTGACTTTGGTTAAACCTGAAAGATGAGGTTGTGTTACAATGTTAGAAACTCAGAAATCGAGATGTTGTGTTGTATCTTCGAAACCCTATTTGTTTGTCTGTAACAACGATCCATAAAGGAAGGAAGGGAGGCGTGAACCGGCAAACGTAACACAACATTTCATTAAATAAACAAACAAACAAACAATAAAACTAACTTAAGCTCCGTCACCGCAGACTGCCGGCCACACAAACATAATAAACCACAACATAAAGTCCAGGCCTGGTCCTCTCTCGCACATCACTGTTGTCGCTCCTCTCTTATGCTCCCGGAGCTCCTCCGTGAGAGATGCGAGACCGGTGCACACACAGCTGACGCTCGTTATCACTCACGTGACCGGCCTCGCGCCATTCCCTCACGTCTCTCGTCCCGCCCTGCTCGCAACATAGTCCTTTAGCGAACCTAAAATAGGAATGTCGTAAACTCACATTTCTCCTTAAAATGAGACATCAACAAATACCAAAGTCAAAAGTGAGCCATTTAAAGGAGCAACTTGTAAATAACAACATTTTACTCTGTTTACTACAGGACAGAACACTTGTTGTTGCATAACAGTATAGGCAGTATAATAATGTAGTATACTATTCCATTCCGAACAGAGCCAGAATCGCAAAAAACTAAAGCACGCACACCTACATAACACAGACCAAACGTAGCTATTCGTGAAATAGTATAGAAGGAGGGAAAGGGGGATGCAGAAAACACGCAGGATGTGAAAAAGAGATGCGCGGGAGCTAGCAGTCAGAGCAGCTGAACGACATGGATGATGTGAAAGAGAACAAGGGAGACCGGAAAAATAACGTGCGTGTGTGTGGGAGGTGTGAGAGAACCGGAGGAGGAGAGATTCACACTGAATTTGTGAGAAGACGAAAGAAAGGGAGAGAAAGAGACAGACAGAAAAAGAGAGTTCAAGCCAATCCAGAAGGTCCCTCCCACACATAACAAAACACACTCTCATCAAGTGTACATGCACGCACGCATGCACCCTCTTGAGGAAATCTTGCATCATCAACATTTCACGCTTAGTTTACCGACACTTCAACTCGTTTTGTGTTGGTGTGACAAAAATCCTAAACAGGGTTTCGTTAGGAACGCAACACGCGTGCAATGACAGAAAGCACGTTTTCTTGTGTTTGAGTAGTTCAAGTGCCAGAGTTAAAAATGTAAGATGCAGCAGTTCAATTCTTATGAATTGGTGGAAAGTGTGATGCTCGGCATGACCGGTCTAGTGATGGAAGTCCCACCTTCCAGTTAAAAGAAGAGCCAATCGTCATTCATTAAAGTCTTCCATTCTCAATGGGAGGGGCTCTGATACCTGCCAACCTTTGTGCATAAGCAGTAACTTGAGCAACACGTTTTTTTTATCGTTATGACTTGAAAATGCTTTAAAAGAGATATTTGTTGCAAACATGGCCGCCTTGTGGGAGACTTTCTTTAAAATAGCTTTCCGTTATCATTTATTGCCCCATGCAAGTCATTCAAAACGCCTGACTCTTGAAAAACAAATGAAGATATTTCGAGAAATGCCTCTGTGGTTTGGCGTCCATGCAATGGAAGTCAACGGGGTCCAATGTTGTTCGGTTACCAACGCTCTCCTTCTATTGAGCAGAAGAAAGAAAGTCATAAAACAATTTTCATTTTAAGGTGGTATATCTCTTTAAGAGAGAGAAGGCTGTCGAAACGCCTGTTATGATTAACATCACTTTTGCATCATTTTTTTGAGGGTTTGCTTTTTGCGCTGTTTTTCGGTTCTTTTGCATGTACACAACGCGACACGCACACACAGATCTCGAAGGTGATCCTACATCTATTTTCCAGACAGAGCTTTGAATAGTTTTGATTGACAGTATGGGCGGCAGCAGCAGACAGACCAATTAAACACATTTGCATATAGTTTAGAAAAAAGCCTAAAGTGTAGGTGTGTATGTGAACGAGACAGCCTATACGCACATGAATTATTGTGGGGAGCCAGTGAGTTGCTTTGAGTGTGTGTCTGGTCACAGGCAGTAATTAGTGCAGACAGTGTTTTGATGAGCGGATACCGCTGAAGCTTACTTAATGAGAGGCTCTGCGTGCGTTTCCTTCTGTGTGCAAGGCATAGACTGTCGCTAAAATAACAAGCGATGGCTCCCACAAACACCTGCGCCTAAAACTCCCATGACCCTCCAGTGTGAACCGCTCATGTGACCCCGTGAATCTCATCAATCCCAAAACAGAACTTCAATGAACGCAACACTAATAGCAAAGAATGGCCATTGTAAGCGTTTACAAAAACGGAAGCATGGATAATGTGTTTGAAAACGTATTTTGGATAATATTCTAGTACACCGTACGGAGAGGAAGCGGGCGAAACATCCTCGCTTTGAAATTCTAAAAGTGAACTGAAGACACCAAGCCCCTAAGAGACGGAGGGGTGGTCTCCCATACAGGGTTCAGACAGTCTTGGGCAAAAATAAATGTTAGAACTTGAAAACAACGTGTATTGACGAATCCTGCTGTTGTTGCCAAAAAGAGTGCCAGCGTGCTCAAGATGCGCACAAATAATGGTTTGCAAAAACGACTTAAATATCCCAGTTTTACTTAAACCTGGTCCTGGCTTAATCCGAGACGTCGTCACGTTTTTAAAGAGAGCTCAGGCTTAAAACAAAACGACTTAAATTTTAAAATTGATTTTTTGCTGCATTACGATGAGAGAATCCTGCTCTGCTCTGTCATGTTGAAATAAAAAATTATAAAAATAAAACCTCTTAATACCTTAAAATTAAAAGAATATTTCTTAAAATTTTAAATAATATATTATTGGATTCATTTTGTAGAGAATTCCCAAAAAGTAATATTTTAGAAAACAAAGTCATGTAAAATAGATCTGGTCTAAAAAATGAATAGCTGTCCTTAAATAAAAAATGTAAAAATGTATTTAACAGATGGAGCGATACTTTTTTAAACTAGCCAACTTATTTACATCCCAATACACCCACCCGATAACCAGCCCTTAAGGAATCTCCATTTGACACGTGTATTCTGCATACAAGGTGAGTGTGTGCACTTTAATATGATTAACAGCGCTGAATTGTCACTCAGCTTATCTTGCCTCGCAGAGAGGGCTTTCCAAGACTCCTTATAACCGCAATCAGGGCTCGACTCTTTTGACTGAGAGACATTCAAAGACTGTTGGCACTCCCTAGAAGGCTTACGAGAACATATCTACACACACGCACACACGTCGACACCTTTAGAAAGAAAAGACGGTTATAGCCGTCTAAGCGGAAGATGCATTAAGTGTGTATATTAAGCAGCACACACACACTCGCACATACAGATGTTCGAAAACACTTGCACTGTTTGTATTACTGTATTTTTATGAGAAAAAATATTTCATGCGCAAGATATTTTTAGTCCAAGAGGGCAAACCGCCAGCGATTAAAGAAACTACTGCGTAAAGCCTGCAATTAGAAAAGTGTATCCTTGAAATCTTTACATTCAGCGATACCAAGCCTGACACCAGTGTGTATAAATGGACGAAGATTTTTTTTGCTCAATCCAAGCTCAGCTGGCGGTTTCACAATGACCGCTAACAAATACACATTCACTTTCAAACTCAAACTTTACATATCTTAAATATAACCAGGTGTGCTTTTTTCTTGTATTAAGTGTACATTTGTGATTGGCTGCTTTAAAAGCTACACCTGATATATAATCTTATAAATTGCCACCGTCCTTCCGAAACCCGGGATGTCCGAATTCACAGTTTTTCAGGAAATGGAACAGGCTGTACATCTTACATGAATGAATGCTGTGCACTCAAAGTTGACAAGCACTTTGTTTTGGTGGTCCTCCCCTCCAGGCCCAACTTGCAACAAACCAATCTAACGGGAAGGGCAAAATAAAGCCCGGCCCTACATTTGATCTCCTTTCAGAACCCGATTCACACGGACACGCGTCACGATACGGAAAAAAATAAGTCAATCGCTACTTCCGTTACATGGTGACTTTAATATTGGAGACCTAGAAGAAACTGCCAACAAACTATTTAATGACCTTAAACCTGTAGTGTAAAGTTTAACAACTTCATGAAGCCTTGGAAGAACATTTCCAAACAATGAAGACATTTCACTTTTGGCCTTACAGCTGTAAGAGAGCCTGAAGAGTTTTGTGTTGCTTGGTCTTGGAATCGGCGTTCATCCATTTGTATCCGCAGGTCCATTCAGAATAAAATGAAGCGACGAATGACAAAGAAAAAAGAGAAAGGGAGCGGCGAGCAAAATCGAATGAGACAGGCTGAGAGTACACTTAAATTAAACACACCCGACGCTATCAGAAGTTGACGGACTGTAGGTAGCTATATGAGTGAAAAAGTAGGGAAAGTAGAAGCCAGATGTGTGGATTGATGTATACGTTGTGTGAGAAAGAGAAAACATTGAGTAAATGACTTCTGCTCGAGATGGACTGTCAGGGCCAGTATAGGATTTCATTACAAGCCCATTTTGACTGGCAGTAGGTTTCAAGATTCACCTTCTTTCTTCCTCACACACACACATTCACCTCAACGCTCAATATCTATTCATTAATCAATTGAAGGAAGTAAACAGAGCAAGCAATTGAGATCAGGACAACTAGAGACAAAAACACATTTAGCTTGAAGAGGTTCTCAAGCACAACAGACAAAAATTTTAATAGCATAGAAAAATAAGTGCCATCCTGACAAACCATCATATTTACTGTATCATCATCATCATTAGAAGAAAACAACTTTTTTCATTATTTATTCGCCATCGTATGCCTTACAAAACAAATTTAACATCAAGTGGCATAAAAGCCAGTCACAAAAGGATCATAAAAGTTGCCCGTTTTATTCCAAGCCGTTTAAACTCTTATAATTGGTTTCTATAAAAATCGCACGACACTTTATGATAATAAACATTATTAAAGCTGCTCCGTAACATTTGCTTCGACGTCTCATAAAATTGCTGGTTATTTTACATTCTTATCTGTAACTTGGTTGAAGTCAAATGACAAACCCCCGCTAAATCATACCCAACTTATTAATCATTATAATAAGCCTACCGTCGTGAACTGGGGTATACTCGGGGTGGTTCATTTTCATCCCAATAAGCCAAATGTAGCTTTAACAAGAATTTATAATTCTCTTCTTATGTTTCACAAAGGAAGGACAATTACACAGGTTTGGAACAACATGTTCCGAGTGAATTTTTCCTTTAAGGAAATATGTTGTCGATTTTTATGCAGAAAAGGTACTGTGTAACTGCGAGAGATGTGCGTGGGCAGGTAATAAGCAGACCTTTTTTTTCCAAAATAGCACGAAAAGAAACGGCGGTATCTATGCACTAATGATCTTGTTAGCAACAACAGTGGTAACGCACTCCACATTTCGCATAAACACACACGCACGAGGAGAAAGGAGGAGACGACGGAGGACAGACATCTCAAATCAATCTACCGAAAAATACTGCAACAACGAAACAAATGAATAAAACCTGACGTTTCTAAAGAACCAATTGAAAAGCACATACGCAATTTTGAAACACTGATGTAACCAATGTGACAAAGAAATATAAAAGGCAGTGATGGAATTCCTGCGGGAGCCATTTTGTGGACTCGTCTTGTGGAGTAGGTGATTCGATCCCATTATTATCTCAGATTGCATCATACGACCGTTAGGGACAAAAAACGCACACATCAGTACTTTTTAGACCTGACAATCAATCACGAACACAAATATCCAATTGGCATTGGATGTTTGTGAGCTCTCTGATATACACTCACCTAAAGGATTATTAGGAACACCTGTTCAATTTCTCATTAATGCAATTATCTAATAAACCAATCACATGGAAGTTGCTTCAATGCATTTAGGGGTTCTGAATGTCAGAATGGGAAAGAAAGGTGATTTAAGCAATTTTGAGTGTGGCACGGTTGTTGGTGCCAGACGGGCCGGTCTGAGTATTTCACAATCTGCTCAGTTACTGGGATTTTCACGCACAACCATTTCTAGGGTTTACAAAGGATGGTGTGAAAAGGGAAAAACGTCCAATATACGGCAGTCCTGTGGGCAAAAATGCCTTGTTGATGCTAGAGGTCAGAGGAGAATGGGCCGACTGATTCAAGCTGATAGAAGAGCAACTTTGATAGAAATATCCACTCGTTACAAACAAGGTATGTAGCAAAGCATTTGTGAAGCCACAACACTCACAACCTTGAGGCAGATGGGCAACAACAGCAGAAGACCCCACCGGGTACCACTCATCTCCACTACAAATAGGAAAAAGTGGCTACAATTTGCAGGAGCCCACCAATATGGGACAGTTGAAAACTGGAAAAATGTTGCCTGGTCTGATGAGTCTCCGTTTCTGTTGAGACATTCAGATGGTAGAGTCAGAATTTGGCGTAAACAGAATGACAACATGGATCCATGTTACCACTGTGCAGGCTGGTGGTGGTGGTATAATGGTGTGGGGGATGTTTTCTTGACACACTTTAGGCCCCTTAGTGCCAATTGGGCATCGTTTAAATGCCACGGCCTACCTGAGCATTGTTTCTGACCACGTCCATCCCTTAATGAACACCATGTACCCATCCTCTGATGGCTACTTAAAGCAGGATAATACACCATGTCACAAAGCTCGAATCATTTCATATTGGTTTCTTGACAATGAGTTCACTGTACTAAAATGGCCCCCACAGTCACCAGATCTCAACCCAATAGAGCATCTTTGGGATGTGGTGGAACGGGAGCTTCGTGCCCTGGATGTGCATCCCACAAATCTCCATCAACTGCAAGATGCTATCCTATCAATATGGGCCAACATTTCTAAAGAATGCTTTCAGCACCTTGTTGAATCAATGCCATGTAGAATTAAAGCAGTTCTGAAGGCGAAAGGGGATCAAACACAGTTTTAGTATGGTGTTCCTAATAATCCTTTAGGTGACTGTATATATATATATATATATATACTGTATATATTATATTTTTGCCTAATTTTTGTATGGACATTTATGCCAAGCTTTCTCAAAGCTGAGCGTCAGTTTACAAAGTTACAGAAAATGACACAAAATATTACGTTGAATTAAGTATGAATAAAGAGAGAAGACATGCAACATTTATTTTGGCGTTTCGGTACTGTTCTGAATAACCGAATGTTTAAGTTTTAATGAATGTTTTTATTTGTTAATTTCTTTTATAGGGGGTTGGTGGGGGGGTTTAAAGCAAATTAACTTAATAGAATTACTATAAACACAGTTTATCATAGCTTGTAAAATTTAGCAATATTAGGCTGTGCGGATGTGACTTTAGGGTTTGCGTTGAGGCAAGGTGTTGTTTAGCAGCCTTCCTTTATCAGGTTATAAATATATAAATGTCGTGCTGAGCGACACAAAAATTTCATGTTTGCAAATTTTATTACAGTAATAAATATATTTATTTGGTTTAAACTCTGTCCCGTGTTTTAACATCTACATGACTAATTAGCCATCAGGCACAAAAGCACAAATCACAAAATATTTTAGTGGTCATGAAAATGTATTTAGATTTAGCATATAAATGATGCATTCATCTGATAAATCATGACATCTCATCAACAGGAAAGTTAATAGTATCGGTATCGATATCGGCGATACTGGCCCTGCATGTACTTGGTATCGGATCGATACCAAATTTGACGGTATCGCCCACCACTACGATAGGCTCACCCTAACCCCGCCCCTAAACCTAACGTCAAGGGGCAAAGTCAAATCGCAATAAAACGCACAAATGAGATTGTAGGAATTGACACGAATGAGCCACCTCGTGATATAGGTAGCCTACAAATTCCCATCAGATTGTGTAGATATGTGTATATATACGAAAGATATTGCCTATTAAACTATATTAGACTGAAAGTCGTGCTGTGCGACACGAAAAAAGTCAAAGTCGTGTGAACACGAATCAATAGATTCAATTTCAATGTCAAGAATTCCCATGAGACCGTGTTGGCTGTTGCATCTGTGTTGCTTGGCCTTGCTATGTATATGGAATAACTGTTTTATAAAAGCAACAAGCCCTTGAAGCAGTGCGTTTTATAACAGCTAGTTATAACCGCTGGTAATGAACCACTTCAAATTGTGATTTACGGTAACCGAATGTAGTCAAGCAAAAGTTGCCCCCCAACATTGGTCATTGCTACAGTGCCTTTAAGACTTGTAAATGACTATTGTTCAAATTTAGCTCACATCCTGGAACTCCTCCAGATTCCCAAATGGACGTGATGTCATAACCATGCCAACTTCGAAGGAACTTCGTAGGCAGTTTAGCTTACATGAATGGTGAACTGCGGAGGAAATGCTATGCAGTATGTCAAACTCACACTGTATATTATGCGAATACCAGCGTGTCTTCATCCAAGAATATTTAAATAACCAAATGAGATTATTGTTTTGCCGTTCTGAAGATGAACAGTCTCTCCCGTGTGCATCCGTGTGTGCACGTTTGAACTTTATGAAAGGCCTGTGCCCTGTTAATCTTGTTTAGAGACAGCAAATGACACACACACACTCCAAGACACAGTCTAAGAGGCTTACTGGAGAATTGTCACACACGGCATAAGTGTGTCGGTATGAGGAGGATCTTGAAGTATTTGTGATCATAATGGTGTCTGTAGCAGCACTTGACTGGACTGAGTATGTGTTACAGTGTCAACCTCACCGCCAACAGGCACACGCTATTTTTAGACTGTTGTTTTTATACATTTGTATAAACATTGAAAACATTGCGTTGATGAACACTGACACATCGGCATCGCTGCATTCTTTTATGCAATTGTCTTTCATTGCAAAGGTCAGACCAAAAAAAAGCTCATAACTTAAATCGTAACAAAAGTAGCATTAATAAAACTGAAAGTTCCAAATAAAGACCCATTAAAATTAACCTTTTTAGTTTGGGACCCGGTGCAGCCAAGAATGATCATTTATGTGCATTGTTAATTCTCACATCTCTCTCCTATTCTCAATCTCTTCCTGTTTTAGTTTTTTACTGTTTCTCTCTCTGGTTCAGTTCATCGCCCTTCAGACCCTTAGCGGCATGTCCCGTGGTGAATTGTTCGTAAGCTTCTCACCGGATCAGGTCTCACTTCAGCTTTCTTGTTTCATCTTTGATGTCTTCCATGATTTCACACCGATAATGTCACAGAGGCTTCTGTGTCAGTTCACTTCTCTTACATCAACGATTTCACACACTTGTGTAGACGCTTAGACACACATGCAGGTACACCCAAAACCAGGAGCTTTCAGACCCGAGCCTGAAGGGATAGTTCACACAAACATTTGGATTCACGTGTTCTTCAGCAGAACACAAAAGAAGATATTTTGAAAAACGTCTCTGTGGATTTGCGTTGGACGTCAATGGTGGCCCATGTTGTTTGGCTAGCTTTGTTCTTCGAAATATCTTTGTTTGTGTTCTGCATAAGAAAGTTTGACATGACATGAGAGTGTGTACATGATAAAAGAGATAAGCATAGCTTCCAATTTGACCGGTGGTTTTTGATGCTAAGCTTGCTGCCGTAATACATGTTCAGACGTTTTACACAATTGAGTTGTTTAAGTATGTTGCTATGGTATTCTGAGTGGTTTCTAACACAATGCTAGGTGATACTGAAAATGTGGGAGAGCTTCAAGCAGTTCCAAACACTTCTTGGCCATCATTGACAACCATAGTAGGAATAATGACAATGCTAGTCAAGAGTGCCCCAGAACTGTTTGCTTTTACATTCATCAAAATGTCTTCTTTTGTGTATCCAGCTGTTCTTTCTACTGTTGTAGTCAATGGTGGCCAAGATCTGTTTGGTTAAAAGCATTCTTCTGAAATATCTTTCGCTGCGTTCATCAAACAAATACATAGACACAGACTTGGAACAACTTGGGGGTTAGAAATTGGGTAAACTGTTCCTTTAAAGGAGTCATATGGCGTGAATACGTATTTTTCTGTGTCTTTGGTGTGTTATAAGTTGCCGATGCATTAATTAGACACGTAAAATTGCAAAAATGGTTCGGAACAAAAGATGCTTTCTGTCTAAAAGCGAATGCTCACCCAGACCTGCCCGAAACGCCTCGTGTAGCCACACCCCCACAAATCTACGTCAGTTCGTGGTATGATTTGGCTAAGACCGCCCAGATGTAAACGCAAGTAAGGTGGGCGTACCTGTCAGTACATTTGAAGAGGAACCTGATGTTCCAAATATGGTAAGAGGCGTTACATTTCCGTCACACGCTTGCAGTCTTCGACCAATCACTACGCACTGGTTAACTGGCCAATCATAGCACACCTCGCTTTTTAGAACGATGAGCTTTGTAAAAAATCATGTCAGAGAGGCGGAGCAAAGAGGACAAACATGCACGGTATATGTGTTAAAAAACAGTGTTTTTTCGAACCTTATCTCGTGTATGCATTACATCTAAAACAATCGATAATATTCGTTTAAGCCGTGTCATATGACCCCTTAAAAAGTGGAACATGATTTAAGGTATAAATTATAAACTATACGTAGCTATAACAGTGTGGATCAAGAGTTTATTTCTATCTACTGAATGCTTTTTAAAAATCTGCAACTTCACACACACACATTGTAACTTCTGAAACATGCTTTCCCATTCTGCCATAGCGCATGAAATAGGCGCCTGCTCTCTCACCTTCGCACTGGGCGCGAAAACGCTATAATTTTTAATCCTGTTAAGATGTGCCGACGGGGTCGAGTCTCCAGCCGTTAAGATAATGTTTGTCTCTCTCCCTCATAGCCTCAGCCTTCTGCTTTCTTTCTCTCTCTCAATCTGTCAGACATTCTCGCTTTTTCAGCATCTATACATCTATCTGCCTCTTCCTCGATGTCCTTCCTCTGCCTGACGCATTCTCCTGAATCGTTTTCTTTGAAATGCATGTAATTAGCGCCGGGCTCGTCGAGCGGGTTAAATTAAATCGCAGAGATACACGGAGGATTGAGGTCAATAGCTCCGTAAAGACAGGCAGAGCTGATAATTGGGCTCGCTTTTTTTTCTGTGCGTGATCAAAATGCCAGCGGACAGAGAGCCGTCTGCCCCGGAGAACGCCTTGAAGAACGAGGACATTTTCTTTTTTAATTTTTTTAAAGAAAAAAGGCAAAAAAAAATTTTAGAGGAAGGAAAGCGAGAAAGTGCAGACCAATCACATCTAATCTTTGGACACTTTTCTATTTGGGTCTAAATATCAACCTGTGTCAGTCAGAACGAAGTAGACCGGGGAAAAATATGCTTAAGAGAAAACAGGAGGGAGGTAAAGTGCAGAAGGTTGGGTCGGGTGCTTTGACAGTATGAACATTACAACAATTGAAATGGGTGAACCGGCACATCTGTATGGCTATTTTCAGGGCACAGGGGTACGAGGTGTCCCAAACTAGTCAAGATTGTATATCAAATAGAGTCTTCACTGTGAAAAGTAGAGAGCTACAAAAGGACTTTGCACCGGAACATTTTTTTTTCCCTATAACCATTTGGCCACGGATGATTTTAGTTAATGTGATCAAAGTCAATTCTTTCATCATTTACTCAACCTCTTGGCATTTAAAACCTGTATCTTCTGCTGAACACAAAAGAAGATATTTTGAAGAATATTGGACCGACTAATGGCGTTACCCATTCACTTCTATTACATAGCCAAGAAACCAATGCAAGTCAACTGGTAACGCCATTGTTCCATTACAATATTAACCCAACACAACAGCAGCTACCAGCAATGCTACGGATCAGTATTTTTAAAGTGTTGCATTACTAACTATTATTACTTATTATTTCTAACTCACCTGTTTGCATTGTGCGAAGCAGATGCCACCCTTGTCTTGGATTCGCGTGTATCTACAGGTTTTGTGTATCAAGTACCCAATGAATAGGGGAAAAACAGTCAAATGCGCGTTACATTTGTAAACTATTTAATTCCCTTGATTATCCAAACATTGCCACGTGATTTTTAATTCAGAAAAATGTATTACCTGCATTTTTAGCAGAAATAATAACCGCATTACATATAGCTTTACCAAGTCATATCGTGAGATGCATGAGAAAAACCCAGGGATGAGAAGCCTGAAAGCAGTTTGAGGCAAAGAGCAACGTGTCGCGCCGCTCTCACCTCTAAAAGTCACGGAAATGCCAGGTCACCTACTCTCGTACCGAGGAATCAAACGAAACGTGAGGGTGTGAGGTCCTCCAAGATCATACGCACGCACACACAGCCATACACACGCTCCGAACACATCACTCGACAGGGCCATTGACAACTCACTTCCTCGGCTGCCTTTCATTGCTTTGTTATGAGTGCCTTTGCCTTTTTTCCTCCCCCAATCCCTCGCTGGCGCTCCTCTTTTTGATGATCACTCTTTTAATAAATCATCTCTTTGAAGAGAGTTGACATATACTCCTGTTTGTCGGCGCAGGTTGATGACACGCTAGCTCGAAGACTGTCACCAGGACACAACATAACAGAGGCCTCAGACTGTGAGATGTCTTTTAAAAATTCATTAGTGACGTTAATAATTAAGATATATGGATAATTAAATGGGCCAGCTGAGGCTGTGCATATAATGGAGGCTGTGCATATAGAATATGTGGAGTATAAACTCCACATATTCTTTAATGACTAGATGAAACATGATTGAAAGATCTTGGCAAATATCTTGGGTAGGGCTGCGCTTCTTATTGCGATTTTCAACCCGTTTAGTGCGATTATGATATCGCGACGGTTTTGATTATGTGTTTATGCACAGCTTCTTCGAATTGTAGAAAGTGCTGCCAGATATGAAATCACTATGCGTTTGAGCCGTTTATAACGTGCAATCTAACTGTGCGTTAAATCCGCCGGCACCGAGAGCGTCAAAGTGGCCGGAAATCATGCATTTCCATTGTGAGCCTGCAGCCAAGACGCGACGATGAGAGTTGAAATCAGTTCAACTTTATGGTAATGAGCTATGATGCGGTTCGGTGGCAAACAATGCTAACCTAGAAGTCCACCGCTTGAGAGGATTCCAGAGAACGCAGCAGTGGAAAATTTGGTTCCATCCACATACGTCAGAATCTTTTTACAGCATTTTTGGCAGGGCGGCCGGAGCGATTTTTGATGCTCTTGAGGGCGGAGGTATGAACACAACACTCCTCAAACATCATCATTATAAGGGGGCTGCCGGCTGTCTATTTACGTTTATAGTTATTAATTAAAGATGTTTAAATATTTGCCGGTTCCCATCTCCTTCCTTTTATGGATATTTGTTACAGTAGTGCCGAAACCCGGGAGGAAAACATTTAAACATCTTTAATTAATAACTTTAAACGTAAATAGACAGCCGGCAGCCCCCTCACGGGCGACTGCCGGTGACACAAACAAACCATATCTAAAGGCCAGGCCTGGTCCTCTCTCACACTGACGGTCCGGTCGCTCGTCCTCTTATGCTCCCGATCTCCTCTGCGATAAGAGACCGGTGCTCGTACAGCTGATGCTCGTTATCACTCACGCACCGGCCTCGACTCCCGGCTCTCGTCCCGCCTTCCTCACTACAAGCGCCCTCAGGCTTTCAGAAGCAGCATTGAACCGTACTTCACTGAAGAACTGGGCAAAAAATCTTAGTAAATCGTAATGTGTTAACAAAATATCGTGGAGCCCTAGTCTTGGGAGACATTTGTTTAAATGTACACTAACTGAAAGCGCCAAAAAGTTGCATTGCCCATGTTTTGGACAAGCTGAAGTACAGCAAAACAAATGAAATGTGTGAAGGATCTCCACCTCTCACTCACTTTTTTAAAAAACACACACACTCGCAGAGGTAGGCCAATGAGAGCCCTTTAAAGATATTGTTTACTATTGATCGTTGAGGTCTACGGTACGAGGGCAATGTGGTGGAAGAGCAAGTGACCCTTACTTTAGTGTGTGTGAAACAGCCTGAGAGAATGAACCACTGATGCAGCGTGCTTTGAAATACACACATTTCTCCTGAGCCAGTAGTTCTGATCCAGTAGTCTAATCCTGTGTAATCCATGTGTGTACACACGTATATTTACATATAGTGTTCTCTCAATTCTTTAGGTCCTTTACCAGAGGCTTAAGGATTTAGACGTTCCCAGGATACAGCTTCCTCTAGATCAACATCTCCATTGTTGTTCTAGATATATGTCCATATATTTGTCCAGCCTCGACTCGACATATCTATCACCACTGCTGTATACTGTTCAGATGGATGTCCTTAGTCATTGTGCCGTGCCCAGCTGTTTTCATCATCTTGCTCTAGGTATTATGTTCTTTAAAAGGAGTGTCAAGAAAAGGGATAGTTCACTCCAAAATTAAACTTCCGTCATCATTCAAATCCTGCATATGACTCTATCTTCTAAAGAATTCAAAAGAAGATATTTTTAGAACTCTCGCAGTAGTTTTGTGTCCATACAATGGAAGTCAATGGAGTCCAAAGTTGTTTGGTTACCAACATTCTTCAAAGTAACTTATTTTGTGTTTTACAGAAGAAAGTCATTCAGGTCTGGAATGACAAAAGGGTGATTAAATAAAGTTTTTTCATATTGGATGAAACTACCTAATGCTTCACAAATTTTGAGTTGATGACGGCAGTTCAGGTTGAGTTGATGAAACTGCATCAGCATTATAATCTGTAAGATGAAGTGCAGACATTTACACATAAGTAGTATGCTTTGAATATCATGTAGAGCAAGTTCGTCTCTTTGTATTATTTGATTTGCCTATAGTGTTACTTTCGCGATGCCAACTGAATTTCTGTCTTGATTGTGTTTAATGTTGACCTTATATAAAACCAGCCATTCAAGGATCCATGTTTGTAGGAATGACTCGTGTATCCCTGTTGCCAGACTATGCTGCACTTAACTGTCATGCCTGTTGCAAGACTCATGAGCGATGCATTATGAATGCTGAGAGAAAAGCTAGGACATGAGGTCAACCATTTCTTGGTCCGTGGGCATGTGCTCCCCTGGAGACTTAATTTAAAAAGGCCCCTTTGGTAAGATATATTGGTATGTGTCTGCCTGCAGGTTTCCATCTATCCAGTGGAGCTCTCCAGGGTTCTGACAGAGCTCTCTCTCCCCTGGAGTCCTCTGGTGGAGCCATAGCAGTCTCTCAAAGCTCAGTGGCTTTTATCAGCTATGGTCTGTGGTTTTCATCCAGGCTGCTAGACATTCTAGGCAAGGTAAGAGAAATTAATTACCTGCACATGTTTGACATTTCCACTGCTTTGCTTTAGCTGGACCGGGAGCAACCATTACCGGCTAAAGGAAATAGTGGGAACATATGGGCACAGAACCGCTGGGCAGAACACACGAGAGGACATAACCACAGTAGAAAGAATCTCTTACTTTGGAGCTTTGCAATAGGGGTGTGTTGTGGGATGAAGACACTTCTGAGATTTCTTACGGATCACTTAAAGGTGTGGAGAATATGATCAAACCCACCGTGTTTGGCCATATTTTTTAAAACTGGTGAGTTGCACGGCAATTATTGGGCAGACGTGTGCGTTGACCAGCCTTCTGTCTGAGCTGTGTTTTCTTTTTGGCATGACCTAGACCTTTGGCTGGGTGCTTGACCAGGGCAAATGAAGTTTACATTCTCCAAGTAAACTTCTTGCATGGTTGTTATTGCTATATAATTACATGGATAGTTCACCCGAAAATAATTTATACAGTGCGCCCTCTTGTCATTCCCATTGACCCATTGACTTGCATTGGTTTTGCGTCCATCCAATAGAACTGAATGGGTATCGCCGTTGTTCGGTTACCAATGTTTTTCCAAATATCTGTATCAAAAAGGTTAGAAAGGACAAAAGAATGAACTATCCCTTTCAGAGTCTTCACTGAAATTAAGTGGGCTTGCCAAGCTTGATAATTAAACGGGGGTAGCCACATACTTTTGGCAATGAAGTGTATTATTGTTTTATTCCTTTGCCAATAATTACTCAAATAGCTGAATATTTGGGTCATTGGGTAAGTCGATTCGTTTTTTAGAACTCTTTTAAGATGTCATCTGTTCTCCAGCATTTAGGTGTTCACAGAAGTGTTAAAGTTCTCTTTGAGAGCTCTTTTCCTTTCCGTTCAGTTTACTGTATAGTTCAAGTAAGCTCAGGCTTTCCATTAGTTTGCTTTTAAGACAGAGAAAGTGCAGTGCACAGAATGTTTGCAAACCTAAAAACTCAACCCCAGTGGTTACGTGTCTGTTTAAGGCTTGCTGTTCTGAAATTTCACAACACATTTGCATATAAAAGAGGTTTTGACGTGATAGAGCGTTCTGGAACACAGGCAGCTTGGTGTCATCTTTCTGCACATCCTCAGATTCATTAAGGAGACCTGAAACAGACTGTGAACGCTAGGAGTATTTATAGCAAGGCTTCATATCACAGCACAGGACTTAATTACTGTTACTCGGACCTTTCCTTAAGAACGAGTAACTGAACCGGAGAATTAAAGAGGGAAGGTGAGGAAAGTGATGGCAGTGGAGTGAAAGAACGAGAGGAGAAAATGGAAAAGCTAGATTGGGAATGAAAAAGTTTTTTTCCACCAATATTTGATCTTAGCATCTATTTAACCTACAAAAGTACGTATTTCGTCTTTAATTTTCATTTGAGAAATCCCAAATCCCTTCGGACAGCTCACTGCGTTTAACTGAATCAACACCTATTCTTTTCTTTTTACAGTCTCCCAAATTGCCATCTTGGTTGATTTCAACAGGAAATGTAATAAACAGATTTTCCTCCTTTCATGAAATTCACACTGAGGGCCACTAATAAAACATTAATAAGAAAATGATTCACCCAGACCTTCAAAGCAGCTCCATAAAAACTTCAAAAGCCCTCACGACCTGACACAATGAATTAACAAACGACAACTCCTGGAGTCACGTGCGAGCGATGTCTGTTTGTAGCTACAGATCCATGGATCAGTCTCCACTCAATGGAAACCTTGTAGAGAGCTCTCAAGCACCCACCTTTAAGCTCCAAAAGGTTTGATTTAATACTTTTGCATATAGGGCCCTATTTTCACGTTCTAAGCGCGTAGTTTACCCGCGCACAGCGCAGGTGCGTGTCCCAATCCACATTTGCTAGTTTAAGGGCGGGAAAAAACGGTCGGCGCGCCCGGTCTAAACAGGTTGTCCCGATTCTCTTAATGAGTAAAGAACATTTGGGCGTAGTGTGCAATAATCCAATCAGAGTGTCATCTTCAATTCCCTTAAAGAGCCAGTTACGCTTGCGCCATGGCGGATATGTCCACAATAATAATCTTTTACATTGTAATTCCTTTTTATTCATATTTGGCATTATTGTGTGCTTCTGCGTGTCCCATGTGTGTAATAAGCAGAATGTACGAGCGCTGTTCACCCGCCTATAGGCGCATATTCCTAACACGCTCTTTGAATAACAAAACAAATTGCGCCATTGACTTTACACCAGGCTTGAGTTGGTCTCTTTTCAGTTCCTACGTGCCAACAATGCGCCTGAGCACACCTCTTTTTTAGACCAGCACGCACATGGGTGCACAAATAAGCGCAAATGCATTCGCTATTTAAACAACGCAGCGTAGGACTGGAAAATGAGACCTGCGTTGGGCTGAAACTAGCAAAAACACTTGCGATGTGCCTTGCGCCGGGTGTACGGTAGACCCCATTATGCCTATATCCTGAAACTCCTTAACTATGTGTTGGAAAAAATGTCATCTGGAAGCAAGAACAGAAATGCTAATGCATGACTTTTTTCTAGGCTTCCTATGGGTTATGTTCCAATATCTCCACGTGTTCTTTAATACCAGATCCAGAAGAAAGAAAGAAAGACTGAATCCCTTTATCAAGCTTAGATAATGGAGGGGTTTTCTATTAGTTCTTCTTTCAGAAGCTCTATCTAGTTTGCATTATAAAAAATTATAAAACAAGGGTTCTTCCATAATCCATTCCTTTGAATCTTCTGATTTTAGGAAAAAAGCCATTTGCAACAGTCATACCAAAGGCTGATAACTCTTATAACAAGGAGTCAAGTCTAGTTCATTCACTCTCTGTAAAAGCAACCGTATATCATAACTTCGACCAAGAGCACACGCTATATTGGTCTGCCTGCCCC
The DNA here is from genome assembly GCF_947034865.1 of Barbatula barbatula. NCBI lineage: Eukaryota > Metazoa > Chordata > Actinopteri > Cypriniformes > Nemacheilidae > Barbatula > Barbatula barbatula. The sequence goes on along the minus strand of NC_136768.1, from coordinate 25,704,982 downwards.
ATATCTTCCTCACATAATAGTTTAATACGTATTGATTCGGATCGTAATGCCCACCATGATTCACTGTCACCTATACGGTATATAAAATACTATATAATGTATTTTCTATTTGAAAGACAAAATAAGAGACAAATCCGGACGAGGAAAGAGATAACACCAAATGAGACGAAGATTGAGAAGAGAGGTCACACGATGGAGCAGAAGGCGAGAGGAAAAAAGAGACGAGAAGAAATGAGGAGACAAGATGAGACAACATGGGAAGAGAAGAGACCAAACGAGAAGAGATCATTTAGTCCCTAAGGAAGGACAGAAGGAGGCAGGAGATCAGAGCGAATCAAGTGAAGGGGACACAACTACAAAAGGAGGGATGGATGAGAGGAAGGAGTTCACAGAGGTTGGTGGCTTGTCTCTGATCCTTCGTTCTGTGCTTCTGAGGGTGCGAGCTTCTAATGAGCTCGTCTACTCCTTTTCTCATAATCTGCCGTACGCTTTATAACACACTTCAAACACACACGCGTGCGCGCGCACACACACCCACCTCCGGCAGCAGTCCTATGTGGTGAGAAAACACTGTTCTTTAATCTTTCTTTCTATTTACAGCTGGTCTTCTGTCCCAGAGCTTAACCCATGATTTTACTCACATTGTCCGTCTGAAACTACAGCCCAAGAGATCTAAATTAAATAAGGACAGAAAGATGTACAGAACAAAGAAAGACGGATTAAAGAGATCTGGTTTAATGCATTCGACTATTGTTTTGACTGATATTTTTGAGAGCCGTGGCAACTGATTTACTGCGTAGCTTCGCATGCTTTGTCTTATTCATTTATAAAATCGTTTTGTTTCAATATTTCATGTGAACAACAGGATCGAGTTGTGTGAACTACAACAGGAAGAAACGTTAATATACAGCGTAAATTGGACGTAACACAAAAATGCTCAGAGATTGTATTTGTCACGAATGTATTGAACCATCTAACCATTTGACTAAACCCTTGTTGATGGAGTCTAAACATCAGAAAAATCAATCTATGAACAAATGTTCCATTTTAAAAAAGGGAAATGAACCTGAAGCAATAATACCCAATGAATGAAAAAGTGATGCCTCTTTATAGAACATCAAAGTTACTTTATTTCATTTTTCATGTGTCCATTTATGAGGTACATCTACCGTTGTGGATGTGACAATCCTGAAAATGGCACTGACCTGAATATGAAAAATCATGTACCTAAAATAAAACAAATGCTTTAAAAGCTTGAAAAATTGCATTTTACATTTACATTTGGCAGACGCTTTTATCCAAAGCGACTAACATTGCATTATCCTATAGGTATCTGCAATCCCCTGGGATCCAACACACAACCTTGCGTTGTTAACATGTCTCACATGAGCCACAAATCACAAATGTTGGTAAATCGTTGGAAAAACTAAATGTTTTCATGGTAAGGTCGACATTTTCACGTAAGGTCTCTGTTATTCAATCGGAAACCTGCTGCCATGTTTGCACACATGTACAGAATTACGTTTCCATTATTGTATCCCGCACACATTTCAAGACACCAGTACATTAACCGACCGATTCAATTTTCAAAAGTGCAATTTTAAAGAAGCCCAACAGCATGTTTTTCGTGAGCTTGCGCGTATGGGTATGTGTTCACTTGCGCTGTACACTCCGTCTCCAAAAGAAAAGCCCGGGATGACAAATGTCTTTCGAAATAAACCATAAACACTAGCGATAAATAAAGAAATGTCGTTCATGTGAAATTTGCCATCAATCACAATATGCGAGCGTGTGTGTGTACTGAGAAAGTGAAAAAGCTACGAGACCGTCGAGCGTGTTTGGAGATGTGATTATCTCTTCACACGACTGAGACCACAAAAAAAGAATGGCAAAAAAACAAAGTGAAAAGAACTACAGTCAAGATTAAAAATGAGAAGGAAAAATGGGTTTTGACTGTGTAAACTCAAAAGAGGTTCTTAATTCGTGCTGGGTTGTGAATCAGAAAACTCATTATATCTGTCATATTAACAAAGGAATAAATAGGCATTTCTCTGAAGAAAGAAAGCCGTGACAGTCACATACACAGTGAGAGAGAGAGAGAGAGAGAGAGAGAGAATAAATAACAAACGTCAAAACATATTTTTCTTTCAGAGTTGGTGAGTGGGGGGTGAATTGAATCCTGCGTTACGGTTTTAAAAAAGAAATGTGAACTACAGAACAAAAAGGAAAAGAAAATTTATTTATTGATAATTATTGATAAAAAATAACATTTAAATATTTAATATTAAAACTGCACCCTATGAATGCTATACCATTTGCAATTGGCACCTAGTAGAAGTGAAGCACTTTTGATGATGTAAAATTCGCATGCTCATGGTCACACGTATTATATCATAATGCGTTTCTCATACTCGCTCTTCAGCTCACATTCTTCCCTCACATTCATTTTGGTTTTGGACCAAGCTATTAAACCAAATATGGCAACGGTTTTAAAGTGTCTTTCAAATGTTATCGTCATTATCATTGTCATGATCACTTTGCCCATGAGAGAGTTAGTGTGGGGGTAGTTTGTCCAAAAATGTAAATCATCCGCATATTCTTCCAAACCTGTATACGTGTCTTTGTTCTGCTGAAAACAACGATAGATATATGGAAGCATGTCAGTTACAAAACAAATCTCATCGACTCCCACGGTATTTATCTGTTTGGTTACTAACATTCTTCCAAGACTACGTTCACACTGCCACCAAAATACGAAATTTCTTTTCACTGCACGACCAATCCGATCCATTTTAAATCTGATCTGAGCCACTTCCATACGTGGTCCTAAAGCGGAAACAGGTTCGCTGATGAGACTCTTTTGTACTAATGCGTTGATTTTTCGTAATACATGAAATGCAGAAAAATGCATCTTGCAGCCTAGGCGAAGTCGGTTTGTACATTAAAGATGATTTCAGTCAAATTCCATCTGATTTCATGTTAAATTATGCCAGTGGAGCACGGCGACGGATGTCGGCGCCAGTGTGCGTACACTCAGAAATCAAAATGGCACTGCGATGCACGGCTCGGCGCTTCGGCATCCGGAATGCGAACCCCTTTAGGGTGTTTTTGGCTTTGCTACCAGAAGCTGAAACCATATTCTTTGCAAATTGTCCAACTCGACAATCCTAATGTAACCAAATTTCTCTTTCACTCCTTTAATGCATTTCTGTAGTACATTTAATCAGCCATTTCAGTCTGCCAGACCTCACATACAAAACACTACAGCGCAGAAGCCCCCGCCGTTACGCATCCCTTTGTATTCCGCGTTCGTTGCTCATCAGAGTAGGTTATGGCATTCTCCTACTGCCCAACCTCAAACTGACCCAGGGTACCAATAATCCCCATCCAAAGCGATCCGGGGTCACATTAACGTCCACCCACGCTGATCTACCGCTCTAATCGAATAAACCGAGGAGCAAAACTGACCCATTGAGCAATTCCTACTCCAATAAGCTTTTCCAAAAGTGCCCCATGCTGTTTATTCCCTCAATAACGCCAATGGAAAAGCCACATAATTCAATAGCATGAAAACTAGAACGTTATAGAGAGGTACTTTCAGACAATGGCTCATTCTTTTCAAAACTCCAATTAATTCCCCCCTGCAATAAAACTCACATCTTCATGGACGACACTGGAACCTTATGATTTCATATTTCGGAGATTTCCAAAAGCCTCCAGAGCACCCCCTCCCTTTCCTCAATTAATTTCATGTAACTTTGTAATATGGCAATAATTTGGGCTCTTGAGTTAATGTCTCTTAAAACGCTCTTCCACTATTTGCAATTAAGTACGCAATTAAGAATGTTTACATGATGGAATTCAGGAGTAATGGCAATTTACTTCATATCCCACTAATTAAAAAAACGAACTCGGAATAACGCGATTTTGCTTTATTGATAATTTGATGACTTTCGCTCTGGGTCTGATTGTGTTATGACTTCATTTGCTTTTTAATCTTTTGATATCAGCTTTGGCTTTAACCGAGAGGCTGCACGGAGCAGTGTGCAACTCATTATTCTGTCATCTTCGAAAAGTGCCGGATTTGATGGGTTTTTTTACCCCTCATTTTCAATAAATCTGCATAATTTTGATCATCAGCAGCAATGTGTAATTAAAGTGTAATTAAAATTGCCCGAATGCAAGTTTGATCGTGAAGTGCTTCGAAGTGGAATTCCGCTGACCTGTTGCACACCTCGTGTCATGAACTAAACAATTAATCGCTTATTTCATTTGTGTGTGTGTTTGTGGGGATTTTATACAGACGTCCACGTACCACCAGTAATAGTATCTGTAGCGCTCTAAATGCCTAGATTACTGTTGCTTTGACAGATTTACAACCCTTTTCAATGCATTGTACACATTACGGTAGCAAAAGTGTGTTGTTAAAGGAGTAGTTCACCTTCAAAATGAAAATTCTGACATCATTGAATCACCCTCTTGTCATTTCAAACCTGCAATACTTTCTTCTGCAGAAAACAAAAGGAGATATTTTGAAAAACGTTGGTAACAGAAAAGCACAGCCTAGCTTTTAGCCTAACGTTATTGTCTTCTCTCTCTCATCGTTAGCTAATATTCACATATGCTCTAATACAGAATAAATAACCAAACCGCAAGCATCTTATTATTGTGTTTATCACAATATTCTCATAATGTATAAAATATACGATCATGGTGGATGCTGATGTCTTAAATAGCCTTAAATGTCTTAAAGCTATGATTCAATGCACGCTTACCGATACTGAACGCGTTCTTCTTTTATGGCAGGCAGGCTGGCTTGTGCCAACAGGATATATCGCCACCTACTGTCCCTGTGTGTTTATATATCTGATCTTATGTTCTACGTGTCGTCCTTTATAGTTTTATATGGAAAACTTGTGTGCTTTGCTGTTGCGAAAGAAAACGGTTTAGGTTGCAACCATTTGACATCACGGATTTTGAAGCTGTATATGAAAACTAGTTTTTCAAAGTTTATGAATACTCTTACAGTCCCACTGTTTTTTATTTCACACTTCTAAAGTCAATGGCTTCATATATAAAGCCACACATCGCTCTATACCCAAGGATCCTTTTAAAACAACATCGTAACCGATTAAAAAACGGTAAAAAAACCAAGGTACGCTTTTCTCTCAAAAGGTAGTGGTCTAGCTTTTGTTGAAACTAGCACCTATTGTACTATTGCTCTCGTATGACATATCGCTTATTGCTCCCCGAACTCTTTGTAAGTCGCTTTGGATAAAAGCGTCTGCTAAATGACTAAATGGAAAATGTAACCAAAAACCATTGGGCCCCATTGACTTCTATTGTATAGGCACAAAACCAATGCAACTCAATGGAGACTGACGGGTTTACCAACATTCTGCTAAATATTTAATTTTGTGTTGTGTTCTGGAGAAGAACGAAAAAGCATACAGGTTTGAAATGTCAAGAGAGTAAGCGATTGATGAGAAAGTTTTGCATAAGCAATACAGTGCGACCGGTATATACTGCAGATTCAGATATAAAATACATTCGAGTGTCTTTCCAATTTAATAAATCATGATAAACTGGTTGATGTGATGCTATTCATGACAGTTATAGAGGGTTACAGACGGGAAGAAACCTTCACTGGAAAAATCGCTAGAAACAATGGAGTGATAGGTGTGCAGTATGAGGATGGGGTTATCGTATCTTTGTCAGTTATATCTCTTACCCTCCAAACAAGCGTTGTAATTATTCTTGTGAAAGAGCTGCTGGTTGCGAGTGACAGTCAAGAGCAACAGCAATAATGACTCCTGTGCTTATGTGTGTGTGTCTGTGACTTCATCATTGGCTCGGTAGTATTACTTATATTAAAACAAGCAGCTGTATGAAAGAGCTTATTAAAACTTTAACTGTGTACGGAAACCCAATATATGCAGGCAGAAATAAAGAGTGGAAGAAATAGAGAGACACAAGACCACAGATTGATCTTGTTCCATGATGTGGGTGGAGGGTGCAGGACAGACCAGGAGAGGCAAGATGGGATAGCAGGGATCTAAGAAGACTTCTGAGAAAACAGGAAGAGGATGCGCAGGTCATCTAAAGCACCCACACAAGGCACGCTTTAGAGTTTATTTTTGCTCATCAGAAGGTTTGAGGGATAAGTTACTTGTGCACCATTTAGAAATGAATTGAAAATCTGTATCAGAATTCGAATTGAGGTCGCATATTTGTATTTATTTATTGTGTCATTATTTACTAAGATTGTTTCCATCACACATTGTCTCCTTTTTACTTCAGTTTTCATTTTAAACTCTTAAAGAAGTAGGTACCACACATTGCAATATAATATTTTGGGCTGTATGGTGGAATAAAGAACCTTTGTGTTACCAAGATAAGATAAGAAAGAAATGCTTCTTCTTTGGCGTCGCACTTTTTTAAAAACTGTAATTTACCAATTTGCTAAATGAATCATTCTAAATATTGTGATAAGTGATAAATCCCGCATGTGTTTCTCGATGAATACCCACCGAAGGTCGGTAAACTGAATATATGATTTATTTTTTACATTTATAAAAACTTATTATGCGAGATTTCTTTTTTTAATTGACTAATTTGCTCTAAAGAACATATTATAATGAATTTAAATCCGCTGATGGTTGTCCTAATTGTTCTGATGGTTAACCTTATTGAACCATGATTATAAATAATGTAATTATGTAACTGTTTCAAACAAAAACTTGACTTCATTTTTGGGTAACACTTAATAATGCTGTTACATACGTGATAGGTAGGTATGCAGGAACTAATGCAGAACAAACGGTTATTGCTAAATGCTGTATGTCTCCTGCAGAACTATACAATAACTAAGACTCATTTAAAATAAATATCCGTTAACAGTTTTGTCAGTAAACGGCATATTAAAGATACCCGTTTGGTTTTAGGATGAATTATATGAATAATTTCAATGAATTTGAACAAATTATTTATGGAATTTCGTAGAATTCTCCACACCGTGATATTTTTATTGACTTTTTATATACTTCTGGGACCCGTTTCAGAAAGCAGGGTAAGTGAAAACCAGAGCCGGACAGTAACGGAGTACATTTACTCGAGTACAGTACTTAAGTACAATTTTGAGGGATCTGTACTTTACTTGAGTATAATTTTTGGGGAGTACTCATGACTTTACTCAAGTACATTTGAGAGGCAAATATTGTACTCTTTACTCCGCTACATTTCTATCCATAACCGTAAGCACCCGTTACTTCTAAAAAGGAAAAAGAAAAATCTCGGAAACCACCAATTTGTTTTTTCAATCTCAAACGTGATTGGATTGTGCAGGCGCCACTTATTGGGCGAGCCTATCAGCAACAATCACCCAGACCTCAGAGCTCTATCATTTGCTGTACACAGCTGTCAATCATCTCACGTCTGCATGACACGTCCTGTGTACACTTCCTCATTCAGGACATCCGCGATGAAGCTAAAGTGACATTTCTTCACCAAAACAAGAAGCTAATAAATGCACGATTGAAGAATATGTGTTTTGTGTGTATTTTCATGCGATTTGGGGGTATTTTTATACGAATAAAGAATAAAGGTAAGGAAGAGTAGCCAATAGCGTCATATAAAATGCTAAATATAACATGAAATGAACTTGAAAACATCGCGACCGATGTTATTTTCTCTTCTTTGCTCTATGCTGCGTGTATAACACGGTCAGGTTCAGAGGTGTGTCAGAACATTGCTATATCGCCTTCTTTGCTGTTTTAGGTTTATTGATTTCAGGGGCGGCGTTTGCGTATGGCCCTAGCGTTCAGAAAACATTGTTGAAACAAAGTACGTGTGCATAATGAGACTCATTATAGATAATTAAACTACTTTACACTGATGTGTACATGTAGCATAGGCGTCGGAAGCATGTGTATTTGAGAATGTATAAACACCGTTAATTCACATAGCGTCATTGACGTATAGTCGGTAAGACCGAAGATATGTAGTTTTGACGTGACATCATCGTAATGTTGGTTCGAAGCTCTTTTTGGCTAAACTCGTTTGTCTGCATTTTCCACATTTAAGATCATATACAGGCATTTATTTTCAATAAAACAAAGAAACTGTCTACAAAATGCCTAACAGTGGTTTTGGAATCAAGTGTGAGGTTATGGGTAGTGGGGATGGTCTTTATTTTCCCAATTAGTTGGCATCCATTTAATAATTTTAATAAATCGAATAATTTACACTATTGTTATTGTATTTCATTCATAATGTACAACGCTATCTGTGAAAAATTAAAAAAATATATTGTACGGAAAGACTGTAGTGCAGTCGCAGTTTAGGCTATTATGTATTTTGCGATTTGCCACTAGCTATGCCAGGATTAGCTTAAAAATGAAAAGAATCAAGGCTTAACAACCCTGCGACAAGGTAAGACATGTTTTATATTTAATCTTGTTTGCTGAATCTGATCAATGGTTGGTTTATATTTTAGTCTCATAGTCGATTAACGTAGTCGTTGGTGGTGGTTATGACAACATCTGGCTGGGTTATTTTTTACTACTTTAAGTTTTGTGGTTACATATATGTGGTATCATTTGGTTTCATTGTGGTTCGTTTTTGTATGGTCTGAGGAAATTTCGCCATACCCTAGGTTTTGATGAAACGCCACCACTGATTGATGAAAAAACAGAGAAACTCACATGTACACACAATTGTTAGCTGAATTGTATTTTCTAATATTACTCATTAATGTAAGCCGAGTATTTGCTTTGATGTTCTTGAGTATGCGGTGTGTTGTTTAAAACTGTTCGGTTCAAATGTGGGTGCAAAAAATCCATTAAAACTCTAGCAGAGGTGAAAAGAATAAAGCATGGTAAAAAGATTAAAATTACTTTATTTTACTTTAAATTCCTTTAACATTCTCCAAGGTATTAACATTAACATTTTTCATAACTCCATGTAGGACGTTTCTGTACATAAATGTAAGCACTGTGGCAGTAGTAATGCAATATTTAGAAAATGTACTCTTGTACTCTTGATACTCAAGTACTTTTAAAAACATGTACTTCAGTACTTTTACTTAAGTACACATCTGACTGTAGTACTTTTACTTGTACTTGAGTAAAATTTAGCAAGGGGTATCTGTACTTTTACTCAAGTAATGAACCTTTGTACTCTGTCCGCCTCTGGTGAAAACTCAGTGTAAGTTAACCCTAGAAAACGGGATACTCTGGGTTTTCAGTTTCAGAACGCGAGGTATATCAAACCTGTGACTGCGGGGTAAGTCAAGCCCGTTTCAGAAATCGAGGTATCTTATACTCCCAGTGAGTGACCATAGTAACCTACTCTGTGAACCTAACCTGGTCTGGAGCAGGTTTTATTCCACTAACCCGAGGTTTGTTACAATCTCCGCCCCCTTTTAGAAGCGCGAGGGGTGTTGAAATTGCATACGCTGTTTGTTTTTTCAATAGTTTTCCTTAATCGCGCACAGGTTCGTCACACAGACATTAAAATGGCATGTCCGTTTATTCAGGAACCCGTAGATGAGGAAGCTGCATTCATTCGGAGAGAGTTAAATTTACGTTGGGAGAGAATATATGGTGAAGCCCGTTTGGATGTTTTATCATATCCGGAGGATTCTTTATTTGAGCGATACAGTTTATTTTACAGTCCATTACATATGTCCACAATTTGCTACATCCTTATATCACAAACCTCACTCGTCGGGGTCTCGCTCTTACATCTGAGCAGATTCTCTGTATGGCCTTATGTTTCTTTGCTAATGGAAGCTTTCCATATAACACCGGGGATGCAGAACTCTAGAAGTAAACTAATAATTCGAATACCCTTCAGGATTTCCCAATGTGATTGGGTGCACATGTAACCGGTCCCACTCGCCCCGCTCTGCGCGGGCTTCGAACCGACGTCGGTCTGAATGACAGACGGGCGCTGTAACGACGAGCCTAAAGACCGCAGTCCCTATAGCATCTGTCGCTCTCCGTTACACATAACTGGAGCAGGGGCAAGCATGGCCAGTTTTCTGTCTTCTATAGCCAGGTTCTCGGTTCTCATATACTCAAAACTTTCAAGGCCAGTTTATTAAATACATCAAACATTTCCCAGTCAGGCATCCTACTAGCAAGAGCATTTAAACTCACCGGACTGAATGATGTTTTTATATTTCATTTTCAGCTGCTGCCATGTTCTTTTTATTGCAGAAGGATTGCCTACAATCAAAATTACCTACATGACAAAAATCGTAGGTATATATAAACATATATACATATAGATATGTATATATATATAGTGCCTCCAATTCGACTGCGAGAATTAAACGGAACACTTTTTGTCACGTGGCGTTGCCATGGTAGATGGTTATCTTTGCTCAATTGATGATGGCTTTGTAAAGCCGCGGTGAACACGCGTAACCTCGGGTGAACTTACTCAGAGTGGATTGAACTCATTGAAACGATTATCTGAGTAAATCAACTCCGAGTTCACATTTTTACTCAGGGTTGCTTGAACCTCCTTATTGAAGCGGGTCCCTGAAGTGCAAGACCATCTTAAAAAATTATATTTTTCCAATTGTCCAGATTTTCGGTTTCAATATAGGAACAAACTTCAGATCGCTAGAAAAAAACATTTAAAAATTCCAAAAGCCCAAGTTGTTTATTTATAAAGTACATTTAAGCCGAGCCAAGCAAAGTGCTGTACACTTGTCATAACATAAGACGAAAGAGAGAAAAGAAAGAGAATAAAAACAAACAGAAATAGTAAAACCAGTAAACCTATGTATTAAAACAGTTCTTCTTATTTTATGACTTTTTCTTTCATGTGTTGTGTCATGCTATCAGTCTTTTACAGAGATGTTGGATGACTTCATGTCACTCCTGAGGTTTTATTTTCTTCAAATGAAACAGACACTGGACTTAAATGGTCACATCTCGAAATACAGATTTTATTATTTCCGTGGCTGTATATATTACATCTCTTTACATTTCTTCATCTCGCGCCCTAGCATCCTTTCACATTCCTGCATCTTTCCTCCAGATCTCGCATCGTCTCATCCTACCTTCTCCGTCCGTTCTGTCCCTGCATCTCTCTATCGATCCGTCTGTCATGTCTTCCTGCTCACATCCTTGTGTGGTCAGAGTGTGTTAATATTTACCTTTTCTCAAGTGGAATTATTCCCTCATAATGTTTTTATTGGAAGTAAAAAAGCTGCCTCTACATTTTTCTCCCACTATTTGCTTAATTCTCTTACCCCGGATTGCGCAATTTAATGAAATCGGAAATATAAAAAGGAAATCTTATTATCACAAGTACACACATTACTGAAATCCACCGACACTTCAACCGATTACATAACGAAAGCCCTTTTCCTTTTCAGAAGAGTAGAGTGACTTTCGGTGGGTTCTTTGTGATGCTACTAGATTAGGAGACGAAACCACACACAGTCGTGCACCCTGTTAAAGTACAAGTACCCACACAACATCAAATAAAAAAGAGGGCTATGAAGTCTCATGAACATTTGTGATCCTTATTACATTGTAATAAATGTGTTATATTGATGTTACTAACGTCACGCTCTAACCACTGAGCTACAGGAAAGCTGTTGTTGCTGATGTTACAGCATATAAAGTATAAAACTAAAACAATATACAAAGAACAATTAAATGGGCTGTGCTATTACACATTTATAAAGAATAAATTGCAAGACTGTGTTATTTAAAAAATGTTTAATTTGTTCAAAATGTATGATTCTTCTACAATCTCTCGCTTTTGGCAAAGCAAACAGATTTGCAGAAAGAAAAGCGAGGATATTGCTGATGAAGTAAATCACGATTCTGGCTGAAAGTCATATGCTCAAAAAACCTGGAAAGAGTGGCTTATTGTTTTGTGTGTGGTAAATTTCACTGGATAAGCAAATGCACAAGCAATAATAAATCAATCAACCAATTGGACAAAAATAATAAGATTCAAAACTTGTTTTGTGACATTGTGTTTATGAAATTTATATGCAAACACCTGTAACAAAAGATGCACACACAATGCACAATCACGGCATTAATTCAAAATGATGATGCGAGATTAACCTGATTAATTTCACTGCGAGTGCATGTGTGTGTATGTGCATCACCCCTGCTGTTGGTACTCATCAACTATATTAATCAAAGTGTCAGCCTTCAATTCAATTAGATTACATCTGTTCTACCGGTAAACACCACAGCTCACTCACTCGCCTGCTTTCAGTACGTACCGCTGTTTTCGAGTAAACCAGTGAATAAAAAGTTTGACGTGCACCTTGTTTTTGTGTCAAGTTTTTAGTTTTGTTTTGTGTACCCAATTGCGACTTCATTGTGACCATTGATCTCTGCTCAGCGAGCTATCGGCAGTTTCAAAGCAACAACATAAACAAACGTTAATCTGCATGTACTGCCCTTAACTTCCGGTAAACATTCACAAATAATAGCGCGCCTGTAGATTATTTATGATAACAAGCAAAAGAAACCACAAAGAACCGTTACTTGGCTAAACTTGTCTCTCCAATATTCTAAATTTAGACTACGATACCAAGCTCAACCGCTAGGTGTCAATGTATTATACGGTTTCTTTAAATGCGACAAAATTACAGGACGCATTTAACTAATTCTTAAACATTGTTTATCTAATACAATTATTATACAATAAAATTCTAATATAAATGAATATCAACAAATTTAATTAAATCTAAAACATTTAGGCTAGGAGACCAGTCCGATGAAACGGTCTGTAAGATGCTTTGTGGCACTCAAGCTAAAAACGGTCTTGCGGAGCACACACTGACGGAGAGGAAGCCACATGAAATCTTCTTTGTGACAAGCTAGGGTCAGAAGCCTCGGCAGTGAACATCGTTTGAGAATGAACGTCAAAAGCCGCATCGAAAAAACTGCCGATAAGCTCGTGTGATTATCATGACCGGTGTGTAACAAGTCTTTAGACTGTAACAGTTGTATTCTGTTCAAACGTTAAGCAAGGAGCCATAAGTTACATAATGCAGCTTTCACCTCAATTCCTTCGATCTTCATTTCATTATTTTTACAGGCAATTGTGGCAAGACATTCAAGGCTAGTACTAAAAACACTAAGGCACTTACCAGTAGGAAAATATACTTCAACCCCCAATATGGCCACTTAGAGATCTCTAGAGACAAACACTTCTAGCTCAACTTAGAATGCAATGAAAGTATGCATTACGTTCCTGTTAGCAGGCATTAGCATAAACGGACTCCTGCGGTCAGTTTTCTCCTTCAGGTCAGCATGGAGCAACATTTAGAAGAGCGAGATAAACTACCAACATGTTTATACCTGGCTACATGAATAACATTTACGGTTTAATAGCACAGGTGACTATCGCCCTCTTAAGTATTTACGTTTCCAACCACCACAGTAACATGAAAACCTTGCTAAAAATATACACAACAGGATTGTGTTTGCATTAGCCTTCCCACATGGTTGCCTAATAATCCTCATTTGTCAGTTGCTTTGGATAAGTAAATTCTGTCCATGTCTGATATTTGTTGTTCCATGACCCAAAGTCAAACCGAGCATGACATCATCTGAAAGATTTCCATCTTAATAGCCCGTTTTATCTTTAGACATGACTACACTAACCCCATCCCCGCGTTTTGGCTTGAATAATGCATAGGTGACTTTAAAGGCCCAGGACAGAAATTTAGGTTTGTTCCTTGACATCCTGATGATAATTCAAACTACAATGTTAAGAAACGGTATGCATTCTAATGTGAATAGAACACCAAAAAGAAACATTTAAAAAATTAGGACATCGTCTAACCTGAACTCAAATTTCTAGCTAATGAAAAGCTATTTTCGAATCAATTCTTTAAATGTTGAGTTTATTTTAACTACTTCTATTCTTAAATGTTATGTTTTTTCATATTAAATATTATTCTTAGGCTTACACCATGCCTACGTGAACCTAAAGACACCTGATTTAAATGAGGCCACAAATGATACTGTTTAATATTGAGGACTGACATTTGGCACGGTAAATTAATTTCCCAGATTGGAAAGTCTAATCTTCAGCATAAGGTCACCACACGCTAAGTGTCTGCTTTATTAGGTACAATAAAAGCACGTGGCTTTTACCCAAACACCAAGAGCATTTCAATACGACTTTTAAATAAAGACTCATATTTTAAAGCTAGTCATGTTTAATTCCTTACATATAATTTAGCTATGCTTGTTTCATTTCGCTTTCGTTTGTTTACAAAAGGAATTTCAGTGTTCTGGTTTCAGACTTGTATTACGTTTTATCAGTAAAACGTAACGTTTGCAGCATAGTCGGGAACTGTAGTGGTATAAAATATTTGATAGGAAAAAAAACATGATGTGTTTGTCAGCGACCAAGGGGTTGGGATTCACAGAGATTCATCCCATGTCCACAACACTAGACACAGTTGTAAGGTTTTTCCCCTTTGGCTCAGTGATTCTCTCACGCCTTATTTCTTATTTATGAATAACTTCGTGTCTATAGTCCCTCATGGCGTAGCTTTTCTTGTTATGGCACGTTTCTGCAAGAGTGTAGCAATGTTCCTGAACCAAGAAAAGTAGACTGTTTTTAAAGTCGAGTCGAATTGGATTTTGCAAAACATTTTAGTCTAGTGGGATATTCCATTTTGCCAAGCAAAATGGAGGAATACAAAATTGAGTGGGACTTAATTTTTACATGCTACAATAATTGTGATGCCACCATATTAAATACAATTAACATCATTGATATTAACATCAATAAAGAATACAATACACATTTGACAATATACTTTTTCGTTCGTTTCTGTGTGATTCTATATTTGTTAACACACCACAGTTCCATAGTGGGACACTTATTTATTCAAAAAAATGTAAACATGTAAGTGGCTAATATATTTATACATTTAATCTAAATGTGAATTAACAAAACATAAGTAGAGTCATTTGCAGTCATCTTGTCAAATTGTAGAATCATAAACGGTATTTATGGTACTTAGAAGGGACATAATTAAAACTGATTGGATTACATTCTGAAAAAGAAATGATTTATAATAAAATTATACACCATTAAGACACCGAAACACCCTAAAGGACTGTGCGTTTTGCCTATTTCCAGTCCTTTATTTGTGAAGTATTAATACCCAAACAGTTTCATGTACTGATCCTATTTATTATTCACATGGAAAGACGGTGAAGGTACCTGCAGTATGGTCATTGGCTGTCCAAAAGCGTGTTTTGGACTAAACGTCTTACAAAAGCCTTCATTTGCAAATGCGATTAATCAGGGTTAACAATAAAAAGTATGAAATATTTCAAATCTATTAATATACCAATTGAAGGGAATCGAAGGGAATTGCAGCTTGAGATGACAAAAAGCATATGCCAGTGAATCCGGCCATTGTTTGAATCTTCATTCATTTAGTCTCATTTAATCCTAAATTGGCCAAAAGACACACAAGTCTTTCCCTCAGAATTTCCTTAGCTATTTAATTTTGCCCCCCGTTGATGGCAATAAGACCACCGAGACGTTCCAAAGCAAACCGGATATGTACTTGCCCACACACATTCTAAAAGTGTCGTCCAGAGACAGCCGGCGGTAGGAATTACTGTACATTCTGGGTAGCTGTTCCTCATCTAATTTCGACTGAACGCAATCATTTTCACATTTTGCTCTTAAAAGGCTCCCCGCCACACATAATTCACATCCATAATTGAGCCGATGTGTGCAGAGAGTAATGTGCTCTGCGAAAAAGACAAGGAAAGGATACAAGGGATACAGAATAGAAAGTGTGAATGGAGGACAAAATAATGGAGGTATGGGGAGAGATTTGAAAGGATGAATAAAACAGGTTGTCCTGGAGATTCTTGCATTGGTCTTCGAGGAGAGAGCGCAATCTTGTTCGGCGGACCCCCTTCGCTCCAGCATTGATTAATCTTGCCTAGACATCATATTATTGTTTACTTTCTCTAAGTCTCTCCAGACAAAGTGAAATAACAGCCTGGTATTCGACTAACGTATCCCCCAACCCAGACGTCACTCAAATGCCTCATTTCTTCCCAAACCCCATTTTTTCTCAAAATAAAGGAGTTATAAAGCCATCGCTCTGTACCCCCGTGGTTACCATGAGTGACGCCCGTGACAGCTGCCCGTATGCGCCCCCTCTGAGCTCGGCATGCTGGGGGATGTAGGCTGTCAGGTCACATTATGAGCTTGCTGAGATGGCACCGGCAGGCACGTAGCGTGCACATTTACAAAACAGACACGAAACAACACGGAAAACAAGTAACCACATTCATACAAGGACACGCCAGCACTCTTCGAAACAACAGTTATAAAGAATCTTACTTTGTGATATATGGAATATTGAACACTTTTTAGCACCTTTATTTTAAAGTGGTACGCTTAGAGTAGTTGTACAATATCATATACTGTCAGAAAATGGTTCTCAATCATAAGTTCATCTTTCTTGCATTCATGGAACCTGCTTCTCTGTAACCTACTGTAAATAATGAGATAAACTCATCTGGACGCACATACATGTTTCTGATATCTTCGTGGGGACATGCCATAGACTTCTATTGCTTTTATACATTTTTTTGGCATATTTAGATCTTCAAATAAGCATCATTTAGCATGTCCATTTGATAATTGTATCATCTTAAACTAATCTTTAAAGAGATGAAAATGAAAATTCTATCATCAATTACCCTCAGATTGTTCCAAACCTTCGTAAATGTCTCTGATCTGGTTGTCAGACACCAAACAGGACGAGGACCACAAAAGCGTCACGTTCAAACGTTTATTTAAGGGTTGGGGGTTAAGGGGGTTTCAGGGGTTCCGGGGGGGGTACAGGAGTTCCAAGAGTCTGCGTGTGTGTGTTCCCCCAGTAGCCGAACAGCGATGGCAGGAGCTGGATGATCCGGGAAGTCCTGGGGGAAACACACACACAACAGCAATTGAAACGAAGCAGCAGTACAGTCAAGGACTAGGCGGTATTCGTAGAAGAGGGATGGAAGGCAGGTCAAGATTACCGGGGCTGGAGAACACAGAAGTAGTTGAGCGGGTCCGGGATCACAGGCAAAGAGTCAGAGGCGTTTTCCAAAACAGGCAGGTAACGGGTGCTGGTTGCAGACGATCTGACAAATGTGGACTGAAAAGCAAGGCTTTAAATACAGGGCATGATGAGTGGTGAATGCAGTGCAGCTGGTAGGTAAACGAGGGTGAGGCAGAGCAGAGCAGGAACAGGTGGAGGTCATCAGACTTCAATCAGCATGTGTTACCAGGCAGAGAGACAGCTCATGACAGAACCCCCCCCCTAAGGGACGGCCCCAGAAGTCCCCAAGAGTGACACCATGTCGGGAGGGCGGAGGGGAGCCGGTGGAGGGCTAGAATTCCTCCGAGCGGTCCGAGTGAACCTCCTCATCTCGGAGGGAGCTGGAGGGTCGTGGACAGAAGACGGGACAGGTACCGAGACAGGGTCAGGCACAGGACAGGAAGCCGGGCGGGCAGGACGGTTAGGGACCCCTCTGGGGCGGCCCCTACGGATTGCAGGTTGATCAGGATGCAGACGGTGGAAGTCGGCGATGAGTGTCCGGTCCACAATCCGACTGGCTGGCACCCAGGTTCTCTCCTCAGGTCCATAGCCCTCCCAGTCGACGAGATACTGGAGGCCCCTACCTCGCCGTCTGGACCGAAGCAGGCGTCGAACGGTGTACACCAGCCCACCGTCAACGAGGCGAGGAGGAGGAGGAGGAAGCGACACGGGGACCAGCGGGCTTTCATGCGTCGGCTTGACTTTCGAAACATGGAAAGTAGGGTGCACTCTCATGGAGGTTGGCAACTGGAGCCGGACTGCGGTTGGGCTGATGACCCTCTGGATAGGGAACGGGCCGAGGAATCGAGGTGCCAGTTTACGCGACTCCACCCGCAGTGGGAGATCCTTGGCTGACAGCCACACCTTCTGGCCAACACGGTAGGCGGGTGCCGGCGATCTTCGGCGGTTAGCCCCAGTGGCATAGCTGACAGCTGACTTGAGTAGCGTGGCACGAGCTTGTGACCAGGTACGACGGCAACGGCGGGCATAGGCGAGGGCAGACGGGCAGGACACATCTCCTTCCTGGCTGGGGAACAGGGGGGGCTGGTAGCCATACACACACTGGAAAGGTGACATACCAGTGGCAGAGCAGGTGAGGGAGTTGTGAGCATACTCTATCCACATCAGTTGTTGTGCCCAAGCCTGGGGTTTGCGAGAAACCATGCACCGCAGCGCCTTCTCCAGCTCTTGGTTTGCCCGCTCGGATTGACCATTGGACTGGGGGTGGAACCCAGAGGTGAGACTCACTGTGGCCCCTAGAAGACGGCAGAACTCCTTCCAGAATGTGGAGGTGAATTGCGGACCTCGGTCAGAGACAACATCCCTGGGCAGCCCGTGTAGACGAAAGACATGATCAAGAACAGCCTGGGCAGTCTCTCTGGCAGATGGCAGTTTAGGGAGGGGAATGAAGTGTGCCATCTTGCTGAACCGGTCAACCACAGTGAGAATGACCGTCATCCCACCTGATGGTGGGAGGCCAGTTACAAAGTCCAAGGAGACGTGGGACCAGGGTCGTGTGGGCACAGGCAAGGGCTGGAGTAAACCAGCAGGGGGCCGAGTGGAGGACTTGTTCTGATTGCAGGTGGGGCAGGCACGGACGAATTCTCGGACATCCCTTCTCAAAGAAGACCACCAGAAGCGCTGGGCAAGGAGATGGCAGGTGCGGGCGGAGCCCGGGTGGCAGGCAAGGCGGGAGTTGTGTCCCCACTGTATGACCCGGGACCTCAAATTCTCTGGGACGAAGAGGCGACCGTCTGGGCATGCACTAGGACTGGGATGGTCACGGAGGGCCTCTTGAATTTCCTCCTCGATATCCCAGGTCAGGGCAGCTACAACGCAGGGATCGGGCAGAATTGATGCAGGTTCCTGGGAAGGGGCGTCATCCTTATGAAACTGACGGGAGAGAGCGTCCGGCTTGGTGTTCCGAGAACCTGGGCGGTATGACAGGGTGAAGTTGAATCTGGTGAAAAACAAGGCCCAGCGGGACTGTCTGGGGTTAAGACGTTTGGCATTGCGGATGTATTCAAGGTTTTTGTGATCGGTCCAGACCAGGAACGGAACGGTGGACCCCTCCAGCCAGTGACGCCACTCCTCCAGGGCAAGCTTGACAGCCAACAGCTCACGGTTTCCAACATCATAATTGCGCTCTGCAGTTGAAAGCCGGCGAGAGAAAAATGCACAGGGGTGCAACTTGTTGTCCTCCTCTGCCCGTTGAGAGAGTATGGCCCCGACTCCCACGTCCGAGGCATCCACCTCGACAACGAACTGCCGGTCTGAATCCGGCATCTGGAGGATGGGGGCAGTGGTGAACCGGGCCTTGAGGGTATGAAAGGCTGTGTTGGCCTCTGGGGTCCAGAAAAAGGGGTGTTTGATGCTGGTCAGAGCTGTGAGGGGAGCGGCGACGGAGCTGTAGTTCCGGATGAATTTCCGGTAGAAATTGGCAAAACCAAGGAATTGCTGCAACTTCTTCCTATTCCCCGGAACTGGCCAGGAGGTAACTGCCGAGACCTTTGCAGGGTCCATCTGGATATTGCCTTCAGCGACGATGTATCCCAGGAATGACACAGTCTGAGCATGGAACTCGCATTTCTCCGCTTTGACATAAAGAGAATTCTCCAGGAGCCGTCGAAGAACCAGCTGGACATGACAGGTGTGTTCGGACAGAGTTCTGGAGAAAATTAAGATGTCGTCCAGGTACACGAAGACGAATTTATTCAGCATGTCCCGCAGCACATCATTCACCAGCGCCTGGAATACCGCTGGGGCGTTGGTGAGGCCAAATGGCATTACCAGGTACTCATAATGGCCGGTGTGGGTGTTGAATGCAGTCTTCCACTCGTCACCCTCCCTTACTCGGACTAGGTGGTAAGCATTTCTAAGGTCCAGTTTGGTGAAAATAGTGGATCCCTGGAGCAACTCAAAAGCAGAGGTGAGTAAAGGCAGAGGGTACCTGTTCTTCACTGTGACATCATTCAGACCTCGATAATCAATGCAGGGGCGAAGAGACCCATCTTTCTTTCCCACAAAGAAGAACCCGGCACCAGCAGGAGAGGAAGACGGGCGGATGAGTCCAGCTGCCAGGGAGTCCCTGATGTAATCCTCCATAGTTTTTCTTTCAGGAGGGGATAGTGAGTAGAGGTGACCTTTGGGTGGAGCAGTCCCAGGGAGGAGATCAATGGCACAGTCGTACGGACGGTGTGGGGGCAGAGATGTGGCTTTGGTCTTGTTGAACACCTCTCGGAGGCCATGGTAACATTCAGGGACATTAGAAATGTCGGTGGCAGTGCTGGGGGGTACTGAGCCGGGGGGCAGCGAGGCAGCACGCAAACAGGTCAGGTGGCAGGCATTTCCCCACTCTTTCACAGTTCCGGAGGCCCAATCGAGGTGAGGATTGTGAAGACGGAGCCAAGGGTAGCCCAGGATTAGGGGTTGGCCTGGAGAGCTGAGCAGGTGGAAGCGGATGATCTCTCTGTGGTTTCCTGACACCATCATTGAGATGGGGGCTGTGATGCTGGTAACTGTGCCAATTACGTGACCGTCCAGGGCCCGGGCTGGAACAGGAGTGGACAAGCGATGGCTTTCCAAGCCCAGCTGACGAGCAAGTCCTGTGTCAATAATGTTTGCTTCTGCGCCAGAGTCCACCAGGGCTGCCAGGGTGTGGGTGGAATCAGACAGGTGAAGACAGACTTGGATGAGGGGTTTACGGCTGATGGAGGGCTGAATGTTCATTGAGCTCATCCGGATTCCTCCTACATCTGGTGAGCTCTGGCTTTTGCTGGACAGGTGGCGACTCGATGACCATCACCACCACAGTACAGGCACAAGTTGGAGGTGATGCGTCGCTGGCGCTCTGCAGGGGTTAGGGAGGCGCGGCCGATCTCCATCGGTTCAGACTGATCCGGCTGGCTAGACGGTGTGGCAGGTGCGGACAGAAGGGCAGTTGGGACACTCCGTGTGCTGGTGGATGGACTCTGGCGCCCTCTCTCACGGCGGCGGGCCTGGATCCTGCGGTCGATGCGGACAGCCAGAGCAATGGCTTCATCAAGAGTGGGGGGTTGATCATGGGAAACCAGCTCGTCCTTTATGTAGTCCGCCAGGCTGTGGAGGAAGGCATCCACCAATGCTTCCATGTTCCAGGAGCTCCGACTTGCCACAGTTCGAAAGTCAATGGAGTAATCCGCAACAGTCCTTCTGCCTTGGCGAATACTCATCAGGATCCGAGATGCCTCTGCTGTTGTGGATTCCAAATCGAATACCTTGAGCATCTCCTCTGCGAATAGGTTGAAGGTTGCACATGCTGGGGTCTGGCGCTCGAACTCCGCCGTTCCCCAGAGTTGAGCTCGGCCCGTCAGGTGAGTGATCACGTAACCGACCCTCGCCCCTTCAGTGGCAAAAGTCCTGGGTTGCAGGGTAAACTGGACACGGCAGCTCGTCAGGAACGCCCGTACCTGGGTTGGGTCGCCGCTGAACCGCTCTGGATTGCCGATCCTGGGTTCTGGGGCTCCGGCAGCCACGGCAGCAGTGGACTGGGCAGGAGACTCGGGTGCTGGGCCAGTGAGCAGGCTGGCTGGGGCTGGGCCGGTGGGACCAGGCAGAGGAGAAAGGTTGGTGAGAAGTTGAATGATCATTGCAAGTTGTTGCTGTTGCTGCTGGAACTGCTGACGCTGTTGGTAGCCGGCTTGAAGTAGGGAGGCAATGTCAGTAGTGTTGCGGTTTACCTCTCTCTCTGTCTCTTCCAGGCGTTGCCTGGCGGTGGGTGGTTCTGGTTCGTTGGTTTCCATGCTGGTTCGACCGTGCGCTGGGTCCATGTTTGGTCAGATCGTACTGTCAGACACCAAACAGGACGAGGACCACAAAAGCGTCACGTTCAAACGTTTATTTAAGGGTTGGGGGTTAAGGGGGTTTCAGGGGTTCCGGGGGGGGTACAGGAGTTCCAAGAGTCTGCGTGTGTGTGTTCCCCCAGTAGCCGAACAGCGATGGCAGGAGCTGGATGATCCGGGAAGTCCTGGGGGAAACACACACACAACAGCAATTGAAACGAAGCAGCAGTACAGTCAAGGACTAGGCGGTATTCGTAGAAGAGGGATGGAAGGCAGGTCAAGATTACCGGGGCTGGAGAACACAGAAGTAGTTGAGCGGGTCCGGGATCACAGGCAAAGAGTCAGAGGCGTTTTCCAAAACAGGCAGGTAACGGGTGCTGGTTGCAGACGATCTGACAAATGTGGACTGAAAAGCAAGGCTTTAAATACAGGGCATGATGAGTGGTGAATGCAGTGCAGCTGGTAGGTAAACGAGGGTGAGGCAGAGCAGAGCAGGAACAGGTGGAGGTCATCAGACTTCAATCAGCATGTGTTACCAGGCAGAGAGACAGCTCATGACACTGGTGAACACAAAGGAAGATATTTGGAAGAATGTCGGTTACCAAACAGTTCTCATCCACCATTGACTGCCATAGTGGGAAAATAAATACTATGGGAGTCAATGTGGGATGAGATTTGTTTCGAATATACAGGATTATGATGTCGCAGACAGGCAGTTTAAAACTGCAGTTTTATGAAGAAAACACTCAGCAATGCTTTGAAATGATATATTTGCACATGGTTTATCTTAAAGCATATTAAAAAACACCACATAGACATATAAACAACGTTAAAAACTTGATTTTCTCCGCAGGCGGACTCTGTTTTCCTTTCCTTATTGGGACTGTTGGCTGGTACCCACAATGTACAGTAGGTGGATCTCAGGTTTAACTTATGGGATTTCCGCAAGGATAGACAAACAAGATCGCAGACACACACAAACACGTCCTTGATCCCGTGCTCTAAACAAATAAAGATGAAATCATCAAGTTCCAACGCAAACTAAATAGATTGTCTTGAATTACCAGCCCAGGTTTGTGCATATTACCGTGTAATTGAATCCGTGCGTTTGTTTATTCACGCTCGTACGTGTGTTTATCCAAAAGACTGAAACCCCCCACCATCTCAATCGCTCCCCACCTCTGCGCTTTGATGTACCGCCCGCAATGTCTCATGGGGCCGTGAATACGCACCATAAAGTGTGGAAATGCAAGTTTCATTACCGTCTTATAAAGCGTCAACCCCATTGGTCATGAACGCGTCTGAAGCGCCCCCGCGGGGGTGGCAACGGGCCCCAGAGCATGTCCGTGTGAGAAACCAAGCGCCGATGCAACAGCTCCAAAGTGCGATTGGTTACAGCTCGGCTGCATTTCATGCGCTTTCAGACCACAAGAAACAAGTTAATGTCCGCTTTTACAGTGTCACAGCGGAGATGCTATTTAACAGGAGAGCAGAGAGAGACGTGTGATTTATTTGAGAGATGCTGCAGTGATTTCTGCGGCGGATATATTTATACTTCTAGAGGCGAAGCAGGTGCCAATGTCGTATCTTATCAAGAGATGAAAATGTAGGAAAAGGACTAATTTACCTTAGAGGTAGGTCGCGCGTCTGCCAGCGAGACCGACCGTGTGTGGAGGAGGCTGAGGCTGATACGTTAGATGTTGAGCTTTTATAAATAACTCGGGACTGGCGCGCACACACCGAAACATGTACATGCATGCTTTTGAACGCGGCTAAGGACTCGATAGCCTCATCTTGCACATCCCAACGTCCCTTCCTCCGCTGTTACTAGACACACGCCAAGAAACACACGGATCAGAAATAAATGGCTATTCTGAGAAAAACACGCAAAACCTTTATTAGTCTCAAGCATTTAACATGATCGCGTTAGATTACATTTGTGTGTAAACTGTATTTCTAATAGTGTGTTCACACCAAACGCGAGGCGGCGCGACGCGAATGTTACGCACAACAAAGTCATTCAAGCTTGAAATGACAAAAGGATGAGTAATCGATGACAGAATTGTCATTTTTGGTCGAATATCACTTTAAGTGCTGAACTTGGTTCATATGCACCTCAAAATTGTCCAAAAATGTTTTAACATTCTTGGAAGCTGCGTGTTCGTACGATTTTAGACAGACCAGCGTCCACATAAACATTAACCATGTAAAACATTCGTATTTTTTTTGTGAATACTAATAAGGTCACACTAAAGCATCGGCCAATGAATGGCTTGAAAGCATAGTTCAAAATGAACAATAATGCTATTGTCTCCCAGAATAGCCATTTTTGGCACCAAGGCCACTCCAAAATTGTCAAAATGTAGTCAAACGTGGCTCTTCTGGACACAATATGTTATTTAAAACACAAAACTGTACAGTAAATGATGATTTTTTTTAATGGAAAACACTTTTTATGTGAAGTCAAGTGGGCTGTAGTGCTCCAATCTCACTCTCATACCTCAATCGTTTCATGTTTTCCATTGTTCCATCTTTTAGCATTGTCCATGCGCCCTAGTCTTTGGAGTGACTCTCATTTCCAGCGTTACCTTTATCCAATTCCACCCCTTCCTTTTTTATCATGGTACATACGTACACCCTTAATTTTCCCTTGAGTTATCAGAAAGATATTGAAAGTATTCTCCAGTAATCTCCTACCGTAATGGCAAACTAGCTCCAGGAGGGACTTTATTGGCAATACATCGGAAAGCTTTCGATAAAGTCATTACTGTCATATTTCACAACAATCTCAACCGACCAGCAGGAATTCATACATTCACTGAGACCACAGACTGAAGAGATGGTGACAAGTTTGAAGGTGTGAAAGTGAATTACTAACAGACTTTAATATACATATTTATGCTGGGCATTGAATGCACTGAACGCATTACTCTTCTGTGATGATTCGCTATTAATCGCATTGTTAAGCATAAAATTCAATAATGAATTAAAGAGTAGCGTATTGTGCACTTTTATTTTAAAAGTACTGCTATAGGAACAAAAGGTTGGTTTTTACAACGAAACATTTCTTGTAAAGTTCGACTTAAACATTTATGTAATCAAATTAAACATTAAACCAAAGCAATCTGCTACTGCCAGGGCATTAACGTTCTGTCTAGTTTGATATAGAAAAAAAGTTATAATGATAATTGAATTTATTGCTTATACATAAACTCTCTTTCAACAATCTTTCGACACAAGTATTTAAAAGCACATCTTAAGCAACTAAATTATTGTATGCTACTCTTTCTTTATCTTAACAACTCATATAAGGAGAAAACCATTCCTTTAATAGGAGTGAGTGTTTTGGGCCCGTCCTTTGTTGTTTGATGAACATTACAAACAAGACATCTTTATTATGCTGCTGCCCCTTTAAGAGCGCTCTATACAGATTTACGGATCTAATAGACTGTGACTCGTTCGTTTCCCAGCTGTTAACATTCATAAAACGGACTACTTTGACCCTTGATAATATGGGAATGTTGACGTAATATTGTGTTTATTTGTCCGTTTCAGAGTAAGAAAAACTCAGTTTAGTAGTTTGCGCTCTGACTCTCTAGGCACGCATGAGCAAGAAACCGTCTATTAGAACAGATGTTTGATGTGAAACCTTTGCAAACCATTAAAGCTGAACGTACACGCAAGTGTTCAAATGTTTGTTAAGGAACTTAAAATCTCCTGCGAAGCTACTTTAAATGAGCCAATTAAACAGTTTGTTTGTAAGCCATGCAAAGATCACTATAGGACATTGTGACCAATCAGAAATGATTGAGTGGATGATTCACTCGAACATAGGACTCATAACGGTTTCTATAGTAACTATAGCAGAGTGTAGGAGGGCGCACATGCGTCAGCTCTAATATGAGGGTGTAAAACGCACATAAACACTAACGTACAAACATGTAACGCATAGACGTATGTCACGTATACAGCTGTGCGTGGTGTAAAAGATGACAAGTATCTTCACAATGTGAACCTTGAATTAAAAGTTAAAACTTTCTAGAAGGGATAATTAAACTAAACCAGAAATAAGACGCACGGTTGTAACAATGTGTGCAGGTGTGTACAGATTCAGTATCAAATGTTTTCCATTTCGAATTACATTTTGGAAGACATTAAAGTGGCGCCCACAGTTTACATGTAGGCCATCATGTTTTCCTATAAGTTTAGCTTGAAGTCAAATGTTCTGTAGGGTTATGCTTAGACGGTACAGTATAAAAATATAATTATCCTGCAATGATAACCATTGTATCGATGTGATATTATTACTAACATAGCCTCTAAGGTCTGTGTGTGTGATGGGGAAGTTCAGACCTCTCTAATTCCCGCTGAATTAAATGTCAGAACGCGGCGGGGGGCTTTTTAACTCTCAGCGGTGGGGATCTTGGTGAGAGTAGAGCAGAGGGGGTAAAAGGGTCACAGTGTGTCTGGGGTTGGTGTAGGGTCTTTGTTAGCCAGAGCTGGACTCCTGAAGTCAGTCAAAAGACCCACGTGGGGGGTCTAGAAGCAGAGACCCGTGGAGATCAATAAATCAACAGGGAGTCTATCCTCTCATAGACCCTTTTACTCAGGTGCATACACAACGCTTGCACACATACAAACAGACCTGAAATAGCTCGCACATATGTGAAAATGTGAAAGTCTTTTATTGAACATTCCTCTCACACTCTTTGACAGTTTATATTGACGTAAAGTAAGAATGTCAGTACCGTCTACAAATCTAGTACATTCTGTGTAATGAAACTCAATTCTCAATGTAGAAAACATATAAAATACATTAAACGTTTCATAACCGGGTAACTATGCTCTCGGAAATCACTGCAACCAGTTATCAGTAAAAAAATAAGATACATTATTTTGTGATGTATAGTGTGGATATGAACATGGCTAAAAGGGGCTGTATATCATTTTGCTAATTCTTTGCTAAATAAAGCTGCAAGCAGCAATTACTGGGCCGAGCCCTTCAAAGGCACATAGGGAAATATTTGGACACTCCTTAAACCTCTGTTGAAGTGCTAATGGTTCTGACCAATAGACCAATTTACTATGTCTAAGGCAGGAGTGCGACCATCCAACTGACCTGCAAAGGCTTCGGGGTTGACAGTCATAAGACAAAAACGATCAAATGTACACTTCTAAAGTTTTGGACGACACATTTTTAGTAACTGTCATATCAAATTGTTGTTTTGAGTTCAGTGTTAAGCCAGTACCTTGTACTATTTTGCAGTGATAATACCGAAATGTATAAATGTGTGAAAATATTGCAGTCACAAAAATATGTGATTTTCATATTCAGCAAGAAATCAAGCGAGAAACAACAACGTTTGTGTTAATTATTGACACAAGAGATTATTTTACAGTCAGGTTCCCACCCACCAATTTATTTGGTGCATCGTCCATCAGCATCCCAAAGTTTAGTAGGTCAAAGCGCTTGTATTGTTGTTTCTCTTCTGATTTCAAACCATAAATATTTGGATCGCCTTTCAACAGAAAAAAGCAGATACGAATCCATATACAGCACCCGTTGCTGTGTTACAGTCACTGACAACCCGCGGACAGCGGAAGATTGCGTTGTTTTGCGCTCCAGGGGGTGCTCCCCCACGTGATGTGAAAACTATGCTATGCGTGTTATACAGCACTGAAGCTTTCCATGAGGCTTAAATATGTGAAAGAATTGTATTATGCATTACAATAAGGAGTTTATAATAACCCAATTCTAAATTTTTATAGCATGTTTCAGCGCAATATTTTGCTTAATTTGATACAAATATGAACGTTCATACTGTTTCATGTGAACAACTAAAATGAATAACTGAACGTACAGTTAAATAAATCCCTTGCTTCATAAAAACCACGTCAATAAAGCTTGTGAATTATTCGCTCGATAACAACCTTGTACACCAAGGGCATGTGTGTACACACACACACAATATTCAAAACACACACAAACATTTTTCATTTCAAGCATTTAATTGCAAACACAGAAGCTAGACACACATTTATTAACACCCTGGGGATAGCCATGCGATACTGCAAAACAGGGTTTATTCAAGCTGAGTAACTGACCCCTCCGTCTGGTGTGAAACAGGCTGTTCGCGTCAGGCACCATTTCCCCTTTCTATTGTACATGTGCCCAGGGCTACTTTAGACTGTTATTGGACCATAAGCTTCTAGAGATGGATAATCTATAAAATAGCTCCCTGCTGGCCTGGAGTAACCCTGAGTCTACACACACAAATATAATCCTTACACAAAGGTGTTGCAAAATTGTCATTTTACACCTGCATTCATAGGCCAGTAAAGTGCAGAAGCGAACGAGCCGTCTCGAACCCCGGTTCCCGTAAGCGAACGTTACATGTTACAAGTGGCAACCTGTCGACCCAAATGCACCACAACTCTAACGGATACGCATCTTTAATACATGTTTCGCTCTGGAGTGCATGTTTGCGAGTGTGCTTGTGTTTATCATAGGCGGAAAGCACCTGCATGGATTAGAGCATTTCCCCAAATCAGCTAATTACAACAGGCTTCTCTGTTCTCTCCAGTAATTAAATCAAATGATCAAGCGAGACGACAGCTCTCCCTGAAATAAAGAATGGAAACAACAGCATCAGCAACAGATAAACACCTGTTACAGCCTCGCGCACACACATACTCGGACTCCGACGGGCAACAAAAGCAATCTACGCGAACAAACTTGACGTTCACAACGTTACAAAAATACGTGCAGAGCAATTGAACCCGAACAAAACTACAGCACCTAACAACACGTCTCCGCCAATAACCAACGATTTCAAGTAGGTAGATCTTTTCTCCATATGTCTTATTGAGGCTGCCACCGTCTCTCTCCTTCTCTTTTCCGTTCGTTCACCTCAGCTATAGTCCCTCCCTCTTTAATTTGCACCTCTCTGGATGTACTGTCGGAACGGCCCTACGGGAACCCACAATCCTGTTCGGTAAAAAATCCTACATTAGGGTCCTCTGGGGACAAAGAGAACGATTTAAAAGAAATGAAGAGATGGCAGGAGAGACAGGGAAAGAGAACACGCACTCAAATTGAGCTCTCTGCAGTCGTCACTCGCCCCCACACTGTGACTCTCTTGGGGCCTGACTACACTCTGCCTAACCACAGTTCGCTTGGAGACCGAGTGGACACTTCAGATCCGTCAAGAGGGCAAGACACAACATAAGCCAATGACTGAAGTCAAATTGTGCAGAGACTGCGTAAAAAAGACAACTCACTGATATTTAGGCCAAAAGTCATATTTGCAAATGATTTCAGTTTGGAATGCAATATTTAATCGCTTGTCTGTCCATTATCACACTTGAACGAATGCAGACCTTCCGCGAGGAAAACCCATTTACTCAGTTTTAAGGTAGGACATGACGTTAAGATGCTGGGAACAGACAATTTGGTTTAATTGTTTGTAAATATAATGTCATATATGTTATTAAAGACATATTTTTGTAACTTTTCCTGTCTAAATGATTTGGAGCACTTTGGGTTCATCTGGGAACATCAGAAGTTGGAATGTCACAATTGGCCAATCAGGATCTAGTATTCCAGAGCGCTGTGTAAAAAACAGACATCAATGTCATTCAGAATAATGATCTTTCTCATGAGGAAAACGTGTGAGCAAATATTTGTCACATTTGGCATATAAATGGAGATCACTGTCGCAGATGGCTAACAATTAGCCGCTAAGAACAGTTCTCATGGTGACGAAATGGTCTAGCATTAAATTCTTCAATAAATGAATCGGTTTATTTTTGTAAAAAAGCAGGTTTTGACAGCAATCATGGTTACATGACAAATAAATAGCTGCAAGTTTGCAACTATATTTCTATGAGGAAAAAGATCGACGACGAAACACTGAATGCGTAAACAGGCACGATTTGCTGCAAAGTACAATATTAAACACACCGAGCCAAAACAAACTGAACGGCCCCATGTAGAGTCCACCTAGAGTTCAAATAAATGTCAGGCGAGCAGGAAAAACGTCTCCTGTCCGCAGCATACAGGTGTTGGAAGGAGGAAAAACTGAAACGTCTTGATTTTCACACTGCTAATTTCATTCCGATCAGCCAATCTAGCCGCCCAAGCTTTTTCGCCACTTCCTTCTGAACGTGTTAATTATGAACTCTCGCTGACGTGAGCGAGGTTTAAAGGCTAATTAGCATAAAATCCTACATGTTGTATTTTTACCTCCCTAATCAACACCCTCACACAGACATATTTTTATAGATGTGTGAGGGAGAGAGAAACGGAGAGAATGCTTTGACGCAATTAAAATGCGATTTAAAACGCAAACACAGCGGGGGTTGGAGACAAAATATGTACACATTTCTCTTGAAAACACACTTATTGTGGTTGCTTTCTCCTTGCGTGGTTTCAGCACAGAATAGCAGAAAACAACTCGACAAACGGTCCAACGTTAACCGGATCCTTTTTAACATGGTCAATTACTCGAACAAAAATTCTCAGTATTATATTATCTGACGCTCAGATGGGTGGGCTAGAGAGATTGCCATATTGGGTGCCACCTGGTAGTGCCAGTGGGTCTCGGGTCATGCCACTGCCTGGCAGGGAAATCCACAGATGGGTTGAGCTTCAGGGCCGGTCAGAATGCAAGTAAGTAAGGAAACTGAAGGAGGTCTGTGGACTTGAGAGATGCTTTAGGTCGGCTTGCAGGGATATGGATAACATACCATATGCTTCTGCTGACCTTTATCAATGTTAATGGAGTAGTTGAGTCTAATCACATTATCAAGGTACACAAAGTTGTGGCCTAGTGGTTAGAGCATTGGTCTTGTGATCAGAAGGTTGCTGGTTCAAATCTCAGTGCCAGCAGGTCATGACTGAAGTGCCCTTGAGCAAGGCACCTTACCCCAGATTGATCTGCAGTAAAAAAACTACTTGTATGTCGCTTTGAATAAAAGCATCTGCCAAATGAATAAAGGTAAATGTGAGTTAATTTAGACTTTAAGAAGCCTTGCTAGAACATGACACATCGATCCTCATTTCTGAAACCCTCAAATTCTTACCCTGCTCCTTTCACTACTATACAGCTTTATTTTAATTGGATCAAATTAGGATGTTTTCCAACCCCATTTGGTGATCTGGTTTGGTTTAAATGTGTATTGATTCATATGCAGTGCTGATTTGAGGCAGGGATTTGTAATTGGATTTAGAAAAGGTTCCAAGACTCAGAAATATAGTTTGAGACGCATCGATAACCTTGCCCTAAATCCTCAGAGATGGATTGTGATACTCTGTCCCAACGTTGCCCTGCATCTCTCACCTCCTGCAAACGCAGATTATTTGGACTCCTATGACAGGGTCCAATGACCCCTAAGGGAGACATAATACCCGATTCTGCAATCCATCCAAACACAGCATCCCATTTTGACCTGAATCGTAAACCAAATGTACATTCTATCCTTGCACCAGGCTATAACTCGAGTAATACACTCCCTATATCTTAACAGGCAGTAAGCTAGGTGAAAACATCTGCAAGCTCTCTGAAGGCATGTCTGCCACCCGTGTCTCAAAGGTAGGATGAGAGAGCATGAGAAAGAGGAAGGGAGGGAGAGTTGCATGCCATCACGTGTAGGTGGTTAACACTGATGTCTGAATAGTTTGGCGGTCACAAGGGGATGGAAAATGGAGATGACTGAAGCCTCTGCCAAGCCAATTAGCACGTCT
Organism: Barbatula barbatula; assembly: GCF_947034865.1. Classification (NCBI taxonomy): domain Eukaryota; kingdom Metazoa; phylum Chordata; class Actinopteri; order Cypriniformes; family Nemacheilidae; genus Barbatula; species Barbatula barbatula. The sequence continues at coordinate 25,673,289 of NC_136768.1, read as the reverse complement.
GCATTTAAATAGAATGTGTTAGAACCACCCCCACTAATGATGTCATCGCTCCAGGGTCTCCACGGAGATTGGAACACCGCCGACCCCTCTACTAACGTCACTATCTCTCACGCGTCTGCGCGGGCGCCATTATCCTCTGAGCACTTACCATCTGTGTAATAAGAAACTTTGCATTTATTTGTCCTGATTCACAAAACAAACAGCGATTTACACGTAGAAATGTGTGTCATCCAGTATCAATGTCCCTAGAGAGGATTCTAAAAAGACTTCCTCTGAACTGTAAATTTTATTCTCCTTTTTTCACATGTTCCATTTTATTGGTTAAAACATTTTTTGTGCATAGCATTTTTTTTCTCACACACTCATTCACACAGTGTTTTATGTCCTCTTTAGAAGGACAGTCCTGTTGTCTAGAGAGCCACAGACTGTAGTAAGCATATGGAGGGAGAGAAGGGCTTCTCAAAGATAAGTCCCCAGGGGCCCTGGATCTATGAAAGGACCCAAATGCTGTTCTGAGATCAGGATGGAGAACGCCGTGTCTCTGATAACACCCCAGATGCACTTCTCGGATCAGTTTCACTGTGAAACAGTGGCAGGGGAGAACCCTGCGAGCGTTCACAGACCCAAACACACACATGCACCAATTTATAGTTCTGCATCGAGTGTACGCCGTAGGGTACCGAAGGTGTAAAGTGGGCATTAGGAGAAAGTCGAGTTTAGATTTTGACAACCAATATAAAGCAATGCGAAACAAAGAAATACAACACATTAATCAATCAATTAAAACTGTATTGTTAATGTTTGGGTTAGGGCTTCAAAAACTGTTAACTTACATAGATGGGAGAATTCAGCCATATCCGAAGACCAGATTGGACAGCAAGTTACCAACTAGCAACCACCCACATCCACTTGCATCAATCTACTGTAGCATTGTCCAAGCAAATCCCCTGTTAATGCATAGTAATGCTTTTAAAATATCTCAGGACACCATAGCAACTGCAAAGCAACACCCTGGCAACCAGGCCCGGATTTTAATTACAGGTTACCGTTTAGGAAACACCTCAATCGTATTACAAAAGTTAAAAATTATGAACGCAACCATTAGGTCAATATCAACACCTGTACACATCATCCATCATACAGGATTTACACCAAATGACTGCAACAACATTAAGACATTTCCCTGCATACGAATGCGAGCAGCATACACTACCACACCTCTACCAATTCAGTTCAATAAGATTCTTCCATAATTCACACACAACAGATTCACAAAACTGTTCTTAAGAGACACTACAATGACTCTTTTCAAAGATAAATCATAGGAAGTTCTTAAGTACAATTCTCAAACATTATCTTATTAACATCTTTATAATAAACGGCCAGGCTTTGTCAATCAATAAACTGAAAGAGTCATTTGTAAACAAAAATAACTTTAATTGTGTAACAAGCACCTCACGACTGGCATGTATGCAAGCGTGTAATGTGTTAAACGGCATAAACGATAACATAACTAGCCTTTAGCCTATATACCTTTATTGCGACATCATTATATTTGTGTGTATGTGAACATTTTGCAATGTATAAAAAAGCGCTGGATTATCTAATGATGAAGGCTAAATATTGGTAAAGTAAGGCCTGGTCATCATTATATCAATATAAAATTCACAAAATACATGTAAAACAACTCTTACCTTTTGAGATTTAAGACAACTTTGAGCGAAGGCCTATTATAAGTCATCGATTATATTTACAACAATAAAGCTGTTCTCATTTACATAATTTCAGTTTCTATTGTCAGTTCTGACTAATATCGCGACATCTAACAAACCAACATAAAAAGAGATTTTGGCTACTTTATGTTTCACACAGCCTCCGACTTTATATTTACAGACTGTGAGAATCCAGAATTCTCTGTGTCCCAGCTGTTTCAACATGCAAGGACAGATATATGTTTTGTCTAAGGGATCTCCATTATGATGGCGTGCTCAGTACACGTTGACCTAACTAATGTCAGATTTATTGTGTTATCTTGTTATTGTGTGAGATGTCCTCATTGTACGGAGTGATGCTTGGAGATGGGATGCCTGCGCCAGGAAAGAGAGACCTCACGGGGCAGCACTGGCGCCCAAAATGCACATTGGATAATCCGGGGAAAAACCTGTGTTTTTATAAACATGCCTTTACAGGTTATGTAAGCAAGCCTCAAATGTGTTTAAAGTTACAATTTCAAACATACACTGTAAAACTGTTGTAGTTTTGCAGCAGGTTTGCCGGTAACTTACTGTAGATTTAATTGGAGTTCGACTTTGCTTTAACAAAACACTTTGACTTTTGAGACTGAAAATAAGCAAGAAGAGACGTGTCTCCTTACTGGCTTTAGCACAGCAACGCCGCAAAAAAATGACATACTTCCTAAGCGTTTTTCTGCAGTGTAGCACACATCACAGCTTGATCTCAGGTTTTATATAGCATAACATTTACACAGTAACCCATGAGTGAGCGAGCGATCTGTAAATAGAACTCTGTCACACACTCAGTTAGACACTTACTCGTGCATTTATACTTTTGTCCTCTTGTTTTGGTGACAAGTTGCAGCGGGTGAACTTCAGCATCTTAATGTTGCTACGACACAATTGATGCTCTCAACGGTAACCATGGTGAGGCTGACATAACTGGACACTTTGACCCGACTCTGAGTTCACAGAGCACTAGGAGCCGTGACAGACACTCCAGAACATCATCCGCTTCACAGAGCGCAACATTCATAACCTGCGTGTATGTTGAAACGGTGCAGGAAAGACAAATTCTCTCATCATTTACTCACCCTCATGTCATCCCGGATATATTCCTTTCTTTTCTGTCTTTCTCCATAAAGTGAAGGACTCAAAACATTGATGCTCCAAAAAGTAATTTAACAACTATTAATAAATGTCTACTAAAGTGAAATAATAGGTAGAATATATTAATTTTATTTATTAAAGTCAACTAAATGAAAATCTCGACCTCGGAAATATTAGTTGCAATGTATGGCTCTAAAACCAAAAGCAAGTCATATGTACATCTTGTCAAATGGCATGAAAGCGAGTTCATTTTGGTTTGTTTGTTCGACCCCATTTCCAGCTTCCACGGCTATTTTAAAGGCGAAAACATTTTTGTCCATGTTATATAAGGCGTTTATAATAAAAGTTTCGTATCTAAACAATTTCTCCTTTAAAGATGCGACAATTTATAGATTTGAGAAAAAAAAGGTTTAGTTAGTATTTAAACATCGCGACAGTAATGTCACTGTTGGTAACGTGTTCTTCTCTTTTGCTGTTTGTTGCTCAGTTTCTCAATGTTACACACCGTATAATATATTGAAATGACGATGCCTACATCCCCAATCATTTCTCGCATCCCTTGATCAGGACTGACATCTTGCACCTCTCTTGATTGGGCACCCGCATTTCGCAAAACATCTTTAAATGAACACCGAGATGGTGAATCCTTGATATGGTTTTAAGGGCTTCCTACGGATTCAGTTCACTGGCGCATCTGCCAGTGCCCATAATAGAAACATGGCTATTGTGCTTCGCTTTTACTTTATTCTTGAGAATTAGGACCTAAGGTATAAATTACCCGGTACACCTCCACACATGCTGTTGATACAGCTTAAGACATAAACCCTCGATACGGTTATATATAGTCACGTGTGCTCCAAATGGACATGGGGTTGGAGAAAACTAGGGGTTATGGGTGACAAAAGCGAACCTTCACACAGACGATTACACAACCAAGAAAGGTGATAAGGAAGAGTAAACGAGCTCCATTATGCCCAGAGAATGTTCTAGCATGTCTGAGTGCAGTCTGACTCACTGGCCTGCGTGGGTGCTTTAGACCCATCTAAAACCTCCCGATACCTTCACCAGGAGAAAAAGATCTGATATTGACTCCAAATGCCCTCTCCTGTACTCCAGGGAATTTTCACATGTACTATAGCCAAGAAATAAAGAAAAACTGCAGGGCGAACACAACCGCAGATGTCTTTAGGAGACATTTACAGTGTAACCTAGGGCAAAACAACCTTATCTCATGGGAAAACTTTTCTATTTTACAAGGTGGCAATAGTCTACGTATTCGTACGATGTGAATCGTGGAGTTTACAAAAGTCACCGAGGCAAAAACAGAATGGTACTGATATAGCCGACTCTTAAATAGAACTTCACACTTTCATTTCTTTCTTTATTATTATTATTATTATTATTATTTCTCTTTATTGCCACAATGCACATTGTCAAAGATCACCGTAGACGGTTTCATCGGAAGCACACGCCTGGCTTCCAATGTTAACTTCTGGTCTGGGTTTGTTTACTGGTCTGGCTGGTGGAAAATAAAGTCAATTTATATTATTATTGTATTGTATAATCATTGGTTTTAGAAAAACTAACAGAAAATGACACTCAATACAGCTATATTTTCTTATAATATACATTCATTTTCACACTAAATAATACAATCATTAGATGGCCCAATCCTCAGTTCACAAACCATTAAAAACACTAAAAAGATATCCGACGTCGAAAGCGTTTTATTGGCATGATTCTGCCGCGCTTTTGTCTGTTGTCTATTATTAGAGAATTTAGGAATAACATTTAAATTATAAACGTAATAAACAAGAAACCATACAATGTAATGACTGTTTATACAAAGTACATATCACCTTCTTATTAAATCATTTTACTTATTTCTTTTTAAACGTCAAAGGAGATTTGACTCTTGGTTTGTTCATGTTTCGTCACAAATCACAATTTATTTGAATCAAATGCAACCACAACGTTCCGAATGACTTTGTTTCACAATATGCTACAATATGGCCTATTTCGAAAAAAGTTTATCTTTAAGATCGACGGGTCTAGTTATTATCCAGCTTTTATATTATTTCGCAAAAGAACCTAGACATTTGACGTTAAGTAACGTTCATATATGTCTTTCTGTGTCATTTGGGTAGTGAATGATAAAAGGGTTAATAAATAGCAGAACGTTTATAAAGCAACCCTTTAAACACATATATTATAGAATAGGGCTGCGCTTCTATTATGCTCTAAATTCATGTGCTTTTATATATGTATCCACAGGAACAATGTACTTCTGAAATCTAGAATGCACAAAAGAGCTATTATAGCAGCGTTTTAGATATATGTATTTGGAGCATAACGGCTTATGGGGACATTTCGAGAAAAAGCACAATGTGTGGGTGTTTGTGGAGCCAATAATGACACTATGATGGCGATGACCAACAGTATCCAAGCGAGAGAGGAGAGAATTGAGAGAGAAAGATAGAAAGAGAACGTAAATCATTGTATTTAATGGTCGGTGAGACAAGCTGCACAGCATATCGCAACGCTTTACAGCACCTCATTGCCACGGTAATGACAAAAGCACATTCCCTGAAAATTGATGTGGATCTTTTACGGCGGTCTCTAATTTGTGTTAATGTCCGGCCACCCCTTCCCCCAGTCGGAGGCAGACACCCAGGCCGGTAGTTCTACGTCCTGAAATCCACAAAAAAGGTCACCATCCATTATGTCCCCAAACAGACAGCGATCAATGGCATCTAATATCGTCGCCTTGTAACTTTGTTGTTGCGGCTGACAAGAAAATCAAAACCATATTTATGGTTGCCATTTTTCCTCCGGCCGAGCGTTAAAGGGACTGTCTCCGCATCGGCAGATGAAAGGCGCCGGCCCAGCGGTCTGCTCACCCCCGTGTTCTTCGTCATTTAAATTGGCAGCCTATCCCGCTCGCCCTACCACTTTAAAGCCCGGTCGTCCTTTAAAACATTTAAAGAGCTAAACAACGGCACCAAGGCTATTTAGTTAAATCCGGCCACCTGATTGGGACAATCAAAGCACATGGGCTCTGCTGGACTGGACACGAAACGGTGCGTCTGGGAGATCATTAGATCAGTTCGGGACCGGAGACACACAAAGGCATGAGACATGAATATAATAAAAGCTATAACTCAGCGGCATGCCTGCAGAATAGCCCGGGGAAAGAAAGCAGGGTCAACTGTGGCGTTTAGGCCATTTGAGCTTTTTATGCTGTTGTGACATTGTAATAAATACAACATAACAGGTATTACAAAGATCACTCAAACCATCACGGCTGATTATGTCTAAAGTAAAACAAACAGTGGCGTGCAAGGTGGCTACAATGTTCCACTGTATAAAACTACGTGTAAGTCGCTTTGGATAAAAGCGTCTGCCAAATGAATAAATGTTAAATGTATTTTAGGCAAAAATATAGAAAATGATACACACAGTAAATGTGATTTTAAAGTTATAATGACGAAATGTACATTTTTTATGTGCATGGTATACAGTAAGGTAGCTTGCATCTTTCATGGTGGACATTATGGCTGTTAATATCCTAACGTTATTTACTGTAAAATACATTTCAAAGGAACTCACCTAATACTAATTTTCACAGGAATATGAATAGTGTGTGGGTCGTTCATTCATTTATTTGTTTACAGCACCTTTAAAACAACTCATGCTGAAGTGCTTTCCAATAAACGGCATCACACATGACGAAATGATACATAGACAACATGACAAGCAGTGAGATACGAGCAGGGCCGGATTGGGACTCATTTTCAGCCCTGGAGTTTCATGCCTTAGACCGGCCCACTTTAGTTTACGACTGACTATAATAAAATAATGATAATTTAAACCTAAGTCTGCAGTAGCGCACTGTTCTCTACAGCCTTGAATTCATTGTCATTCAGCGAAAATACAGTATCCTAAGTTTTGCTTCACAGTGAAGATTTATGAGAACAGTAAATAGCCGGACAGTATCAGAATCTATTTTCTTTAAGAATTAGTGTTCATAAATATCCAAACATTGAAATAAGGAAAAAAATATAAATTACAAAAGATTAAAATAAAATGTATTGCACTGTCTAATGACACTATAATTTATTTTAATGAAACGTCTGTTTTACAACTTCAAATATTTTTTACAAATATGAGAACATTAATTAAATAATAAAACTATTTGACTGTTATCTGACTTTTTTTCACAATGATTTCTAATGATTGTTTCATCTCTTTTTCCTCTGCATAAGTGTAGCTTCAAGGAAACATGGACAACCCTAAAACATTAATTAACGCGGGCTTCGAACCGACGTAGGTCCTTTTGGGGGACGGGCGCTCTAACAATGAGCTACCTTGCACCTATTGAGACATGTGAATTGTTTGGAAACAACTTTGTTTTGCACGGCCGCTAGCATCTTGCAGTGATCATATTCCTAAATACCTTAACGTTAGCTTACCGGCCGTCTCCTCGTCTTCATTTGTTTTGAGAAAAAATGTGGTCGGCTTAGAACATTTGGCCGCGTCAGTTTCCAGAGCTTTCTTGCTTGTTATTCTGGCCTTTTCAGCGCCGCCTTTGCGCTTTCTGTCATCCATTTTTATTTCTGACGGTTTTTTATTTTGAGCAACTTGCAGTGGCGCTGTCGGGGGCGGGGCCAGGGAGTCAAAAAATAATCACGTCATCATTAACCTGCAGGCTGCGCTCTGAGTTGGGCTGCGAATAAATATGAAATAAAAAAGAGTGGGGCTGCGATAAAATAATAAATAAAAAGATTAGGGCTGCTGTGAGTGAAGGCAGCCTAGGGAAAGCCACATTTCAACCGTGCCATGACAATACCGGCCCTCGCGGCCAAAAAAACTGACCGGCCCACCGGGAATTCTCCCGGTGCTCCCGATTAGCCAATCCGGGGCTGGATACGAGACTATCAGATATAGTCAATCTCACGCCAAATGCCCGGGAAAGTAAACGTCCTTTTAAGAGAGCTTTAAAATTGCATGCTCTTTTAAAGCAAACACAACCGTGTTTTTCATGTAATATGTCTCTAAACTTGTTTACATGTTTATATATTATACATCAGTTTATTATACATCAGATCTTTGGTTTAATGCATTTAAGTGCGGTACAACGATAAGTCGTGACTAATCGAAAGCAAAATAAAAAATGTTGTTTACATACAGTAATACATATTTATGTCCTGTATATTAATTATACGTAATTTATATATAAGAAATATTTACATGTGTATATGGATTTTATATATTTATACAGTATATCATTTACATTATATATGTAATGTTTGTGTCTCTAAAGTTTGTGACTTTATTAGGGGTGTGACGAGATCCGATTATCCCGCCATTCTCACCCACACGCCCCACACGCATCCAATCTTGTTGCAAAAATTTCCCAGCTCTTATTTGAGTTATTAATAACGTCATTGACTAGTCAACGTTGACGCGACTTTAGTCGAATCGTAGTCGACTTTATAAAATGGGAGGTCGTTCAACTCCTAGTTTGTGTCTCTAAAGTAAAGTATAAGTAAAATGTTGATGGTTCTTATCCTGATTTGACTTAGTATCATAAAAAAGTGACCTAATGTGTACAACAACCAAAGTTATTTAACAAAAATTGTCGAGTATCAATGAGATACCATTGCACATTGATTGAGCATGTGTCCCATAGGCTCACTGTTGTTTCCCCAATACAAGCCATTGTAAGTACCAATTTAGACGGGAAACATAAAAACAAAACTTCTGTAACATTGCACATCCGAAAAGAAAAACAGCAGAGACGAGAAGAAGTATAGAGAGAAACAGTATGCGCATATTTGTTATTTCAATATGGGATCATTACAGTCTAGAGCATCAATCCAACATGTGACTTTGATGCATGGCTGTGTCTACATCACAATTATCTCCCTTTGTGCATCTGATACAACACACACATGCACACTTTGATGGATAGATTGAAGCCGGGGCCCAAAGGCTGGTTTAGATAGGCGTGATCCATTGCTCCTTGGCAACATGGCCTATTACTGAGCTTTTCAATGGTGTTCCATTAACCGTTGAGTCAACGGTTATAACTGCCACAACACTGATGAGCGGCGGTTCAAAACACACACAGCGAGAGATATTGGTCACTATCCTCATTTGGATTTTTCAACCACTTTGTTTTAAAACCAAGTGACCTGCCTACAGAGACAGCATTTCCAATCATAACAAGCACACTTTCTAAACGAATGATGTCTTATGCTTATGCAACTTAATGATTTGCTTTCTTTGAACCCAATTTAAAGGCATTTTTTCTTTGCTAGGCTTCCCAGAAGGCCAGAGTGTCAATGAAAAAATGATTCAAGATAGCACAAAGACAAACGTGCCTTTGTTTTAATTGAAAAAATGCATAATTAATCAATTATGCATATGCAAAAATATGCCATATATGCCTTTTTTAACAAGCTCATTGCTTAAGCAAGTTTTTGCATGTCTTGTGAAGAGCAACACACCGATGACTTTTCTTTAGGTTCAAATGTTAACTTTAAATCTTTGACAGTTCTGTGGGTGCTCAGAGTGGTGCTTACAGAGAGAGTTAAGAGTAATGTTCATTGGTTTTATTCAATATTGGAATGACAAATAATTTAAATCGATTACATTTGTTTTGTGTTTTGTCCTAGCTAGGAAAAATGCACATAGCCTGAGAAGTGAAGCCAAAGCAATGTGATGGCCCCCTGATGGCTGTTTCCAGTATAGAGGGTATGCATTGATTTCCCCCATGAACACGCCCGGAACGTGGTAAAAACCTCAGCAAAATGGCTGCTTAAGAGAAACAAAGAAGCCGAGACTAAGACAAGCATTTATTTTCTGAATTCAAAGGAAACATGGCCTGTTTTCTTTGCGGGGAATCCCAGAATGCACTACGTCAAATAGAAAATCCTTAAAGATGGCACAAAGACAAACGTGCCCTTGTTTTGATAGAATTTCAATCAATTAAATCAAATGGAGTTTATGGACGCAGAACAATGTCGTTTTGCCGCAAAAAATCTCAGCCAACTCTGTTACATCCGGTGCACGTAACGTCTGTAGGGAACAATGGGGTTTTTTTCAGTCGGTCGCTTCAAGATGCACATAGCATTACAGTCAACAACTTAAGTCAAACTATCCAAACACTACGTCATACATAGACAACCAAAAAAGAGAACATTTAGTCATTTAGCAGACGTTTTCCAAAGCGACTTACAAAGAGTTCAGGGAGCAATAAGCGAAAGAGCAATAGTGCTAATACAAAGTTAAGAGACGCCCTTCAGGCTATTCATTTCAAGCTAAATTCACAAATATGAAAAATTCAACCTTCGCACTTACTCGAGACATGATCACAGAGGCATATAACAATGCTAAGTCGCAGTGTTGTCTATTCGCTGAAATGCTAACTATTTCTTACAAAACACATCGTAATCGCTTAGTTAAAAAAATCCCCTCAGCGCTAAGAGAGCGAAATCGGCTTAGCTGGCTGAGGTTTTACCTCATCGCCCTGTGCGCATATACCTCATTGCAACCCATTTAAGTGGAATAACTATGGTTTTAGTTATAAGATGTTATAAAAACGTGTTTCCGTGATTTCATTTCGTAATTTCCTTGCATTCACTATCGCGCAGACTCTGGGTCCAAATGATGTCATCGCAGCAATACGTCAGCGACCATACTTTTCTACGGTGGAAGTGAATGGGGACATGCGTCCATCTTTGTAAATGTCCCGGAGAGGAAAAAAAACTGTGAACCTACAGTGGATTCGAAATCTTTCACAAAACACTAGAAAACAAACCATGTTCTTTTTAATATGACCAACCACACAAATATTACCCATAACAACACATCTCAGCAAGTAACAAAAACATCTCTTTCCGAAGTTTCAACCTTGCTTAATTTTTCGCACCCGGGGCCTGCGATTTAATCATCACAATATCAGCATTCATACCTTCCCCTCAGCTGAGACCAAAAGCCACAACTTCATTAAAAACCACGGCTTCTGTTTACAACTTTGATATTGCAATAGACAATAAAGATGGACAAAAAGATTCCTCCTTGTTTACTGCTTCAAGAATCCAACCCTCGCAGTATATGAAAGCAAACTCTACACTGCCATCTTCAATAAGTCAAAGATATTTCTGTCTGCCTCTCATGCAAAGACATAATTATTTCCCTCTCTGTTGTAATCTACACCCGGCAAGCAGGGGAAGCAATCCTGATCCGAACGCCGATGATACCCACGTTGCTCCGAGGGGCCCCGGAAGGGTATTGTCTTTGAAATTGGATTACGATAACCTTTCGGCTGTTTTAATTCAGAAAGTTATTAGCTAAGGAAACGACAAGCAGTATGGAGTGTTATGAAAGGAAACATGTCAGAGATACGTTTACTGTTCATTTAATTTGAATGCTTTTTCTAGTGTCTGTACCAATGCCAACGAGACCGACCTCTCACAAATGCATGTCATTTCTGCAGGTCTTTGACATACCCTTTAAATATCCATTAAAAGTGAGCGCTCTCCTCCTCTCAACTCTCTCTACCTATTCGTCCTCATTTTCTCAGTCAGGGCCTGATGTCAGCGGTTTCGGCATTTATATCATTTTGTGTGTCTCTTATCTTTCAATCTGTTATCTGTCTTTAATGTGCATATTTAGGCTTTAAAAAAAAGCTTTACATAGACACCAAACTTAAGTGGCTAATTCCTAAAGAGCAGGCAGCAGCAAGCAAAGTTTGTAGGAGGCCATTTCTGTTTGTGATAATTTTTTTTTATTTACGGATAAGAAACTTACAAAATATCTCTATGGAACATGATTTTGACTTAATTTCCTGACGAATTTTGACCGATACAATGTTTTGTTGGCTATTGCTACAAATATACATGTGCTAATAATGACTGATGGTCCGGGTTCACATTGTTATATTAAAATGTTAAAATCAAATACGACCCCGAGGTTCCTGGCTGTTTTGGAAGGAGTGAAAGTGACTGTAGTGAGGAAGGCGGGGCGAGAGCCGTGAGGCGGGGCCGGTGGCGTGAGTGATAGTTGCAATCAGCTGTGCGCGCACCGGTCCCGCATCTCTCATGGAGGTGACCGGGAGCTTAAAAGGACCACCGGCAGGACTGTTGACGAGAGAGGACCGGGCTCGGACATTGTGTTAAGTTTGTGTTTGTTTTATGGCTGGCAGTCGACCGTGAGGTGGCAGGTGGTCTTTACTTCCGTGTTTATTGTTTGTTTAATTAAAGTTTTATTGTTCGAATGTTCGCCGTTTCCCGTCTACGAACTTTATTACAGTGACCTATTTGCCAGTTATGGTGAACCATACATTAAATGTGACCTCTGCATTTAACCCATCCAGAGAGTTGTGAACACACGCACAGCAAGTCGTGAACACACGTACACCTGGAAAAGTGGGCAGCTATCACTGCAGCGCCCGGGGAGCAAGTAGGGGTAAGGTGCCTTGCTCAAGGGCACCTCAGTCGTTACCTGCCGGCCCTGAGGATCCAACTGGCAACTTTCTGGAGTCCGACTCTCTAACCATTAGGCCACGTGGTATTGCCAAGTTGGATGGTGAGATCGTGTTGCACCGTAGGTGTCGGAAAGTAAATTAGCAACACTTTGGAAATGGAATAGCAACCCACCCAGTCACGCCCAGGACACGGTAGCATCAGTATGTTTTTTTTCTAAACCGACAGACATCCCCACTTTTTTTCAGATCTAGTTTTTACCATTACTGTTACACAAAAATGATTCCTTGTATTTTCCACAGCTGACAGCTCTGCCCTGACCTGCCCTTTGTTTTGTATATCCTTCTTTATTCTATTTCTAGGCAGATGCGTATTTAGTTTAGTTTTTTATGTCACATCAGAGTGAAATATCACTGAGCAAGGTTTCAGGTCAGTGAGTGCTTTTGGGACCACGCCAGAAGCACAAATCATTTAAAAGACCCCAATCTCTCTCTTTTTTCCGTCTCTATCTTGTCTTTTCACTGTTCATTTGCTAGTGACAGATTAAGTGCACAAAACCAAGAATAACTAACCAAGGAAAGAGAAAGATGTAATGGATTCTTACATGAACGGCTGCAATAATTCAAATCTCAATGGAGAGGCTCAGGGATGACGTACTTTTGCAGGCTAACCCGAAAGTATGCACCGCGCTGGTTCCCTCGACCGATGCATTTTTCCCATAGACTTTTGGAAGATCGCAAAGAATAAGCTCTGCGATTAACAATGGTTTATGATGTTTTGTCTAACAAGATAATCTTTACAAATGAACACAACAGTTGTTACTTTTGAAGCATAATACAATCGGCAGAAGTAAAAAGCTAACACGATGCTATAAACATGTGTTCCATGGCAAGAACGTAATTACTCAATGAATGAATTGGCATCTACGATTTAATAGATCTGTGCCCATGTTGCATTATTTGTGAGATTTATATGTGCGAGGACGTCTAACGTCCCCGCCAAAGGAAGTAGTCGCTTTTAGCAACTTGTTAGCAACCACTATTTTTAAGACACAATAAGGCTTTGAAAAAATAACAAGCGTGTTATAATTGGTGTGTTTTATGTCATAGAATAAAACGTGAAAATATTTCGAGCTTTTGTTTACCACAGACTTTATTTCGGGGCAATTTTCCAAAAACCCATTCAAAAAACCAATAGACTCTGGAGCGATGGAACCGGGAGCTAACTCGCTTCTGGGGGATTTGCATACAAAAAATACATCATCTCCCTACTAGAATACAGTTACAGCAAATCCCTCAAAGCAACTTTACACAGTGTCCGCAAGCCAAATCACAATTCGGTCACTAGACTTTTAGTTCCATTGGATTTTATTCACATGCACTTTTTTGATGTGTACATTACATTTAAATTTAGTCATTTAGCAGATGCTTTTATCCAAAGCGACTTACAATGAGTTTGGCGAGCAATAAGCGATATGTCATACAAGAGCAATAGTACAATAGGTGCTAATATAAAGTAACTATTTTCAACGAAAGCTAGACCACTACCTGTTGAGAGAAGAAGGTTAATGTACATTTTTCTTATTTATTTATTTTATTTTATATTTATATTTGTAATTTGTCTATATTCGTCTGTCAAGTATGATATTGTGACACGAGCGAGGGTCTTTCTGCAGTTAGCTGCACACAAAGCTAAAAACAATTATTTTACAGGGAAAATTAGATCAATCACAAATAAAAAAAATACAAATATCACTATGATGCTTTGTTGACACATTTCGAATGTCAAACGCTGTAAAGGAAAGCATTTAAAGTATTTACAAAGTAAAATACAACAAAATATGTGTCTAATGTACGATCTATGATATTATTGCAAATTCTCTTTTGACTTGTTGATAATATATATAAAGTATCTCTAGCACAGACCATAGGACTTTTACTCTATAAAATGACATATAGAAATAGATTGGTGTGTGTACCTTTTATTTCATATGACTTTTTAGGTCATTCTGTCTCTCTTTGTGTTTCAGTTTTTTGTGCACGTCTGCTATATTGCAACACATGTTGCAAAACGTGCTTTAAAAACAAAACTGACTTGACAGTGCACACAGCAAAGTGTAGATTGTAAAGAGAGAGCTGTTCAGAACATGGACCAAAACTTTTTAACAAAGCCCACCATATGTTGCTTGTTTGAGGGCAGGTTACAATATGTAGTAAGTCATAAAAAACATCTAAATTTGTGTTTCAGAGTTCAATTTAAACATCTGGAACTGTCCGAGGCGCTAATTTAAAGACCTGCAAAACACCCTATTTATAGTCATGCGATTAAAAGGACGACATCATTTAATGCTCTAAACGGTCTACTTTTGTGTGCGCTAATATAGGAACAAACAAGGTTAAAATTTATGTCTCGATCTCTGTTTAAAACATACAATCGTCGGTTCTTTGTGTATATGTTTATCTGGGTCGAGATGAAATGATCAGCGAAAAAGTACCCGACAGCTCAAATCCTAAATCATTATTACAAAATAAGTAATTTTTTGTTTGAAAACTGATATTTGATTTATTTGACTCGCTCGAAAAAGGATGCTTTTATCATAAAAACATTGTTTGTGTTATGTTTTTAACACATTTTGTATTTACTAAATGAAAGGGACAGATAACAGCAGTGTTAAAAAAATTGAGTTCCCTGGTTTTTAACTCAACTTAAGGTTTTAAGTCAACTTAAATAAAGTAACAATATTGTACATTGCACTTTCAGGAAGTCGTCCCTTCCTTTGTTAACAATCTTGGTGACTTCAAAAATTTAAGATGCCCCCATTTTGGCCTCACGCACACACACGCAACTACACAGAGAAGCGACAATCTCTCCTCAAAACAGAAGAGCGGCTTCAATAAGACCTAATCGTTCCGAAAACACAAAAAGCTTGCACACCCGCATGCATACCCCATTTCAAAAACTCACACCACTGACAGAAGATTAAAACCAGCATCCTTGTTTCATGAAGACAGATACGTCAGAAAAGCAAGCTGAGTGAGGACAGACACAGTCTCTCTCTCTGTCGTTCGTTTTTCTTTTAAGCATTGATTCAAAAGTTGGCATCCTCTCCATCACTGCAGCTGCACTCGTCTTTTGATGTCTGTGTCACTGTCTGTCTATACATCTCTCTTTAAATTAATCACCGTGTGCTTTGAACACATCAGGATAAAGCCGTTTTTACCGCCAGAGATTGAGACAGAGCCAGGGCTGGGGGCGACATGGTTTGTTGACTGAACGGATCCGCGCGGCACTTTATTGAACTTAAATGAAAAGAAAATTCGAACGCTGGAACCGAGGTGGGAGCCAAAGAAATCTGTGAGGTAGTTCTTCCGTGGCTCATCGACACGTACCTTCTCCGAGTCCAGAGATGGTGGCCAATAGCGTGAGGTTCTGGCACCCGTGAACCAATCGGAATGCAGTTTCGGTTGCTTGTTTACATAACTTTCCATCGGCTACCAATGTGTGCGATGAAGAGATGAAAGAGAGGAGAGAGATCAGACGTGAAGCAAAACGAACATGTGAGAGATGAAGCCTCTCTGCCGAGACTCGCAAGCTAGCTCACAACAAAACGTCGGCCGGAGAGACACGAGGAACCATGCTGACTTTAAAACACAATTATACTGACTTGGAGAGACGCAGAACTCATAAGTTAACCCTTAACTGTAACATTTGTAGATATATTAACGAGAAAACATATTTTTAAACACACTATTACTTCCTGTGCTATAAAATTGAGTTCTATTGAGAACATTTGCCTGTATATCTTTACTCGATGTGGGTGGATGACCCAAGCAATATTAATCTTTCCTATTGTTAAGCTCCATTTTGGGTTACTTATGGCTTCCTATAGTATAAATGGATTACCACAGAATACATTTTAACTTTAATCCTTTTTATTGTAAAAATAATATAGTAGTGCTGGGATGATATATTGTATAATGCTCAGTTTGAATTACGGTCAAATGCCACCAGAAGGTGCTCTCGCGCATAAACTCTGAACATGAGAGACAGAATAAGATAATTTACACAAGTACGCTGTGTCCGAAATCGCCCACTATACCCTCATTTACTATTCCCTACATTAGTTCACTTACCTATATAGTCCACTTTAAGGAGCGGGTGAAAACGAGTAAATCTGTGCACTGGAAACGCTGCAGGCGCCATTACCTATTATAGCAGCTAGCCTTGAGTTGTATAGTTGTACTTGTTATTATGATGAATCATGGGATTGAATGAGTGCACTCAATGATATACACTATGAATTGTGACACCAAATAGTGCACTATATTAGGGTGTAGGGAGCATTTTCCTGTAATTCCAGGAAATGCCAATGGTGATATTCTATCGCTGTTCTTCAAACCTTTTCAGATATTTTCTTGATAATAAACTAAATTGAAGATGTTTGACGAGTGTTGTGAGTGATTTTAGATCGAGCAGTACCTCCTTATGATCAAAGAGCCGTAGCCGTAGTGCAGTGCTTACAACATAGAATCGAAGCCTTTGCGATTGCAGAATCACCCAAGACAGGTATGATTAGTGTGAATCGCGATATATATCGTCCCAGCCCTAAAACATAGGAAACCTATTTATAGATCGGGTATCATGCCATGTCATGCATTCTGACTTCTTTTCCCTGTTGAACGTGCTGGCTTCTCATGCTGAACATGGTGTATGAGTTGGACGTCTGACGTAGTATTTCTGTAGTTGATGCTCTCCCCCAGCACTCCAACTTTTTTTCGGAAAGTTTTTTCATTATTCTGGATCCCTGTGTCGTCAAAGGGATCCTATTCCTTTTATTTGCCCTTCTCCCGGAAAAGCACAGCAAGGCGAAAGAAAGAGCCCGCCCACGAGCCAACCGACAAGCGAGACCTGCGTACCATAAAGATCATCTGCGTCAAGATGCGCTGGGTTGCAGCTCGTTACTCTTGCGATAGTGATGGGTAGGTGTGTCTGTTTGTTCACTGCATTTCAGTGATGGATGTTATATAAACGGTTCATATAATGCTGGGTTCGGAGATCATTTGTAATGATGGATGGAGCGGTCCCAGTGTTGCTGGACATGAACGGCACGAGGTAAGCCAAACTTAGTCATACGTCTGTGTTTTTAGACAATCAGCGTGTATGTGCATAATGTATAAAACACGAAGGGATTAACGTGATGATGTGTTGCTCCTTGCTCGTGAAGAAATTTCCCATCCCACTCTCCTCACTAGTCCCACCTCTAGCGGCTCGTGTTTTTCCGGAAAATAATCGTACAGCTGTATCTCTCTTTTATAAATTGATCAAACTGAATACTCTTCAAAGATACGATGTATGCAATACTAGTGTATAGGTGTAACAACACGGGATTGAAGGACCACAGATGAAAATGGAGTGAACAGAAAGTTTCATTAATGAAAAATTCTCAGGTAAGAAACTACAAAAAAATCCACAGGGACAAAAACATCCGCGGGAGAATGTATAAACAACAGGTAACATCCACGGGTAAGTTAAGTCTGGACTTGTGACTGACCAGAACAACTAGAACTGACAATGAATACAACAAAACACAAGGTAAATATACTGTCCATGGGGATGAGGTTAAGGTGCGGGTGTAATCAAAAATGGTGTCCGGTGCAAGGGGGTGATGGGAAATGAAGTCCGTGAAATTAAAGGTCCAGTAAAAGGGAGTCCATGGGGTGAAAACACAGGGAAAACTGGCAGGGGAACACAAGGGGGCAGACAGTACCATGACAATAGGCACTCAAGATTAATATAATAATAAGAGGATACGTGATCTTTAAAAAGTGACTTACAAACAAAAATGACACCATAGAAAGCATTACGTCTCCAATGAAAAAAAAATTAGGTCAATATTTTAATATGAACATTTGTCACAAACATTCAGCTAAGCATCTCCATTGGTGGCTGACGTAAAAAAAAAATCATTTAGGTTTGGAACGTGAGAGTGAGTAAAAAACATCATGTTTTCTGCGGTAGTGTGGCAACATACAACATATGTTTTTAGGTCAAACTGGATGAATAGCTAGGAAGTAACCCGCACAAAAGGCAGTGTCTCTTCCTCATCCCCATGGCCCGCCGGACACAGGCAAACATTCATCACATTAACGGTCAATCTCTCTCACTTTATCCTTCCGTCTGATCCTGTTTCTTTTTACCCGAGCATCGACTGTAACTCTTTTCTTTAAATGCCTCTTTAACAAGTAGGGAATCCTTCAGCGTCTTTCAAAGCAGATTCAATTTTTCTGATTCCCTCATTCCCTGAAACGGTGTGTGTCAAGGCCAGTTTGTCAGTGTCAGTAGGGGGGTTGTGAATGTGCCTAAGATACTACTTAGCTCTTAAATCTAGCATGCACACACACACGATCGCATTCTTTAAAAATCAATGTCTTTCAGCGTGCTCACGTTGGGTCGTGAGTGAAAATAAACAGTGCTGTATTTCAATGGCAAAGGATAGATGAGTGGGAGCAAAGGATGACCGAGAGAGATGGAGAGACACAGATGGATAAACAGACGGACAGATTTAGATGGATAGATATAGATAATGCACAGATGATAATGCCAGCAAAATAATGCCAGCAAAAACTTACAGATTGATCCTGATATTAAAATGACTTATTATGTGCTGAATTGTTCGCTATTAACTTCCACGTCATTTGAAATATTAATAAAGATATACAAATGGCGTAAAGCCTTCCAGTGTTTAACTACGAACCATATGTATAGACTTTTAAATATAAAGGTGTTTCAAAAGTGCTATTGGAGAAAAAGAATGTCTGGCTGTAATGGTTCGATAAGGAACCTTTACGTTACAATAAAAATTATTTTAACGATTATAAATAACGTTAAAAGTCATCATTGGTTTGTGGCTGAAACGGAATGGTTCTTCAGGCAACCTAAAGACGGTTCCTCTATGGCACCACTGTGAAGAACCACTGTAGTATACTCTGTAGTATAATATAATAAAGGTGCACAATGCCATTGTTTAAATGGTTCCATAAAGAACCTTTAAGATCCGAAGAACCTTTCCCAAAAGTTATTTGTGGCGAAGAAGGTTCTTCAGATTATAAAAAGGTAAGAAAGCACTGCTTAAGAAAGAAGTCGATATTTAAAGAAATAAGTCGATTAGAGACGTATCAACAAGCTTGACAAGATGGAAAGATGGGAAAATAGCAGAGATGCAGTAGTGTTTTGTTATAAATGGTTGAGTGACATTGAAAGCCCCAGGAGGTGGAGCCTGTTTCTCTCTTTCCACTGAGTAAAGAATCTCTTCTGCCCCTTAGGAAACATCCATGGCTTTAATTAAACTCACATTACAGGTGAGTAATCTTATCTCAATAACCATTTGTAAGTGGGAAATAACATCCCATTGGGGACCAAGGAATGAAGTAGAAAAACAAACAAACACACACACACACACACACACACACAAAGATAAATGCTTGCCTGGAGCAAACACACTTAAAAACACATTTGTGGCCAATGACTAAAAATATAAAGGTTTGATGGAAACAAGAGCATATTTCATAGTATTTGGTAACAGTGTAGTTACTAAACAAAACACTCCACAGTGGGACATAAGACACTCACCTGTGCAACCGGAGGCAACCGCTGTGTGCGAGATAATGCTGCTAGATAGATCATTCTTCCTGAGGATCTCCATTCCTCCTACATTAACACAAATACAAAAAAAAGATACACATTTGTGTAGCACAAGTAAAACGCATGCAGGACATCAAACAGATCGCTGTCTGCGTGTGATGATATTAATGATTTTCCGGACTGCTGTATGTGTGTGAGAGACGTTTGAAAGAGCTGAACATGGAACAGAGTGAGAGAAGAACATACCAGTGGAGAGGACACGTCAGGGAATGTTTAAGGAGAAGGCGATGGATATTAGAGTGACCGAGATGAGGAGGAGAGGAGCGGGGTGGCAGGGAAAGGCGAGGAGAGGGGCGAGGAAAGAGAAAGGCGAAGGCAGTGAGGGGCAAAGGGAAAAGGCGAAGGCAAAGGCAGGGCAAGGGGCAAGGGGAAAAGGGAAAAGAGGAAAGGGAAAAGGGAGAGAAGTCAATTGAAGAGAAAGAATTAGGGCTGGAAAGAAAGGCAAAGGAAAGTTTAAGGCAAAGACAAGGCAAGAGAAAGGAAAAGGAAAGGAGACAAGTCAATTGAAGAGGGAAAATAGACCTGGAGAGGAAAGGTGTCACAGGAGAGGGGGTGGTTGGAGAGAAGATGGAGGAAGAGTAAAAGAGAGAGCAGAAGAGGAGATGAACATTTTGAAAAGTAGGCAAGAAATCTGAGAAGAGAGCAGGAAATGAATGTGTGAGAGAGAAGGAATCAAAATTCTTGAAGAAAGTAGGGGAGGACTGGAAGGGGACAAGCGATTTGAGGAGAGGGATGGAGAAGGGAAGAGAGTAAAAGTAACGTCAGGAGAGAAGACAAGATATCCGAGGAGTGGAAAGGAGAGGGCAGAAAAGAAGATGAGGAAAAGAGAAATTTAAGGAGAGGAGAGATTCACATTTAATGAGGAGAGGGTGCATAACTGTCTTGACAGTCTCTTGACTCAAAGCACTCCATAAATTACTGAGCGCGGAGTCACACAAACGCTAATACTCGATGGAGAGTAAATCTCCTACATCCACACTTGATAAGTACAAATATATTGAAAACTAAAGCTGAAATTGAGACTCTTATTAAGGGAGCAACGACCTGGTACAAAGCGCTGTTAAAAAAATAACATGATGGATGCCTCCGATTTTCTTTTTATGCAAATGGTCTCGCACACCATCTCAACTCTCTGTAATCAAATCCTAGCCATACGGGTAAACTCCAAACTGTCGACATCTCCAAACAATAGACTTCATTGTTCTTTTTAGCAGGTCACGTGATACAGAACTTATTCAAGCAAATACCAAGCGGGAAATAAGCCCATACACACACACCTAGCTTGTGGGTTGTAAATGGCCATTTGGAACGATGTGCAAAGACATTAGCGCCCTCTGTGAGAAAAAACGGGCACTGCAGCACTGCCATCCCGAAAATACCTGCATGTAAGTGCATTTCTGTGTGGATTCACTCGAACGGCCTTTGTAAGAGCAAGCTTTACACTACTTTAGTGCTTTCAGACAAATTTGCGTTATGACACAATAAAAAGGAGATCTTCTGAGGTTAAAAAAAAGTACATTTATGCATCTGGCAGACGCTCTTATCTGAAATGACTTACACACCGAGACAAAATATATACTTTGAATGCTCTGTGTGTTCCCTGAGAACCAAAGCCATGACCTTTATGCTGTCATCGCAATGCTTTACTAATTTATATATAGGATTAAAGTCAAATGATGGTACATTTCAGTAAAACTAAAGAAAAGTTACAACAAAATGAATGAGAAAAAAATGTGTGAGACTGAGCTTTGATTCAAAATACATTTACTGTGTTTGGCTTTTAACACTTTTCTCGGATTTTATGTTGTTTTCATTAATTCTGTTGAATGCCACGTTCGTTCTCCCGTTCTTCAGATCTTCTCTTTCATTTCTTATCTCCCCTTCTTCAGCTTGTTCATTCCACTCCTCTCATTTGTGCCCTTTTTTCGTTCACTCATTTAACGTTTTGTGACGCTTTTTTCTCTCTATCAGGGACGGCTCTTGGATCGATATTGTGTTTAACATCACCTTTTAGCTGCATGCAGCCTCTAGCTAACAAGTCCCGCACAGGTGACCTTAGACCCGTACGATCGATGCTGACTCGGGCCCTCGTGGGAGTGCTGCTGTGGTATGGGGGATGCTGATATGGCTACGGACCGCTACAGTTTTGCTTCCACCACTGTTATATGACGACAACTAACAAACAAACAGAAACTGGAATGTCAGCATGAAATCAGATCACGCAGAATCTGTCTGTTACAATAGTGTGTAAAATGATGTGATTAAGACCATGACCTGACAAGAATTTCGACGTCGGACTATTCGGTGCTTCCCAACGAGTGCAGCTTTACATCTTTTAGAATGTGTGATGTCACAGATAAAGGCGGAACTTTTAAGTAACTTACATAAACATAAGCGTAAACAAACAGTGTCTACCGGTGTAATATGTTTTGTGCTGGAGGTCGCATCATCAAAAGAAATGAAAGAACAACGAGGAAAAACATGAGACATGCTAGTGGGGACGAAATGAACAAATCTTGCATCCCTATGTCCCACATCGTTTACGAATACCCGACACCCTTTCACGCAAAAATAAACGTTAAACGCTATACCAATTGAACAGCCCGTGTCGTAAGAAAATGTTGCCACAACTAGATTTTACATGACATAAATAATGTAAACATTTATTGAAATGTCTTCCGAAGAAACAGTTTAAAATAAAATAAAATATGTTAAGTAGCGCCCATAAACGTTTAAACTGTAGTGTGCATGTATAATGACAAAAATGTGACCCAGTCTAAAATCTTTTTAACGTTTTCAATAAAATCATAATGTAAAGAAAACTAAAACAAAATATAATCTTGATGTATTTGTGAATGTCCTGAATAACCTCATGAAGACTGAAATGATATTAAATGGTTGAAATCAATCTCAGAATTAGATTTTGAGACGTCACAGAATGGGTCACATATGTAATATTTTGTGTTACTGTAAGAAACTTGTTTTGCCTTGTTTTACTTTTCTATTCATACTAATGTTCAGCATATATAGCTATATTCATGGCCAAAAATAATGAATCTACGCCTTCTTTGGGTATGTACTGTAACTCCGTAAAATCTCTTTTTTTTCTCAAAAGTTTCCACAGCATAAGCTTGAAGAAATTACATTTGCATATCGCCACACGAAAAAACCAATAAAATATAAATGCACATTTCAAACGCTGCACTAATCTGCATCAACATCAAAACACATCTTGATATTAAAGCTTCCTCATAGTCTCGGCTAACATTTTTTAAATGTCATCGACTTTAATAAACTCTGAGACTATGTCTCATTCGTAAACGTATGTAATTACATTTCTGCCATTTGGTTCTAAATTGAACACAAATGACAGCTGGCATATAAAGTCTATGTGTGTGTGTTTCCAAACTAATAAAGTAGTGCATTAAAGTAGTCAGCAACCAAAGTGATTGTACTTCAAATGCCCGCTTCCATTTGCGCCTCTTGAGTTTGACCCCGCCCACACAGCGACTGTTGACTGACAGCTATGTCAGCCATTAAGCAGCCAGAGGACCAACAGGCCGCGCAATATCTGTGGTTACATGTCTTGCAATAGAAACCGGTTGTGTGGGCCACACACTTGACAACCTTCAATCCTGGGAAAGCCAATTGGGAAACCAACGTCAGCGTCCATTACAGCTCTCGCTGAACACGATAAAGTACTGTCTGCCCTCTTTTTCCCCTTGAAATGAAGTTTGTGTTTTTTTTTAACACCAAATGAGAAGTTACGAGTGGTTTTTAGCCAGGTCTCCTAAATTTGATGGTGATTTTTTTATCACGGTAGAGGGCTTTCATAGCAGGGAGCTGATGGTAGCTAATAGTGCCCCATCCTTAGTAGGTTTAATAACCCATACAAACTCTCATTTACGCACTCCCCGCAAAGGCACTCGCACACATATCTGGCGGTGACAATTACTCAGATTTGAGCATGTGTATGCGTCTAAAAACAGCATTTGTCCTCCACACATCTACAGCAACCAGTAACATTATTGTGCCCTTAAACTTCCAATCCGATCTATAAAAACATAAAACCCAGCCCTGGTATTTTTGGAAGGGCCCAAGAAAAATCTGGAGGTGCAATGCCCCCCTAGCCCCCCCCAGACAGACCTAGCCCTGATAAAACCCCAAATCCAATGACACAAGGGTTAAAGCAATTTACTAAAACAAATGAAATTCAGGTAAATCTTATTTAAGAAATTGCCGTGACTTCGGGTTAGAACGCCAATGCAGGTGTTTAAACCTTCTCAAATTTCGCATTTAAATGGGGTAGTTTACCCCAAAATTAAAATTCCCCATTTACTCGCCCTATTGTCATTACAAACCTGTATAACCTTCTATTTTTTTGCAGAACACAAAAGAAGATATTTTAAAGAACGACGGTAGCCGAACAACAGCGGTACCCATTGGCTTGCCATAGAAAAGAAATGAAAATGGCACCGCCGTTGTTCGGTTACCAAAATTCCTCAATTCTTCAAGAACGTTTTTTTGGGGGGTGAACTGTCCTTATATGTCTTGATAAAAATGATCGTTTTGACAAGAAATGCATACATAAACGTCACAACAACAAAGGTTTTCTTTGAACCCTGACATTCAGAGTTGGGTTGTGTCATTAAAAGAATGCTGTTGAACGCTAATAGGTATAGATCATAATAAGGTTGCAATTGTAAATGTTGACTGTACAATTTAGCATGTATTACGTACATCATTAACAAAGAAGATTGATAACACTCGCAAGAAAATACTGCTCATTTAGCAGCTTTATGAGGCTCGGGCGACCAATCCTCCCATCATTCTCTGTGGCAGTACAAGAATGATCAAATACATTCATAAAAGCATCAATTACACACCTAATGCACGTTTGCTCTTCATTTTGTTGCATTAGCACGAAAAAGCGTTACGTCCTTTGTCAGCGAGGAAAAAAAATACTGTTCAGCCCATCCAGTTTTTTCCCGACTTAAAAAAAGACCCCAAAGCTCATGACATGTTAATTATGCATTTCAAAATCATAAATGGGAACTTCCAAGGAGGCCTTTAGGCATCATAAATCTTAATTCAAATAATTTTACTGTCCACTAAAGGTATATAGCTCATCAGAGATATAAAAGGAACATGCGTTTTTATAATGTAGCAAGTCAAGTGTTAAGACGTAGCTGTCCTTTTCCATTGTGAAAAGGTTTATGAGCCTCATAACGCCCCATTTTAAATAATTGAGGACTTTTACAAACTATGCATCACTGTAGAGGTTCTGTATCATAGAAAGCCAATAAATGGTAATACTATGGAACTTTACATAGTATATCTCGTGTCACTAAATCATTACCATAGTCATACAGTTATTGCATGCACTACGTGATATTGAAATTGTGTAACAATTGCATATCAGAGCGATAGAGCGATATTACGATAATAGAGTGATATTAAAAGCCCAACATCATTAGACACCGTTGTACTTTATGCACAGGGAATCAAGTAACAAGTTTGACTCATGTCAATGTTTACTTTGCTTTCCAATAGAAACGTGTTACATTATTTCAGCGTACTGCATTAAGATTATTAATTAAGAAATGTCTTAAAATGAAAAGACGTAATGCAGTACATAAATCATTAATAAAGCTTGAATTGATTGTAGTATATGTGAGGGATCATGTTTTTCTATATATTGTGTATAATACTATGTTATAAAAGATGAAGTGCTATGCACAGGCTATTTCAAAGTGTGTGGCTCTACGACACATGCAACATTCCATACATAAAGCATTCGCCTTTTATTCACATGTTCAAAGAATGACTTCTATATTATGGAGTTATAAAGTTTACTGACCGAACTGAGGATCTAGTGGAGATGCGGGGTTTTGTCGCAAGCTTTTTTATACTGATTGATACTTCTGATCAAATCTGTAAATATTTGCCAGACCCACAGACAGATGTAGTCATGATAATCCCATTAGGGCTGTGTGTGTACTGTGCATATTCATTTTGAATTTATAAACGCATACACAAACATTTGCATGTAATTATTTTTATTTTCCAATAATTTACAATCTTTATAAATGTTTATTAATTTGTATATTTTATATTTTGTTAAATCCATGCATGCATGCATGTGTATGTTTTTATAAATGCAAAATAAATGTATACAGTGTACGTATATGTTGTGTAAACAAAATGTTAAAATCGAGATTAAATCGCTTGACAGCCCTAAATCTGATTGCTTTCCTAATGTTCATTTTGTTAAATAGTTTTAATTCCGTGACAGACCTTTTCAATTTGTATTATTTTACATGCGGTAAAAGTTGAATTAAACATGAAATGTTGTCAATTCTTAAATAACAAATCTAACTAAGAATTGTTTATGTTTTAATTTTTTTTATTGTTTTATGTTGTTTTAAATTGTGATACAATCAGTAAATTTTGTATTTGCTAGTATTTGTTTCACAATCCACAATCTTTCACATTAGGCTATATGCCATGGGTAGAACACACACTGGAGTTTAGACTTTGTTTCTCTTTTCTGTAAATACCCACAATGCCTCTGTACGTTGTTTCAATTGAACATGCAGACTGAGGTGTGCAGACTCAGAAAAACAAAGAAAGCTTTCTTGTGATTTTGTGTATTTTTAGTGTTCTGCGGCCTAAGTGTCTGACTATGTCAACTTTCTATTTTGAGCATGATCCCCCTATGATACACAGCAAACAAGGAACTCTAGAGCGAGCGACTTTACCAAAGGGAATGACTTGGCTTGAAGAGGCTTTTAAGGAGACCTTCCTTATCGATCGATTTCAAAAGAACAAGTCATCTTCAGCTCTGTTTTCTGTCCAAATATCTTTGGGTTTGCGAGCAAACAAACAGCTGACAAATGATAGTCTGTTCTGACGTACAACAAACAGTAACAGTAAACAAACATTTCACAGCATCAAGTCTGAAATGTACTAACAGTAACAAGCTTTCTCGGTCACCGTTTGGGTCGCAAGATGTTTTCTAACAGGTCCTTCCCTTGTTCCCGGCATCTCAAATATGCATATTTCGATTTCCAAAAAGATGATTTTGTTAGAATGAAGAAAACCGCCATGACAGTTTTCCAAAACTGGTATACAGTGACATTTATTAACTATTAAACATCATTGTTTGAACATATTTGATAATGCCCTATTAAAGTGAACGGGATTGTAAACAGTACTGTATGGTTATAAAAAGGATCAAGTCGAAAGACACTGATTGAAATGGATTGGACGGAGACAAATATGAAGAAAAACTAAAGGGAAAGAGAGAGGGAGGTGATAAGGATGGAGTGTGAAGAAACCTAGATAAGCTGATAATTAAAAATGGCACCGTAATCCAACATGGCTGCCATCCAGAGCCCTGGGCAAGCAGGTGCCACGCGGGTGAGAGAAAGAGGAGATTCTGAAAAAAAAAAAGATTTCAGGCTGAGCAATACAGCTACAATACTACCGATGTTTATACATGAACGTGGTCCAAAATGGGTTTTTCTCTAACAGCTTGTTTTACTTCTGTGATCAATGGACAGTTTAAACGGATTCATTAAAAGTAATTGAACATGCCAACCCCACGGCGTTTTTTGCTAGCGAGTTAAAATCGAACCTAAATGGTCAATTGAAAGATCCCTGCAATCATTCCAATTATCGCAAAATTCATGATGTTCCAAAATAATAAATCGCCAGCAAAACTTGCGCAAATGGACCAGGGATGACTTACGACCCTAACAGAAACCATTCCAAGCTCTTACCCCCAAAACTGGTCAGGTTTACGGTTTGACAGTGCTGCCGTCTAACACGCGCATACGTTAACACTGACACGGAAACCAAGAATCAAAATAAAAGCCTTCCTATATGAATTCAACCTGGTTAAGTTCTTGCCCATATTAAATGTGTGTTGTTATTTCAGGAGGATATTGAGGTCGCACTCTCTTTGCACTTAATGCACGGGGGACTTGCTGCTGTTGTACACCGCCATTGATGGCGTGAGATGAAATTTGTGAGACCTGTGGGAAGCTCTTAAAGCGGAGCTTTAGTGTTTGCTTTGTGTGTAGGTTGGACCACTGATGGACGGAGGGTCAATAAAGGAACGGAAATCAAAGTGTCACATGGATAAAAAGAGAGAGAGAGAGAGGGGGATGTAACGAATGTGGTAATAAAGAGAGGCTTGTTCAAAATGAAAAAGTAACAGGAAACCGTGTGAAAAAATGAGGAAAAAACATGTGAAATTGTTTGTACACAGTAAAAAAATATAGTAAAAAACTAAATTACAGAAAAAGAGAGCACATTTACGGGAGAAAACGTACTCGGTTACTTACGTAACCTCGGTTCCCTGAGATACGGGAACGAGTACTGCGTAGCAGGACGCTATGGGGAAAACTCCTTTTTCTCCGATGACTGAAGCAATTCAAAAGCGCAGTGAAAACTGCACGGCGATTGGTTGGAAAAAAGCAGAGCTTTGAACCAATCGTAGCGGAGCTGCCGGACCAATGGCGATGGCACCCGCCAAAATGGGCGGGGCTTATGGCTATATAAGCGGACACATCGCCGTAGGTTCTTCAGGTTACTTCGACTGAAGCGACGACACAGCAGCTCGTAGCACGGCAAGGAACGCAGTACTCGTTCCCGTATCTCAGGGAACCGAGGTTACGTAAGTAACCGAGTACGTTCCCTATCGATACTTCACTCGTACTGCGTAGCAGGACGCTATGGGGAACAAGTATAATCACGCCGTGCTACAGATGGAACGAAAACATAAATGGTCTCGGAGCCTGGGCTCGGAGACGGAGTAAGCAGGGAAACCCTGAAAGCGGTAGAGGCCAAGCTAGAAGGTGGCCTAGACCGGTTATCGTCCCAAAGTAATTAAGTGCTGGCGTGGCCATAGCCATGGCTCAGCGACCTAATTCAAGCAGAAAGGACCCGGGCCTGAAGGGCCGGAACGTCCAGGTTATAAAACCTTGTGAAAGTGGACGGCGAAGCCCATCAGGCCGCCGCACAGATATCTTTTATAGAGACACCGCTATACCATGCCCAGGAAGAGGCAACGCCTCTAGTGGAATGGGCTCTAATTCCCGTGGGGCACTGAAGGCCCAAGGAAGAGTAAGCCAGCGATATAGCCTCAACTATCCACTTCGATAGTCTATGTTTCGAGACCGAGGACCCTTTGGTGCGGTCACCGAAGCACACAAAGAGCTGTTCCGACCGTCTGAATGGGGCGGAGCGCTCAAAGTATATTCTTAACGCTCTGACTGGGCAGAGCAGACTAAGCTCTGGATCCCGCTCTGAGGAGGGGAGAGCAGAGAGCGAAATAACCTGTGCTCTGAACGGAGTAGAGAGCACCTTAGGTACATAGCCATGTCTTGGTTTGAGAACGACTCTGGCGTCGCTAGGCCCAAATTCCAGACAGGATGAGCTCACAGAGAGAGCCTGTAAGTCACTCACACGCTTCACCGATGCTAAAGCGAGAAGCAGAGCGGTCTTGAGCGTCAAAGGACGGAGGTCTGCAGATAGCAGCGGCTCAAAGGGAGGACCCTTTAGAGCCCTCAGGACCGTGGGCAGATCCCAAGAGGGAACTGTAAGAGGGCGAGGGGGGTGTAGCCGCCTGGAGCCCTTCAGGAAACGAACGACAAGATCGTTCTTGCCCACTCCTTGTCCTCCGATGTGGGTATGTGAGGCTGAAATAGCCGCCACATAGACCTTGAGTGTGGAAGGGGCACGGCCGTTATCCAACAACTCTTGTAAAAATGACAGTATCAGTGATACGTCACAGGACACTGGGTCAGCGCCGCGTGTTGTACACCAGGAGGCGAAGACAGACCATTTGAGGGCGTAGAGGCGTCTAGTAGACGTAGCTCTAGCTTGTGATATGGTGTTCAGTACGCTCTCTGGGAGGTCCGTAGGCTCCCGTTGAGAGGCCAAAGGTGCAGAGCCCACAGCTCTGGCTGGGGGTGCCATATCGTGTTCCCTGCCTGAGAGAGGAGGTCCCGCCTCAGGGGAATGGGCCACGGGGCTGCTATTAGCAGCTGGGAGAGATCTGCGACCCAAGGCTGGTTCGTCCACAGAGGGGCTACCAAAAGCACTCGGTGAGCTTGATCCCTGACTCTCCTGATCGTCTGCTGCAAGAGCGCGATCGGGGGAAAAGCATAGAGGAGCCGGTTGGGCCAAGCGTGGGCCAAGGCGTCCTTGCCCTTCGAGAAGTACGTCGGGCAGTGAGTATTGTCTTCTGAGGCGAAAAGGTCGACTTCTGCCTTGCCGAACAGTTTCCAGATTTGTTGAACCGACATGGGGTGGAGCGTCCATTCGTCTGAAGGAACATTGCTCCGAGATAGCATATCTGCTCCCCGGTTCAGTTTGCCTGGAAGGTGAGTTGCCCTCAGTGAGCGCAGATTGGACTGGGCCCATTCCAAGAGGTGAGAAACTAGGGAAAAAAGGCGTCTTGAGGAGAGGCCTCCCTGGTGATTTATGTAAGATACTACCGTCATGCTGTCTGATCGGACTAAGACGTGACGATCTTTTAGCACCGGTAGGAAGTAGCGGAGGGCCAACCATACTGCCTGCATTTCCAGGTAGTTGATATGGAGGCTTCCTTCCTGGTTCGACCAGAGGCCGAAGGCCGGGTCGCCATCGCACAGAGCCCCCCAACCCGTGTTGGAGGCGTCTGTCGTGACCACTTTCCGACTGGATGTGGAGCCCATGGGCACACCCTGCTCTAGCCAAAGGGGATCTTTCCACGAGGCTAGGGCGGTTACGCAGGCTTGATTCACCACAACACGCAGTCGACCAAGACGCCAAGCGTGTGGAGGAACTCTGGGCTTCAGCCAGTACTGGAGGGGGCGCATCCGGAGGATGCCCAGACTCAGTACCTGAGATGCAGAGGCCATCAGACCTAGCATTTTCTGAAAAACCCTGAGGGGGCGTGAAACCCCGGGTGAGAATGAGGCCGCGAGCCGTCGAATGACCAGAGCTCGGTCTGGAGAAATTCTGGCGGTCCTGCGTTTTGAGTCGAAGACTGTTCCCAGGAACAAAATGTTTTGGCTGGGTGACAGTGCGCTCTTGGCAAGATTGATCCTGAGTCCCAGGCACTCCAGGTGGCTGAGGAGGAGGGATCTGTGAGACTTTAGCTCGTCCTCCGACTGGGCTAGAACAAGCCAGTCGTCGAGGTAATTCAGAATGCGGATTCCCTTCTGTCTGAGAGGGGAAAGAGCCGCGTCCATGCACTTCGTGAAAGTGCGGGGAGCTAGAGAGGGACCGAATGGAAGGACCGTGTATTGATAAGCAATTCCCTCGTAGGCGAATCTCAAGAATCGCCTGTGACGAGGGGCTATCTGAATGTGGAAGTAAGCATCTTCCAGGTCCAGAGAGAAGAACCAGTCCTCTGGGCGAATTTGCGAGAGGATCTGCTTCATCGTGAGCATTCTGAAGCGCCGTTTCATAAGGGCGCGATTCAGATGTCTGAGATCGAGGATGGGGCGGAAGCCGCCGTCCTTCTTTGGTACGAGAAAGTACCGGCTGTAGAAGCCTGACTCGATTTGACCTGGGGGAACCATTTCTATGGCTCTTTTTCCCAGTAAATTCCTCAACTCCGTGCGCAGAACGTGAGAATTTGAGTCCTGCACTCGGGTGGGGACGACCCCGCGGAAGCGCGGGGGTCGACGAGCAAACTGGAGTGAATATCCACGGGATATTATTTCCAGAACCCAATCTGATACCCCGGGGATGGCCCTCCAGGCCTTGGCCCGGGCAGCAAGGGTTTGGGTGCAAAGAGGAGGTACGCCGCCTTTTGGGGGCTTGACTCCCAAGGATAATGGAAGAGGAAGCTTGCTCTTTTTTTGACAATGTTTGTGTTCTATTAAACATTTTGCAGAATGTGGTGTGGGCGTTAGAAAAGGCCCCGCACTTACAACATTGCACATTATCAACACATTTTTGCCGGCACCCGGAACTGAACGGGGTGACCTGGCAGACATGAGAGCAGTCTTTGAAGGAGGGCCGGCTGGAGCGGGCCCTGTAGCCTTCCTCTTCCTTGCATCGGGCTCGCTGAGGATGCGGGAAGCGCCGTCCGGATCGGGAGCGTTGACGGCTGTCAGCTCCCGGAGCCTTCTGAGCAGCAGGGGTTCTTACCGGCTGTTGCGTCGAGGCTGGCTTCGGATGGGTCGGCGCCGGCTGAGATCCGTGTCTCTTAGGCAGAAAGTGCCTCATGGCCTGCGAAGACCTCTGCGCTGCCGTGAAGCGTTCTGCGAAACCCTCCACCGCCGGTCCGAAGAGGCCGGTCGTGGAAATAGGAGCATCCAGGAAGGGGACCTTATCCGCATCCTTGATCTCCGTCAGCGTCAGCCATAGATGACGCTCGAGCACCACTAAACTGGCCATGGATCTGCCTATCGCCTGGGCCGTGGCCTTGGTGGCGCGTAGAGCAAGATCCGTCGCGCTCCGTAGCTCTCTGAAGAGCGCAGGGTCAGGGTCGGACTCATCCATGCCTTGGAGGAGCTTCGCCTGGTAGACCTGGAGCGCTGCCATGGAGTGAAGCGCTGAAGCCGCCTGGCCTGAGGACGAGTATGCGCGTCCAGCGAGGGCCGAGGTGGTTCTGCACGGCTTTGAAGGATGAGACGCTTTAGCCCTCCATCCGATGGCGGCGGGCGGACACAGATGTGCGGCCACAGACTCATCGAGGGGGGTAGCTTCTCGTACCCTTTTTCCTCTGCGCCGTCCACGTAGGTGAGCGCTGAGGAGGAAGAAGGTCGAAGACGGGCCGAATAGGGGGCGCGCCATGACTTCGTGAGTTCGCCGTGAACTTCCGGGAAGAACGGTGCGTTTCTTTGACGAGGAGCCTGACGGCGCCCCGGCAAGAACCACTCGTCCAGGCGGCTGCGAGTGGGTTCCTCTGGGGGAGACCACTCTAAACCCAGCTCGTTAACCGCCTTCGTGAGGACCCGGAAGAGCTCGGAGTCCGCACTGGGGGCGTGTCCGCCGGGTTCTGGAGACGGCAAGGGGGCGGGGTCATCCAGCGAGCCCGCTAACTCCTCCCCGTCTGAAGCCGCTAACGACATGGCGTCGTCATCCTCCGGTTCGTTTCCACCGAACGAGATCATGTCACAGGCGGCCGCCAGTGGACGCTGATCTGTTCGGGTGAAACAGACCGGGGAAACATCTCTCTGCGGGGAAGGCGAGGCACGGCGAGCCGGCGTGAGCTCGCGCTTCCCCGAGCGCTTTGCTCCTCTACCCCGCTGCTTCGCTCGCACAGTGTCCTGTGCGCGCAGAGGCGGGGGGGGAGGGGCGGAGTCGCTCTCTGAAAAGAAAGCTATCCGCGAGCGCAGAGAGGAGAGACTCATACTCTCGCAGTGAGAGCATTCCGTCTCTTTGAGCGCGTCCTCTGCGTGGGAGAGACCCAGACATGAGACGCACTCCTCGTGCCCGTCAGCGGCGTGTAGGAAAACCCCACACGAGCGACAGGTACGGCGCGGCATTGTAGCGCAGTGAAAACTGCACGTGAATGCCGCAGGAAATTTGCTCTAACACTCTCTGAAAAGAAAGTGTGTGAAAATATGCTCTTTCAGCGTCGCCGGATAGCGGCAGGGAAAAGACCGTGCTGATAGCGAGAACCGTTCGCTCGCGAAGCCGCCCACAGAATCCGCCGGAGCGAAGCCGCTGACGAATCCGCTGAAGCGAAGGCGCTGAGCAGGAGGTCGAATCCGCTGCAGGTGCTCTCTCGACGGCGAAGCAGTCAGTCTCGGGAAGCGAAGACGAGTCGTCGCTGAAGGAGAAGAGATCTGAAGAACCTACGGCGATGTGTCCGCTTATATAGCCATAAGCCCCGCCCATTTTGGCGGGTGCCATCGCCATTGGTCCGGCAGCTCCGCTACGATTGGTTCAAAGCTCTGCTTTTTTCCAACCAATCGCCGTGCAGTTTTCACTGCGCTTTTGAATTGCTTCAGTCATCGGAGAAAAAGGAGTTTTCCCCATAGCGTCCTGCTACGCAGTACGAGTGAAGTATCGATAGGGAACGTTTTATTACAGTTTATGTGTCTTTTCAATATTCTTTTTTTAATGCAGTCAAAAACTTCCAAAATGAATGAAAACGGGGTAGAGGGTTCCAGCCGACAGAAACATTTCGACCTTTTTACGCATTTCTTTTACGGTCTAGTATTAATGTGCGGTTTGCCATAAAACCCCTGCACCCCAGCCCCAACGTCCAACCTATTCATTATATTTGACAATGACTATTCTACAGAGTGACGTTACATGGAACAAATCAAAATGCACAAGTAACATTCACATCTCATATCGACATTCAAAATTCATTTCTTTAGCTTTTGCGTTTGCTGGGATTTCTGTGTCAGCATTAATATGATCATTCTGGAGGTTTTCATAATCCTGGTTACACTTCATAAACACACACTGCGTGGGTATTTATTAAAATGAAAAATGTGAGAGCGGATCCTTGCTCATGAATATTTATGCAGGTTAAGTCTTATTCACTCTGCCTGCAAAACATTGCAATTGAAGTGAGACAAATAAAAATACAATTAATAGAGGATCACGAACAGTCTGTATTAAAAATGCAATATCTAAGGCTATAAATATTATATACATTACAAAAACGTCACTCGGTTTATAGTGTAAATATACAAAAGTTGAAGGGTTTTCTGCCAAAGAATGAAGATTCTGTCGTTAAAATGTCATCATATCTTTTTCAAAACCCGTGCGACTTATAAAATGCTTTTCCATGCACATAAAACTAAGGACCAAACATTTATTGCATGCAAATGCAATATTAAAGTCTTAGAAAAAGTTGTCCATTGTCAATGTCCATTCTTGTAATATTGCACACATTTTGACAGTCATAAAGTTTTATGTATTTCAGTCAACAAAATATTTTAGTTAACAAAAATGTCAAACTATAAGAAAACAAACATATATCAAAAATGCATAAACCGTTTAAATAAAAAAATAAGTGAAATAGACGTGCGCATCCAAGTAGGGCTCAGGTGCAGGACAAGAAAAACGTAAACAAGAAAGAAAGAAATGTGTGCTGAAAGTAGATCTTTTATTTTTATTTTATTTTAGTCCATAGGTACTGGATCTAATTTAAGTAAGTTAGAAATAATATAAATGATTTGTTTCTTTATTACGCAAGTATCCTGCTCTATATCTCAATACAACAAAAACAGAGCAGTTGACAATGAACATAATAGCTGACTTTTATTGAATTTTCAATTTTCGACATACCTGAAAAAAATATTTCTCCGAGTTAAAACGGTTGGCGGAAATGTCGCAAATTAGGTTTCATGTTCCTCCTTCACAAAAGCAAAAGAGCTATGAGTGGGTATCCACTTCATTTATTTATTCATTTGTTTAGGTATTCATGTAGTTGGTCCATTATCTCCCACAATGCGGAGATTTTCCCTCGTAGACCATCGAGCAGCCAGACAGATGAACGTTTAATTGCTGTAAACTTCAAAAGACAAAGAGCTCTCCATCACACTTTCACTCGGGCTATAAAGCACACGGTGCTGGGACTGGCGCTAGAATAGATGGACTCCAAAACTTTATACACCCAGCATCATACATACTGTTTCTTCTCACATATAAAACACTTCAAGTAAGACTGGCACGTCTGTAAAAAAATACAAAATATCCTACATTTCAACACCACGACTTCACAGTTAAGACGACACGTAAATTAGAAACCGCTGCCTGCTGGGAGTCAGCCAAATGAAATCTTCCAAACCTCATGGGCGATACGGCCTGTGTTCTATTACATCACTTCCTCTAAGTGATTAGGTTAATGTGGATATATTAAATCAATTAGTCAAGACAAAGAGAGGTGTGCTGTATTAATAGGTGTTAATAATTACACGAGCCTGGCACGATAAGTTATGCTAACTGCTCCAGATCATCTTACAAGCGCCCCCAAGGTAGACGGACCTTAAAGAGCTTAACGAAATGCGATAATTTTACATCTGACACACCACACACACATTAAAACATAATTAACCTGTCTCTACTATGCCACTCAACACATTCACTAACACCATCAGAACAATCCACTGCAAGATGGCACACACTTCCCACAAATCACTGTTGACACGCAAATCGCTGTCTGATCCTAAGTAAACACAACCGCGTGTTGTTTGCGCATGCACACATGCAAGTGTGTATTGCAGATGAAATCCCTCTAGAAAGAAATGTGCTTCGTAGACAAAACATATTGGAGGATCATTAATCCAAGGTACACAATTAGAAAAACACAATTTAATTGCTTTCTCCAAATGTTTCATTAAAGAAATAGCAACATTTAAAAACAAACCAAACAAAGTGTTTTGGGGTGTTGCAATATAGTGCATGTTTATTGATATTAGGGTGTTCTATGTGTCTGCCTAAATTGGCCCAAAAGAAAAGTCTGTATGGGGTAGTTGACAAATATACCGTACACATGTCCTACGCTGTGACAAGAACATTTTAGAAAACAAACCATTAATAATATATTATTTTATATTACTGATTTATATATTTATGATCTAAAACTGAGCTCCGCGTCCCGCACACAATGAAGCCGATGCGGTTGGGCTGTCCATAGAAGCCCATTGATGTCAGAGATATGGAAGCGGTGCAGCGCATGTGCTAAGCAGATCTGGCAGACGTAGGAGTGCATTTTTTATATTTTAGCTACCATGTTACGCTTACACCCTTGGACGTACAAACATTTAAACATGCTTATAGTAGCATGCTTTATCAAAGTTATCAGTAGTGTTAGAGCGAAAGGCTAAGTACATTTTTGAAATTATACGCAGACAATTGACTAAATAATATTAGTTTGCATAAGTGTCTTTTAGTAAAATAACGGACGTTAAGGGGTTATTTTATGTAAACGTACATTGTCCATTCATCCCGACCACCAGGGGCGCCCCCTCTGACCTATGGGCTCTCCTACTATTCACACACTTACTGTTTGAGCTGGATTTAAGCCATGCCAGTACTTGATGAAGTATTGTCACTTTTATAGCATACCGAGCAACTTGCCTGCTGTTTTGGAATGTTTTCTGATTGGCTTTTAATCAACAACCTTCACTTGCAACCTCTACTCTCTGCAGTGTCTCGCACGTTACAGAATACATCACCAAAAAGAGAGAATCCAGCAGGAGTGTTTGAAGCCAAGCAAAAAGCTACCATGGATCCTACAGTATCTCTGCTACATTTACGTCAAGGTAATGGCTCCATTGAACAGTATGTGTCGAAATTTTGTGAACTTTCGCATTTGGTGGAATTTAATGATGTGGCTCTTTTTTGCTATGGACTTATTGATTCTGTTCGCTCTCGGATGCCACAGGGATTTAATTTCTCACTCGCCCAGTACTTTGATCATGCCCTTTTGCCTAGTGGTTCACCTTTTACTGTGGGATTGGCTGATGAGGTGTCCTGCAAGCCAGAGTCTCCAGCCGTCATGGCCGCCAGGCCAGAATGTCCAGCAGTCATGGTCGTCAAGCCAGAGTCTCCAGCCGTCACGGTCGTCAAGCCAGAGTCTCCAGCCGTCATTGTCGTCAAGCCAGAGTCTCCAGCCGTCATGGTCGTCAAGCCAGAGTCTCCATCCGTCAAGCCAGAATGTCCAGCCGTCCTGGCCGCCAAGCCTCAGTCATCAACCAAGATAAGCATCATGCCAGTCTTCACTCAAGATGGCAACCAGCCCTGAGCTCGCTCACAAGATGGTCACCAGTCCAGAGCCTGCTCGCACAAGGCCGCCAGTCCAGAGCCTGCTCGCAAATAGGCCGCCAGTCCAGAGCCTGCTAGCAAGAAGGCCACCAGTCCAGAGCCTACTCGCAAGAAGACCGCCGGCCCAGAACCTCTATCCATCATGGTCGTTTTGTCGGTGGTCTGAAGTCCGGTGGTCCCGGAGGCAACTGTTCCTGAGGTCCTGTCTCCAGAGTCAGCTCTGTCGGTTGAGGCTGCAGCTTTGTGCCATGTCTTGGCTGTGCACTTCTCTTCTGCTCCAGAGGTTGCTGACAAGATGGTCGCTCTGACTTCTCCTGCCACGCCCAGGCTTCCTGCTCTGCCAGGTCCGCCTCTAATCCATGGCCCAGGTAAACCTCTGCACCACAGCCCAAAGCCTGCATCACTGTGCTAAAGAACCAAGCTCACTACCACCGTGGCCTGTGCCCCAGCTCGATTTGCCTTGGTCCTTAACCCATCCAGCCCACCCTTGGACTCTGTTTGTTAGGGGTGGGAGGTGTTCCTAGAGGAGGGCCTAATGTAAGGAATGGGCATTTTGTCTATCCATCCCATCCACCAGGGGGCCCCCTCTCCCCTTATGGACTTTCTCACTATTCACACACTTCCTGTTTGAGCTGTATTAAAGCCATGCCTGTACCATGTATACTTGGTGAAGTTTTGTCAGTTTTACTGCATACCGAGCGTTTAATTGTTAACTGCCATAGTTCTTGTTCATGTCTGTGTTTCTTGTTATGACCATTGTGTCGTTCTATTAGATTACTGTTTTTGGATTACCCTCTTGTTTTGTAGTTCGGTTGTACTGTCTAATGGTTTTCGGGTGTACCTGCCTGCCCTTGACTAGGATTTGATTGCTGTCTTTGGATTGTTTGCCGATTGGCTTTTAATAAACAACACATAACTGCACTTGGAATCTCACACGTTACATTTGTCAAGTAAGTTGTCAACAACTAATACCAGATTTTAAAACATCACTGCATTGATAAAGCAGTCTGACAGGGGAAAGTTTGGGAATTATATTACACATCTTAATGAGGCCCATTATTTAGATGGGACTTTTATGCTGTGAATCCCCCTAAATACACGTTAATCATGAATACTGCTCCCCCTGTACTAAAGAAGTGTTGCTAAAGACAAAAAACCCTCTGTGTATGAATATAGATACTGCTTAAAGCGATGGATTAGACCTATGAGCTCTAAATGGCAGGCGGACTCTTAATATCATGGGCGCAGTGAGTGACATGCGGATGGTGTGGCCTGTAATTAAAGAGCGCGCGGTGTGTTTGGCTAAAGATGAGTAATTACTCATCACTTGAAGTGGCTGGCCTCTGATAAAGCACTCATTCTATATGGCTTATCAAGAGGTCAAAAGAAAATGGTGTGCATGAGGAGGAGGGGGGGGGCTGCAAAGAGAGGGTGGAGAAAGATAAAATGGGATTGACAGGCAGCTAGTCCGGCTAAATGCTAATGTACCTGGTGACATTTAGCGGTCTTGTTAAATGCTTCCCCACCAACCGCACACACACACCCATTAAAGATGATGTTGTCCTTAATCGTGTTAGAAAGACGACTTAAATTATAAGTATGTTCAACTACAGTCAAGCAACTCTTTTCATAAGGTTGCTGGATACTTCATGTTAGTAGCTTGCAGTGTACATATTACATAAAATGTGTAATAGTAAGTTAACTGCTGAAATCTCTGTGTTTATGTTGTATATGTTTACAGATGTGAAGCTAAGGTCGTTCAAATTTGTAGCATCACCGCAATATCAATGGTATCAAATTCTTCTTTATTTTGTTCCGTTTATCTTTTTTCGGCAACGAATCCCACTCAAAATACAAATGTAGTGATGGGTTTACGATCAAATTTAATATATCAATAATCACGATTTTTTAAACCCAGTTTTATCAAAACCAGTACATCGTGACATCCCTAGTTACAGTACTTCCCAACATTGGTCCCTTTCTGTTAGCGGGGCAAGTCAAACTAGATTCACACAATCACCCGTCAGATCAAGGTTTTCTTTAAAGAGTGACCCAAGTACAGATTAACGCCTGACTAATGTCTACCTGAGTTTAAGTGATCACTGCAGTGCTTTCTTCCCTATTTGCACTAAGCATCTGCCATTAGAAGGTTTTTTCTGTTAGCCTTAATAACAATGACTCTTTAACAAGGCCTCACTTTAAAGCCGACTTTGATGTTTCAAGACTAGCAATTGTATAAGGCTTTAAAGACGTTGTGAGAAGAGAAGATTACAAGATTGATGGCTTTTGCTTTTCTTCACCGAGCTGATGGAATTAGCTTGCAACGGGGTTCAGGTAAAACGGTGTGTTGAAGTAATGTAGAAACTGGGAACTTTCTACAACTTGGGCCAACCGTTAACGACAGAGGAATCTACGATGGCTGTACTATAAATTGTCATTCCTGGTCTGCATAAATCTTTATTTCTGTATTCAAATCTTTATAAATGAATTTGATTGCATTAGAATTAAAATATTTTTGTTAAATATACTGCCGTTGCGCTGTGCTTTTGTGTTCTGCAGCTTGAAATGCCAAGAGGGTGACTAAATGATGTCATCATTTTCATTTTTCCGGTCTACTATCCCTTTAAATATTCTACTCCGTATGTTAGTACAATAACGCTAGCAGGCATAAAAGATAACTGCATAAGAAGTGTGACCCTATTATCAACAGCATACATCTATGGTGTTTTTGTCCCTGCTACATTTGCTTTGCAGAAGAGACGTCTCAGTAGAGAATCAGCAGAGAAAGTTTCTTGCATAATAAAAGTAGCATTTCACACCTGAGAGAGACATAAGACGTCTTGTTTTTGATCATGTGTGACTGACTTGCGGCTTAATTGGGTTATTTTTACCTCACCAGTGCAGGAGGAAGCACCTGGTCAGTAATGTCACTCTTAATGGACTTTAATTAGTGAGGCATAGGGTAAGAGACAGAGAAAGAGAGACGTATTAGAGGTTGAATACGAAGATTGTGTTTGTCGTCTGTCCAGCACCGTCTAATTGCGACTTTGCGCGTTAACGCTGTCTTGCGGAAAGCAAGCAAATTGGTTCGTGTAGGTACTTTTTTGGATAATCAAAGTTTTCCTTATTTCTTATAATGGGGCAAAAATAAATCTCCGTGAACTTCATTAGCTATTTTTGCACAAATTTCGGGAAAAATCGAAAGAAATCTGTGGATTTCTTGGTCAGTTTTATATGTATACATACAGTGTAAAAAATGTAAACGATTAAATTACATTGTTAGATCACAGTCAGAAATATTACGTAAAACAATTTTGTTTCCTATAAAATGGCCCTTTTCCAGTTTTTCTTGTAAATTTGACAATGTTCGACTGCGTTTCAAAAGTAGACTGCTAAAAAATCCCGTAAAAATCTTTTTGGGGGGGCACGATAACTGGGACCCCAGAAATATACCGTAAAAACGTTTTTTTTCCCCCATAAAGTTTTCTTGTAAATTTGCAGTCTTTCCCTGT
This sequence comes from Barbatula barbatula, assembly GCF_947034865.1. Lineage (NCBI taxonomy): Eukaryota > Metazoa > Chordata > Actinopteri > Cypriniformes > Nemacheilidae > Barbatula > Barbatula barbatula. Next base: position 25,632,003 of record NC_136768.1, on the reverse strand, counting down.
TTTTTTCCAGTTTTAACAGCTCAAATTATACAGTAGATCCTTGTTCCTTATTCAGTATTCAAGTTTATCATTACAAATGTAGGTAAGGTAAGTAGACAGCTTTGAACTACGTTTTTATACAGATTTTTTCACTTTTAACCATAAATAACCTCATTAAAAATAGTCACATTTGGGCATATGTAAAACTTTTTAACTGATGGTTCTTGAAATTCCGTGGAATTACGCAAAGCTTGCTATTGAGTTCTCTGTGGGCTCGCAACTATAATCCTGCCATGCTCAGTGTTCTGCCTTTCCTTTCGTGTCCATTCTCTTCTGGTCTGTTCCTGAACATCTCTCTCCATAAAAGCCGGTCTTGCAGACACTGAGTGATGGGCAGCATCTATTCCCCTGTCTGGTGCTGACTGCCCCTGTAATTGACGAGGGAGGTACGTGCCCTGCAGAGGATGTACACCTGCCCTACAGACAACAGATTTACAAACCATTTAACAGCCATTCTGTTACTCTTCAATGGTCAATCTGGCCTCAGGAGGTGACTTGATCTACAAATGCAACAGTAGACATATGTCAATGGTAGATTAAGGCCTTGAGTTATTGATCCGATTCTCACGTTTGTGTGTGTGCTTGACGGTACCACGTTCCCTATCGATACTTCACTCGTACTGCGTAGCAGGACGCTATGGGGAAAACTCCTTTTTCTCCGATGACTGAAGCAATTCAAAAGCGCAGTGAAAACTGCACGGTGATTGGTTGGAAAAAAGCAGAGCTTTGAACCAATCGTAGCGGAGCTGCCGGACCAATGGCGATGGCACCCGCCAAAATGGGCGGGGCTTATGGCTATATAAGCGGACACATCGCCGTAGGGTCTTCAGATCTCTTCTCCTTCAGCGACGACTCGTCTTCGCTTCCCGAGACTGACTGCTTCGCCGTCGAGAGAGCACCTGCAGCGGATTCGACCTTCGGCTCAGCGCCTTCGCTCCAGCGGATTCATCAGCGGCTTCGCTCCGGCGGCTTCTGTTGGCGTCTTCGCGTGTGAGCGGCTTAGCGATCCAGCCGGTCTTTTCCCTGCCGCTATCCGGCGAATCTAAAGAGCAATTTTCACGCTTTCTTTTCAGAGAGCGTTTAGAGCAAATTTCCTGCGGCATTTACGTGCAGTTTTCACTGCGCTACAATGCCGCGTCGTCCCTGTCGCTCGTGTGGGGTTTTCCTGCACGCTGTCGACGGTCACGACGAGTGCGTTTCATGTCTGGGTCTCTCCCACGCAGAGAACGCGCTAAAAGAGACGGAATGCTCTCACTGCGAGAGTATGAGTCTCTCCTCTCTGCGCTCGCGGATAGCTTTCTTTTCAGAGAGTGACTCCGCCCCTCGATCCCCGCCGCCGCTGCTCGCACAGGACTCTGTGCGACAGAAGCAGCGGGGTAGAGGAGCTAAGCGCTCGGGGAAACGCGAGCTCACGCCGGCACGCCGTGCCTCGCTTTCCCCGCAGAGAGATGTTTCCCCGGTTTGTTTCACCCGAACAGATCAGCGTCCACTGGCGGCCGCCTGTGACATGATCTCGTTCGGTGGAAACGAACCGGAGGATGACGACGCCATGTCGTTAGCGGCTTCAGACGGGGAGGAGTTAGCGGGCTCGTTGGATGACCCCGCCCCCTCGCCGTCTCCAGAACCCAGCGGACACGGCCCCGGTGCGGACTCCGAGCTCTTCCGGGTCCTCTCGAAGGCCGTCAACGAGCTGGGTTTAGAGTGGTCTCCCCCAGAGGAACCCACTCGCAGCCGCCTGGATGAGTGGTTTTTGCCGGGGCGCCGTCAGGCCCCTCGTCAACGTAACTCACCGTTCTTTCCGGAAGTTCACGGCGAACTCACGAAGTCATGGCGCGCCCCCTATTCGGCCCGTCTTCGACCTTCTTCCTCCTCTGCGCTCACCTCCGTGGACGGCGCTGAGGAAAAAGGGTACGAGAAGCTACCCCCCCTCGATGAGTCTGTGGCCGCACATCTGTGTCCGCCCGCCGCCATCGGATGGAGGGCTAAAGCGTCTCATCCTTCTAAGCCGTGCAGGACCACCTCGGCCCTCGCTGGACGCGCATACTCGTCCTCAGGCCAGGCGGCTTCAGCGCTTCACTCCATGGCAGTGCTCCAGGTCTACCAGGCGAAGCTCCTCCAAGGCATGGATGAGTCCGACCCCGACCCTGCGCTCTTCAGAGAGCTGCGGAGCGCGACGGATCTTGCTCTACGCGCCACCAAGGCCACGGCCCAGGCGATAGGCAGATCCATGGCCAGCTTGGTGGTGCTTGAACGTCATCTATGGCTGACGCTCACGGAGATCAAGGATGCGGATAAGGTCCCCTTCCTGGATGCTCCTATTTCCACGACCGGCCTCTTCGGACCGGCGGTGGAGGGTTTCGCAGAGCGTTTCACGGCAGCGCAGAAGTCTTCGCAAGCCATGAGACATTTTCTGCCTAAAAGACCCGGATCTCGGCCAGCGGCGACCCATCCTAAACCCGCCTCGACGCAACAGCCGGTGAGAACCCCTGCTGCTCAGAAGGCCTCGGGAGCTGACAGCCGTCAGCGCTCCCGTTCTGGACGGCGCTTCCCGCACCCTCAGCGACAGGGTCCCCGGCCTAAGATCACGCTGGACCCCGCGCCTCAGGCCCCGTCCTGAGCCCGCTGTCAGGAAGAGGAAGGCTACAGGGCCCGCTCCAGCCGGCCCTCCTTCAAAGACTGCTCTCATGTCTGCCAGGTCACCCCGTTCAGTTCCGGGTGCCGGCAAAAATGTTTTGTTAAAATGCAATGTTGTAAGTGCGGGGCCTTTTCTAACGCCCACACCACATTCTGCAAAATGTTTAATAAAACACAAACTTTGTCAAAAAAAAGAGCAAACTTCCTCTTCCATTGTTCCTGGGAGTCAAGCCCCCAAAAGGCGGCGTATCTCCTCTCTACACCCAAACCCTTGCCACCCGGGCCAAGGCCTGGAGAGCCATCCCCGGGGCATCAGACTGGGTTCTGGAAATAATATCCCAAGGATATTCACTCCAGTTTGCTCGTCGACCCCCGCGCTTTCGCGGGGTCGTCCCCACCCGAGTGCAGGACTCAAATTCTCACGTTCTGCGCACGGAGTTGAGGAATTTACTGGGAAAAAGAGCCATAGAAATGGTTCCCCCAGACCAAATCGAGTCAGGCTTCTACAGCCGGTACTTTCTAGTACCAAAGAAGGACGGCGGCTTCCGCCCCATCCTCGATCTCAGGCATCTGAATCACGCCCTTATGAAACGGCGCTTCAGGATGCTCACGATGAAGCAGATCCTCTCGCAAATACGCCCAGAGGACTGGTTCTTCTCCCTGGACCTGGAAGATGCTTACTTCCACATTCAGATAGCCCCTCGTCACAGACGATTCTTGAGATTCGCCTACGAGGGAATTGCTTATCAATACACGGTCCTTCCATTCGGACTTTCTCTAGCTCCCCGCACTTTCACGAAGTGCATGGACGCGGCTCTTTCCCCTCTCAGACAGAAGGGAATCCGCATTCTGAATTACCTCGACGACTGGCTTGTTCTAGCCCAGTCGGAGGACGAGCTAAAGTCTCACAGATCCCTCCTCCTCAGCCACCTGGAGTGCCTGGGACTCAGGATCAATCTTGCCAAGAGCGCACTGTCACCCAGCCAAAACATTTTGTTCCTGGGAACAGTCTTCGACTCAAAACGCATGACCGCCAGAATTTCTCCAGACCGAGCTCTGGTCATTCGACGGCTCGCGGCCTCATTCACACCCGGGGTTTCACGCCCCCTCAGGGTTTTTCAGAAAATGCTAGGTCTGATGGCCTCTGCATCTCAGGTACTGAGTCTGGGCATCCTCCGGATGCGCCCCCTCCAGTACTGGCTGAAGCCCAGAGTTCCTCCACACGCTTGGCGTCTTGGTCGACTGCGTGTTGTGGTGAATCAAGCCTGCGTAACCGCCCTAGCCTCATGGAAAGATCCCCTTTGGCTAGAGCAGGGTGTGCCCATGGGCTCCACATCCAGTCGGAAAGTGGTCACGACAGACGCCTCCAACACGGGTTGGGGGGCTCTGTGCGATGGCGACCCGGCCTTCGGCCTCTGGTCGAACCAGGAAGGAAGCCTCCATATCAACTACCTGGAAATGCAGGCAGTATGGTTGGCCCTCCGCTACTTCCTACCGGTGCTAAAAGATCGTCACGTCTTAGTCCGATCAGACAGCATGACGGTAGTATCTTACATAAATCACCAGGGAGGCCTCTCCTCAAGACGCCTTTTTTCCCTAGTTTCTCACCTCTTGGAATGGGCCCAGTCCAATCTGCGCTCACTGAGGGCAACTCACCTTCCAGGCAAACTGAACCGGGGAGCAGATATGCTATCTCGGAGCAATGTTCCTTCAGACGAATGGACGCTCCACCCCATGTCGGTTCAACAAATCTGGAAACTCTTCGGCAAGGCAGAAGTCGACCTTTTCGCCTCAGAAGACAATACTCACTGCCCGACGTACTTCTCGAAGGGCAAGGACGCCTTGGCCCACGCTTGGCCCAACCGGCTCCTCTATGCTTTTCCCCCGATCGCGCTCTTGCAGCAGACGATCAGGAGAATCAGGGATCAAGCTCACCGAGTGCTTTTGGTAGCCCCTCTGTGGACGAACCAGCCTTGGGTCGCAGATCTCTCCCAGCTGCTAATAGCAGCCCCGTGGCCCATTGCCCTGAGGCGGGACCTCCTCTCTCAGGCAGGGAACACGATATGGCACCCCCAGCCAGAGCTGTGGGCTCTGCACCTTTGGCCTCTCGACGGGAGCCTACGGACCTCCCAGAGAGCGTACTGAACACCATATCACAAGCTAGAGCTCCGTCTACTAGACGCCTCTACGCCCTCAAATGGTCTGTCTTCGCCTCCTGGTGTACAACACGCGGCGCTGACCCAGTGTCCTGTGACGTATCACTGATACTGTCATTTTTACAAGAGTTGTTGGATAACGGCCGTGCCCCTTCCACACTCAAGGTCTATGTGGCGGCTGTTTCAGCCTCACATACCCACATCGGAGGACAAGGAGTGGGCAAGAACGATCTTGTCGTTCGTTTCCTGAAGGGCTCCAGGCGGCTACACCCCCCTCGCCCTCTTACAGTTCCCTCTTGGGATCTGCCCACGGTCCTGAGGGCTCTAAAGGGTCCTCCCTTTGAGCCGCTGCTATCTGCAGACCTCCGTCCTTTGACGCTCAAGACCGCTCTGCTTCTCGCTTTAGCATCGGTGAAGCGTGTGAGTGACTTACAGGCTCTCTCTGTGAGCTCATCCTGTCTGGAATTTGGGCCTAGCGACGCCAGAGTCGTTCTCAAACCAAGACATGGCTATGTACCTAAGGTGCTCTCTACTCCGTTCAGAGCACAGGTTATTTCGCTCTCTGCTCTCCCCTCCTCAGAGCGGGATCCAGAGCTTAGTCTGCTCTGCCCAGTCAGAGCGTTAAGAATATACTTTGAGCGCTCCGCCCCATTCAGACGGTCGGAACAGCTCTTTGTGTGCTTCGGTGACCGCACCAAAGGGTCCTCGGTCTCGAAACATAGACTATCGAAGTGGATAGTTGAGGCTATATCGCTGGCTTACTCTTCCTTGGGCCTTCAATGCCCCACGGGAATTAGAGCCCATTCCACTAGAGGCGTTGCCTCTTCCTGGGCATGGTATAGCGGTGTCTCTATAAAAGATATCTGTGCGGCGGCCTGCTGGGCTTCGCCGTCCACTTTTACAAGGTTTTATAACCTGGACGTTCCGGCCCTTCAGGCCCGGGTCCTTTCTGCTTGAATTAGGTCGCTGAGCCATGGCTATGGCCACGCCAGCACTTAATTACTTTGGGACGATAACCGGTCTAGGCCACCTTCTAGCTTGGCCTCTACCGCTTTCAGGGTTTCCCTGCTTTACTCCGTCTCCGAGCCCAGGCTCCGAGACCATTATGTTTTTCGTTCCATCTGTAGCACGGCGTGATTATACTTGTTCCCCATAGCGTCCTGCTACGCAGTACGAGTGAAGTATCGATAGGGAACGTACTCGGTTACTTACGTAACCTCGGTTCCCTGAGATACGGGAACGAGTACTGCGTTCCTTGCCGTGCTACGAGCTGCTGTGTCGTCGCTTCAGTCGAAGTAACCTGAAGACCCTACGGCGATGTGTCCGCTTATATAGCCATAAGCCCCGCCCATTTTGGCGGGTGCCATCGCCATTGGTCCGGCAGCTCCGCTACGATTGGTTCAAAGCTCTGCTTTTTTCCAACCAATCACCGTGCAGTTTTCACTGCGCTTTTGAATTGCTTCAGTCATCGGAGAAAAAGGAGTTTTCCCCATAGCGTCCTGCTACGCAGTACTCGTTCCCGTATCTCAGGGAACCGAGGTTACGTAAGTAACCGAGTACGTTTTATGTTGTCATGTTGTTCGAGATAACAGCAGTGCATGGCACACTGCAAAATCCCATTTAAACCAGCAAAAGCAAGTGTTTTGTGAAGACAACTCCGACTGTATAATTTCATTACCCCTGACTAGTAAAGCAACTGTTGTCCGATAGATTCAATTAACACAGCATGTACTAAATAATATCTGACTACCTGCGTTTCAATTTGTAGCTTTTCACTGATAATAAAACTGAATTTTGCTCTCTGAAGTGCCAGAATTGAATTTATCCGTAGCCTTAAGGACTAGTACAGACTGCTCTGATTCTATCAACGTGTCCACACACAGGTAATAGTTCCAGAGACATGATTCGCCAGTAATAACACACTTTAATGTTACTCCCGCAAGCATGTTCAAAATGTAAATTATGAAATCATTGCATGCCTTATAAGACGTACGACCCAAAACTTTATACACACACAAACAAGAGCACCTTGCAGATGCATGTCTACCGCCAGACAGAAAAGCAATGTTAAACTGTTTAAAAGGCAACATTGCGAAATGTTCCCATGGCCCCTAATACGATCTTTTTAACGGTCTTCTCACTCTTTTCGGTCTCTCTATCTCTCACTGTCAGTTAGGGGAGGATGGTTTAAGCTGATAACACTATGGGTCACTGGCAGTGTTATAGCCATCATCGATCTTGTGTCGCCAGCCGATGCTGGTATGTGTGTGTGTGTGGTCTGTGTTTTGTCTGGAAACTGCGAACGTGTTGCACGTACAGCAGCGTTTATCCAAGCAGGCGAGATAAATAATCGACCGTACCTAAAAAAACAAAGACATGCTACAAATTATGAGTAAGCCACTCATTTTTAAGCCCTGTAGGGAGGCTGTTCGGTGATACAAAAGTAGAAGGTTTCACAGCTCTTATGAGGTGTATACCGGGCCTGAATGATTCCAAGTGGTGGAAATGGATAGACTGACTACAAAATAAGTGAAAATAAAACTGAATCCGTCCACCAGACATCACTGATGTACAGTGCATTGCTGAAGAGGTCTAGTTGTCAAAAGACAATAGTCTCACGTAGCCAAGCTTCATACTGAAGGTCTGGGAGCGTTGGTCTCTTTCTTTGGCCGGAAATCCTGTAAAATGAAACCGATCAGATTCAAAGGTGTTTTCAGAAAAGTTTGCCTCAGACGTTTGGCCAACAGTCAGTTACTCAACAATAACTCAACCCATCACTTTGACATGAACATAATAAACGTGTGTGCATGCCTGCGAATTTGTAAAGCAGCATGACCTCCATCCCTATTTCAAAGTTACAGCATAAACGGTACTGTGCATGCGTTCGTGGACTGCCCTTATCTTCCGGTACACATCCACTAATAATAGAGTGCCTCTTGGAAACTTGCCTCTCCACTATTTTCAATTTAGACTGCGATACAAAGCTCAACATGACAATGTCCCGTTCGGTTTCTTGAATGCGTCAAAACCCATTCGACAAATGGTTTATTTGATCAAATAAACGTACAAGCAAATTCAACAAATCGTTTATTTAATACAATTAATATGCAATAAAAGAATAATGTAAATGAATGTTAACATAAATAAAATAAAATATAAACAGCTATATTATAAGGCACCAGCCAAACACGTCACTGTGTCGTTGTAGACTTCATGAAATGAATCGAGTAAACTTTCCTTAATGCAATTGTGTTCTTGTTTTTTCTTACCAAAACTTAAGTTACAATTAAAGAAATAAATTCTCGGAAATGCACAAATTATTGCGTGAATTCAACTTTATTTTATCATGTTCAACCCACTTAAACTTGTGTAAAGGATCTTTTCTTAATCATTTCTACATGAATTATTTTAGTTCATTTCACTGAGCAGTGAATTTAGATTTCCCAAAGCATGCGACAGCATTAGGAGAGTCATTTTTGTGAAAAGGGCCATTTTATGTGCTTTACAAGAAAATGAAAGTGTTTATTGTTCAGTTGTCTTTTTAGATTTAGAAAAGATTTTGTTTGTATTTATGAATTTCGTTATTCGAGTGGCGCTTGTGCTCAGGTTATGGGCGAGCTCATGATGTTTGTTATTTTGACTCCGTGAACAGTAATGCCAGTGCTGAGACAACTCTCATCTTGTACATCATATATGTTGCAAACAACATGTTAAACTGAAGTAAACAAAAAAGATCAAGAAGTTTACTCCAATGCTCAAAAATTAGTATTTCTTCTTGAGTCTATCAAGTGACAATAAATTAGGTCATTTTACTTGATTTACAAAAATTTTTGTAAGAAAATATTCTTGTTATTTTTTAGTGTTTACGCAAAGTGCATTAACTTGTACCGTCCCAGAATGCCTGTGTGCACACACGTGTTAAACTACACCGACACTCTAACTCCGAAAGGCGACTGGAATCTGCCAAGCCTTTAGCTACACATGTCTGTCTACTTCCATCTGATCAGCTGACAACCTAAAAAACGTCCTCCCCCCAGCACGGCACGTCAAGGCCAGTATCCCGCTCCAGGATTACTTTTGCAAAGCCTGGCCACAGAGAGCGCAGAGATGGGGCACCGGAGGTTGACCCGATTTACCATGACTAACACATTATGCGCATGTAGCTCAGGGCTTGTTTTAATGGGTTTTATTTGTTAGCCGTTACTGCTAAGTGGACTAATGTTGACCAATGGGAGCTTTCTGTGTATTTAGCAATATCTTTGACCCTCCTTAGCTTGTGGTGCTATTTAAAGTGATAGTTCACCCAAACAATTGCGTCATCATTTACTCCCCCTTTTGTAATTTCAAACTAGGGATGTTAATGTTTGGCAACCGAAAATGTTGGGCCGAAAAAAAGCATGTTCGGTGTGATATGATCTACCAGCAACCAGGGCAGTGAGTGAGAGAGAGAGAGAGAGAGAGAGAGAAGCGCTTTATCAATGCAACAAACATGTTGGCAGTGTGTGGAGAGAAAGACAATGAAAGCATCTTGACTTTACCGGTCGGTAACTTGTGTACTTCTGACTGCAGCGCCGCCGCTCGCGACATCCTTTGACATCATACAGTGGGCGCATGAACGCGGTACCGTGAACTTGTCAAAGTGTCAAGTCAGAACAGCGACAGTCAGCTTTTGTAGGCGGAGTTTGGAAGAAAAACGTGAATCGAAATGGTTGTCGGTCAGAATTGCTTGCATTGATGTTTTTTTGTTTAAATCATTTTTGCAATGTAGCCTTTAATAATCCAACAGTTTTTATTTATTCTCACATGTTTGATACGACAAGAAATTACCGGATTTACATTTATTTGGTGATCTCTACGCATTTACCTACTCGTGTTGCCAGATCTTGCAAAATAAACTATGTAGCCTACGAGAACAAGCCCATGAAAAAATGAAATGAATGTGGATGCTTTCATCACAACCACAACTCTGCGCACTTTTATAACTCCATAAACCTTTAACTCCATAAGCACTTTAAGAGAAAAGGACAAAAAAGTGAAACTTGGCAACACCCTTGTACAGTAAGCCTTTTTTATTGCAGCGCTAAAATGTCATTGTACCGAAAATGGACAACTTTTTTTTTTGAAGGCTTTGTACAATCTGGCTGGTTTAGAGCCAGATCAGACACGCGCTCTGATAACTGTCAGATACTCAAACAATAGGCTAAATAACTATACCTTTTATTGCTTACAGCTTACTCTTAAAGAGAGAATTATTATGCATAAAATGGGGACATTGCTCACAGCAGGCAATTTGATGTCGGACAGTAATTGTCTCGAAATGTATTGTTGGAGGCAGCAAATGTGTTACGTAAGCTGTGTCTTGTTGGCTGTAACATTGCTGTAAAGGGGATGAATTTAAAACACAGCGTTTCCAGAATGTTAGTTACTAACAGACTATTAGAACACTAAAGCACGTCTTAGTACTTTAAAGAGGTTGAAATGGGTTTCAAAGCACTGACACGGATATTAACAGACGTAAGAAACGACTAAACCTACGTAAACTCATGACCTCAACTTATTAGCTAATTCCTTACAATGTGTTACCTATTCAACATTGTCTTTTCATTCTTTATGTATGTCTCGCAGAACAGCGATTTGATTGATTATAACCCCACATCACACGGACGTGTACCTATTAATCAACTTTGACTAACCCACTTAAATAAAAGAACTCTTTATTGTTACGAAGTTAACGCATATTTTTAGCCCTCATGTTTAATTCAATACACACATTTAATTTTTTATTTAGCCATTGTGGGCGACATAATCAAAATGCCATCATCGGAAAGTTTCCGGCTTGCAAAATTTGCACATTTAATAAGCAAATTATTTTAATGAAAACCCCTCATGCCAAACCAATTAGTAATGAATTATAATCTTATGATAAACGATCCTCTGTTGACAGCCGGGGGAATTGTGCAATCAAACATTAATTATTCATTTGATAATTAAGTTCATAGGTGTTTGGAGTGGAGGATTGGATGAGCAGAGAGGACGGGCCAGCGGTGGCGGACCTCTTTCAGCGCTGACCTGTTTTGTTCGCAGCACTGCCTGCTGGGATACGTCCTGCTGGCTATTTTTGGGACGCTGGTTCTTGCGCTGACATCTTTAACATTGCTGCATTTTAAGATGCAGATGCTTCTTTGTATATTGAACGTGGGATCTCTCGAATGATTTTCATGTCATTTCATTGGGAACGTTTAATGCACTAAAGTAGAAAGTTAAGTGGCGTTATTATAATAATTAATACTTTAGTGCAAACTTCAAATGTGATTCCGAAGTGACCCAAAAGAATTAAGACTGTATCTGTATATTAATAAATACTTTATGTATTGTTTGGTCTGCATGCACATATAGCAACAGGCTTTCCTAGTAAAAATTGTATAGCTCAGGAGACTAAAATATTTGACATTTGGTTGGTGACTTTGGTCCATTACGCCAATTTGGTCTGTTATACTCTATCATGCATTGCACGACAACCAAGAGTACATAACAGAAAACAATAGTCTGATTTGCTCCTCTGATCTGTAAGGAGAAAATAGCTCATTTTGTTTAAACAGAACAACGACACAAAAAAAAGATACAATAATTTTTCCCACTATGGAAAGCAATTATGTCCCGGAAATGTCAGTTGCTAACGTAAGTTCAAAGAAATGTTGGAAGCAGGTTTGGAACATCTGGAGGGCGAGTAAACAAAGAAGGAATTTTCATGGAGTATCCCTTTAATATAAAGTGTCTTATGTTGAATTAATACCCAATTCCACAATAGTGCATCATGCACCAATCTAAGTTACAGCGTGATTCTACAATCTGTGCTCACCCGTGAACCAGTCAGACATAAACTCATCCCCATTAAAAATAAAGGCGCTATAAATAAAATCAGCACGTCCCAGAACTGTCAGAGTGGGGTTAAAGGGCAGCACATCCAACAAACACTATCACGCCTCACTATTGATCCTGTGTTGATCACACACCCAGCTGAAGGCAATGAGGAAAAAATGAGATCACGCCAGATAATGGTTCTTTGGTGATCTGGGACGGGAAAAGGATATGAAAAGTACACGACTGCATCATTTCTCTTCTCCCATGACCTTTTTTTGTAAATAATACCATAACTGGTCTCAACAAACTATCATTTAGGTTTGTCGCACAAGATCAAACTAAAAAGGGGTTTGTTAAACCCCAAGTATGTGCTGTAGTATGAAGTGATGGTTGCAAACATCACCCAGATAAGCAGTTCCCTCTAATACGGTAATATGAGAAAACGAAAGAAACCAAAAATCTCTGCAATAATCCAGTCCCTTCTACGCAAGTTTTGTGTGAAAACACAATGGTCTTTCAAAGCCAGAAACTTGCGAAGCTGGCATTTTCTTGACTGACTGTTATCCTCTGTTAAGCATCCATCTGCTGGTTGTTTCTCTCTCTTCCCATTTCTCACAGCGCAGAAGGGGGATCATCCAACATTATGAGGTCACAGCCCAAAAGATTTCCCAGCAAACGGACTGGATACTTGTCTCCGAGCGAGTAGAAGAGCTAAAACACTGCAAGAAAGGAAAAACGTCCACTGGCTGTACACTCGCTCTGTTGCGCTGGGTGCTCCATACTGAGCTGCAATGAGAACTCTAACACGAACATGAATGTTGACCTTTCAGTGGGACACCAGGAAGCAGTGCCTTGTCCATGTAATCTGTCACATCCATTAACATCTACATAGACTACAACAGCAGCGGCACCTGGAAACACTGCTACACCAAGCACTTTAACAACAGAATAAGGTACAAATGCAAATGGACGCCACTTCGACAGAAGACATCAGGAAGAAAAGTTCAAACTTAAAGACAGGATGGTGTGGTGCAGTGCTTGAAGTGAAAAGAAAAAAAACGATTTGGACATTACATTTATTTACTAAATGTATTATTTATGTGCCAAACAAAGGAAAATTCACTATCAAATTACTGAGTGCGGTAAAGCCACAGTTTTGTTTTACACGATGTACTTTAGTTTCAGTGATTAAAGACTTTCACGTTACACCAAGCTTATTTGTCAGTACTTTGACTAGAAATTTAACAAATCATTTAATATTCTACATGAGTGAGGTAGTTCTATAAAAATATTTCAATCAATTAATGCATCGACTATTATAATCTAATCTAAAGCCTGGCCTATAGTTTATGGTTAATCTGTCCAATATAACTGGCAATCAATATTGGTTACCATGATTTATTGATATTCTTTATTTAAATAATACAGAAGATAAGGTGCTTAAAAAATGTGCATATTAAATCGCAATCCCAATGTTGGTAAAGAAAAAATCGCAATTCGATTATTTGTCAAAGTCGTCCAGCCCTACAAACGACCTACATATAGTAGCCCATATAAACAGCTGCTAATGCAGCATCTAGTTACATATCTATTGATTGGCCCGCAAAACAATATAGATCCTTAGAAACAACAAACAACATACAGTACAGCGGCGCCAGTGATACTTGTGTACAACAGCTTATAACACGGCAAAATCAGAATCAAGGAGCAGAACTAAAAGATGTATAATTTTTATTTCATGTGGTCTTAAAGGGGAAGTTCACCCAAGTTGATGTGATTTTGTACTCGCCCACATGAGGTTAAACATGGTTTGAGAACTTCCTGCGTCTTCGGAGCACAAATAAAGATATTTAGGTGACATCCAAGAGATTTCCAGGCCTCCTCATAGACATTATGGTGTCAGTTTTTGCCAAGGTCCAGAAGAGTACTAAAGACATTGTCAAATTGGTCCATCTGCGCACAGTGGCTCACTTCCGCGCATTTCTTCGTCGTCTTCTTGGATGAGAGCACTTTGACGCATGCATATAAGGTTTGTGCGCCGAACGCCGCATGGGGCTTGCCCCTTTCGGATGCCGGCGCTCTGACTCACATGCGTCAAAGTCCAAGAAGACGAAGAAGAAGTGCTCCCGTGAACACGCGCCGTACACTGACAAGACAGAGTTTAATCTATCAATTTTGAATTGTTTTTCGCACATCAATTATTCTCGTCGCTTCAAAACAATTGAATTGAGCCATTATGCGCAGATGGACCAGTTTAACAATGTCTTAAGTTATTTTCTGGACCATGGTAAAAACTGACACCATGAGGTCTATGAGGCCTGGAAATCTCCCGCATGTCACCTAAATGTCTTTATTTGTGCTCTGAAGACACCAGAAGTTCTCTTAATATGTCAAAGTTTATTTTTGGGTGAACTTCCCCTTTGAGGGTTCTGGGCGGGTACTGTAACTGGGGTGTAATTGAAAGGGTTTAGATAAAACCCCCACAAAAAGTGAATAAGCACCACCAACATTGTGACCTTAATCAGGATGTGTGACACTAGATAAAAAACAGTCCTGTATACAGAATAGGGATTGAATAAATGTTCTGAAAGAATCAAAGAATGAGGGATAGAATGAAAGAAAATACTAAAACTTCGATAAGGTTAATCGTTTTTAGAGAACCACTTCTAACCACCTGACCTCAAGCACTGGAATCTCATAAACATATGTTTTCAATAAACATCTCCACAAGCGAGATATATAAAGAACACACCGCTATTAACGACCATGAAGCAGGTTCAAAGAAACAGCAAGAGGATGTTAATGGAAGAACTGGCTATAAAATATTTGTTCTATGTGTTGTTTTGCTTTATTCTGCCATGTATGCCACCCCTCGAGACAAGATTACTTCAAACCTGCTGGTAACCTTCAGCATTACAATGGAAACATTAATACAGCTCTCGGATTAACAGCTAAGGGTAAAGTCGTATTGTCCCATTGTAATTTGGTGATTTTAAGCCTCAGCATGTGCCATTTTGAAGACTTGTGGGATAGGAATGACTGGCTCCCCTAAGTGAAATTAACAAAGCAGAAAGACAAAAAACAAACAGTTGTGTACACAGTGCCCCACTTGTTTATGGCTTACCAGTATTGCAACTTGGGTCTAAGAAAAATGCACATGGACCACAACAAACTTTAACCGGATATGTCCACCAGAAAGTGGACATGCCTAAAGATGGTTCGTGACAGAAGCCTTCACTTACGACTTCTCAAACTGTTATTTAATAAAAGTCAGTAGGCAGGGGGAAATATGGGAAAAGAAGGAAAAGTATGCACTGATATTTAGTCTGATTTAATAGAAAAAAAAGAGTTCCTAGATCACTTTATTCAAGTAACTATGCTGTGAGCGATGTCAAAAGCTTCGAAACTGGTAAAGGTGCTGCAACGGGGTAACAAGATTGTTCAAAGGGTCTGTGTGTTGCCATGTCGATATTACTATAAGCGGCTGACTAAAGAAGCACTGGTAGCTGTTGCTAGGCGCCTGGGAACTTTCACAGTACAGACTGTCTCAGTATGCCTCCAGTACGAGAACATTATGATCTCACGTCAGCAAGATGAAAAGTACAGTAAAGGCAGATGAAAATCTGCATTGAGACGGCGGGCCTAATGCTATATAAAGAATAAGGGTTATTCTGAGAAAAAGTATTATTTCACGAAGCTCTCGAATACTCAAATCTGATTGGTCAAAATATGTTATTCACAGATAACAACCTTACAAAAATGAATAACATCTGAAATATGCCTTGTTTACATGCGAAGTTCGTTAGGATGGTGCTGCGAAAATGGGCGGGAGTTTTGATCTTCTATTGGTCTCAAGCACTCATGTGACGCGAATATTACCAGGTCAGAGTTCAACCAAGCTTAAACTTCGCTACCCAGCGAAATGCTTAATATCCTCGGACGCGCTTGTGTTTCTGTTCTGCATTTGCATGCATGTGAATGGAAGTGAATGGAACGAAAAGTCAAGTGTGACCGCGGCTTTACATGTGGCAAGTAGCTGTGTAATTATTTTAATCGCAGAATAAATAGGAACGGCTAATAAAACATTGATACGGTTTTGTTTTCTTATGGTCAATGACGCACTTAAGGCAAGAAAACCAAAATAATTCATTGTATTCCGAGCACAGCATGCTCGACCGAATGTCATGTGGGCTGCAAATAAATGAATGTCCGTCCCCATTGTATCCCCGCTCTGGCCGAGTAGAAACCCAGGCATAAATGCTTACACGCCATCATAAATCCCCAAACCTTTGATACTTTTGTCTCATTACTGAGAATCCATATGCCCCTGGTGTAATGGAAGCATTCCGAGACACCGTCCTGACCCTTAAACGCGCACATGCAACCTCGTCCCCATTAAAGGTGCGACTGCTTATTGACGGCAGGGTGCAATCAGGCCTCGGAGATCTATCTGTGGCCGGGTGCCCATTACGGCTCAAACGCAGCTCACCCGTTGAGCAGTCAGCAAGGTACAAGCTGCAATCGCATTAGGGCCAGTGAAACCAATCAGTCTGGCCGGCTCATGCTCACTCTTCCAGGCACTGCCACAGTAATTGCTGGCCAGCCAATTGGAGCTTATTAGTGAGTTTGGACTCTTAATTGCCTGGTGGTGGGAGATGGATCAATGGCTCACTTATTAAAGGCATTCTTCCTGCGTGCGCACGTATCCATATGCACTTCCGTGACACGGAGAACGGGCCTGTGGAAGATCTCAAAAGAGCGGGTGGCTTTGAAGAGCGCATGCTTGTTAATGCTCCTCGGACTTTCCTCGTTTACACCTCCCTTCGCTCTGGCTTTTCATCCCTCCTCAACCATCTCCCCGACCTCGACTCTTGCCGAGGTGTTGAACAATCAACTGCAGTGCTGTTGAATTGTTGCGCTGAGCTGGAGAGATTACAGCATGGCCGTGGGAGAACGGGGCAGTGAAGACAAAATAAATATCACTTTAAGAGTGGATTTTTCAGACGGCCGCCAGCCGCCGTGGTCAAATCCCAATTTAAATTTTCCTTTTATTCAGATGAAATTGTCCTTATTAAGACTCCGTTACCTCTTTGCTCATTTAAAAATTGAATTGGGTATCAGGAATATTGAGCCGTTATTAAATCTACATGATCCACCAGTCCGGCTGAGCTGGTAAGAGGTTCAATGAATTCAGACGACTGATTTGAATTTTAAATGTAATGCGTTCAAACCAACCAAGGCTTGTTAATAAAAAGAGGCATTGGCATTTACATTAGACATTTCTTGTAATGTACTGACATCTAGTGTTTGGAATGTAATAATACATACACAAACTGCTTAACTCGTGCTACAAGTTTATTCATATTTTCTAAATAATATGACTATTTAAAAAGTATCCTGTGAATTGCAGAACAGTAGATAAAGAATTTTGTTTTAATAAATGGCATCAAAAAGTACTCTTAAAAGGATAGTTCACCCCAAAAGGTCTGTCGTCATAGTACAGTCTCGTCAATTCAAACCTTCATGACTTTCTCCTGCAGAACACAAATGATGATATTTTGAAGAATGTTGGTAACCGAACAACGGCGGTAACCCATTGACTTGCATTGCTTTTGTATTCATGGATTGAAGTAAACAGGTACCACTTTTGTTCAGATACCAACATTATAAAAAATATCGTCTTTTGTGTTCACCACAATAAAGTCATAAGGGATTAGAAATGACAAGAGGGTGACTATGATGACAGAACATTCATTTCTGGGTGTCCTATCCCTTTAAAAATTATTAGGTGTTTTGAAGAGTTATGTTTTCATTTGTTGTTTCAAAGTTTTTCCAGTGAGAGATGTGGATGCTCCGGTCAGGGTTTTATATGATTTTATGTTGTGATAGGTGATACTACCAGGCACGGGACTGGTTGAGTTTTAAGGAATAAATATGTACGTATGCCACAGTCAACCACTTAAGATACACAGAAGTGTCCACCATAGAAGGTATGCATTGATGTCACTTTCCCACCGGGACACGCCCCACTTGAGCACCAGGACATGTCCCCCAGAGTGGTAAAACACGGAGGACAATAGGAGAAACAAAGAAACCGGGACTAAAACACGCAATTATTTGCTGAAGTTACAAGCAGCTGGACTCGACGGCGATCTTTACGACTTCCTTATGACTTACAAAGGAATCAGATGTTCCTGGACCCTAAAATGTTGCACGGAATTGCGCTTCCTGATATTGTAAGCAGTCGTTTTGCTTAGTGTTTGTTACTCAGGATGGCGCGCTAGGGCGTGATCATGTGGAGTTCACGGTAAAGTGACGACACGTCCATACCCACTATAGTTTGCCAAGATGGATCCAACGGTCTGTCTGTCTGTCTATATCTACAGTGGTATGCAAAAGTTTGGGCACCCCTCTGAGATTTCATGATAATTTGCTCTACCTTTACAAGAGAAGATCACAGCAACAAGATTTTTTTCCTACAGAGATGTAGACATTTGAGTGTTTTCCAGACCGACATATAATATGTGCAAACGTTTTTGCTCCCTTTTAATCGCATTCATTTGAAAACCAGTACAAAATTGCTTTGATTAGCTCGTGAGACCTTCAATTACAAAGACAGGTGGAACCAATCATGAAATAGACTGTTTAACATAGGTACAGTATTGCTGGCCGTGCTTGTCCTCGGTTCTTTCTTAGGGTGTGGTAACATGAGGGCCTCTAAACAACTCCCCACTGACCTAAAAACTAAGATCATTCATTATTATGAATTAGGAGAAGGGTACACGAAATTATCTGGAAGGTTTGGACTGTCCGTCTCCACAGTCATAAATGTAGTGCAGAAAGGGAAGGCCACAAGAACAGTCCTTGTGAAGGAAAGATGTGGTAGGCCGAAAAAATACAGGAAAGGCACAGGCGAAGGATGGTTAGAAGGGTCACAGACAAGCCACAGACCACCTCCAGAGAACTACAAGAACATCTGGCTGCTGATGGTGTAGCTGTTCATCGTTCCGCAATGCAGCGTACTTTGCACCAGGAAAAGCTCATTGGAAGGGTGATGCTCAAAAAGCCTTTCCTGAGCGTTCGTCACTAGAAGAGTCGTATGAGGTATGCAAAAGCACATCTGGACAAACCAGAAGCATTTTGGAAATAAATACTATGGTCAGATGAGACGAAGATAGAGTTATTTGGTCAGAACAAGAGGAGGTATGCATGGCAAAAAAAACACTGAATTCCATGAGAAGAACTTATTGCCTACTGTGAGATTTGGTGGAGGGTCCATCATGTTATGGGGCTGCATTGCTAGCACAGGTACTGGAAACCTTGATAAAGTTGAGGGCCACATGAATTCCTCTCAGTATAAGCAGATTCTTGACAAGAATGTTCAAGAGTCGGTCACAAAGTTGAAGCTACGCCGGGGTTGGAGTTTTCAGCAGGACGATAATGCTAAGCACGGTTCAAAATCCACCAAGGAAATCATCCAGAAGCACAAGCACAAGTACAATGTTCTGGAATGGCCATCCCAGACCTTAAAATCATTGAAAATGTATGGATTGATTGAAGCAGGCTGTCTACGCACGGAAGCTAAGAAACATGACTGAACGGGAGGTGTTTTGTATGGAGGAATGGGCCAAAATACTACCTGCCAGACTTCAGGGACTTGACTGTGGCTATAGGAGGCGTGCGTCTACATGCTGTTTTTGCAGCAAAAGGAGGCTCTACTAAATATTAATGGGATTCTTTATTTGGGTTGCCCAAATTTATGCACATGCCTATTTTTGTTTAAATGCATATATATATATACACACACTGTATATACGATGTTTGATGTAGGAGGCAGAAGCAGTTCTGAATGTCATTTGTCGGCTGATGTAGCTACAGGTAGCACGTGGAAGAAGATATGAGAAGAAGAGTGACTTTTAGGTTGGTTGAAGAGCAAACCAACCATGACAGTCAGGGTGACCCCGTGCCAGCTCAGAGGCATCCAATCTTGCTCTTGGAGGGTTACTGTTATGCAGACTTTAGCTCCAATTCTAATCACACACACCTGCCTGTAATTTTCGGTTAATCTTATGCTGCTTTCACGTGTCATCTGAATTATCCGAAATAGGAGTTTCAGAGGTGAACATTGCCCCCGAACGCCCTCTGATGTTGCATTTCCCACTGGGAAGTCGGGAAATAATTCTGATTCCCGAAGTGGGCCTCAAAGTTTAAACATGGGAGAAGGATTTCTGACAGATAGGCCTATACTTTATTCGCTTTTTACCAACAGATTAATTGTCTTCTCATTCAATTATTTACATTTATTAATCATCATTTGAAGCATATTGTACCCGCTACAAGAAACAACAGAACCCTGCCCAAAACACAATAGGAATTTTAATGGATTTACAGGAAATTATTTTAGTTTTAATAGAAACTTTAATGTTTATCAGTTTCCGATGGATTATATGGCGGGATATAAAATCCTAAAAAATAAAATATACACACTTTTGTAGTGGTTTTATTGGGAAAAGCTAGTGGTTCATAATGTTTGTAAAGGCCGCCATTAGAAATTCTGTGATGGTTTCTATGTTTTTTTTCAGGAGGGCTATGTTTTATTCAAGGAAAAAATTGCCAGTTTGCAGAGCACCAGTTTACAATGGCTACGACCTATAACGGCTGCACAGCATATTCAGAACGACGCGCAGCTGCATAACCACGCAGTTGTTGAGTTGTGGGCGGTTTAAACATGCAGTAAGCACATTTCTGAGAAATGCTGGTTATATCACCAAAACAAAGAGAAAAATCAAACAAAAACGATTGTATTTGCACATGTATTCTCTTGGTTTTGTTAACGGACAGATCCACAGAACACCATCATAGTCAAGCGGCAGGGGGGCATGTATGCCAATGATGCCTTTTGTAGAAGGATGGTTGGCTGATACATTATCCAAAAGACAAGAGCTCTATTATGATTTAGTTGTATGTTCAGTTTGAGGATAAACTGAATTTATTGAATTGCAATTATGAAATAATTATTTAAGGTATTGAGGCCAGTGAAAGGAACTGCATGTTCTTATAATGCCGAATTTGTTATGTGTTATATCTGAGTGCTAATTCTACCGATGAAAGTGTCATAGTGTTCTGCATCTTAATGTTTTTAAGGATATCTTTGAAGGTCTCTGGGTCGACTGTGTAAATACCAGATTACTAACCACTCCATACATTGATGTGACGAAGACCCCTAGTGTGCCAAAGACCCTCCTAAATGTCATGTCGTACAACTCCAGAGTGATTGAAAATAGAGCTTCACATAATGACATAATAATAAGCTTGCAAATACAAATCTAACCGAGACGATCCTTAATAAACACTGGAATTAAGCGTCAGCATAGTTCATGATGCAAGTCATGACGTAACTGACCAAAAACAGGAGATATACACTTTATTTTTGTGGTCACGTCACATCTTCCGATGACTATAATCACAGGTGTTGTCGTGGCCTTGGCCAGCTGATATGTGCCTATAGTGTTGTTCTACAGGAAGCCACAGAAACTCAAAGCCAGCAGGATGATTTTGGAGGATCTGAGACTCATGAAGTCATGAAAAGAGACGCTCGGTCGCTCGCTATGCAGGTGTGACACGCAACGCTACGTCACTTCTCCTGCGCGCCATCTGCTGGAAGAAAAACGCACCTGCCAGGTGCCTTATTAAACAAATGAAGAGTTAATTTGCAAAGAAACTCCGTTTTTAAATATATCCAAAATCATGTTTTCATTGAGATGGCTGTATTTTTTTAGTTATTATAACGTAATCGAAAATGCAGTTTAATCGATATTAGCCAAATTGGAATGCATGTAAAGTTATCGATTTGTGCAAAATATACTTTTAAAATACAGGAGAACACATTTAATAAGAAACCACCAGGAAGGTTTATATAAACAAAGTATTCATTTACATCAAAACATATGTTGTTTGTGCCGTTAATAGAAAACCTATGTTGCTCTATAAAATCGACAGGGTATTAGGCCTATATTGCTTCAATGTATAAAAAATAGAGCCAAAAACTAATGAATGAATAATGTAGTGAATCTGAGAGTTTGGTTGAGCTTTTTTTATTCATAAACCGGAGGACAACCACGAATACGAGCGCGATATTATATGGTCGCATTTCACCACTGTGTTTGCTAAACATTATGTGTGTAACTTATATAAATTACGAAATATAACGTATTTGCATATTTCAATAAGATGAATAATTGAATGTAGTATAAAATCGTCACGACAGCTCCCGCACGACTAAACGATGCGGTAAACGTCCCTTTGTCGTCAATGTGCCCAAAAATTGCAATAGGACTTTATAGGACTAAAATGTGCTTAAAAATCTTAAATTAGTAAAAAAAATCATAACGAAACGTCAGCCAGGGGTCCGTCAGCCTTAGGTTTATTAAACCGATCAAAGATTTAAGGCAACTGACAGAAAACTGAATTCGACGCTGTTGAGGACAATAGACTCGACTTTTAATAGTAAGATCATTAAACATGTTTCTGTCCAACAACATCGATGTGCTTGAGCACCTGCCTCTTTGGCCCCTTATCCCCAAAGTGCCCTTTTGTCAATGCAAAAAATCAAATTAATATAAAAGTAAAATAAAAATGTGTGAAGGCCTGCCCAATCTAACTATTAATCAAATTAACTTATAAAATTTTAGCAGTAAATAAAATGACCTCCAAGATGACCTTTCACCTGACGACCTCATCCGGAAGTTCGGGACGATCCGATCACGTTTAGTATAGACACGCGGCTGCTGGCTTAGCGGATTCGGAACGGTCTGCTTGTTTACTTATTTTATTGTTATTATTATAAGCAGTAGTAGTATTAATATTTTACAAGAGCGGCTTGTTTATATAGCGGTGTGTGTGCATCCTGCCCTAAACTGAACTGAAGTGACGTTAGCTGGTGGCAGCTTGTCTTACTTCTACACGCAGCCATTTAAACAAAAGTCCTGTTTGGGGGAGAAAAAATTCCCGGTCTTCGAGGGGGTTGGTGTTTCTATGTTATGTGATTTGTAACGTTACTATTATTATACAGTAGCCTATTTATTTAAGCGTGTACACTGTCAGAATCGGGTAAGAATAACACATGTATCCTACCATTTGTTTTCATTGCGAAGGTATTCAATTTTACCCTACAACAACAATGGTTGTTAGTATTGGTAATATTTATTACTATATTGCAGTGTATCGGATGTTTTGCATCAATACGGTAAGGTGGATTTATTATCGATTAGGTGCAAGAGTCGTGGTGAGGGTTAGAAATAGTGAATTGTGCCTTGTTCCTAGATGGACAGAGAGGGGAAAGTAGATCAGATGATGAGATGGAGACAGAGACTGTAGAGAAATAGGGAAATGTTGAGCCACAAGCAACAGACACACGGCAGGATGAAGCAAGCCAGGAAAAAGAGACAGAAGCCAGAGGGGCTATTCTCAAACCTACTTGAACACCCAACTGACCCTGCCCACATCATACAATTCAATATTAAGTACGATGATATCTTCATTCAAATGTGTTATTTATTGGACCCTTCCAACTAGTCATATCTTTTCCAAAGAATGTAGAGGAAGGAAAACAAGGCACATCTAGTTTTCCCAACATGACTGAGCTGCTGAAGACATATGGCACACTTCCAGTGGATATTGGGTATCTTCTTTACCTTGCAGGTCTTGGTGTGCCGCAGCCGCTGTAAGAAACGTAAGCAATCACCATTGGCGACAACTGCAGCACTACAGTAGGTCAGTCAAAGTGAGCCAGTTCCACACATTTTCAGCAATCTGTACATCTTGTCATGGTCACATAACAGTTGTTTAATCCGCTAACATATGTCCCATGTTTGTTTTAATGTCTATTGTCACAGATGACCTCCAGCAGTATCAGCAGCAACATCCCCAGCAAACCCCTCAAAATCAGCTGCTCCCTGTAAGTTATGTCCCACAGTGTTTTTAAGCCTGTTGCCTACAATCTTAAAAAAGAAAATGTCAGGGGCCACGTTCATTTTGTAATAGTAACCATGTCCTACACAGCTGTTCTTTATTAATCTGTATAACAGAGAGAAAAAAGCCTACGGCTGGAACAACTTAATACACGTCGATTTCTAATCTCAGAGCTATTAATAGATAATAATAAACATTGAAGTAGTGTTTTCTGTTTCTTTTTCATCCCTGTTTAACACCTTGTTCTATGTGCCTCTTTTTTTTTACTTGAGCACCTGTCCCCCTAAAGATCGCTGCATGGCCCTGCCGCACGAAGCTTCACGATGACCCCGAGACCGAAAACATGCGCTTGGAGGCGAAGATCGAGCGGCAGCAGACGTGCGGGAAGTCATCGTTTCCAGCTCCCTGTGCCCAACCTCGGCTGTGATACTGAAGAGCCCATGGATTGGACTGACAGCAGTGGAGCAACACGGATGAGCACCTTGACGTCCACCGACAGGACCTCAAATGCTTCAGCGTCCAGAGGCATTCTGAGACCCCGTCACTATATATACAGGAGCACCGTGATGTCCACTAAGATCAGGTCAACTGGTTCATCATCCAGAGGGATTTTAAGATGTACATTAGCTCGCAAGAGCCCGAGGACATGGATGTTGGATTGAACAGACAGCAGTGGAGGAACACAGCCGAGTGCCTGATGTCCACCACAACCAGTCAAATGCCTCATCGACCAGAAGACTATGAAACGGAGCAAAGCACCTTGATGTCCACCACCTCCATCAAGTCAAATGCTTTCATCGTCCAGAACGATTTTAAGATGTAGCCCAGTTCATAAGAGCCCAAAAACCTGGCGCATGGATAGGACGGACAGCAGTGGAGGAACACGACTGAACACCACTCCACCGACATCAAGCCAAATGCTTCAGAGCGATTTTAGGACGATGTAACTTCCTTTATGGAGGTCAAGACGCTATGTGTCATTTCCGAATGCGTGCGCCAATAAGGTGCCTCGGATCCCTTACTGAGAAACTCAAGCTACGGCCTGACCTGACCTGACCTGAAGATACCAGACCTATGGAAAACAGCCTCCGCCTCTACACTTGATATTGTGAAGCAGCATGTGGAAAACTCCATAAAAAGATCCCACTCCCTCAAACTGCACTCAGATAATCTATTAGAATAATTATAATGTGCATAAAGCATAAAATACTCATATATCAGATGTCAGTTTAACAATGTGCATTTTATATTTCATTATTTCAATTCCAATTCTGCCCCAGATTTGAGACCCCCGAACTCTCCTGTTGCAAGATGACAAGCAGGTCCACCCATCTTTTATATGAAAGAGTATCTCACCAGCATCCTTTTTTTGAATATTCAGAAAAACACAAGTTGTCTTTAAAACCTGACAGACCGACTTACAGAAACAGATCTAAAACAGCCGTCTGGTAGCATTGACCAAATCACACATTGTTTCTAAACAACGCACAGGTTTGATTCAATTACAAAATACAGGTTTCCCCTCAAATGAGATTGTGGAACATAATCACAAGAAAGTTTCAGGTTTCAGGTCTGGATCTTTTGTTTTCCGACACTTAAATTTTTGCAATTTTACGTGTTTAACACATGCTTATGAGACACAAAAGCCACAGAAAAATACATATTCGCGCCATATGACCCCTTTAAAGTTCCCTCTGTTTTTAAACCGAACATTTATGGAATGGAGGTTTTCAATCTTTGAGAAACTATATACATTTTTTATTTATAAAGAAATTTTATATATAAACTATAAAAATACATCAAATAAATAGACTAAAATTCAAATGGTTACCAGCCTAAAATATCCTACCGGCCTATTATCATACCTACATTATCTTATCTGTGTGTTGGATTTTATCATGCTTTTCTCTGTTCCTTAGGTGCAGAAATATTACATCTAACCTCCACTGGATGGCAGTGTCACCCAAGCCAAAAGTCAGCCGGCTGTCTTAAAATCACAGAAGGCATCAACAGAGCATCAGTTCTCATTAGAAAACGGATGGTACATGTTATGTAAAAGCCCACTTTGAGATCGAACCTATTGTAGAAAGCTCACGTGTCAAAAGGATAAAAACGTAGTCGAGACAAATGTCTGTGTTTGTTTGCAACAAATATTTAAAGTCGACAAGCTGACATCTTGATGTTTTGGGTAGGCCTACTTAAGTGTCGGCATCGAAGTGCATCACAGACAGTGTGTTCACCTTTTTATTTTTATCATCAGTTCATATTCTTTGGAAATTGTCAATTGAAGTATGTGGGCTGAAGAGGGATGCCACTCATTAAGATTTGTGTCAGCAAGTAAAATGGCTCATGATGCTTCGCAGGTGGTAGGCAAGCTCAGGAAGCTCTGCACATAAAGATGGGTGGGGACCGGCCCTGATCCCTGCGATTGGATAATCCAATTCATTACATCAATTAAATCAACTCGGAGAAAAGGGGACGACTGAATTTGGGATGATCCTTGTAAAACCGGGAAGGGTCATGAAAGGGGGCTACAGCTGAGAGACCAAGAGTATACCAGTCAATCGCATACGGTACAGTGTGTAATGTATTATTTCAACATATTTATGTTATGATACCATCATTTACATTTTATCCAAAGCGATTTACATTTCATTATACTATGCATTTTTTGTTTCTAAGTACGGATCTAACCCACGACCTCGGCATAGCTAGTGCCATGCTCTTACCATTGAGCTACAGGAAAGCTAATGTGTACTTTCACAGGAGCGTCACTAGAACCCGTCTAGGTTTTTCAAATAAGGTTACATAAATATTCTATGTAAAACAGGCTGATTCACAGCGCTGAACATCATTATTAAAAAATGCTGTTGGAGAAGCTGCACTTGCGCATCACTTTGGAAAAGTATTTCTTTGTAGTGTGTTCAAAGTCGCACAAAGTAAAGGGAAAACTTCAAAAAGCCATTACACAGAGAAAGTGAGGCGTAATTATCGAAATATTACATATGCATTCAAATACAATACGAACACTCGTGTTCTCCTGGATTTAAACCTTGTTAAAATACTCAAAACAGCACTAACTGTACACGAGAACTTATAAGTGATGGTTAACTTCCACAAAATCATTATAACTCGGGATGCTTGTTTAAGAAAGCAATTACTGCACATACTTCAAAATACAGTGCATATCTAACATCATGTGTGCTGTGGACTCCCTATGTCATGGTAGTGATTTAAAAGTTTTCAAGTTTTTAAAGAGAATATAAAAGGGGTTAAAACGAATTTAAATGAACTGAAAGAAGTTATTGAGCCATCTCTAGAGATAATGATATACTATAAACAAAGATAACATTAACAAGATGCGCCACTGCCATTACAATGAATGCAACGCTCAATATGGCCGCTCTAGCGAAGAAAGCCCCGCCTTCCAGTAGAACGATCCAATCGTCAATCGATAACGGCAATTTCCTAGGGCTGAGCTTATGTGAGGCGCTGAAGCGACCTCGAAAGAAATTATTTTTAACGCAATTTAAGCTTAGCAAACTAAATATATGCTACAGTCCATATCAGGTTTAATCATTGATTGGAAATATGCTATTAAATTGTGATTTTTGGCAAAGATTTGAGCAAATATCACCACTCAAGTAGATAGGACTGGTGACTGATGACGTAAAGAACTGCCCGGAGGTGTTGCATGGCTGCCGAGTGGCACGACTTCCGTAAACAGACTTCGACGTAAATAACACTTGAAGCCGGTTCTATTTACATGGGCCAGTAAACGACCAACCAGGTCGTCTTAGGTTGTGTTACCAGTCACATCTAAAACCCAACTGCAATACCTAACATTCTGTAAAAAACGACAAAATATAATTCGACAATAAGATTGAAAACTAACCACTCAACTTTTTCCGTAGTCAAGATGCTGGGGTGTGTATGATAAAAATGGGAAAAGAAATGAACACTGAAGCCGTAGAGTTTACTTTGCGCTTTATCTCATCCCAAGGAAATTTCTTAGTAAAGATACTCAACCAAAATCCGGACAAATGCAGTCGTTTATTCTTATAGTCCAGAAGAGAAGCTCAAATGTGTTCCTATTTAAACTGAGAACGGCCATGAGCAGGAAACAATTGATTGTGAACAGATCACAGCATCAAGAACACTTAAGCTATTGAAGTTATTGCATCTTTTCAAGAATTTGAAATGGAAAGAGAGAAATAGGGGCCTACAGGTCAGACATAAACACAACAATGATCTGTCAAGGTGAAAGTGCTTGTGGTATGCGCGGAATCAACACGCATAGTTTCGAATTGATCAGATGTCCGTTTGATGTGCACGCTGACTGATTGGAATGGTGTCAGTCACGTTGCGAGCATCTGATCGAGACCTGATGGCTAAGTGAGGCGTGACGACGCCACATTTTGGACTAGTGAACGTGTGTTTACCTACAATATTCTTCAATGGATCCACCAGCGGTGGAAATCAAAAGACTTCCAGTGCCCATCCGCCTGGCGACAGCCAGTCTCGTGACACCACAGCGGCAAGCAGTGGGGGGACGAGGGGAGAAGTGGTACAGAGAGAAGAGATTAAACGGAATGATAAAAGAAGGAATTGGGGAGAGAGAGAGAAAGCTGATAAGCAAAGAGAGAGTTGTGGAGAGAGGTAATTCATCGATGCGCTGAAACAGGAGACAGCGTCCGGGGATGGGCAGACAGTTCCATTTTTACTTTGTTATTATCAGAAAACATTTATTACTCCTGACCACTTCCCCAAGCTCACCCAAATGAATACAGTTTGCTTGAGAGATGAAACCCCAGGTCTGTTGAAAGAGCAGGCCAGAGAGAAAACAGCGTGTTGTTGGTAAAAAAACGTTAAACTGACTGTAGACGGCCAGTGGGCGACCGCAGTCTTGAGCTTAGCGTGCTCCCTAAGACGTTATCGGGATCTGACATGAAGATCTCGGAGCATCTGAGGCGTTCGTATCAGAAGCCTCTACAACTCATGCCGTGGCCTCCACCATCAATCACTTGCTGCTAATACCATAAACAGAGCTAGCAAAGCTAACCAAGCTAGCACGGTCATTCTGGTAACACAAAACAAGGCCTAACAAACACTTATGTAACCAAGAACCTTCAAGTCTACCTTAACATTAAACTTAACAATAAATAAATGCTATTAGCCTAAGGAAAGTGTAGTTTCACTACAAATATCAGAATTAAACTATAGTTGCGGTAGTAAAATTATGGTTCATTTTCGTGAGACTTAGTCTGTAAAATAAATTCCTTTGTTTTTATTTCTATTAAAAAGTAATACCGGCTTTATTGCGGTTTCTCATTGAGCCACTTCTTGAGGACATCTCCTTATTTACTTCCATCTCGCTCGATTTCTTTTCGTACAGTGGTGTGTTTTTACGTCTACCATTTGAGAAAACTGTAGTGCAAACAAGGTATATTTTCTACGGTCTTCCATATACCTCCATACAAGATTACCCTACCATTCTTCCCATGCACATTCTGAACCCAGAGTCTATATACTTGCCTTGCAAAAACGTAGCATGGTAATCATAATTACTTTCTTTTTTGAAGCTGACGTTGGACTTTGATTTTCACCTTGGGACGATAGAAAAGGCTGAAATCAACTTTCTTTTGAAGCAAGGACATGAACCATATCATCGAACCGGAATATCAGAATATAAAGAGACTTGGGGGCTATTATGACTTGGACGTGTCACCACCCAAAATATGTTAGAAACCATGCAGCAATGTCCTTGCAACCCTCAAAATAATGCAAAGATTTTACAGTATCAACTATATAGTAAACTTGACTGTATGATATAATTAACATCACTGTATGAAACTGACTATGCACAGAAATGAACTTGAATTTATTAGCAAATAGCTAACTTTTTCAAACCCTACAAATCTCTTAAAAAATACAAAAAGCTACGACTTATAGCATACACGGAGTGGAATGTTTATCATTTGGACACGGAGCAAAAAGACGCATTAGAGGGAAATATTAAAAACAAAAAGAAAACAACCGGAACAGAATTATGCGAGGCGTGTTCATTTATTATTGATGCGTGATGAATAGCCGGGTCTCCGGTGCACCATATTGAGTTTCACTGCCTCTTTGCTGCCTTTAAATATTCTTCTAGACAGAGAGCTTCAAAGTTAACTTCAATTACAGACGTGATTAGATCTACACAAGCCTCCATTAGCGGATATTTAAGCTTCAGGCCCAGAAAGCCCTCAACGCGGACTGGGTCAAACACAAGAATACGCCATATTGATTTACTTACCAGTCGTGTTTTTTTTTCTGGGTTTTTGTCTATTAAATAAGTATTCTATCAGGGTTTCCCTCTGTAAGAAATGTAAACTGACTGCTTGTTTCTGATTGTTTGAGATTTCTGATTGTCAGAGGTTTCGCTACGTCCTATATTTGTGGTGGAGCCGTGGACAGAGTTGTCATACAAATTTCCAAAAGGACGGACATGCTGATGTCATGATGTTCTGTAGGCCTATTGATAATATGTGTCACTTAACCGTGATCTTATAATGATGATTTTAATTACATTTTGATTCATAAGGCCATAAGCATGAGTCTGCCGCCGTCTACATTAGTCGTCCGGTGACGACTGAAGTCAAAGTGTAAAGTCTTTAATAGATCACTTTTATTGACAAAATGTCAAATATTGCATGAGAATAGGCATCAACGTTTTAAACCCTCAAAAGCAGAGACTTTTAGAATTGCTCAATTTGTATTGGAGTTCTCATGGGATTTCGTAACTATTTTACGAGGCGGCTTATTCGTATCTTATTTATACGCTTTATTACGATTTGCTTTCATGCTATTGACTTATCGTTCGACCACTAGTCAGGAGTCAGGACATCATTTGCGTACAGTTCATGCGTGATGGTCATGATCACGTGTGATTTACAGCTCAGTTGATTTTCCTTTTATAGAGCATTTTATTAGACACAAATGTAGATACCGACGTCAAGATGAGTTTCCAGCGGGATAGCAAATGTACAAACTGTATATTATCATATATCTGCTTTGAGTTGCAAACTAAAAAACATTGGGTCAAAAATAGACAAACCCAACCGTTGGGTAAAATTATCAGCTGGAAACACATCTCTTCCGTCAGCACCTGACCGATTATCTCTTTTCTACCCTTTCTATCCTTAAAGAAAAAACGTAGCTTTGTAAACTGTAGTAAGCTATTAACTGTGCTTATGCTTTTTGTTGTCCTTACCAATTGCTTCCATTGTTTACCTCATTTGTAAATCTCTTTGGATAAAAGTGTAAATGCAAATTAACCCGTCAAATGGTTTATATTTGACCCGACAATGGGTTAAAGCGACCCATTTTGGATTGAAACAACCAACATAATTTAATTCATAACCCAATGTTTTTTATAGTGTGATTAGCATCCAGATTAGCTATAACTGACATGAACTAATAGCCACAAATATCCAATTTTATAATAAAAAGTGTGCAGAATAAGGTTGCCCCAACAAGGCAGGCCCTCAAGGAAGCCAATCCAATGGGAGACAACAGGAAGGAAACGGAGATGGTGAGAAAAGAAGACGGAGAGCGAGAGAAGGGGAGATGGAGGAAGAGAGAAGGGGAACGAGATTAAAAAAGGGAGGGAGAGAGGCAGAGGGCTGCTGAAGCGGGAGAGGAGGGGAAGATATATGAGCGTCCTGAATGATTGTGACAAGCATAGACCATATCAGCCACTGTTTGTTTGCACACCACCTCTCTCGCTCTCTATCCCCCCACATCACATTAAAGCAACCTGTCTCACTCTCTCTGTCTCTCTCTCCCCATCTCATCACCTGACACACAGCCAGATGTTATAGACCGATAAAGCCCCTTCCCTTCACAACCGGTACCTACACACATTTATAAAGCATTAATAAGGTCACACACACTCATGATCAACCGATCGAGCCCAGAATCAAATGCATTATGATGCTTCAGCCATTTATTAAATAGGGGAAAAGATGTGACCAGTATAGAATAGTGACTAACTAAAGTAGTGACGCTACTTACGATAACATTTCCTCTAGTACTGGGACTGTAAAAAAAGTTTGTCAAAAGAACATAAATCAGCTGGAGTGATAGAAATATCCTGTTATTTTACAGGAAACAAAACATTTTACAGTATATGAGGATATATATGAGAAATCGTTTTTAAAAAATCCTGTTAAAAGAATGACATTTTCTGGCAGCTGGGGCTCAAGAAAGAAACTGTAAAATAACAGTTTTCCACTGTTAAGTATACACGTTTTACCGTTTTCTTGTATATTTGCGGTATTTTTCTGTAATTTTACTGTTTTTTGAGCGCATTTCAAAAATACATGAAAATTCTGTAAAGAAAAGTAAAATTCTGTTGTTTTTTGACAATATATGTCAAAATAACAGAAGTTTTTGTAAAATTACATTTTTACTTTTAATTTTTTGTAAGCTTTACGTACTTTCAATGAGTAGCTTGTAGTTTGGAGGGTACAGTTTCAATGTCGCCCCAACACAGGGCAATATGAGCAGAAAAGGTAGAAAAAACTGAATTGGGAGAGATATTGCATTCAAAGCGAGCAAGCAAAGACGGGACCATCGCACAAGAAAACTTGTATAGGAAACTATATAAATGGGTTCAACCGTGAGCTTCCTGGCTCTTCAATCATTTTTCTTTGTCATAATCGGTTTATTCCATAACTGCTTCTCCTCACATCATCATTAGTCGCTGATAATGACATTATTCAATAGGGGAAGGAGAATTATGCTGTCGCCGCGCTATCAGATGAGTTTTTTTCTCTGTTCACGGCCATTTCCGCGGGCCTCTCATGCTACGCTTTCAACCGATAGAGCTTGTTTGCGATAGTAATTACAATTTAATGACCGCCATGTCCGTTGCTGTTATTGCTGGAAAATAACGTCATTATATCACTTTTTCATGCATTTGCCACCGAGTGGGTGTGTTCCGTAAATACTGCGGAATAAATTGGAGCGTCTGAAAATAAGTGAACTTGATTCGATTGAAACTCTTGATTAGATTGTGACGTCACAATGCAAGTGCTTCTAGGTGGGTTGGCCGTAACTGTGGCAGTGGAGCAGGATATTTGCAAGTACATCAAGTTTGATAAAGCTTTAAGATGAAGGAACGGCAATACTGGCAAATTTTTTTTGGATTGTTTTGCTTGAAAGTATTTCGCCATTTTTGCAAATAAGGGCACTCTAAGGTGATACGCAATCCTATCCTGGCATCACAAGGAAGGATCTTTTGCAGCACTTTTATTCTTAAGAGTGTGGACAAATAACATCTTTGGAACATGACATCTTTTCTTACCTACCATGCAAATATATATATATTTTTTGATAATTGGAGGTAATATTCCTGCCATTCACAAAAGAAGGTGTGAAGAACAGTGAGCGTTGCTTGCCTCAGCCAGCACCAGTAATGATAAAATGAGACATGGTTGCATGCATTTTGTTTAAACTTACATCATCACATGAAAGAGCAGCGTCCTCGCTATATCCAGATAAAAACAAGATGAGATTTGAAATATCAGGACTGGTGAAGATCAGGGTACAAGCTATATGGATCAAAACATGACAAAGGATTAAGACGAACCCTCTTTACACAACACCGACGCTAATGGCCGAAACGCGCAAACGCCACAAACACGCGAGTCTCACTGAACAACGCACATACGTTAAACCTTTAGAAGACATTTTGCGCGTCCCAATCAATGCGACAAAGATGATAACAAGGCCCCAGCTCTCCTCTATCGGCCAAAGTCATCAGCAAAATTTTCTACAGAGACTCGGGGGGGGACACACATGCCACGGCGCAGCGTGACAAATACGGCAGGGGGTGCGTCAAGAAGATAAGCTCTAAATAATGCCACTCTGACACGAGAGAGAGAGAATGGGCAGATGAGGCCAAGCCATGCCATTCTGACAACACAGAGACGTTTCGGGCCCGTTAAATGTATTAAAACGCTTAATGCAGGCATGCAGATGGAATCCGTGGGGGAATCGGGGGCGTACGGTGTTTTATCCCATCTTCCGATGGCCTTTTTTGTTTTCCGTAGGCAATTAACTGCGGAGTGAACGGCAGAGGAGAATCGGAGTGACAGTGTGAAGAGAACATACCTGTCAAAAAGGCCCTATGGAGAAAAGATAGGGTGGAAGAGAGACCGGTTCTGCTCGCATGTGTCCCAAGAGAGTGAGAAGGATAGATAAATATGGACCAGATAAAAGGTGTTTATTGGATTAGGAGTAGGGATCCACAATGCCAGTATTGTTTAGGATGCGCTAAGTGCGCGTGTGTGTTTCCCCCTTTGATGTTCTGTTTAGTCTGACACGTCGCCATGCTGGGATAAACTGGAACTTTGTTCACACATACAAGCATGACAAAACTATCCCGCCGAAGTTAAACGCACAATCGTCTTCGTGGAAATCTAGCGGCTAGGGAATATCAGAAAACATTCTACATGACGCTTCAAACTCGACACCCGAATCAAAGCTCCGTAGACTTCTGTTGTTTTTGTATATTGTACATATGACTTATAAAGACGAATACGAAAAACACTGTATACTAAAGTCAGATAGATTTGCATCGTTCCATAAAGGTTTAAAGGGATAGTTCACCCAAACTTAAAAATTCTAAGGCATTGTAGGAAAAATTATAGCGGTAGTCAAAAGTTTCCCAAAGCGGTTTGCTGTCCTTATTCAAAATATCTTATTTTGTGTTCAATAATAAGTCCTTTTTTCCTACTATGGTAGTCAATGGGGTCCAGGAACGGTATGGTTTTTAGGCATTCATCCAAATATCTTTTTCTGAGTTCAACCAAACAAAGAAACGTATACAGGTTTGAAACAACTACATTTTTGGGTAACTATCCCTTTAAACTGTTTAAAAATAGGATATTCGTTGAATTCATTGTTTTATAATTATAATATATGTTATATATTCGTCCATTTCACCATTCTTATCAGCAACATCATCACCAGCACATTTTATGAGATATTATGATTGTGTTTTATTCTTCTCTCAGATTCTCTTAGAACTTTCACTTTAAAAATGTGACAAATAATTTGATACAAAATTGAATCACACATTCAAACTATGATAAAAGGGCCACTATTTATGATTATTATATGATTATCTGTTGTGCGAACATTATCCTGTGGCAAAAACATGCTGTGGTGTTTGTGCATAACAGGAAGGAAGGATGTGATGATGGCATCCAAAAACTTACACATCAGGTAATGACTTTGCGTTTTTGGAGAATGTTTTTGTAAATTCTTTCCAACGATCTCTGCCATCTTATTAAAGAAAATGTTTAAACTATTTCTACATGAGAGTCATTTCCAATGAAATGTGTGCGTTTCTTAAGTGCCCATATGATTCAGAGACATACCATGCGTCTCACCCAAATATTATTATATTTGTGCTTTCGTATAAAAGCATATATTTAAAAGTAGAAATATGTAATCTATGATTTGTGATTTTCCCACCACACAATAAAACATGATTCTCTCTCTCTCTCTCTCTCTCTCTCTCTCTCTATAAACATGTTGTGGGTAATGGCAGGTTAGACATCCTCTCACACCCTGTGTTTCTGTCAAAGAGTCACCGTGTCCTTCTGAGTCACAAATTCCTTTTAAACAGCTAAAAACCGATCTGAGAGATATCAACGGGACGGATCAGACGCAAACAAGAGGAAAAGCAAAAGACATAAACACAATAAACCCAAGTAATCTATCTCTTGTCCCAATCTGCTTTGGCAGAGAGTGAGGATCTCTAATGCCAGAACAGTCCAACACCAAACACAAAAAATCCTTATCACATCTTACCGCACAGATTAAACACAACCTTGTCGCATCGTGTTCAGATACCGCTCTGCCGCCACTGGCTATGAGGAGTCTGTGTGTGTTAAGACGTCGGCGTATTCGTGGTTAACTGTCTTAATATTTGATACATAAGAACGAAGTACATTTAGAAGAAAGTTAAACGGCTTGCATCCAAATGTGAACGGGTGTACAAAGTATTTTTTTCTTTGATTTTGTTTTCTACAGGCCAATAGAAGGATACACAGAACATGTTATGTCTTTATCTTATGTTGTTATGTCATGGCAAGTTACAAAGCTGGTTTCAATTGACGTACTGTTGAAATCTTCGATATTTCATGAATCTTAAACTTGCAAAGTCCCAACTCCAAAATGTGTTCGAATATGATTTGTAGTTGGGTTTTAGAGGACGGGGGTAAGAACTGAAGGGAGAGAGAGTGGAAACGAAGAGAGAATAACCCACTGAAAAACCTACTGGAACCGCAATCTCCTTTCCCACCCGACTGTGTGCGTGTGTGATTTACCAACAAAGACAAGCGTACCGGCCCGGCCAGGCCCAGATACACCTACACCCACACATACACAACTTCACAGGACTTCCCCAACACGCGTGGAATCCTTAAACCCACAAAAACAGGAATAGCCGACGGGCACGCTCACATACAGACCCCTAAAGCACCATCATCCTCTATGACAATGCAATCACCACACCAGCGACAACTTTAGAGCAGATAGACCAACACGCTTCACACACTGTAACTCTATTGCAGGAACATTTTAAAAACATATTGCAACAAATACTGGATTTTGGTCATCCGGCACATGCATGTTGCTCCCAGAATACCTCTTTTGCATGCAAAGCCCACATCAGACACCGACAGCACAGTAATATACCCAAAAGCAAAATGCACACGGATGCATACTGTATTATTGTGTCCTTGATTCAAGTTGCGTATTATTTGTGATAATCTCTTACGGTCCTTGAGGATTACAGATGAATGTATTGCTAATTCGCAATAATCCTCCCCTCAATACATCACTGTATGCCATATGACCTCAAAGGGTCATTCCCGTTCACAATGATCTTGATGCTAAAGGGTCCTTGGTCTGTTATTTCCCTTTGCTTTCATTTTACGACCTAGTATCTTAAAACCCACTCTTCATATTTTTCGCCCAACATTTTTCACAGCTTCATCTCCCTTTTGCTCTGGGGTCTTAGATCGGGACATATCTTTCCTGGTCCCTCAATAACATACAACAAAACACAAGGGTCCACTGATAAAAGCACACAAACAGAGATAGCAGAGATTTATGAGTTTATCCGCCTCCTTTCGCCCCGAGCTTAATCATTTCTTTTGTTCCTCTCAAGTTTTCGGGAATGTTGCAGCTTTGCAAAAACATTGGCTTTGAATTTCACAACTGTTTTGCGGGTTTAAATATACTGTGTTATACAATAAAGTGAGTTATAATTATAGAAATAAATCGTACATGTGCCCTTTGGCAAATCAAACTGTAAATATTACATTGTTTTATATTATTAATATGTATGTTTGCCATATACATTTCTATGATATATGTATCTATTGTTTTTTCTATACTTTTGCAATCACACCATAGGACAAATTTGTATATTAGTATGTCAACTACTATAACATAATATAATAATTATATCACAAACACAAATAATCTTTAATTTGATGACAAAGCTTTTTTTGTATGTACGTCATCTTGGTGCAACTCTGTACCTCTTACACAGACTTCCCATTTTCCTCCATTATTTTTAAAAAGTTTAACAGTTTGTCAGGCAGACAAACGCACATTTTCTAAACTACGGCCAAACTATAGTGCAATTCTAAATAAGTTTGTAAAAATCAAACGCCTCTCGTTTTTATGATATGATCCTGCCAGAAGAACTTATCATGTCATCATCTTTAACATAAGAAAGAAAGACATTGCACCTGAAAAACATGTTAAACCAAATAACAAGTTGTCAAACACAAGACAAAAAGTGTACACTTTAAGCCGTTTCTTTAGTCGTAGTCTTAGAAATAATAGCTTACACTTAGACATGCAAAGGACAAGTTTGCACGTTCAACACTCTAGAAACGGCATAAAAGTTTTCCAAGCTGCTCTGTATTTCGCAAAATCCTGCATATAAATTACCGAAACATCTGCGGAGTGGACTGTAAACGAGTGCTTCATATACACAAGCAAAAACTTGCAAATTGTTCATGGCCAAATACCCATGATGCAGTGAAGTATCAGAGCTGTCGCATACGCTCAGCGCTGACCGTAACAGCGTTTGTTAGCGCGGCAACGATTCGCTCTCGGAGGCATCAGCCCCACACCAGTTATCGGGGCCTAGCACAACTCTCATCGCCACACCAGCATGAGGGAAAGTTAGGCACTGCAGAGGATTGTGGGGATCGACATTTGTCCGCCGTCTTTTGCTGTCACTCATCATTATGGCCACCACCATCAATGTAAGGCGTGGATGTGTGTGAGTGCGAGTATACGTGTCCGATGTGCCAAAGAAGAAATCGCTCGCTGAATGTGTGGTCTTGGTGCAATTGGCTTTACTATATCCTTTACACACACAGATACACACAAAAACACGCTTTTTTTGCCCCATCTCTACAGGCTGTTTACGGAAGCTTCGGCACTAAGTAGCATTTAGCGCTGAACGCTAACGTTGTAGACGGTGAGGGGGCGGCACTAGAGCCCGAAGGCATTGCAGTCTTTTATGTCTATGAGAAATCAGACGTAGGTTGAAGAAATGGGGGGTTTATGTCAACGTAAAATGGCCTCTAACCACCCAGTCGAAAACAAAACTCTCTTTTCTGGACCACCAACGAGACCAACACCCTGCGTGATTTCCTTCGCACTGTACTCTTTAATCGGTGTTAACCAGATTACCGGCGTCAAAGACTAGAAATGTTGACGGCGCAACAACTCCAAGCCCTGTGGCGAAATCCCCATTGCAATGCAAGAAATAAAGGTTTCATAAACACAAAGAAAGAAATGAAAGCTGAAATATGCACTAATGCTTCGACAATCGCACAAATACAAAGACCAAGGCTAGCGGTTCCATAAGAACAAAGAAACTTGGAATTGATATGTTCAGACTAACATGTAAATAACATCTCGTCTCATGACCAT
This sequence comes from Barbatula barbatula, assembly GCF_947034865.1. NCBI lineage: Eukaryota > Metazoa > Chordata > Actinopteri > Cypriniformes > Nemacheilidae > Barbatula > Barbatula barbatula. Next base: position 25,593,322 of record NC_136768.1, on the reverse strand, counting down.
TCGGCAGACAAGACCGTCCCAGCATATTGTGAAAAAAAGCACAGAGGAGCTTGAGTTGACTGCGGAATTGAAACAATAAAGATAGATTGGTGATTTTACATCTTGTGGGTTTGGAAAAAGATACATGAACAAATAAAAGGGCAGAGTGGGATATGAAAGTCAGACAGAGTGGGTGTGTTTACTCATTGGGTTTGAAGTGTGGCCCCCAAAGTGCGAAACTGCGGTCTACTAGACGATCGATGGCCTACACATTGACATTGTTCTCACAAACAAGCATCTAAACTCGAAACACAACCAAGTGATGGGTGGGACACAAATGGACACCATACATGTGACACAAATCTACCATTCGTAACTTTAAGCTTTAATGTATGTATTTGAGTAACACAGGATAATCAGCATAAAAATATTATATGGGGCTTCATTTCAGTCAATGGCAATGGTTTGGGTTATGAAAAGTGAGTATACCAATATGGAGTTTCTTGCCTTTACCCAGTTTTAAAAAGGTGTGACAATGAATCAGTTTCACTCTCAAGAGAATCTCAACTTGGCCAAACTTCAAATCATTCATTATTCACGATCATTATTTATTAAATAATATTTACCATATTTTAATTGTCTTTACAGCCTTCTTCAAATCAAACAAAAATAGCGTCACGATAGTACTGTACGTTTTGAAGCAAGTTCATGAATAACATTCACTGTAGAATCCTTAAAGCGAAAGTTCACTCAAAAAAGTCATCATTTACTCGCCCTCTTGTCATTTCAAACCTGTATGACTGACTTTCTTCCGCAAAACACCAAAGAAGCGATTTAATAAAAGTTGACTTTTTTAATGGACACAACCAACGGAAGTGACCAAACTTCTTCAAAATAAATATTTTGTGTATTCTGCGGAAAGAAGGAAGTCATACAGGTTTGACTAAGGTCATGCACTGTAATTGTACTGAAACACAAACGTTTTATAATGTTACTATAACAAGTAATATTCACCTTTGGACAAAATCTTTTCTTTTTATTTAAATATATTATTAAATGCATAAACATGTTGTGGCGTTGTGTGAACTGATGTTCAGCTTTAAGAATTTAAGGGGGCTTGGCAAAAATAGGCGTTAAAGGCAAATATCGTCCAAATATAATGGAAGACCTGGAAACCACAACTTCCCAAAGATAAATATGGTTGATGGTAATTGTTTAAAAATGAAATGTTAAGATTGTTTTACAAGAAAAACCTCCATTCCATAGAGCTATAGGTCAAATTCTGATGAAAAGAGGAGAGTCTCGACGGACCAAACCGAGTCTGCCAAAATAAACCCTCGCAAAATTCAGGAAAGAGCCCCCTTTTCCACAGGAAATCAAACTGCCTGTCAACCAGTCGCCCCTGACATCCCCTGCCCCGTCTCCCAGGTTACCGCGTATTGTTTACTCACTCTGAAGGGGTCAAAGGTCATACAGACCAAATCTATTTCCTCTTTCGTTTCATTCTTTCTTCCCCCGAGCCAGGGAGGAATAAAAGCGAAGGGCGAGCAGGGGGGGTTCTGAATTAAAAAAATATATAGAAAGAGAACGAACGATCAGACGGGCGAGATAAGAACCGTGGGTAGGAGGAAGAGGAAGAGAGAGAGAGGAAGGACGAGGGGGGTGGGTGAGCGACTTCAGGGGTGTGTATTCAACTCCACGCTGCCTCCTCTTATGCTAATGCAGCCAATTTCCCCTTTTATTTCATTTCTCGAGCTGAAATCTGCGATCTTTGATAAGGTTGCCACGGCGACCGCCTCTCGGGCGGGCGGATGCGGGCAGGCATGTGATGGAGATGTGCGTGTGTGCGAGCGCAGGAGCAGTAGGGATGAATAATTTAAAATGGCAACAGCCCAGAGAGATAAGAACCAGAGCTGCTACACACACACACTCTCGGAGCTCAGCGGACAAAGACAGGTGACCCCACAAGGTCGGCTGGGGGTGTGTGAGGAGGCTTGATGATAGAGGGATGAAAGATGGAGGTAGAGAGAGACACAGAGAGGACAACTCTCTCTGGAGAGGGACGGACTGAGGGTTCAAGTATCGATTTGAGACTTTGGAGTTACTGGGCCTGTTGTGTCTTCGCAAAGAGATTCGTTTTCACCAATCTGCTGTTGATACACTCACATTTGCCACTCACCTGCGGACCGAAAGCCAGTACAGCTCAAGCGATGCAAAAAAGCACTCGGAATGGTTTGACCTGGCGTGAGCGTATCATTTGAAAACCTCAATCGTTGCTCTTTGCAATAATACAATAATACAGTAAAGAGTACAGGAAGAAACCCCAGTGTGAGACCGCTGGGGTCTTTTTTCAAGGAAACCTTATTTTCTTTATTTTCACTTAATTTCAGCTCATTGATGTCCTGCAAAAAGCAAGATTCTTTGATTTCATATGGATTCCTGCTTCTTAGATTCTCTCCTAAGAGGGGAAACGTTTTCAAAGGGTCTATAGAGTTTGAAAACAGATCTCAACAATGTCTCAAACGTCGGAATTCTCAATAGGAGATCTTAATATTACAGAACTAAAAAAACTCCCCATAAACTCTTCAAAGCGTGTCTGAGTTATTTACAGTATGCCAGCAGTAGCTCATTTCTGTACATTTGCATATCATAACTTTAGAAACAAAAGAAAAAAGACAAAGTTGATACTTAAATGAAACGCCACTAAAAAGTCCAAACTAAAAGGAAAAAAACACTTTCTAGCTTGGCGGCACACCACACCCTCTGCGTAACCTGGTGAATTAAGGTTCAATGCTACAGTTGAACACTTAGGATTCGTGAACACACCCACACAAACTTACCCAAGCATTGAGTGTGTGTGTGTGTGTGTGTGTTTGTGTGTGCGTGTATACGAGACATGCAGGTCCATTCTGTTCCGACTCCAACCAGTCTGCTTCCGCACATTGCTGTTTTTCTTGCACCACACACACACGCACATCTGCAGGTCATGTGCAGGTGAGCAGTTCAATCCGGGGTGTATGAGGCTGCCGCCCTACCTGCAAAGCCGGCCAATCATAAACGTGCCACACAGGGTGAATTCTGGGAGCCCGTACGCATGATCCTCATCCAAGCATGACTAGATCATCCGTGCTGGCGCCAGCCGGGCCATAACACTACCTGCAGCGCACTTGTTGCGTATGCGCACGCTAGGCACTATTTGACCCAAAATACTCAATGCAGACTTTATTTTTGATAAGCACGTGAATAAAATAGAAATAGATCGATGTCTATAATGAAGTACGCAAAATGATATTCTAAAGAACGCTGTTATGTGTAGCAGGTCTTCGACAGAGGGCAACCTTTCATGTGGTCTGATCTGAGAGTTTCTTTCCATCAACACCTCGAATCTTAAAAGAAGATGTGTACAGAAAAGATCGCCATCAGCGTGTTATGTCTTCTTGTGTCGTGCCTGTCATTCCAACCAATGTCTCTGTCCCCTGAACGCACGCAGGCCCACGTCAGCCACCACAATACAACATGTACACACACATGCACTGCAGACTTGTTGCATCCAGGTTTATTCCAGTCGCCCCGTGTTCAGATCGGTTCAAGATCAAGATGCAAGATGCAGTGTTGGCCACGTGGTGGCACTGGGCACATTTGAAACGCACCCCAGCAGGTTTAGTCTTTCCATACACCGTGCACATTCAAGCAAACAGATACTCTAGATAACAAGAGTGATACACAAAATACCACATCGCTCCTCTTGAAAATAACACCAGACGAACTTCAGAATTGATCTGCTGACAAACAACATAATACTCAAATTGCGCACGCAGGGTTTATGGGTTAAAATCTGCACCCGAAATCAACGCGTTTCACACATTTGCAGTGCAATAAATTATGAAATTAAATTGCAGCAAACACAATATGCTCTTTTTATGCTTCACAAATGGCCAATAATACGTAGATATTTCGTTTTGAACGGAAAGACGTGAACATTCCTAAAAAAAAAGATAAGATTACGCAAGACGAAAGACGCCGTTCCAAAAAACGCAGAATCAATTTGGATGTTGCATAAAATACCCCCTCATTCATTTAAAGATAATAAGAGGTGTTTAATCGAATTATTTCGAATAAAATCGAAATTAATTCATCGAACTATAGAAACGTGATGTTTTCGTGTCTTAGTAAAAGTGATCAGTCTTGGATTTACATCAAACCATTTCAATGCGTTCTCATTATAATTATTACGTTTTGCAATCACTTTCTATCGGAGCATACACAGTGTGAAAAGCAATTGTAGGCAAGCAATTAAATCAGATGTTAATTAAATCTGATCTTGTGTTTGTACATTAATTAAGCCGCAGTTTTAATCTAGTAAACCCCGACAGTCTAATAAGAGATGTGGAAATGTGCGCAGGCACAGAATTGGCTCATTTCATGGCTGTAAATGCTGCTTTTTATTTGTTCATCTCCCAGCCCGGCACAATTCAAGCCTCCCAATCGCAATCATCAGACATAAGGTCAAGCATTATTTCCTGCCTAATTTCGCAAACCCCGAAAAGTAGCCTATAGATGACACACAACGGATTGTGAAAGCGACTGAGTGTATTTTATCAGTGGGTTCTCGGTGTCCCGTTCCCGGTAGAAAAGAGACACAGAAGAGATCAGAAATGAGAGATTAGACACTAGAGACGAGATTTTCCCCGCGGTCAGCATCTTCGCGGAGGAAGAACGGCGGCGCATTAGTCTAATGACGAAGTTGGAAAAATATTGATCGTCGTGCGTTTCTGCTGGGGGTGAACGAGAAATATGGCAGGTGCAGATGTAAACTGTTTGTCGGCGGTGGAGAATTTAAATTACAGTTCAATCACCGGAGGGTGGGCGAAGGGAGGGGTCTTCTCTCTGATCCCCTCTCTGCACGCTTAGTTAATATTTCACTGGGCGAGGATGCGCCAGCCAGGGTGCATTTCACCCCCTGAATGAGAAGCAATCTCGCTCAGCCGACTCGAACAATAATTAGAATGGAGATTAAATAAAAATAATTAGAAAAAGTTCATCTAGTTTTGATGTATTAATTATTCAGTCGCGCTTTATTCCGAGTCTAATTATCTGCTTCAGTGAAAATGCAGAGATTTGCGTGACTCATAAAAATTACATTCGCGTAATTATGTCAGCAATTTGGGGGCAACTCAACTAAGCGACGCGTCAGCTTTCTTTCTTCGCCGTTCCCCGGCAGTTTTAAGCAACTTACTTCCAACTACTTATAACTTATAAGTTAATACACTTCCTTTTCAACGCCGCCATCAAAAACACGCGAGTCGGGATTATTGACTCTAGAAACGACACTTGTTCCTCTCCGACTACAACGCAAACAAGACGAGCTCCATCCTTTCTTGGTCAGCGTATGATCATTTGCATATAAATGGGAAATATTTATTGTGACCGAATATTAAAAAAGGAAAGGCGAGATAAAGTAGCGTTTTCGTTTTTCGAAACCTCGGGAGGCGGCGTGTGATACGTATGCGTTAAAGAGTTGTCGGGAGATGAAGAAAAGGAAGGCTGGGGAAGTGCGCGAGGGTTTATCGCGCCGCGGGACGCGTGGATGGAGCGAGGTCGTGTCGGCGAGGCGCTGGATGTCTATCTATCCGTCTGTCATCTCTGTCTGCTCTGGTGTGCGCAAACGCACTGACTTTAATATCAACTCCATACAGTATTCCAACGCTTTACATTTGTGTTCATATTACAATGCGTAACGGTGACGGATAACGCATTTAATGGCGATTTATACTGTATGGAATTATGGAACCGCGTGGAGACGTTTCTAAAACACTGCTGGTTTTTTATTTGTTATTTTTCTATAGGCCTAATTATGTGACATAACATAGGGTGAATTTAGATCAAAATCTGATAGAATCTGATCAATATAATATAATAATCAAATATGAGAAAATATAATATAATATAACTAAATTTCATATATCAATCATATCATTTAATATAATATCATATCATATCAGGATATGTCATCATATATCACATATCATATCGTATATAATAATAATGGTGTTTAAACGCAATTCATTTATTTATTTAAATTGTTTTCTTTCTAATTGATTTATTATTAATTAGTAGTTATATTTTTGTATCATTATGAATTATAAAATCTTTTGATATGCCTTCATTATTTATTTTGCATTATAATAAATCAGACACACTTTCCTAAGCAACATTATTGTGAAAGATCTTTTGAGCTCGATTTGAAAATATTACTTGAACACAGTTAGTCGTGTTTTGTTTTTGTATTTGTTATGTTAAGAAAACGATGAAAAATCTGGGGAAAGGTGCAAAGCAAGAGCACCAGGCAGCAGCCCTTTTTATTTACTCAGCGCCTGATAAAGCTAAAGTGTAGATGGAAAGGATATCAACCACATTTCCGCATTTTACACATGTACACCTTTTAATTCCCCTTTGCTCTCTTTTTATCTAGTTCGCCTCACGCATGGAACCAAATCTCCCAGCATAACCACATTCCCCTGTGGGACACCGTGAAAAGATGAATGTGCCCGGTGTTGATCAAATCTACGGTCTAGAACTTGACAGTCGGATGAGGGATCCATAGGCCCGAGTGCTTACTGTTCTTGATAATGTGCGGCACAAACTTTTCAGTTTTAATAAGTGTTAAAGAGAATACAGTGAAGAGAGAGAGAGAGAGAGAGAAAGAACACACAGATGAATAATCAGAAACTGGAATATGTTGGTAATAGTGGAATAGATGTCAAACACAGCAAAGAGAATGAGGGCCAATGGGACTTTTTAGGTAGGACCCTCCTTTCCCAACCACGAGAAGACACACCACACACACACCGATACAAACTCAGCACACATAAATTTGCTAATAAAATAAATCAAGTTATTTCTAATGGTTAGCAATGCTGATCCGACACACATTCTAAGAAGTAATACTCATTTTACTCCTTGGCAAAAGTGACCCGAGTCAATCTGTACCTTGTTTTCCACCTATTATTTTTTCCCCTCCGAATGCTGTTGAGAAGTGAGTGTTAGGACAGCCACGGCACTCTAAAACTTCGTTTTCTTCCCCATGTTAATGTCGAACCCTTATACCACACGTTTAATCCAAAGCACATGTTGTACTTCCCAAAAAACACAACCTCCGTCTCATGTACCTCCCTTTACACACACATAAGCATGCACCTCAGTGGCCTGCCAAGAATAACACTGCCCTATCGGCATGGATCAAACCACAGCGCGGAAAATCATTACTGAAATTAAATAGCCTTTTCCTCGCATGGAATGGAGAATTCATAGAGTTCGCCCCATCTGAGCGGCCATCTAAGAACTGTCTTCCTGCAGTTTGAACATGCATTCTGAATTGTCTTTAGATAACATCCTCCATCCCCGGACAAATGAAAGCATGCAATGCAAGAACTTCGTCCGTCTGGGCTTTTTATGACAGGTCTTGAGGAGGAGGATAAAATGAAAGACAGAGACTGAAAGACAGGGAATATGTTTTCTGTAGTCACTTTGGTGGCGACTGGACTTGCAGTTGGGCAGGCAATCGAAAAATGACCTATCAATTACTGACTCCTCTCCCCACTTACGATTCCTCCCCAGGGTCCTAAGGACAACAGGCTAACCCTGCTAACGTGAGAAGTGTTCCCGGGGTGGACATTCATTTACTAATGCATTTGTTGCGTGTCCCGTGGGGGTGGCACTGAAGAGTGGCCCTCCTGGGACTCCGTAGTCTTTCTCATAACAGGACCCAGGCGCCAATCAGAAAAGGGAGGTAGGGGCTACCGATGTAAGGGCAGACTAGATGGTATCATGTCGTCCAAACCACGAACGCAACCCAAATCCTCTAATGACGCAAATAAGCCATTATTAATATCGTGTCCTGTGGTGTAGGGGCGGTTAGAGTGTTTGTTTTAGTTTCTGTCTGATGCGAAGCCGGCAAAGTCATCGATAAGTGAGCGTTGTGTGTAAACAGGATTGACGTTTGTGTGGTTGTTGTTGCTTCTGCTTTGTAAACGGTTTTGGAAACATTTGTCAGCTTAAATACACAAGTGTCAGTCACCCATCCGACCCGCAGTGCCATGGGGTGAAAACATTGCCAAAATGCCTCTCGAAAGAGGAATTTCAGATCTGAAGAATTTACAATTAAGTGTGTGATTAAGATTTTTAAGTAGCGGAGGAATGGAACGTTATTTGGAGGTTTTCGAAAGGTTATAAAGTGGTTATTATGGTGTTATAGAAAGGTTATTAACACGTAGCTTAACAGCAGATAAAGAAAACCATTTATCGTTTAAGAGGGGTCACTGAGAGGCCAATTTCTGGTCATTTAAGGGGTCACATGCCTGTTAGACATCGGCGCCTAGTATTCCTAAAATTCTAACACATATCTACAATGAAAATGATTTTAAGATAAATAAAACTCCACAAACACACACATACACCCACCCACTCACTGCAAGATGATGTGGACATTTGACCCCAACTCTAATTAATGTATTAGAGAGGGCAAAGGTTACTTAAACAGCATTTTGTCTGGGTTAAAACGGGAGGTGTCTATTTGCAAGCGTTTGTGGGCGGTGGTTTCTTTGTATATTGCTCTTTACGAGAAAGCACCGTGGCTGACCTGACATTGAGGTTTGTTGGATCGGGTGCCGTACAGGCGGTTGCAACCCACTTCATCCTCTCTCTTCTTGGGTAGGAGGAGATGCGGCGCCTGCTTACTGTTCAAACAACTTTTCAAACTCTGGAACAAGACTGAAGTATAAAAACCACTCTGAATTTTGATCGAAAAATAACACCAATTTTTCTCTCCATTGACACAACCCCCTATTGAGCGCGACCCCTAAAAGCTTCCCCAACTTCAGAGGGTCCATAAACAGTTCCTCTTTTCACCATAAATCAACTTTGCCGTGTGGCTCCTTCTCATTCTTTTCCCGTCCTTTTTCTTTGAGGAGGAGAGGTTGTAATGGATATGCAGGATTACAACTATGACCCCCCTCCAGCCTCAGAAACGCCTCCCCTTCTTTTCGCCACAGGGCAAAATGGAGATGGAACAGAAGTTTTGTTTGGACAGAGGCCTGTGCAAGGAAAAGTGATACAGACACACGCACAAGCTGTATTTACTGAAACCATTTCTCTTTATTTACACTAATGGTGCCGTGAATGGTGCATTATGGGGCCTTTCAAGTGCTGAGTGGAGGTGTCAGATTGTGCATTTGTGTGTGAGTGACTGTCTACTGGTCATTAACGTCTCCTTTTTGCTTTGCCCCAGGCGCTGTTCAACATTTAGGTAGTACTTGGCTATTTCTTTCACTTTTAAGCCATTTAGGAAATGCGAGTTGACCTCTCCTTTCCTACAAATCACGTGTTAACTAAAGACTCGTATAAACACACGCCAGACATTGTTAGACTCCTGTTCCACTATGTTTTCATTTCACAACTCTCAGAAATGCATATAAAGTGTATTTCTGAGATAATAGTATATAGAATAATTTTCTCGAATCAGTGTTATCTCATTCATCTGTGTGCAATAAATCCTCGAGGAATGATTGATTCAGCTTTGATGTCTGGAATATTATTCATATTTTTAAAACCTGTACAAAACGGGCTGGAACTACAAAAATATACCTTAAAGAGATAACTCCGGTTTCAAAAGAATTTCATAAATCGTGTTTTTTAGCTATGTTAGTTAGCTGTATTTTTTTATTTTTATGGCTTACATCAAAACAAACCAACTTCAGTTTGATTGATATTAATTGAAATGCACAATATTTTAAAACAGAGTTATTTATTAATGTAAAATTACAGGGTATAATGATCTATAATAAATTGTTGTAAATTTGCGGCACTTTTTTAGTAATTTTAAATATTTTGACCGTATAAAAAACTGTAAAAGAAATCATGTTAAAAATTGAATTTTCTGGCAGCTGACTTATCAGAAATAAACTATTTTTCCCTGTAAAATTAATTTCCCTGTTTTGTCTTGTAAATGTACAGTATTTAAGTTTTTACTGTATTTCAAAAGAAAACTGAAAAGACTTCTGTAAAATTACAGAGTCATCTCAACTGCAACATCCGTAAGTTATACTGTTTTAATAAATATTTTCTATATAAATATCCAACATATACCAAGAACAGTATTATTAATAATCACACATTTTCACTAGTTTTCAAAGATATTTGTTAAGTACACAAACATTTGCGGATCCACAACAATAGTGCATGTTTATCTTACACAGTAACACTGATAAATAATGCGTTTTAGTTGATTCACATGCATAATTTACATGCATTTTGAGGAATTAAAAATATTCATAACAAAAAATTGCAATGTGCCTTTTTCAGACTTTGCTGTTGTTGTTTTCAATCATGTTTTAGAAGATACCTTGAGTTGATCCAAATATATTTGTTTCCTTTACAAACAAATATCTTCAAATTAAAAGTGTGTTTTGAAGACGTGTGTATATTATTATTTGAATTGAATCAATTCTACTTCAGATACAAAAAACTCACTTTCACTTTTCATTTCATTGTACGGGGTTTTATAGCACTGCACAAAAGCACAAGGGAGACATTTCCTGTGTTTCTTTGAAGTGCCGCCCGGTCTCACACTGGTGGTCTTCTTGTTTTTGAACAAACATTAAACAAAGCGTGATAAAAAAACACATGAAATGATACACTTGCGTACACGCACAACCGTGTGACTTCATTTGAGTTTAGCCGTATGTGTGTAGGTAGCATTGATTTGCATAGCCTGTAGGATGAGATTGGAGTGAAGGGGTCTCTGGCACTGCGGGCCAAACGCGCAATTACACGCTATCTGTTTTAAAGGAGCCAACATGCTACAGCAGGTTAGCCTGACGTTCCCTCTGCATTTAGATATATTGCTTTTAGATATTTGTGCACTACAAGGGTCCTGCACTTCCATCACTCGTTGTGCAGTTCAAAGAGAAGAGGAATACGATGGAGAGATGGGTGGGGAGTGGAAAGAATAAACAGTGTTGAATACGAAACAGTTTTGTTAAAGAAAGACGGGAGAAAAGAGAGAGACAGAGAGAGTTGAGCCATATTTCAACCCTAATTAGAACTGACAAAATGTTTTTTGAGGGATCACTCTCTCCACAGCTTTGTTTGCTTTAGCAAGTCAGAGCCAGATTTATAATGGCTTCAAAACAGAGCGATCGGAAGTACACACAGGGAGAGTGACGGAGACAGCGAGAGCATTAAGCATCACTATTACCCTTGCTTATACTTAGGATTGCGAGTTTTACAAAAATCATACGTTTGAAAGGGACAGTTCAACCAACAGTTCTGTCATTTACTCACCCTCGAGTTGTTCAAAAGCTGTATAAATGCATTTGTTCTGATGAACACAGAAAAATATATTTGGAAGAATGCTTGTAACCAAACAGAAATGACAGTGGTTTAAAGTGCCCCAGATCTGTTTGGTTTCCTACATTTTTCAAAATATCTTCTTTTGTGTTCAACAGAACAAGCATTTATTCCTAGTCAATGGAGGCCAAGAGCCATTTGGTTACAAGCATTCTTCCAAATATCTTTCTCTGTGTTCAACAGAACAAGGAAATTGATAAAGCATTTTTTCCTACTATGGTAGTCCATTTAGGCCACTTTGGTTACAAGCATTCTTCCAAATATCTTCTTTTGTGTTCAACAGAACAAGGAAATTGATAAAGCATTTTTTCCTACTATGGTAGTCAATGGAGGCCGCTTTGGTTACAAGCATTCTTCCAAATATCTTCTTTTGTGTTCAACAGAACAAGGAAATTGATAAAGCATTTTTCCCTACTATGGTAGTCAATGGAGGCCGCTTTGGTTACAAGCATTCTTCCAAATATCTTCTTTTGTGTTCAACAGAACAAGGAAATTGATAAAGCATTTTTCCCTACTATGGTAGTCAATGGAGGCCGCTTTGGTTACAAACATTTTTCCAAATATCTTCTTTTGTGTTCAACAGAACAAGGAAATTGATAAAGCATTTTTCCCTACTATGGTAGTCAATGGAGGCCGCTTTGGTTACAAGCATTCTTCCAAATATCTTCTTTTGTGTTCAACAGAACAAGGAAATTGATAAAGCATTTTTCCCTACTATGGTATTCCATGGAGGCCGCTTTGGTTACAAGCATTCTTCCAAATATCTTCTTTTGTGTTCAACAGAACAAGGAAATTGATAAAGCATTTTTCCCTACTATGGTAGTCAATGGAGGCCGCTTTGGTTACAAGCATTCTTCCAAATATCTTCTTTTGTGTTCAACAGAACAAGGAAATTGATAAAGCATTTTTCCCTACTATGGTAGTCAATGGAGGCCGCTTTGGTTACAAACATTTTTCCAAATATCTTCTTTTGTGTTCAACAGAACAAGGAAATTGATAAAGCATTTTTCCCTACTATGGTAGTCAATGGAGGCCGCTTTGGTTACAAGCATTCTTCCAAATATCTTCTTTTGTGTTCAACAGAACAAGGAAATTGATAAAGCATTTTTCCCTACTATGGTATTCAATGGAGGCCGCTTTGGTTACAAGCATTCTTCCAAATATCTTCTTTTGTGTTCAACAGAACAAGGAAATTGATAAAGCATTTTTCCCTACTATGGTAGTCAATGGAGGCCGCTTTGGTTACAAACATTTTTCCAAATATCTTCTTTTGAGTTCAACAGAACGAAAAAATGGATAAAGCATTTATTCCTACTATAGTAGTCAATGGAGGCCAAGAGCACAATTACAAAAACATGACCATTTATTTATTCTAATATCGCTCAACTATATTATATTATGTTTTGTACTATTATAATATTTGTTTTCTGTTGAACACAAAAGAAGGTTGTATAGGAGAAATGCGTCTATGGTTTTCAGAACGGACAATGGATGTCGATGGGGTTAATGTTGTTTGGTTACCAACATTTAAAAATATCTGTTTGCAGAAAAAAGTAAGCAATACAGTGAATGATGAAAGGATTTTCATATTTTGGTGAACTTTCCCTTTAAGCATAATTATGAAAATACTGTTATTATACAGGTAATAGCGTTTAAAACAGTACGAAACATGAATGTTTCAGTTTTTGCTTTGGGCTTTAATCTTGGTGATCCATTTATGCATCAAACAGACTACCAGAGAAGTACGCTGTCCAGGCACATGGCTAGACCCACATGTGTTTTTAGTGTTAATAGACAGTATGTGCGTGAGCGTACATTTGTGGGTGTAGGCTCCAGTCGACTGTATTGTGCTAACCTCAGTGCGACCCTGGACTTAGCTCTTTTTGGAGAGAGAACGGGCCGTTCAGGGGTCAGAGAGTGTTAAAATGTGTGTGTGCGTCTGAGCTTTGAGAGCTGTTTGGTTTGGCCGGTCCTATTGACTATTGATGTTATGCAGAAGTGAGTTTAGACTGGGAGACTCATCAAATGAAATTAGCAACGTTGACATAAAATCAAAGCATTAGTCAACCCGATTTTTTATGGTGTTATCCAATCAGAATAAATGAATGACAATTGTGAGTCTCTTAAGAAACCGAGATGTCTGGTCCACCCCATAGGAAAGGAAAATCACAAATTAGATCTCTATTTTTTTCATCTTAGACAGCAATGAGATTAAACGGTGAGCAAATTGATACGTTTTAATAAAGTCTGCTGGGTTACAAAGCGCAAAAAGATTGTGATTTTGAATTTCAGAAGATACTCAAACTTGGCATTTTTTCAAGATGGTAAATTTTGGAATCATGAGCGATGATTTTTTTTACAGGGTATGTATGCTTTCATAACGTTTACAATATCGTTCTATAAACAATCGTTCCATTCGTTTATATGATTTCCAGACAGAAGGAAGTCCATATGATAACAAAGAGAATCGTAATATTTTAGCTAATGAGACGATCTCAGAACCGTATTATAATAACGCTGCCTTTACACTCACATAACCTTATTACAATCAAATCTGTGCGTGTGTTAGTTTAAGAGGTGCATTGTGCAGGTCAGGGGGTCACTTAAAGGACACACTATCGGTGTATCTGTTTCGGATTCTGGACTGTATTACTCTAATAAGAAGAAAATGAAATGCAAAACAAGACTTCATCCCAGAAGGAGCCGCGAGTCAATGCCAGGTTCTGGCGGAATCATTTGAGGGGACGGATGCGAAGATCAGGTGCAGCTGGGATTGTTTCCACTCTTAGCACAAGGAATGCGTGCGTTTTTTTGCTGATTATTGTTGGATTTTATACAGTAATGCTTAATTTGCTTATGCTGATATGTGCAAGGGGGCACGCATAAATGTCTTAGGGACACAGAAATAAAAAGTTACACCGCATTTGTGGAGAATTCAAATTTACCCGATGACCTTAAGGAACAGTTCACCCGAAAATGAACACACAATTTTATCACGTTCGTTCCATCAAAGGTACGTTCATCATTCCATCCATCATTATATCAAATAGTGGGTTATTGAATATCTTCTGAATTGACAACGATAGACATCACTTAGCCTTTTTAGGAAATGTGAACCAAAACAAGCAGTAAAATACGGTGTCAGACATTTGGCGCTTACGTCTCTAATATGCAAGGCAATCTCAGGTTTTCGAGGTGGCTATTTTGGCAAATTCGTACAATCTTATTTGTACGTTTTAGTACGATTTGCCTTCGCGGAAGTGACGAGGAGTTTAGAGGTGGGATTAGGGGAGGGCTTTTATATTGCTTATATTCAAATAATTGTACGAATTCATACAAAATAGCCGACTCGTGAAATAGTTATAAATTCTTTACGAAATAATTACGATAGATCAGACTGAAAAATCGTGGTAACTAGTCTTACAAGATTTAGTTTATCAGCACATTGCCATATTTGACTTTAGCCAGTGGATATGCTTGCTTTGGTTTTAAGAAGCAAAAGTTGAGTCAAATATTCGTCAAATGTTTGGCCCGTGTTTCTTTTTGTCAAAGGAAAAGACCACGGAAGTGTTGAGGCGAAGGGAGACCTGTTTGAAACCTTTATTATTTTTGCAAATCCATTTAGTGACGCTAGTGCTGCAGAAATTACACACTTTATCTTTAGATCATACAAACTATTATATTAAAAGTCTCCCTGGTAATTCCAACAGGTGAAATTCTAACATAGCTACTGGTTACGCAATAACTTGCATTGCAAGATTCTAACATAGCAACTTTACACCATAATGTGAATTGTATTGTATATAGTATGTGAAATAGTATGCAGTGTGCAAACATACACTACACTGTCACATTACCTTATTTTGTTTTAGTAAAAAAAATCATTATTGGAAGTCAAATTAAATAAAGAATCGGTCCCTCCGCAGGAGAACTTTGCTCGAGCAGCAGCTGATAGCCCCGCCTCCCTTCTGCTACGTGAGGGAAACTGCGACCGCTAAGTGCGTGAAGTGTCCAAAGTTCCACACTTCATATTTTCAGTTGAATGAGTGCATCATGCGGGTACTTAAACTGCATTTTTTTGGAGAATTTTCAATGTGAACGCATAACTCACACTTTCTGCTGCAAAATGCTGTAGAATAGTGCATAAGTGCGCGATTTGGGACGTATGTCAAGTCAAGATAATGTGCAACCTCCTCCATGAACAAAATTATAGGTAGGTATAGTACGGTAGTGCACTGTAAAATCGGCACCAGTTTTATGCCACATAAAATTACATGTTTTTAATGGTTTTCTCGTAAATTCGCATTGTTTTCCTGTAATTTGACGTTTATTACCGGATTACAAAAATTCACAGTAAAAAATCATGTAAAAAAAGATCTTTTTCTGGCAGCTGGGGCGTCAGTAAAATACATATTTTATGTCATGTTTTTCATGTTGTTCTCGTAAATATTCAGACATGTGTACAAAAAACAGTGAAATTCCGTAAAATAATGTTTTAATAAACAGTGTTTGCTATTCTGAAACTTACATGTTGAATTCAGTTCTAAATGTATTTGTCTTTGTTAAATGACAAGATTGGCACTCATAACAATGATACTATATTGTATACATTATATTGTATAGTATAATAGTATTTTTTATGCCATTTAATATATAATACGTATTTGAGCTGCTGAGGTGAAAAGCAAGGTTCATTGTCTATGTGCCATCAAAATAGATGGTCCAAGACACACACATAGACATAACATTATGTCTAGGTATAGAGGATTACAAAGCTAGCCCTGTTTTCGCACCTGCTGCTTTGAACAGCATCGGGGGCAAAACCAAGACACGCACACCAAGGGAAGAGTTACCTCACTACATGAAGTTCACAGCATGGTCATGATCACGTACATGTGTGTGTTCCATTAATAGTCTGAAGTCGTGATCCACAGGTGAGCACTGTTCAATGCTGCACCTGTGTCATTGTCAACGTCACCTGCTGTCACCCTCTGAACTCCGACCCCTGACTTGTAACCATAGAGCTTCCTTCTAGGGTCTCGTATAGAGATACAGACCCCTCTCTTAAGGCCATGGGAATGACATCTGGAAACATGCTATATCTATTTACTGCTCCTAGATGGCTAATGCAGACGCAGCTGAACAAAGCAGCGGACAGTAATGAACTTGCACAATGAGTCGGCCGTTTCAATTATGAAGGTGGAGGAATACGGACGTCAAAAGAAAGAGAGGAAGGATTTTTAGCACAGCTGTGGAAGACATCAGGGTGTTAGCGGCAGTGTCATTAGCTCATGCCTGTCAGCAGCCTTTAAGACGGCTGGACGTTTATTGTTATCATAATGAGTGGTGATTGACTAAAGGGGTAGGCGTGTCCAGGGAATAATACACTAGTCAACACCCACATTAAAGCCCTAAGAAGCCGTCTCGCGCAGTCAAAACACACACACATACACGCTTTGACCTCTGCCCACACTGAAAGGTGCTAAATGGGCATGTCATGTCCAAAGTGTGACTTCTTCTATGGTGTGGTCCTTCCCCGGTCTGATTCCAGCCTTACGGGGTGTCTAGTGTTTCCAACCTTTAGTTTCGCTTAATGTAAATATTCTAGAGTGTACGGTCAATTATGTGTGAAAGAGAAAGAGAGAAAGTGAAAAAGGAGAGAGAGCGGTAGTAAGGGAGAGAGAGGTTCTTTAATAACCTGCCAAGAAAGGGGAATGGAATCCATTAAATTAAGATATTATGAATATTTATACTAGCTTCTCAATGGTGTTTTGCTAACAATATCCATACGCAGTCGAATTGTGTTCTGTTGCCTCGTTTCAGACGACCTATAGTATATTTCGCTTTGAAGAGATACTTAAAACCCTTGTTGCCTTATTATTATTTAGACATCCAAGTGTGCACCTTCTCCCCAGTTGTCACTACGATATCGCAAAGAACGCAATCACATTGTGGGTATTGTCATGTGAAAAAATAAAGGTTATCGTCTGCCAGTCATCCATGCCTGAAGAAAGATTCAGGGGTCAGAGAAAAGAATTTTATGGTAAATAAATAAATGTTGCAATTGTAAACGGAACAAAACAAAAATATAACTAATACATAATAAAATATGACTTTTGCATTTCAACCATTCCGTTACATCACATATATTGGGGACTGTTCCCACACCCCACTGCTATTAGTTTTAACTGTAAAGTCTTCAAAGGAAATCCAGAAAGAGAGAGCAAGTCCCTTCAGCTCTGGTGCAGGATGTTGGGGAAGGGGCAGCTGTTGAAGGGGGAGTTTGGACGGCACTGTGGGGAGACCCCGTCTGGCCCCCGTGTGAGACCACTGTGTATGGTGTGAGCGACTGATGACGCACTGCCCTCCAGTGTTGGTGTAAGCCGATATTAAGGTCACATCTCAACCTCCACAGCGCAGTCTCTTTTAATAGACTAAACACATATGTCTCTCTCTCCGCTTAGAACGACTCTGTCACTAATATGTGTATCTAATGGCACTAATGGAATATGACAATATGGGACAGGCACACATTGGCCACCTATCCTCATGGGGATTTCAAGTCTCTGAGGACCCCATCAACTGTCACTTCCCACAAAGATCAAAGATCATGGGAAAAATGATCTGAAATTTCCTTGACACCTTGACTTGTACGTTTTCTAAAGAAAAAAGGAGCGGTGCTTGCGTGAAACATGGTTGTGGGTGGTGGCAAGGAATAACTTTGTGGTTTCTAAGAGGGATTTTTTGTACACTTCTTCTGCTTGTAGTTATGGCATTCTGTGTAGTCTCGAATATATTTTGGTTGCTTAATTGGTCATAAATCCACAGGATTTATTTTCCAACAAGCTGCAGAACTCAGGCATTGTATCACAAACAGTGATGTCAACAGTTTATCAGATGTTCAAAAATGACTGTACAAATCCCTCAAGTCAGGCTTCATCATTACTTTGAATAAATAATAATACTACGAGTATTCATATTCTGAGCACAAGAAATGCTCTTTGCAGCTGGTTCAAATTTGAGTAAAAGTGTGTTAGCAGCGCAACCGTTGGGGGTTCGATTCCTAGGGAATACACATACAGATGAACAATGAAAATGCATGTTATTGAATGCATATAATTGAATTTTGGATGAAAATCATCTGCCAAATGTAAAATGCAAGTCGCATGGGGCGACATGTGATTTGAAAAGCTTTGGGTTTTCTGATGAGAATGACAGTTTATCCCAGTCGCGTCGCCAAGGTTGTTCAATATAATTAAGATGTCCTAATGGTGCCGATGAAAAGCAAACTGGTTTTGGCGCACACACATCGCAAGCTGTGCTCCTGATGATGAACTTGGCCTTCCCCTCTCTGCTTGGAAACTTAACACTAGCCCAGGCAGACGGTTGAATGACAGAGGGGCTACGAGGGGTTCTGGAGGGCCTTCTGAGGGGGGAGTGGATGGACGGCTCATAGGTCTACGGGGACCCAGAGTGCATTTCAAACCCATCAGTGTCACTTATTTCACTAAGTGGTGACATAACCACCGTCACCACGGAAAACCCTGTGGGACCAGTGGAAACGGGCCTAACCAGAACTTAACCTAACCATTGACTATGCTTCAAGAATGCTTAAAAAGAAATAAGGATGAGTTAAATAGAAGATTTATCTGCTGGTACACGCTGTACCACAGCCTTGATATATTCTGACTACGACACACGCAGTCGAAGGAAATGGAGCAGTACATCAGAATGACTCGCCGGTTGTCCTGTTTGATGGCGGTTTCGTTCTGACTTTTCCTCCCCCACGTTTCAGAAAAACATGTCGACTTAGCTCAGCTCCAAGAATGTTTTTCAATATTTCATTCTTGTGCATTCTTGGTATTGAACGACGTGATTCATTTTCATCCTAACTAAATGCCAACATTGCATCACAACTCACCACACACACAAACACATGTTGTTTCACATAGAAAATGGTGAATGGTACAATTTCCACAACACACCTACGCAATGTTCCTCTTTCACAAACTGAAATTTGTGAATAGAGATTTACACAATCCTTAAACTATCCTGACGTCTGCATTATATTAGATTGTACGTAGATATATTTCATTGTACATTTTAACTCCAACATGCACTTTAATGGATTCACACTTGATATCAGGATCTTGGGGTTTGTTAGTGATGTCATATTATTAGTTATTCAGATCATTGTATTGGTATGTTGTTTTTTAATCAATGGACAAAATGCATTTTTAAACAAATGCAGAAAAAAACGTGATCGGACAACATTACGATAAAAAAGTTTTGCTTTAAATTGTAACTTCTTTAGTGTAATATGGTCACATTCTGGGTGCTACTGAGCACTAGATGGCACTCATGATTGTGCATGTTTGTGTGCAAAAGAAAGTGCAAAACACATGTACCCATATGCATGCAGTTCTCCCTGTTCTATATTTTTCATTTTAGGACTATTAGCAAACTTTCAGTTCTACTACAAGTACATGTACAGTCAAATTTTGTCTGAAAGAATTAAAAAACGGCAAGAATTGAACGACAAAGTTAACCATTTTTTTCATAAATCATCTTGTAATCTCAAACTCAAAATTGTATGCAACTACTCTCCGAAGTAGGAATAAATCGTTTGAATTATAAAATGTACAATTCATCTGTTAATACAATTCTGCGAACCAATCCTATCTCATCAAAGTGATATAGAAAAAAAAACAGGTCTTAAAAACGAAACTCTCAGGAAATAGACAAATCTTGACTTTCCAAAGAAACAATTTTCACTTTTTTAAGAACATCCAGACATCCCACAGCTACTGCTGGTGGTGTAGACAAGATGAAATGATTGTCTGTTGGTTTTGATACCCTGCCTGATATGTTCTTCATATCTGTGGCATACTATAAGATTCGTTTAGTTAAGAAGGCATACTTTTTCGTCAAAGTCACAGGTTGCCCGAGAAGACCACATAGAATGAAGATGACACGGGTACCTCATGTGTGGCCATATCAGAGCGGAAAAAAACACAAATTCTCTTCTTGTCATTAAAGCCACAGTACAAAGATACAATCAGAGTGCCCATGGCGACAAGTAGCTCAAAGCATTCTCACTCGCCTGGCTAATAAAAGAACAAAGATAATAAGATATTGCAGATAAATAGAGAGAGAGAGGTTGTTTATCTCAAGGTGGACAAATCTTTAGACAGTTGCAGACATTGTCCTTTAAGGTCAGCTTGCGAGTTGGACCCTTGATGTGGTTGATAAAGGACACTTGAATGCATGCGAATGCGTGTTTTTTTGTGTGTGGCCTAATGCTTTGCTATGTGCGCATCTTTGCGGTTGTAACCAAAGTCACGAATGCTGATCTGTTTCTCACACTAATATAGGCACAAGAAATACAGAATTTAGTGACTTGTCATTATGTTTCCATGTATTTTATTTATTACCATGCACGATAAAAACAACGTTTTGTTATACTGTAATTGGCGAGTTTTTACAAAGCGGTGTGTTCAAAAAATACATAAAAACAACCTTTTAAAAGAAAAAGACACTACACAGAAAAGACGACGACACATTTTAGAAAGAAATGTATATGTTTTTTTAATTATATCTAATACTGTTGAAATGAATTCATATTCATTTTGCTTTTAGTTAGTATAGGCATTTGATGTATTATCAATAATTTTAACGTTCTGTGAAAAAGGTCATTAAAAGGTTAAATATAAAATATTAGAAAATTTGAGAGTGGGACAGATAGTTCGACAACCCCAATACACAAGCTGGATTTTTGCCCATTGCTATATTTACCACAAACACCCAAAATATGTTTACTTGTTGATAAGATCCCCGCAGTGCATGTCTGCTAAAAATATCTGTGGAGGTGAAACAAGCAAACACGCGGATCTCCAAACCTCCAGTAACTCCAAAACGTCAATCTTTAGTAAAGTAAAGATGCAAAATACGGGATTTAAATCAAGTATTTTACACGTAATGGCGTACAGTACTTCTACGTTTGAAGACTTATTGTAACATTTGCATGCCAGCTCTATATAAAAGTACAGTCCTTTTGAGAAAAACACAAAAGCAAGGCTTTACCTTTTCTTTTGCATTTTGTTAAGATACACGTACCATTGTTCATTGCCAAAAGTATTTCCATCCGAAGCAGTCGATGTAGCTTCAACATTTAATAACTGATATTTATACTCCTGTGAATGTCACCTCATGTACAATTACACATGGTATCAGTTTCAACAATTGTGAGATAAGGTCCGGACTACTGAATAATTTATCGCGGTTGCATTATAATTGAGCGAGCAACTTATTCTTTAATAATTAATAAGTCAAAAATCCTAATACATCGCATCTTTAGGATAAATAACGCAGGGGTGACTCGTATATGGTGCTTAACAGCCGTAAAAACAGTTAAATATGTACATATTTATAAGGTCTTTAAAGGTTTCCAAGCTAACCAAATCTCAGGTTTCATAATACGTGTCATGCATTCTAAGAAATATACCCCATACCTTAATCAGTATTCAATTTCATTAGAAGTCCACAAAAAAGTCGAGGAAGAAAATAAAACAATAATGATTATATATATATATATATATATATATATATATATAATGAATATCAATCCAACTGAAGTTGGTTTGTTTTTATTTAAGCCTTAACAAAAATGTATAGCTAACTAACACAATAAAACATGACAAAATAATAAAAACATGATTTGAAAAATAGACATCACATACAGTGTAGCGTCATACACCTAATATAGATGCTATATTTGTATACACAGTGTAGCATCGAAGAAAAGTCACAAAGTGCCCGTCGCGCAGGAAACAAAGCTCAAAAAAGACCTGTTGTAATGTAAGTAAAGCACATTTTCCCTGTGAACAGAGATACAAAAGCCACATTATGTGTTTTACAGTTTTTTTGCGTACTTTGTAGAAGCAAGTTTTAAAGGAAACTTCAAATCAGTTAAATCTTCAGGCGCAGTACACAGGTTTGAAGGGTTGTATTTTTTCCGTTGTGGTGCACTTCAACAAACCAAGCACATCTTAAAAGACTTTTGATTGAAAAGTGTGAACCTCTTCACATGTTCATTGTTTGCTTGTATGTTTTTATGAGGCCGCGGCAGGTAATGTTGAATCCATTTCCAGTAACCGTTCAATAAAATGACCATCCAAGTACACACCTGGTTTCGACCACTGCACCGCGATTCGTTTCCCTAAAAAACAGATTGTTTGTAAAGAAAAAGGCTAGAATTAAATGATAAACAATAATAAACGTAACGACTCTATTTCCCACTAATGACAAATTAAATGGAAGAGAAAGAAGAAAAATGGGGTGGGTCGGGATATTGTCATCCTTCGGATTAGATGGGATTAAACAGACTTGTCTGAACGTTCTTTAAAACCACAGGGATGCTTACCCATAAATGAAACAGGGTCAGGACACACACACACACACACACACACACACACCTTCCCATTAAAAACACAACAGCTCATTCACATCTATATACTGTATATGTGATGCAAAACCATGACCTCGGCATTGCGAGTGCCACGGTTCACAACATAGAAACGCTATACAGACACCAGCGTGTGCACTCATAAACAAATACTCATGAACAGAAAATAAACATTTACCTCATTTGTTGGATTCTGAACTCCGGACTGTTGAACTCCTAAAGGGGACACTTTACAATATGGCTCATTTGTTAACATTGGTAAATAACTAATGTTTTAAAAAACAAACTAATGTTGAATGAATAATAAAATACGGTTTTAGATGATGTTGACTATTCGTGTTAATGGTGTAAACGCTGAAGTGAACATGAAGATGCTGTAGGTTTTGTTCATTGTTAGTTTATGTTAGCTAACGCATTAAGTCATTGTTAACAAATACAACATTGTTGTAAAGTGTTCCCGAGTATCAGGCAGATTTTTGAGAGGAAATGTTTTTATCCGTCCAATGATAAATTGTGACTCGGCTTGTTTTAAGCTCCTGCACATTCGTCCTTATTCTATTTGATGGCTTTATAATTTGTTCTGTATGATTTGCTTGTTACGGGTGACAGGCTGACTACTTACTTTCATTGTTTTGCTGTGAGAGCAAAGTGCCCTGAGAAATGCCTGACCTCACGTCATATCTCAAAATCGCTACCCCAAAAGCTTACCTGATCACTATCGCGCTATTTTCCATCTATTGAAACCCACTCTTGTGTGTGTGTGCGTGTGCATTAGGGTGTATCTGAAAATCTGCAAGTAGCGAATCGCTTCATCAACAGGAAGGCTTTGAAAGATTTAGTTTATTAACAAATGTAAAATGTGCTTGCTTTACGAAAACAATCCAGTAGCGATGACTGGGCTTTTCCGGGGTGATAGACGGATAAAAACGTTTGCTCTAAAATGTGTTTATTTTAATAAACAACAGTTGAATAGAAACTAAACCGCTTGGTATTTAACAAAATGGCTCGAGAATGAATTCATTTAAGGAATAGAGTTAACAACAAACAACGGCTGAAACTTTCACATGTGCTCAAGTGTTTGTGATGTAATTCAGGGACGACTTCTCTTCGGTGAATCAATACTTGCATACGGTTAAAATTCTGTCCATGTAAAAGCCTTTCATGATATAAAGAGTCTGGTTAGAGTGGGCTTACACACAGGACAGATATAAACAGTGGCTGAGATCCTGTCAGATAACGGTAACAGCTCTCTGCACATTGATGATTTATTCTGAAACATGGTTGTTTTAAAGACCAAAGATCTAAAAATGGAAAAACGTAACGTAAGACATTACATAAAGACATAAGTGGACATGCAGGTTGACATCAAGTACTTTGACAGCAAACACGTCCCGTCTGCGTCTGAAATGATTATGCAAGCAGCTTTATATGACCTCATAATGACCGGTAAAACATATTCAATCTTTGAGCCCCGAAAACACCCTCATATCTATCTAAGTGATTATATACAAGCCAAGTGCTCAAGAAACACAATTTCAATACTGTTTTAGGGGAAATACATGCAAACGCGTCTATAGATAGCATCGCTTATGTATCGTACATATACATCAAATGCGCATTATGTCCAAACCCAACTGTGTCAAATTAGAAACCGACAAGGAAATCCAGTACCTGAAAGGCTCTAAATAACAGGGGCAGAGGAATAAAAGTGAATTAGAAGGTCAATAGAAAGCGGAGCCCGATGGAGAGCGAGATTCTGCCACGGAGAGAAAAGAAAGAGCAAAGTGTATAGATGGAGTTTCTCAAGTTTCTCTTGCTCATTTAGAGGGACAAAGAGCAGCGAGAAGAGCAGCTCGGTCGGGGAGGGAGCGGGTGAAGCATCTTTACACGTACCCTGATAGCGACTCTGTGTGTGTGTTGGGGGGATCGCGGAGCGATGCTGGGGTCAGTCGTAATGCCTGACTGGAGAAATCGGTGATATTCATCTCACCTGTGGGATACAGCGACACCAGCACACACCTGAGATCTTCTTGAGACTGACAGACATTAAGAGAGGAGAGGTGAGGTCAGGGCGGGGTAAGGTGACCACCTCTCTTGCCAAATGGTGGGCATTTGAATGTTATAAACTGTGATGTTTGATTCACATTTTTTATAATGTATTTCAAATTTCTTTGATTATAAACCTAGAAACACCAAACATGCGACTATTGTTTGACTTGTGTCAGAAACGTAATGAAAGTAATCTAACCGTCCGCCAAAGATAGCGGATATATGACGGGGATAAACAGTGCATGGATGTCACTGGTGCATTGCATCGCTATTAACCAAATGCACCAAATGCACCCACTTTTGAATTCTGGGAAGGAACACAGGCATTGATGCACAGATGCAAGATTACACGGAATGAACTGCTTTTTTCAACACGTGGGTGAGAAAATTGTTGTGAAAACTATTCTTTAAGTGTGTAAAATGTGTGCGCAAGCGTTTCTTTTATAATGGCCGAAGCATCTGTATTCGTTTGTGTGGCGTTGTTCTACCAAACGGTGACTGCGTGTGTGTGTTTGCGTGAGTAACAATGACATTTATTTTTAAAAACTCAATGTAAATCAGGTCAGCCATTTTTCTCGTAACGTTCTTTCAACCCTAAAACCAGCCCACTACATCTGACATGTTCTACATGAACAGCCCAGAACTGCTGTAAGCAAAAAAGAAATAGATAAAAAGGACAGCTTTCTACTGTACTGTGGGATTTCATCGATATATTTAAAGACATAAGATCAATCAAATATTTAACATTAAAACAGATTTGCAATATTTGAACGAACATTTCTTTGTATTGCGGGACTTTTATTTGACGTTTCTGTACATTATACAGGATAAACGCTATTACGGTTCTTAATAAAGCAAATGCGCATTTCCTCGTGCACCAACAACAGACACCCAAGGAGTTTTAAGGACCATGACTGTAGAACCGTCTTATACCAGTGCAGCTAAACTAGGTCAACAATGACTTCCTGTGACAGAGTGAGGCTCAAAAACATATTTCTAATATCTACGTTACCAGGAAATACAGATACAAAAATATGCACATTTTTATAAAGGTATGTGCGGTATTTGACAGAACATCAACAATTCTCGAAGCACCATTTTGGGTTCCTTGACTTTAATACAGGCGTAAAAAAACGGTAGCCAACTTCTCAAATATCCTTAGTGGTCTTGCTTTAAGTTCAATACCGTTCTCCAATAACCCAATCATATTGTAATACAAAGCCTTTATACTTTATTTAGAATTATGCAATGCGAGAATTAATAAACCACATTGTACTTTATTTGGCAGATAAACTGAATGGCTATTAATTATAAATTGTCATTTTTGTGCCATGTCTATGTAAAGCCGTAGGGCCTAAAGTGGAAAGATACAATTTCATGGAAGTATAGAAGTAATCAAAAACCAGTTATTCTGATTATTTTCAGACACAAAGTCCCGTTTGCCAAGTGTGACAGATGCTCTGACAAAACCTAAGATAGAATGATGCATTTTATCCAGTTCAGCTACTGTATACGACCACACAACTTGGACCTCAGAAATATGAGACATACTGTACTGAAACTCGATTTCTGTTTTGCTCAATCACTACAAGCATCATTTAAATTCTATTGAACAAATAATATAAAACGCTGTCCACTTGATCTATATTCACTTCGCGCTATAGAAGTAGATGTTTAACCACCATTTCGACTAAGTATCGACACGTGTTTCCCACCTTGAGAACCACAGCTTTTCTGAGTAACTGAAAAGAAAAACCACCACAAAGATTGTACCGTCTCTGAATTACCTGGCACGCCCGGGCCGAGCCAGTCAGAATGAGAATAATGCAAAGAATTATCAGCATTCACTATCCTCCGTGTCTCCCCAAATGAGCAATAGCCTCATCCATACATTCTCACATGTCAGAAAACGAAAAAAATCAAAGAGTCTCTCTAAGAATGTTGGCCTCCTCAATACGAAGAAACACAGCTCGGGGAGACAGCGCAGTCTCAAAGTTTCCATCAGAGGCTGTCATCGCCGATTCTTTTGATGCTGACATTTTCACGGCCCGTAGAAGAGGTCAAATTAGGCCTCTTGTCAAAACGGTTCGAGTAGGATGAGTGTGTCAGGCCTCACACGGAAAGCACGTCGCTCGCAGTACAAAGCGGTTGCACAAGGCCTCAGGAAGTCATTTACCACATCATATGTCTGCCACCAGGAAATGAAATAGAAAATCGGCTGTAAGAAACTATGCAGTACAGTAAACTCCAAAGCTGATCAAAAAACGTACATTAAGCTGTTTTGCAGAACTCAAACACTACAAATGTTGTCGGTTACCACCATTTTATTCTTATTTCGCACAATTTGAATTGAGCTAAATTCATCTGTTTATTGCTGTAAGCGTAACGCCGGGTTATAATACGTCTATCATCATTTCCATAGCGATCAATCTACACGGATTTTTCAATGTCTGATCTACACAACACATTGAATATTTGGTTACGTTCTTGCAATGAAATAACATCAACAGAAAGAGGAAAAAACTCAGAACAGGTGTTGGGTTAAAAAGTCGAGTGTGGGTGTTTTTGCAACTGCTACAGGAGGGCAGGTTCTGATAAAAGCACACACACTTGAAGACTCAGTCGGTTTTACCACTGTTCCACCGCATTGAGTCAGGGGGCTCAGACGCAGAGCCGAGCCCACAGACGGTACAGAAGGGCCGGGTGTGGTTTGGTCTGTCCAGCAAATAAAGCAAGTCTGGGCCTCCCACAAGACACGGTCTCAAACACGTGTGGTTTTGGCCATGTCTGCATCGAAGCCAGAAACTGTGGTCATCCCTAAACTTCCTGCCCGCCTCCTCGTTACACTGTTTCCACGGCGACCCTCACCTGCAGCGCACCTGTCAGATATAACGTGCTGCAACTGTTGTTATACGGCAAAAAGCACACGACCGACGCATTTATGTAACCGTTACCAAAGACCTCTCTCTCCCATACGCGCGCACGCCTCCAGACAACGAGGGGAAATTTAGAGTGAAAAGGACACAGACGAGTAAGAAAGAGAGAGAGCGAAAAGGAAGCAACAGAAAGAGAGAGAGAGACGAGGAAAGTAAACGACTGAAACTCCACTATGGGTTTCCAACCCACCGTGGAAAAACAGGACACGAGTGTTAGCTTAATCGGACCCACAATGCATTGCTGATCATATGTTTGCAACACATAAAGTATGTTTTGGGGGTCTTAAAGGGGTAATTCGGACAAAAATGTAAATTCTGTCATGAATTATGTTGTTCAAAACTCATAAACATATTGAAAAATATATATTTGAAAGAATGTTTGTAACTAAACAGTTCTGGGGCACTTTTGACAACTACTATGGTAGTAAGCGGTTTACCACACCTTTCTAAATATCACCTTTTGTGTTGAAAAGCAATTTATACAGATTCCAGTAAATGATGCTAGACATTTCATTTTCCGGTTGCCCTGCCTTGTCTGTACAGTCTTTGACCAGAATCACGTTACATTTTAGACTCATTTCCATTACGGTGCCCCTTATAACATGGCATCATGTACTTGAATCACACTTTGAATCCCCCTTTGGCAAATTTCTTAAGACAACGAAAGGCGTTTACGCATACTTGCGTGTTTCAGGATGCACAAAATCCACACTCGTCGTACTTTCGGACTTGAACCACGTGAGAATTCAAACTCATTAGCTGGCGATTACGCCACAGATAATGATCGTACTCATTTCAGTTTAACGCTAAAACAAGCGAGAAAAGGAATGAAAAGAGAAATGGGCGGACATCTCAGAGGACACAAATAACAAAGAGGCAGAAATGAACGAGAACGGATGATATTGCGTTAATTAATTAAACTCATCGTCTCTTATAATTGCGAAAGATCTGAAGATCTCACACCTATGACACGTTTCTTTTCCACGCGCCGCTCCTTTCAGCACGCTCCCTGACACACGCATACAAATTCTAATGGATGTAACGGTCACATCTAGTTCAATAGTTATATTCTTATATACAAATGCAAGTTTGCGTAGCATGTAAATAGGAGCATACTTTTGGTTTCTTATTATGCGAAAAAGCAAATCATAGGTACTGTGGACTAGCTCAGTTCGGCTTGTCGTGTCACATCGCACCGCATCCAGTGTGGACAGAATGGAATATTATAAAGGGTCTCTATTGGTTTTTAGGGCTTTTAGACGAGCCCTAAAATAACTTGTATGCGTTGTTTTTTTTGTCGCCAGCATCCCTTAAAAAGGTTGTGTACTTTTTCAGAAACATTACAGAAACATCAATGCCATTACTACTATTGGGCCCTGGGTGTATTGCACGTGTGTGTGCGTGTTTATAACTTTGTTTCTGCTTATAAGACAGACGGAATATGAAATCAACATGGGAAATTCAATGAATTAGTTGATTCGCTTGAAACTAACATGTAAACATACACACCATGTGCTGAGTGGAATGTGTGTGTTCATTTTAAGCCGTCCCACATCTGGACCTGATTTCCGGTCGGTGCTCTCACACAAACACACAGAAGCATCATGTTTTGGTCCTTACAGAAAGCTGATCTGGGTTGATCACACACACCCAGTCACCCAGAGACCACATGCTTCAAAAATTTCAACAAATGTAAGTCATTCTCAAATGGACTGCATATGTATTTGGGTTCGGGTGAAGAACTAAAAAAATGTGCCATAGACAGACTCCAGATTAACATTGTTCAGGTTAGGTCTGTTTCTTTTAAAGGTGAAGGAGAGTGATCTCTTGCTCACCCCGATGTCATTCAAGTCATCTTCCTTTTTCCATGGAACGAACATATTTTTTATTCCAACGTGCCACTTCAAGTTTGGCATCAGTGACAACAACCATCATTAATTCCCACATGTCGCAACGTGCCTTGTAACAGACTACCATGAATGAAACACCCCCCTTCACCTTACAGCGTATTCCCAGTTATTCACAACTTAAAGGGTCAAGTGTATGAAATCTAGCGACATCTGGTGGTCGGTTTTCGAATTGCAACGAACGGCTCACTCCACCCCTCCCCTACCTTTCAAAACACTTCAGTGGGCGACACAGGACCAAGATGTCGTCACGTTTTCGCGTCTTTGCTGAAGCAGATCATGTTTTTATGAAACACTCTGTAGAAACAACATGGCGAATTTCGTGCAAGGGACCGACGCTGCATATAGATAGAAAAAGCTCATTCTAAGGTAACAAAAACATAACGTTTCTTTATGTAAGGTTGTAGTGAGGTAGGCGGGACGAGAGCCGGGATTCAAGGCCGGTGCGCGTACAGCTGACGCTCGTTATCACTCACGAGGTCTCGTATCAAGGAGGAGATCGGGAGCATGAGAGGAGGAGCGACCGGACCGTCAGTGAGAGAGGACCAGGCCTGGAGTTTATGTTGTAGTTTTATTATGTTTGTATGGCCGGCAGTTGATAGTATCGGGGCTGCCGACGTTTTACTTTATTTTATTAAAAGTATTTTTACATTGGCCGCTTCTTCCTTCCTTTTATGGATCTTCTTACAAAAGTCTTTATACATGCACCTCTGAAGGCATGAATATTCAGTTTTTTATGTTTATTGCAATGTAGTAAACATGTAACAATTGGACTGCTGGTGTTTGACAGCTCTTGGTCAGTATACGCTTTGTATAGACAAAACAGCTTGGAGATTTTGCCTCATTCCATTTTCTATTTTCTAATGTAAACTATGATCACTCTTGAAGAAAACTAGTGGATCAATGTCAAACCCCATCAACGTCATACAAACCCCTCTGCGTTCGAGCAGATATGAATTCAATCCATATTTTCTCAGCGCCTTACTTTCTGTGAATGATCATTTTAATCTAAATGGACCCATCTCTGGAAGGACACATTGGTTGTGATGATTAATCACGGAGCAGTTTGAAATAAATTAATTTGAATACCTAGGAACAAAGACATTATTTATTTCGTTTCGACACACCTGATCGCTACACCACTGCCCACACCGTAACAAACTACAGGAAAGCGCAATAAAGCCCTGAGAGTTATGATTACCATCTCAGTCATAATGCATGCGTCAGAAAGATGAATGCAGGCAGGAGCGCATGGAGAGGCCGACTCTTGCTTTTAATAAATCCCACATCACCGCTCGCCAAAGCCCGTCATAGGCGCCATGACAACCGCATTTATTTTAGGACAGTTTGATAAATTCATTTGTTTTTATCGGATAAGAATGCATTCACCGCTGAATTGATCTTGACTGAAAAATGAAATATACACGACAGAGCGAACGCTCTGGCCTGCTTTGAATTTGTGAGGCAGTTGTGAGTCAGGTAAATGGTAAAAGTAAACAATAAACTTCTCCAGATCGGTCAATCTCCAGGACATTCATGGGTGCAGTTGATAAAACGGAAATTAATGAAAGGAAAATAAATACTCAATTCTTCTTTATAGGAAAATGATGCATGGAAATTAATTGGACATGAACTCAAAACATGTTTGTGAATATTATTTGAGTAGCTAAATGCATGTAAAAGTTTAAACTTTAAGGTATGAATGTGATCTAATTATTGAGTTTATTTGCAAAAGAAATAAGAGTTTTTATTATTTTTGTTGTAATTTTTTATCGTGCATTTCAAGCGATATCAATCAAACTGCAGTTAAGTTGTTTTGTAATAATATAGTTATTGTTTAGTAATAATAACAAAAGTTTTAAAAAGTAGTTATACAAAAACAGACTAAAACAACTAAAACATTTAAATGTTTAAAAAGTGAGTTGTCTTTGGTGTTTTCTTCAAATGCTATAAAATGAATACATCGTTTTAAAGTCTGTCTATTTCATCTTTCAGTAGTTCACCTTCAAAATGAAAATCCTGTCATCATATTCACAAGCCCTCTTATCATTTCAACCCTGTATGACTTAAATCTTTCTGCAGAAGATATTTTTAAAAACGTTGGTAACAGAAACACAGACCCCCATTGACTTATATTGTAACCAATGCAACATTCTTCAAAATATCTTCTTTCGGGTTCTGCGGAAGAAAGATAGTCATACAGGTTCGAAGTGACAAGAGGGCGAGTAAATGATGACAAAACTTTCACTTTAAAGGTGAACTGCTCCTTAACTATACAAAAAACATGTCTAAGATCAAAGTGTACGAAACTGTGCTATTTTGAATGACCATGAATACAACCATTTATTTTTACCATATTAAATATGAAATTAATGTGCGTCACTTTAAGAAAATGATGGAATTAAACTTAAAGTGTACTTACTGAACTTTTCGACCGGGGAAACTTTTTAATACTTTAATACAAACTAAGCAGTACCCCAATGCACAGGAGGCATATTTTACAACCTGTTGAGCGGACATCAGCAGTATATTTGGACTGACATCTGTTTGTTTGTTCTGTACTCTTCAGGAGAAAAAAGGGAAGCTACTGAGAATGTGATAAGAGATAACTCCAGTGTGCGAGAAAGAGAGACATATCTGATATCAAGCCACAGGTCAAGCAGACACACACTCGCGCACAGACACACACTTGAGAAGACAAACTGGAGGAATGTGAGCTTGTGGAGCGGCCTGCCTGATGGGTATCAAATGGAGCATCTTAGATAAAGATGCTTCTACCAGACTTCACTTACACACAAACACACACGCACACCAAAACATCCCCACTAAATCAGCCCCAGGTCTTCGCCAGACACGCGTAGATACGTGCAAAGACACACACACTGCATCCTTCACAAATAAGAACACGCACTTTGACGTATTAGGAACCTGAATTTGCGTATTTTGAAAATATCAATAAAGTAATCAGCAAAATCCATGTACGCTTTCACAGGATGCACGCAATGATGTTGGTTATTATCGGAAATTCACATCTCAACCAAATCAAGTAGCTACACACAAGTATTAAGCATCGATGTGGAAATGGTTGTCAGGGTGCTTAAGTGTAGTTAACCTGCTTATCGTAAAACGCAGTGCACGTCGGAATCAATAATAGCCATGCTGCACCAATCTCCATGTCCGCCCAGGTGAGGAGAGAGCCAACATTCCCATCAAAATGGAGCCGCGTTGAAATGTTCAATCTCTGCAGAAGTATGATAAGATTGCTTTCTCCATTTTGGTTCAAATGCATCAGAACCATCTCCCATGTGCCAGGTCTGTGTGGGATGTGGCGTAGAAGCCGTCTTTATCTCTAAACCCAAGAGTATCTCTGCTGTGTATCTTGGGTCCTCACACGAACGTAGAAGAAGGAGGGGGGAGCGATGAGGGATTATCTTCATCATCTCGAGCCCGAAAACGCATCCGAAGGCTTGCTCTTTCAATATATCACGACTGTTGACAAGGTCACCAACAAGGGCCCTCAATTACGCCCCCAGTTAATATAATAAGCGGTGGGGATGTGTTCCCTAAAATCCATGAAATTGCCCTTTTTCTAATGCGTTGATAGCTTATAATAAAACGGGATATTCAATATTTTTTTTTTTGAAAGGAACGTTTTACTGTATAGATTAGGATGTGATGGCAAATTGTAAAACAAAGACTCTTCTGTTGAAAAAAACATTCAAGGGATAGTTCGCCCAAAATTCCCTCATCAAAAAGCTGCATGGCTTACTTAAAAAAAGAAATTTTTAAGAAAGCTGGTAACCAAAACTGTTGGTACCCTTTCACTTCCGTTGAGTGGACACAAAACCAATGCAAGGGAATAGGTACTGCCGTTGTTCGGTCACCAACAGTCCTTAAAATATCTTCTTTTGTGTTCTCCAGCAAATGACGACAGAACTTTCACCTTTAATAGTCAGAAGCCATTGTGAATGCGAGGACCTGGCAACACGATTACGTTTTGACAAATGATTACGAGATTGTTTGTGCTTTGATGAATCACTGCAAATGGGTCCAGGAACAAAAACGGTGTCGATTTGGATTTCAGGTTGACATGAAGCAACCCATAAATGTCTGAAAAGTGCTTCAAAACAAAAGAAAGCACTCATAAAACAAGGCCATTGTATGCAGCAGTGTGCAAATAACTACAAGACCGTTCATTTAGCGCACTCTGGAAACAGCTCACCCCTCAATTCTTAATGTCATCTGAATTCTCTTTGATGGAGGCGTAACCTTATTTCAAACCGTGTTAACCTTGGCACTTCCTCCTTCCCCATTCCTCCGTCTCGTTTATTTACCCAAGAACTATCTGCGGGGCGGTTTCGCGCTCTGATGGGCGCTTTATCTCCGGACCCACCTTTCGCCTCCGTTCCTCCTGCGTTGGGTATCGGTGTTAATTATCTCGCCGTATTCCCTCTCTCCTGCCTATCGGTTGGCCTCATCACCGCTACGTAATTATACGCGGCTCACGGCCGCCCGCCCCTCTCTCACGGGACCTGTGGAGGATAGCGGGTAGGAAAAACAGTGCAGGCTCCATCCGAGAGAATACAAATTCGTTGGACCTGTGTACTTTTGATATCCATGTCATTTGGTCTCTTCATAAATGACCGAAAATAAAAAAGAATCCCTTAAACGTTTTAAGTTAAGGTGAACTAACACACGCTTGATCTAGCTGTGCTGCTGCTTTAATTACCACAAGTTTCGTTTCAAAGGTTCTCATCACCTTTGCATCCATTCGGGCCTCCATTAATTTTGTCTCTCTTGTAATAAAGCTATGCTCCTTTCCAAAAACTCCACGACCTTCTCTCAACTCTAAGACTCCACCGTAACAACGACAGAAGTAATTAATGCGTTATCCTCTCATCAGAGTATCTTGTCTGTGAAACGGAGGTGTACGGCTTCCTCGGTTTCCCACACAATGTTAATTAACTCACGCACCCCTCCGTCCACACAGTTCTTTCGTTTTCCTCTGACCGACATTCATTCACGATGAACAATGGGGGATGTGGACTCTCAGCGAGTTGCGGCTGTACGGCGTTCTGTCGAAGTTGTCAAGTTGGGGGAAGAGAGAAAAAGAACAAAGGCGAAATTATGAAATGAGGAAGATGAATATGAAAGAGTTGAATGCAAATGTAGGTCAGAGTTTAAAAAGAAGGACAAGAGTGTGTTGGTTTGATGTTGGAAAGGGAACAATCGCTTTAGGTCTATTCAAGTCCAAGCGTGGCACGCGTTTTAACATTTAAAAATGCATCTTTATGAACTCCATCACATGGAGTCTGAGATAAAGTACTATCTGGGAGGGGTAGAAGGGTTCTGTCAGGTGCCAAAGAATTTACACAAACTGATCAGGATCAAACATCAGGCTTGTATAGTTGTACTGTAAACACTATTTCTGAATACGTTACTTACAGTTTTCAATTGTTTGGCAACATTATTATACAGCCTGGGCACAGACTTATGTCAATGTGATAGACTTTTCTGTAGTCGTATCGGACCTTAAAGGGATAGTTCACCCAAAAATTTGAATTCTGTCATCATTTACTCACCCTCAGATTGATGAAATCCCGTAGAATCTTTTTTGTCCATCTAAACACGAAGGACAATATTTTGTAGGATGTGTGAGATCAAACAGATCTCATCCCCCATTGACAACATTAGTATTTATTTTCCCTACTATGGCAGTAAATGGGGGATGAGATCTGTTTCGTTACTGACATTTTTCCAAATATCGTCCTTTGTGTTTAGCAGAACAAAGAAATGTATACAGGTTTGGAACAACCGTGGGGTGAGTAAATGATGACAGAATCATATACCTTAAGATCCTGTTTATCCCTTTGACAGGATCTTAAGGTATACACTGTGATATATCCTGTCCTGAACGATTAATCGCATCCAACATATACGTTTGTGTTTACATAATATATGTCTATGTAAATGCATATATTTTGCATACATAAACTTTTATAGAATAATTCATAAATGTTAATATATAATTTCCCCTATTGGTCAATATAAATAAATGCAACTAAATACTTTAAATATACTACACTGTATATACACATGTATGTGCATGTGTTTATAAGTACAAACGGTTTATTCAGCACGCGATTAATCGCTTGACAGCGCTAATATTGATAAAAGCTTGTTCAATGAATTTTTGAATTCATTTTCAATTTATTTGTCATAATGAAGGGAATTGTCAAGTATGAACACTGAACTCCATAAACCGCCATGGTATCGGTGTGAATATCCTCAATGCAATATCTTGTTTGCAAATACTTTCATAGACAAGTTGCACTGGACCTAAACAGACCGTTTGACATATAAACTTCAGCAAACATACGCTGTGTGCCAAGCAGGAAATCATTTATTTGCGCTTTTGTGCATGAAACCTGACACTGGCCTCTTCTACATATATTCAGCCCTTACCCATTGTAAGAGGAAATGCAAATGCAGTCTCAGGTCATTGGAAAAGGGCACGCGCCCCCATCACTAACACACAGCAGCTTCATTTTACCTAAACTGACCCATCCAGGTGCTTCTCCGTCTGTGGACCTGCATTCACTCTCACTACAACAGTACGAAAGCTGATCTAGGATCAGGTTTCCCCGTGGCCATTTTGATAAAGGTTTCTTAATACAAAAATACAATGCTGATCTAAACCGAGCTCGCTTAAATAACGGCCCTTGAGCCCTGTGCATTTGACTATGAGGTTCAGGGAGGTCAATATGAAGGTCTTATCCACCCAGACCACTGAGATGCATTAGCATGCTAAGTGACGGACAGCCTCATGTTTATATAAGCTTTGTTCAGGACAAACTCACCCTTGAGGGACCAAACAAGGAGCTGGGGTCCCCGTCAGGCCAGGGGTCAAAGAGTGATGACCCTCGGGCCGGCTTTGTCTCTTTGATTAAAGCACTCAGTTTTTCTGAAAGTGTCTTTCATGGCTGTGAATAAAATGTTTTGCCGTGCAAAATGCAGATTCATGAGTAGGTGACAACATGCCACGAACAAGTGTATGTGCAAAATACTAAACAGTGTTAATGTTGCATTTTATCGAATTCTGACACGTTCATTATACATATTGTCAAATGTTGCTTGACTTTGTTTAATGAATCAATAAAGAGCAATTTTGCATCTCCATGGATCTATGGAACTGCCACCGAGGAACCAACACACATAGCAAATGACAGACGGGCGGACGAATTCTATACAATAAGTTCTTACATTTTGCGATGAATTTTGAACATGAACTGAAATGATGTCAAGTAATTTTCTCCAGGGATTAAATGTTGAATCTAGCTAATAGCGGTAATGTGAGCCGTGATAAGTCTGGTACCAAAATTCGGGGACAAAGAGTACATTTGAGTATCTGTGAAATTTCTGGAAGGAATCGTCTTGACTGAGAGAAACTACCCTCAGAAGTCACAGTGCAATGTATATGATCTCATGCATCCATATTTTGACTTTAATTAAAAAAAGAGTTTTAGGGTATTAAAAAACCATTATAGCCAGGCTGTGTTTTATTTAGCTTTTTGAACTTAGCAGTAATAAATCACACACTAGTGTAGCACGGCTGAGCGGCGACTATCTTTTTAATTTTCGAAACGCAATTCATTGTGCCGAACGCGGACTCGAAACATTAATTAATTTGTGTTTGATAATTTGCTCATTTTCATAGCATGACACGAGTGAATTTCGCCTCTCTCTTTAAACTTTGCTCTGCTTATACAAGTTTAATTAAGCAGAATATCTCCGCATTATCGACGGCGTGAATTGTAGGCTTTTTAAAACACATGAGGTGTGGATGGTGTTTGTTTTTTATTTGAAGAAAGAACATTTGAAAATGAGGCAGGGATTGCTGGAGGAGGTGCACGTTTCAACTTAATTCACTAAGGATTGCAAAGACTGAAAAATAAATAAGGGAGAAAATCAGATGCGTTGTAATTAAACCGTGTGTGTGTGTGTGTACGTTAGGTGGAGGCTGGTTGAGTTTCTGGACTTAAATGGACCTACAGTATGTGTAAATGTATATTGCGTGTACATATATGTGTATGCGGGGACAAATAATATCATAAATTGCTAGTGTAAAAAGGAGAAATGTAAGTACTTGTGTAATGTTTCTAAAAGTGCGCTGATGGGCTTTTGACATGTTGAAATCTGTACAACAATATCTGATACGACGATCGTCCTCGCTCTATAAGATTAGCATTAATGCTCTTGTCATCTGGAACGAAGGATGTTGATGCAACTTTCACTCGCACGGAAACACACACACACATATTTTTCAAATCCAAGCGGGATCTTCCACGGTCGCAACATTTACGCAACACAATAGATGAGAATCTGCTCGCTATGATAAAACGTTAGAAATGAGCACAACGTTTAAATTAATGAAGCACAGAGAGCAAGATCTCCCTCTCTATTTCTTACTCGGATTACTCCGAGAAGAGACACGGGAGTCGTATAACCCTCGTTCTGTTCTTTTTTCAACCTTCTCCTGTCTCAGCATCCTTCGCCTTTTTGAGTCGCAGCATACGGGTTAACGTTCTGCTCTCTACACTTTTGAGTAGTGTTAGTGACGTTCTGGATTTACAGTAATACCGCTTGACTGAAATGTTTGTGATGATCTGAAATTATTTTGATCGCAAATGTGTTCTCAACATGGCCATTTCTTTCAAAACAATAATGGTGTATATTAAATACTTTTGAAATGGATAACTGAGGCCAAATAACGAAGAAATAGCAGCCACGAATGGATTAATATAGTATATATAGCATTTAAATATATAGTATTAAGCTTCACACGGTGAGAACTCAAGTCGGCTTACAAGTGAATGATTTTGCAAATTCTGAAGATGCTAATGCTTTAAGTCACAACAAAGTTACAACTGTTCCATAGATGAGATTACTTTTATTTTTAAAGGTGGTTTTAGAAGGTGTTTCCAAACTTTGACCGATGTTGTATGGCCAGACTGTTTGGGGTCTCCAAGAGTGTACATCACATACAATAATCTATTAAACTTATTGAGGTCTTTCATCTTGGGTCTCCGGGGGTCCCAAAACAAATGTAAACACTTGTAATGCATCACCTTAGAAAAGTTAAATGACCCATTGTTTGATGTTGAGTATTGCACTAAAGGGTCAGCGATAATTCTCTAAAACCATAAACAGCCCAAACAGAGGGTTTAAATTCCGCTCATTTTAAAGGAAAAGTTCACCCAAAAATGACATTCCTGTCACTGTTTACTCGCCCTCAAGTTGTTCCAAACCTGTATAAATTAAGGAAGAAATTTTGAGAAATGTTAGCAATTTTCAATTCTGAGACATCATCGACTAGAAAAGAATATATAGAATGGCATTCAAAGAACTGTTTGCTTTCCTAAATTCTTCAAAATATCTTATTTTGTGTTCAACAATACTTGATGTGAATGACGTCCCGGAACTGAAAATTGGTAACATTTTTTCCAATGATCTTTCTTTGTGTTCAACAAAACAAAGACATTTACACAGGTTTGGAAAAACGTGTAGGCGCGTAAATAGTGACCGAAGTTTCATTTTTTGGTGAACTATCCCTTTAAGTTGGCCCAAATGATGTCCACCTTTTTTTCTTCAAAGCTCATAAAATAGGCAAATGACCTGTTTGGCGATGTTAGCCGGAGCTCTAGTGAGTGGGAACACCCCTTGACACAATGCCCTCTACCCGCTATCTCAATTATTCACAAAACCACCTGATAAAGAAAAAAAAGATTTAAAATGAATTGACCCGACTGAAGGGGTTTCCTTATTCAGTCGAACGGCCACAATGACTCCACCTCAGTCTTTCCACCCAACACCTAGATAAAACCTCTTTTCTTTTATTCTCTATGTCTCTCGTTCCCCTCTTTCATTTGCTCTTCGATCCCACGCCACCAGGGAACACACCGGCCTTTGTTCGCCGAATTGGTTTTCTGATGTTTCTCTTTCTTGGTTCCCACTCTTTTCTGCTCGTCTATTCTTTCGGGAGAGCCTGATTTATATCGCCGTAACGCGGAGCGGTGACGCACACGTCCCCTCTAGGATGTTATTTTACTGTGTAAATATTCACTGAACCCTAATACCCTGGAATATTACAGTCACAGCGTAATGGGATTCCGGCATGGAATATGAAAAGCGTGAATTTATGCATTTTTAAATGAACTCCAGTGGCTTGTTAATGAGACTCGGTGTGTACAGAATTCGTACGGGACGAGTGATTTGAAGCTCTGATGTAGCATTAAAGATTTATGTTCAAAATGAGCTTAGAACGTGAAAAGCAAACGGTCTTGTGTTTTTCAAAAGGATGAGGGATAGATTGTAGTTGAGAGTAATTATGAGAAAGGCTTTAGGAATTATTGCGAAGTTAAACTTTCTGCTCTTGAAAAAAAATGAGCTAATAGCCACACACTGGCAAACTGGGTTTTAAAAGGGTTTTGAGGATCTGTAATTCGGTCAGACTGCAAAACCAATTGGCCAACCACCTTCATTAGCAAACAAGCCTGGGAGACCGTCTTAAATAAACTTTTACACAGATTACAGATTTAGAGTAGATTGTAGCGTTCACTAAATGTTCTTGGGTGAATGCACTATGGCCAATGTTAGTTCACTGTGTTCATTGTTTTAGCCGCCCATTTACTTCTAAAGGAATCATGCAAATCAGGGCCAAAAACCGAATGCTATTTGCATTTTGCAAACTGGTTGAATACGCCTAGCTTTGCAGGGTACAGGTAAGAGCAGCTGCATACCGCCATGGGAATGTACAGTATCAGTTTTCCACTGGGACACCTAAAATTTGAATGTGCTTGTCTAGCTGAGATTGTCTTTCCATCATATGTTGCCAACAGAAGAATATATAACAGGCATCTTTATTACAAAATACAAATTGGTTGTCTATAAGAGCTAATGTGAATGTCCATAGTGCTGACAGTAACTTTGTCAATGACCCGAATTCTACATTGAGCCAATTGACACCAAATAGGAGACAAGCTTTTTCTGAAAAGAATAAAAATGAACATGCAAAAATGAGCATGGATAAACCAGACTGTGGGGTGGTGCAACTTTTTGGAAATGTGAGTTGCACACCATTTATCACGCCAAATATTTGTAATTTGCAGCACATTCTTTAATCAAATCATTGCATAACTATTAACACCTTACAGAGTTTAAAAATCTACACTTGATCCAAACATGTCATTTGATATTTCGATGGATGGATGGATGGATGGATGGATGGATGCTGTAGATAGACGGATGGATGGATGGATGCTGTAGATAGACGGATGGATGGATGGATGGATACTGTAGATAGATACTGTAGATAGATGGATGATGGATGAATAGATACTATAGATGGATGAATGGATGGATAGATACTGTAGATAGGAGGATGGCTAGATAGATTTAATAGAGTAAATGATGATAGAATTTCATTTTTGGGTAAATTATGCCTTTAGTTGTAAAAAAAATCCATTTTATAACTTAATTTCAGTGCAAAAATGCATGTACTTATAAACACTACTGTAAGTTGGTATCTACCATGTCAGATATATTAACTTAAAGCAGTGATGGGTAAAAATGGATCACGTGTATGGTCAGAGTTGTGGATAAGAAAACAAACAACTCTAGTCTTCTCAAAGAGAAAAAGATTAACCAGCAACAAAAGATACGAGGAGCGTTTCCTGTCCTTTTCTTGTCAAAGGCAGTTAACCTTGCAAATTCATGTCACTTTGTAGTATGTACAAATTAGGCAAAAGTCAACGTGGACTGTTCCAAGATACGGCCATTTTCTTGAAAAATATGAACCTACGGTATTGCAAGGTAAGAGAAAAAACAACTTATAATGGGACTAAACCATGTTTTAAGTGCATTGACTCAATACAATCTATCTATTTAATTTACAATGTTTGTTTCATAGAGTTTTGCTTATTTCATACAGATTTTGAAGCAAAACTTTATAGACCTATATAACATGTACTTGCTATGGTAATCACAGTAACACTGCAATACTGTAAAACGAAGTGCAACCGCAAAAGCAATTGCAATAAAGAAACTCGCTCCCGCACACGCGCTGTCATGACTTTACTCTCACTCTTTATGCTCCTCTTGCCAAAAGGTTGTGATAGATGAGATGGTTTAATTAATACTTTTCCAGTGCTTAGTGCAGAGAGCTTATAATTAGTCCTGGGTTTAGGATCATAATCTCCTGACTCCATCCAGATCTTATCACGCTTACACACAAACACATTCACATACACTCTACACTGCCACCAGTCACACTTGTGCTTGTGTGTGCATTCATATTTAATAGCTGTCAATCAAAACATATTTAAAAGTTAGGGCATGTAACTGTTGGATTGCTATTGTTATAGAAAAGTAATACAAGAAAACGGTTTATGCACGGCAAGCAACTTTTTCAACAGACCGACGTACCCATTCCAAAATGTCTCCCACAATGCAACATGATCAACGAGACCTTACATTTACAAAGTGACTTGTGACATTACATTCGAGTATTTATGAACATCCTTATTTTAACTCAATATTTCGTCGAGTTAACTAGAATAAAAATGACGTATAGATATAAAACGCCACTTGAAAAAAACACACAGCGAGAGACAGTGACAATGATATACAGTACTACAGACCACATCACAAGATGTAAACTGAATTTTTATTTATTATTAATGAATATTATTAATGCATTTGTTCAAAATGTTTGTTTAACATTTTATATTGGGTATAAATATTCTGTTGGTTGCACGTTCGTGTAATGAAACGGGAAGTTCTTCTGGACCAGCGTTATGACGTCTATTGAACAAGATGTCCAGAAGAACGTCCCGTTTCAGTTTTTTAACTCCAGAACCAAAAGAACATTTATAACCCATTTAAAATGCTGAACATATTTAAGATTGAATTAAATAAATGATATAACAAATGGGCAACGCTTTATAACAACTTTCATTATTAAAACATAGGCAAACAGTATATAATGCTTAAATCAACATACCATTGGTTACTATACATTCAAATAGCTAGAAACGCAAGATAATGTGTTTGTTCATATTTACTGATAAACTCTAAATAATGATCTGATAATCATCAGGTTATAATGTAAATTAGAACGCTTACAAATA
Organism: Barbatula barbatula; assembly: GCF_947034865.1. Taxonomy (NCBI): domain Eukaryota; kingdom Metazoa; phylum Chordata; class Actinopteri; order Cypriniformes; family Nemacheilidae; genus Barbatula; species Barbatula barbatula. The sequence goes on along the minus strand of NC_136768.1, from coordinate 25,550,394 downwards.
TCCTTAAACGTTTAATTCATATGATAATAGACATCTTGAAAAACTGAACAAAATTTTTTAACAGATGTTATGCGATGATTGAAAGCTTGTGTTATTGTACAACGCTTTTGTGTTGCTATTGAGTATGAAATGGTGATCGCCGTTTTCTACGGTTCTCTTAAAAATATTGATTTATTTTCTCTGGCTTTGCTGTATTTTTCAAGGAATTGATTCTATTATACAAATGTTTCCTAATGTAAATGTTCAGGAAAAACATGCCTTGCACCCAAATGACGATGAGTGTTATGTCTCTAGCAAGCATTACATGTAACTAACCACCCTTTTTACAAACATCTTGTAAAATTACAATGCCCATAAAGCTACTAAATAAATAGTAAACATTTATAAACATTCAGAAAAATGAAGAATAGTAAACTTTAAATTGGGTACTGCAAAAACCAGAACAAATTGTTAATAAATGTGTAAATCAGGTAAACTCATGTCATTTGGGACACATATTTACAATCAAGATGACTACCCATGAAGTTACTAGTGAGAAGTTAATGTTTATAAACATTAACAATTAATTGTTTCCACTTTAGATCGAGTACTGCAAAAACACGAACACAAAATGACTGTATGATTTGCAAAAATGTAAAATTAGTAGACAAAAAACAAATATATAACCTTTACGGACTGTAATTATGAATTAATGAATAATTTGTGCTTACAATTACAAAGCAAGAGAGTATGTATAGAATGCGTGTTCATTATTTATTAAGGAAAGTTATTGTTATAGTGAATTATTATAAAGTGTTACCAATAAATGAAACAGAAAGTGCTTCTGGACCAGTGTTTACATTTTGCGACGTGGTCTATAACCTTTAAGACTGAAACATTTAAGTCACATTCACACTGCAAAAATGAACCCAAAATGAATGTTTGCCCTGTCAAAAATGAATTTAACTTGCGCAGAAATATCTTAAAACATATCAGTGCAATTGATTTGTTTCGAGATGCACACCAGTAATGTATTTCATAGAAAAAAAGCGACATAAATATCTTAATATACATAATAGTGCTGGTTTACGCAAAGCTTTGTCTCTGAAACCGGGCCTAAGTGTTTAATCCTGTTCTGCACGCACACACTTATTATTAAAATACAGGTAGGCCTAGCAACAACCGCATTTAGAGAAATACCATGCAGTGTGCATGAAATCGAACTGGACAACTAGTTTGTAACGACGTATTTAAACGTGCAGTAGAGATGATATCAAATGTCAAATGTTAACATGTACAAGTGTTTACGATTTCAATTGTTTTGAATGGGGCTGCAGTTAAGTGCCAGATATTTTTGTTAAAAAAAGCCCAAAATAAACCGACACTGTTCACTGTAAAACAATTCTGTAGAAATTACAGTATTACTGGCAGCAGTTTGCCAGTAACTTACTGTAGATTTACATTTATTTATTTAATGGTTTGTTCAATGATAAATGATCATTAAACATTAGCAAGTCTTTATCCTTTCAGATTAAAACAACAAGCACTCTGGGTTAAGAATATGAAATTAAATAAAAACATTTCCCTGTAAAAATAAAGACTTGTTAATGTTTAATATGCATTTATCTTTGAACAAACCGTTGCCAATAAATAACATAAGTATACTGTAAATCTACAGCAAGTTACTGGCAAACAAGCTGCATAACTACAGAAAAGACCTTTACAGTGTATTTTATACTTGATAAGACCACAAAAAAATCTACACCAAACTGTCAGCTTTATTGACTCCATAAAGTATATACTGTATAGCTTCATGAATGATGCAAACAAACAAAAACTAAACGTTTTTAAAATTGAGAAGCTGGCTACGCAGCGTGTCAACAGCGTGTTGCTATCGCTACAACTCGCAAAATGCATTTAAATGCGGTTGTCACCCTCAAAACTGGATATTGCATAATATGTTTGCATAAAAAATACAGTAGCCAGCACATTTTGTCCAGTAGGCTATGCACTACACTGTTATTGCATTACAGACGCAGCCAGCGTAAATGATAAACAAGTCCAAAAAAGATAAGCTACCGTGCACACACACACACAGTAGTAGACACTTCAGTTTAGTTTCACAACCCCAAATAAAGTCTAATAAGGTACATCAGCAGCACCAGCTTGAGAATTGGTTCCCGCATCTCACCTTTCCAGCAAATAAACGTCTACAAAACTCGATATTAATTACAAACTTGTTTTACGCTGGCTTGGTGGAATGCTGTATCATTTAATTGAAAAACGAACGATCCCAATTTCACTAACTTCTAATTAGAAACGGCAAAATTTTATCATTGTCTCACTGATGCATGCAAACACACACAAAGGCCAAGCACACACATAAACTCCAAAGGTTGCGTCTCTCTGAAGCGTTTGTGGATATTTTCTGGGTATCGGGGGTTTGTCTTCACAGATAGAGTCGAACACGGTAGCTCACAATGAAAAATCTGATAATACGCAGGCGTATCTCGATGTTTACACAGTCGTAACAATGTGAGATTTTATTCACCTAGCACAGGCGGCAGTTCCTTGTCGTGACGCTGATCGTTTAATTTCAGTATAATTTATTGCTGAAACAAATAAAACATTTTTAAAAGATAAAAAGTAGGCTTTTACTAGTGTTTTGTCACATTGCTATAAGGTTTCTAGAAAAAATATTCTAAGGCTTGGGTCCCTCCTTAATTTTATGACTAAGGTGACAAACCAACATTTCTGATTTTTTTTAAGAAATGAGTATGCGATCATACAATAAGTAACAGGGCCTCCTATTATAGAGATAGTTCACTTGAACACAAAAGCAGATATTTCGAAAAACGGCACCCATTGAATACCATTGCATGGACACAAAACCAATGAGACATATCCCAAAATATCATCTTTGAAAGATGGTGACTGACTTTTTTGCATCTTAGAGCTTCTAAGCCACTTGCTGCGCATGAAACAAAACAAGCCAACAAATTCAAGTCAACACAAGCGTCACTTTGATACCCAAACAAAACGTATCGCTTATGGCATTCTGGCTAGAAAGGCGGCCGACATTTTCAATTAAAAATGTGTCTTTTAGCAATAACTCAGATTTATAGTTGAGGTAATGGAATAAGTGTATTTGGAAGATATAAATAAAGGCAGAGTTTGTTTTTTTCTTTCACCCCGCTTACATTTAATGCATTTTTCTCAGAGAGCTTATTGACGACGACGTGTATGATTTATTTGATTTGTCTAGACACTCCCTTTGCTTTCCCAAGGCAGAAGTATGTGTGTGCTTGGCATCTTTTTTCTCGATCTGTGTGATCTGTATTCCTGACTGTAAGGGTGAGTTCTACCATGAAGCAATAAAAGCAAAATTAAATCATAAGTGCAGTGCTACAACAACACACTGTCAGCTTTAATTCATGATATTGATGATAACCATGGAAACCAAACAGATTCGGTTGTAATTCATTATGAAAGTAGCTCGATGTTTTTCTGGCTACTTCACTGTCATATATTACTCATTTTCACCAAGGTCTAGGCAGCGGATCCGGTTGACAGATCCTCGAACCATTTTCGCAGTGTTTATTTTTACAGTAACCAGACAGGACTTTCATCTATTTCAAATATTCTCACGAATATTCTCAGCACCTCAGGCCCGAAAGTACCGGGGTCGTAACTGTCCACGGCTTAATAGATTAGCGTTTAACTATCGCTCGGTAATTCATTCTTAATATTATAGGGAGACTGCAGCTAGGCAATTCCAACGATATGGACGTGATATTTTGCGTTATAGACCTGAAAAATGCTCAGAGAATGTTTTTGTTACGAATATGTTGAACCATCTGGTTATATTTGCTTTTCTATATATGTGGTTATTGAGGCTTTGGATAAAAGCAAATGCTAAATTACTAAATGTAAATGTAAAATTGACACGACCTTGTTGATAGGGTCTAAGCACCCGAAAAATGTCAGTCTGTGAACAAATTATGGAGGTGACAAACTTTGTAGGATTTCTGTGAATTAAAATCTTTTTAATTCAAAGCTTTCCCCACTAGCAATGCCAAGGTCATGGGTTCGATCCCAGGGATTGCACATACAAAGTCGCTTTGGATAAAAGCGTCTGCCAAATGCATGAATGTAAAATGCACAAACCTGAAGCAATAATACTCAGTGAATGGAGAAGGGATGCCTCTTTGCCTCAAAATGTCCCTAAAACACGGAAGTTGTCAGAGCCACACATACCAAGAGCTCACACTAACCAGGAAATACATATTATAGGGGTTTTCTCGAGACAAGTGTGTTTGGCACACAGTGGAATGCTTTCCTGGAAACAGATCATCCTTAGATTCGCTGTCCGTCTATGTGAAATATGACATCTTTCTTTTGACAGTATCAGTTAAGAAGAGTAAATGGAGTGGTGTGTCATTCTGATGTTTTGGCTGTCATGTTTTCAGACCTCATAATACATTGAGCGTGTGAGAGTGTTGATGTTACACAATCTTCCGCGAATCTTAGAGAGCCGTCTGAATCGCATGAGCTAAGAAATGAAGAATACTACAGATTCATGACAGTTCTAATCGTGTCTCTTGGCCAATGTGTGTGGTTTGGAATAAAGAGATTCTCATTTTGCACTTTTTGTCTGAGAAAACTAAATGCATCGGTTGGTTAAGACCTTCACACCTAGTTGACATCCCAGAAAAATAAATAAACATTTGTGGGTGGATGTCTATATGCTTGTGTATTTCCACTGATCCTTACTGTCCCAAGTCGCATCCCAGCGAGACACTGCCCCTTCCTGTTCTCGGTTTCCTTATTACTTTCCCTAACCTGTCTCCCTCTGAATCCCCTACAGACCATCCATGGGATGACGGAAAAGAAGACCCTCTTGAACAGGGTGTGTGTAGTGTAACCCTAGCCCTGGGGTAGTGTAAGAGAGTAGAGACGGACAGTAGGGCTGGCCCGGCTCCAGTCGCCCGGCCTGGCCCCTAATGGGGTCCCATTCTCTGCCTGCGCGCCGCTGTGCTCCCCTAATTGAAGGTAATTGTTGGGAAGAGGCTTCGGCTGCCCAGCGCCACACAGCATTCCCACTGTTCTCCCAGACGGGCAGACCTGGAGCGGGAGGGGGCGGCCGATGGGGCGGATCGCGTTTCCGACTCGCCCAGGTTCCTGCTCCATGTCTTACGGCATGCATGGGCTACACACACACATAAATGTGTAATTGTGTCCAACCTAAATGGGCATCCTGTTCTGGAGTGACAGCTCACAGGGTGGGTGAAGCCCGACGACAGACGTACAGATCGAGAGAATAGAACGAGAGAGAGCGAGACAGATTGTGTTTGCGCTGATTCATAGGTAGAAACCTGTAGTCATCATCCGCAGTTAAATGCTCACACACACGCGCAGGTGATGAAATAATGTTGAAATGAGGATCGGTCGCGCTGAATGAGAAACTCTAACCGTGTGTCAGTACGGGATGCATGGCTGCTACAGAACTGGGCTCCGTGCCCAACCTGACATTACACCATCTACTGCGAGAGAACAAAGAAAGAGAGAGAGAGAGAGAGAGAGAGAGAGAGAGAGAGAGAGAGAGAGAGAGAGAGAGAAAGAAAGAGAGAGATAAAGAGAGGGAACACGTTGGTCCATCATGCTGAAGCAGGTCTAAAAATGAGACTCGCTGCATGTAAAAAATAACTGGAATTTTGTTGTGCAACTGTATGTCACAAACATGCGGAAACTTTTAGCCGATGCTCGAAAAGTGAACCTATATGTAACAAGCTAGATTAGTATTATTTTTTTATTAAAAGGTATACTACTCATAAAAATGAGTAAGTAAAACAAGCTATTGCAAAACTATTAGTATTGCTCAAACTTCAAGGTTTGCTCAAGCCGTGCGGTTTTATATAAAAAATGTGCTTTACTTTTGAATCATAATTAATTTAATGTAAATTAAAAATATAATTTACACTGACGGGGGATATCTCGAAGAAATTCATAGAGAATTCATACCACACCAGGCATGTTCTAGTACTGCTTTGTTAAGGGGGGTTGCTTCAACAGAAAATGAAAATTCTGTCATCATTTATTCACCATCCTGTAATTTCAAACCTGTAAGGCAGAAGATATTTTGAAGAACGTTGGTAACCAAAAACACAAGCCCCCATTTGACTTCCATTGAATTGACACAAACCCACTGAGACATTTCTCAATATATCTTCTTTGTGATCTGCAAAGAATTTTTAATTTTTGGGTGAACTATCCCTTAAATGGTATGTAAGTGATATTTCTGTAACATTGTGTAAAATTCCCCTGCCTGACATATGAAAATATATAAACCACTGAAATACGTGCCCCTGGAATCATGTTTGTTTCAGTCAAATCACTAGATTCTATAAAGCTTGTCATCCAGTAAGACCGCGGGAGATGGCTCTTTGCCAATAGCATTCGTTCGGGGACTACCTGCGTTTCTTAACTTTGGCAGATGAGGGAGGAAAACTTGTTTGAAAATAGTCACTATTTCTGAAATAGCTTAGAGGAGCTTTACATATAAAATACTGAGAAGTGAGCTGCAGAAACATCACATACACAAAATTGACATCATTTTGAGTACAGTAGGTAGAGTAGACGCCACGGAAGTCCATTCACAATACATGACCATTAATGCTATTTCAGATATCCATCCTACCACACCCAGCGCCAATACTCTTGATGTCGTCTCAACGTCACACTAAAGTTCTGTGAAATCGGCATAGCGTCATATTTCCCTCCACGCCGGATTTCCGCGGTGTGAGATTCTGTCGAGTGTGCGGAGCGCTGGGCTGAAATGAGAATTACCTTCCCTCTCCGCGCGCTCAGAGACACCGCGCTTGGCTGAGTTTAGCCGCACGGACGTAGTCAAGCGGGAAATCCAGATTCCAGCACTATCAGGAAAATGGCACATATGACTGTGGTGCCTAAGTCGGCCCTAATCAGGTCAGCCTAATGGTAACTCACCATCGCCATCATTCCAGGCAGACTGATTGAGCCTCTAAGCCTAAATAGCAATGCTCTTTTCCGCCTAAAGCGATTCCTATATTACTTTTCGCCCTTAAACCCAAGAAGAGAAAAAGAGAAAGAGAGAGAGAGAAAGAGAGAGGGGTTGAGATGGAAAACCGTACGTCCCATGCGTCTTTCCTCAGTGAAGTCAGCAAACATTCTGATTCACTGGCTCGCTCAGCCACGGTTGCTAAATCAACACCGCTATCTCCTCCGCGTGATTGTTCCTCGGCCAAATTCAAAGCATCTCCTGATATTCATTTCCACACCGCTTGAAGAAAATTGCGTTCATTGTATTGGCCAGAACTGAAAGATCTAATGAAGACGGCTAACCGGAGATTTTGGCGCCGCAAAAAAAAAACAACTTTGGGCTCATTGTCTGACCTTTCCTATCCAATCGCACCTTTGGCATCTCAGATGGCCGCTTCCAACTTTTGCAGCACAGACATCGGGCCGATAATTAGCCAGATGAAATGAATTTTGAGTCTTTCTTTTCCGTGAGAGATTTCCACCGTAATTACTGCGGTTTAATTAAAAGTTCCCGTCAATCCGCCAGATTGCCAACTGGCTCGAATAATAGACGAAGAAAACGCAATGAAACCTTAATCCAGCGTCACCGCTAATATCTGATGCCTGCAAAGACAAACCTCCTTTTAAAGGGTTTTAGAATCGCTAATAGAGCACTATTATATCTTTTAAAAACTCATTATGGGATCTACAGGAATACCGCAAGCGGGATCCTTAGAGGGTGCTGCGGTATTCTGTACCACAATGCGTAAGCAGCGGAGAGGTCGCCATATGGGAGGTGGCGTGCAATTAGACTACACTGGATTAGTTTCTTTTTTAAGTTATTGAGACACAATGAGAGCACAGAACGCCTTTTCCCCCACTCCTCAACTTGTCATCCGCATTCTCTGGTAGACTCATTTTTCTTCTAAGCTCCATCTATCACATGCACTAAGCGTTAAAAGCCTCTATTTCAAACAGGAGGGTTGAAGACATGTTACAGGTCACAATTTGAGAGGAATTAGCCAAAAACATGCCACATAAAGCCCTCAACAACGCTCTCATTAATGTAAGTGCTGACCTGGGAGTTCACAAACTTCCCCGACAAACTTCCCCCGACATGAATGCTAATAACCAACCTGCGCGAGAATGTTATTACAGGAATTAAACGCCATTGCTAATGACAATGGGGTTGGTTTGATAAGTGTGGATGAACATAATATTTTTTGCGAGCGTGAAGAAACTCATTGAGTGAGAAGATCATTCAAGTTGTTCAATCTGGGGACTGAAGACCCCAAGGGAGGTGTTGTGTGCAAAAGTTATATTTAAAAATGTCGACTTTTCGTTCTGCAATCACTGTGAAAGATTGGATTGAACAAGCGTGGCTTTTAACACTGTCAAATAACAAGAAATATGTATGTTTTGTCAAATGAAATATTTACATCTCTCTTTCCTTACAACACACGGTCCAGTGAAAAAAATGAGAAAAATCTATTTTATATCATATATAATTTCATTCTATTAAGGTAATTGGATATTTACTTTACATGTGCTATTACCTTCCAATAAAAATAAATTCAAAGGACTACAAGATGGCCGTCAAGTATGGTACGCTTTCTCCTGTCGCCTGTATCTTGCTAAATCGACAAATCTTCTCTGTAAAGCTGCTTTGAAACAATATTTATGTTGAAAAGTACCAAATAAATCAAATTTAACTGAATTTTATTTAGGTTAATACTTTAAATGGTACTCTCGTTGTGGGCGGTGTAGAACAGTCAACTTAATAAAGAGCAAATATGAAAATAATCTTACATTAAAAAGCCAATTTACAACAAATTGCAATTTTACAAACAATCAGCTTTTTAAAATGTCACAATATTTGCTATGTCAGTGTCAAAAATGTCACTATCAACACCCTATATACAGTACATAGACAGCAACAACAAATATTTATTTTATTGTTATTTTACCAGGACATTGTCCACATAGGCCAAATGTACTGTTTGTTATGTGGCCAAACGTACTTTAACATCCGGTATACCTCCGCAATATAGATTTTATTTAATATAATATAACAACTATACATTAACATTTTGAAATACATTCAAATAATTTTTTTATCAAATATAAATACATTTTTATATTTGAACCAAACACAGATAACTTTCATCCGATGTACTTAAATAGCTACAATTTTAAAATGAAAAAAGTTCAGTTTTTCTAAAAGAAGTTTTCTATGCAAGCACTTATCATTATCATAAAAGGATGCTGTAGAAATGTGATCTCTCCTTTTTTAACAGAAAATAGACATTGACTTGTGGCCTTATTGCTCATTCTGTCTCTTTTTTTAAGTCTTTCTTTCTCCGATTTCTAAGCATCTTTCTTTCATGAGCACCACTGAATCCACGGAGGGATGTTGGATTTGTAAAAATCACAAGGCCTATGATCCGGCCGGCTCTTCTGTAGCCGCAAGTACACGCGACTTATGATTAAATGCGCAGCATATATTAAATTAAACCATTCTGCCCCAAAAAATGAAGAAATTAATGAGGCAGGTAGGAGAAATACTATGATAATGAGGCAAGTTAAGATGACACCCTCCGTCCTTTCCTCCCTTTGCACAGATACGCAGAGCGGTAATCCAGGCCGTTACATATGAAACCGCATTAAAGCCAAACCAAATTCAAATGATTTGAATGTAAAATAATCAGCAGGTAAGAATCTTATAAAGCAAAGAAGCAGAACTAAGTTCTTTGGCCCAGCGTGGATTTAATTAATCCATGAATGTATTTAGCAACTTTTATACATTCACGCCACACATACACACACTGTAAAAAATTATTCAAGGGATCTGTTACCACTACATAATTTAATACATTGTTGTAAATCATTTTTGTAAAACCCAATGAAATTGGCTTGATAACTTAACGAGCAAGGAGCAAGTTCAGACATGTTTTATGCTGACCAGAATGACACAAAGAACATTTCAAGGTGAGTAATCTAAGTTTTATTTCATTTACAAATAAATTCTCTCCATTTAACTAGAGGTTTAGCTACACCTGGTAATATAGTTGATGTTAGCAGTGTAATTTGACCAGGAAAGCAGTGGATAAGAACGGTTTCATTGAAAAATATGCTCAGCCAGAGAGGGAATTTCATTTGTGCTGTAAATAGGAAAATAATTTAATGCACAGCCACATTTTTAAACATCTGTCTTCATTCACACAGATAGCATTCAAGTTTTATTGTAGGCAGTTTGCTGTTTGACCAATATTAACAGACTTTTGATCTCTGTAAAAAAGTTTTTTGCTTTTTGTATACAGTGTGTTTATTTTCCTGTCCTTTTAAGCTCCCAATCTCCTCCGTGATAAGATGCGGGACCGGTGCGCGCACAGCTGCTTGCACTTATCACTCACGCCACCGGCCCCGCGTCACGGCTCTCGTCCCGCCTTCCTCACCACAGGGTGTAAAATTTGTAAATTGCAAATTGATGTTGCATTGAAAAAGTACTGAGAGCAGGCCTGAACACAGTATTATTTAATGTATAAGAACATGTAATTTGATGTTACATATGAAATGTTCTACCATTCCTGTTTTATACAGATAAATGAAGAATTTAAAAGAATAACCGCTGTAAATCTTGAAGCCACCTTTATGGCCAAACTGGACTAGTGTACCCCAAAACTGATGGACCTGGCCTCATCAAAGGGAGGAGCTAAAGCAGAAAGAATCAGAAAGATCAGGGACATGCTTCTCGAGGTATTGTAAATAATTTAGATTTGTGTTTAAAATGTCAAGTTGTTGTCATTCACCTGTTCAGATTAAAGTATATTTATTTACTGTCGGCACTTTCTCTTTATTATTTTTTCATTTTTATTAAATAGCACAATACAATTGAAGTACGGAGAGAGAGCTATCCGCTGTCTTGTTGTCTACCTTGGAGAGACAGAGGACCTTTTCAAGGAGTTTGCTGTGAGTATTACAACATCTTGAAAATAAAATGAAATCTTCACTTGGCACAGTGTAAACACACAGGGCAACAACGTGCTCCCGCACTGCTCTCTTTCAGTTCAGATATTACACTGGCAACACACCGGGTCTACCCAGGTCAATGATATCATAACAATGGCCTATTTAGTTTAATAAAGAGATGTATGGAAAAAGAATTGTAAAAATGTGTATGGCTGTTGCTTTTCACTGAATTATTTCATGAAACTTACTATTATTTTTATAATAAAATATTTTTGATCGTTACTTATTGATGCAACCCATTTTGGTCATTTGAGTAAGGTGCATGGTCATTAAAAAAAGAAGTTAAAATAGAACAAAGTTTCCAGTGATTAACTGAATTAAGTAAGATTAATTTAAAAATCAGCAATAATAATCCAATTCATTAGCTCTAACATGCTATCTATATTTTCTCTTGCTTTACAAGAACACACAAGAGTGAGGAAGACTTTGAAAGGCAAGTGATGACAATTGCCATCATCGGTGATCAACCTACTTCAGGATGTAACCACAAGACGGCAACCATTGTGGTCGAGGGCATCAAAATCCTGAATGGAATGGATATCTCAAGATGCACTGCTGATGGGCATAATATATGCTCTGAATCTGAGTTACACCAAGGAATTTATATACCTGTGAAGTGTTTCAGAAGTTGTTTCTTGAACTTGATCGACTGAAACCCAGTGCAAAAGTAATGCGTCTGAAGAACAGTATTTTCTGTAATCTCTACTTGTTCCAGAGGAAAGTTTGTTCACTTTTTTTGTAATTTGAAGTCTACTGTAAACTGATCTTTATGCTATATTTTATACTGCTTGAAAAACTGAGGTTAATATATTACCTTTTACTTAGTTAGACTAAGTAAAAGGTAATATAAACGTCAGTATCATTTATATATGCTTGTTTGTGACAGTAGCAATCTTAGATGTTTTAAAAATGGGGTTTACTGTGAAGAAATGGTTTTAAAATGTTTTACAGATTCTTTGACACTGTGGAAAAATATGTAAATGCCAATAACTTTGCTGCGTTGGAATTTATTCATTGTGATGGCATAACTGAGTATGCATACAAATGTTTTAAAGGCAAATCTGTAGGGCCAGTTTGTTTATCATTTGTGGGGAGCACACATTTTTGTTTAGTAAACAGTGCAAAGTGCAAAATTTTGAAACTCCATTTTTGAAACTGCGGTTCAAAATAAAAAATAGGTTAACTAACAAAATTGTTGTTCTAATTTCTTACAAGCAACTAAATGAATGAACAAAAACATGAAAAAAAAGCTAAACAACTCAATTTTCTTTATAGGTTGTGAACTTTAAAATTTATGTAAAAGAAATTGTTGGAACAACTTAATTTTTTCAAGTACTCAATTTACAAAATAGAGTTTATGCTACTTAAAAATACCTCTGTCTAAAGAGTAAAAGGTAATTTGTCTAACTCAATATAGTTTGTTGGCTGAACGTAATGATATTAGAAGTTGTCATAACGCAAATATATTGATGCAAACTGTTGCGTTGATTTTTTTTGTTTGAACTACACAATATTTTTTAGAATGCGCTTTTAAAATAGCTATTTAAACGGATGGCTATCCTCACTTGAAACAAATGGATTCTTGGACCCGGAAAAGTCTCTCGTCATGAATTACCAAGCAGATACAACAACACACAGATAAACAATGACTAATTTGAGTATTTCCCGCTTGCATCTTAAAATTCAACTTCTATGCTAACATGCTAACTCCTGAGCTATAGAGGGTATGGACGTGTTGTCTAAGCGCGCCCCGTGGGTGGCAAAACACACTTACAATATCAGGAAACGCAATCCGTGCAACGTTTCAGGGACCAGGAACACCTGATTCCTTTGTGAGCCGTAGGAAAGTCCTAAGGATCACCGCCGCATCCAGCTGCTTGAAATCTCATCAAATAATTGAGTGTTTTTGTCCAGGTTTCTGTGTTTCTCCTATTCTCCTCAGCCATTTCTCTGGGCGTTTTGCCACTCAGGGTGTCCCAGGGTGTGTCCCGACATGGTCACGTGGGAAAGATACGTCAATGCATCAAGAGAACATCATATATGCTACTTCCATGCCGCTAACAATGCTAACTCCTGAGATATAAGAGAACATCTGAGCAAAGAAATGTTCCTCTGGGAACTTTCACATGGCATGGCACACAGAGGCACGCTCTGTGGTCATTACACGTGAACTCAAGGGTAGTTGGGAGTCAATGACTGATCTTTTAAGACAGACACAACACACACGGACCCCGGTGTCCCGCGGCCCTCCATCACAGCTGGCAGCCTCTCACTGCAGTGTTAAGGGTCCATCATTCATGCTGTATCCTAACCAAAACAAAACGGTGCCAACTGGTAGCGCTTAGAACTGTTTACAGTGAAGCTATTCCATACACCCCCATGATTAATGTAGTCTGCGCAGACAGGTAAACAGACTGTGTGCGCGCGCCTGTGTATGTGTGTGCGTGTGAGTGATTAATTTGCGACTTGCAGACAGGTAAACAGAAGAATATTTACATGGCTTATCCCCCCTCCCTTATCGACTTAGTTCCTCTAAGCTGCAGATATTTTATCCTTTGAGCTAAAACTGTTTATTTTTTTGAGCTTTTATGCTAGACAATTTTTCTCTCTTCACTCTCTCTCCTCCTCTCTTTATCTCTTTCAGGAAAGGTCACAAAATACAATACACAGAAGGGGACAGAGGAAACAGTTGACAGAAGTTGCCCACACCATTTGTTTTACTGCTTTTCAACTGCTGTTATATCAGTTCCATAATAAATTAGATGTCTTTCGCAAACCAACGGCTACAAGACAACAACCATAACTTAACATTGTATACTTAGCAGAGAGCTTACAATGTAAACAATGTGTCAGTTTCAGAAATGTGAATTGAATATTTAGATGAAGCAACTGAAATAGAAAAGGGCCTCATCCAAAAAATAATACATATTTGGAGTGGTCCCTGTATTTGCCTACAGTAAAAAGAAAACATGACAATGAAAAAAAGTTATGATGGTGATCTGTAATGATGTCCTAGTGCAGGAATGACAGACACTTCGGTGTCACAAGTGACAATGAAAGTTCAAACACGTGTTACAGTACATGTCATACCGCCAAACACGCGTACAATCTGTGACAACTTTCTCAATACAAGTCAGTGTACTGCCCCACTACTTCTAACTTGCGTCAGTCATGTAGAAAGTCACATTGCTTTCATTCCTGAACTGTTACAAAATCATGACCATTACATTGACACTTACCAAAAAATCTACCTACCATGGGTCAGCGGCAGGACATGAGTTACAGATGAATCTTAGTTATCACACACAAACCCAGTTTTAAAACACACCCATTACGTTTGGCCTGTTCATCAGTTTCTAAAAAACACTGGACATGTTTTATATCAGTGGTTCTTAATGAAATTGTTCACTTTCAAAATTCATTTTCATGATAATTTGCTCACCCCTGTTGTACCGACGAGGGAATGAAAAGTTCAGTAGACTATTTTCGCTTAATCAATGGTTGATGTCATGGTGTATTGAACAGAAGCTGATCTTTGTTAATATTTTTGATCTGTTCTGGGAGTGACCTAGGCTCTTTGCCCTGATATACTTTGTCTTACCTGGCTTAAACCAAATGATTATTTCGGTCTAAATGAGTGTACCCCACCTTGAGCATGAGCCGCGTCTGGTTGGTCGAGGTGGTGGTATCGCAACAATCTTTAGAGACTTTCTTACTGTAAGCATAAGTTTAAATCATTTGTAATTGCTTCCGTTGAACACAATTGTTCCAAACAAAAGTACAAAACCATTGCTTTTACATTGGCTACTGTGTATAGACCCCATAGTCCCTACACTGATTTTATGAAAGAGTTCGCGGATTTCTTATCGGACCTATTGGTTAACGTTGATAAAGTACTCATTCTAATTTTAATATCCAATAGCACAACTCGCGCTCCTTAAAAGAGAAACACGTAAACTGGGGCGCAAATGGAAACATTGCCAATTAGAGGTCTTTAAAATTGCATGAAAAGAGAGTGCAAACTGTTATAAAAAGGCACTAAAAGCAGCAAAGGCAGAACCACCGCATAACCTCATAGAAACTAACAAATCAATCCAAGGATTTTATTTAGTACAGTTGCTAAATTAACAAATAAGCAAAATAGTTAAAACTCAATCTCTAAGTCTGTCCTATGAATAAGTAACAAACATCGCCCCAAAAGAAAGACTACAGTGTTTTTCACCTATAAAACAGGAAGATTTATTTAAACTAATTGCAACATCTAAACCTACAACTTGCTTATTAGACCCCATACCAACTCAATTATTAAAATAGTTACTACCCGTTACAATTGAGCCCATTTATAACATTAACATTTTCCAGGACCCTTTAAAATGGCTGTCATTAAGCCTCTTATCAAGAAACTATAGGCCAATTTTAAATCTCCCTTACCTGTCTAAAATACTAGAAAAAGTAGTGTCCACTCAGTTGTGCTCCTTCTTACAAAATAAATGACATACACGAAAAATGACAGTCAAGCTTTAGACCGCATCATAGCACTGAAACTGCGCTCATTAAAATCACAAACGACCTGCTTATAGCATCAGATCTCACTCTTTGTCCTGCTTGACTTTAGTGCTGCGTTCGATACTTCTAGATCGCTTACACAATTATACCAGTATTCAGGGACAGGCACTACAATGGTTCAGATCTTACTTATCACTTTGTCCATTTAAATGGGGAATCATCAAATCTAACGCAAGTAAACTATGGATTACCTCAGGGATCGGTTTTAGGACCCTTTATATTTTCCATATACATGCTGCCCCTTGGAAACATTATTAGAAAACATGGAATTAGCTTCCACTGTTATGCAGATGATTCCTTCCAGCTATCCAAATTGGCAGAGTGCATCGAAGATATACAACATTGGATGACTTGTAGATTCCAATTGAAAAGTCAAACGGCATTTACAAAGGAAGTTAAAAGGTAAAACTACTATGTCGGACGATTTTGAACTTGGAGAAGATGAGATGGATTTTTTCGCCCTGCCCTACAAACGTCAAGGGTGACTTTTTCATAGTAATAACGTATTACGTGTAGTCGTGAGCGCGCTATGCAGAACAGAGCAAGGCTAGCATTTGTGTTTATAAAGCTGAACATTTTTTATATTTTGTAGAAAATGACAGATCATTTCACTCGATAAGAGCCTAATTCATCGTCTGGTATCGTTTAAAGCCCTTTGAAGCTGCACTGACACTGTAATTTTGACCTTCAACCGATTGGAGTCCATTAAAGTCCCCTATATAGAGAATAATCCTGGAATGTTTTCATTAAAAACCTTCATTTCTTTTCACCTACAGAAAAAAATGTATGTTGAAAGTAAACAATTCCTTTAACTGGTTTCACTTTGGTGCCTAGATTTGACATTTTTACTGCCCTTTAAATAAAATATTACATTATAATGAGGATTTACTGCAGTATATAGGCACAAACATAAGTACAAAAGTATTAACATGACATAAGACGAAAATGGACAGAAATGCACATTAAGCTATCTTCGTGTAGTATAGGTTGTGTTTTATGGCACTTTGAGTAGTTATCGTTTACAAAGATAAAGTTGTGTTTACTTTGGCCTCATGCATATCAACTGATCAATAAACAGACAGAGTTTGAATGGACAAAAGATATGATACAGCTATTTGTGTTTTTCCGACTATTGTTGTGGTCAAGGGTAGTTTTAGTTGTAATTTGCACTTAACATTGCTTTGTCTGTCCAAAGATCACTTTATTGGTTTAATTTTAGAGCCAGTAAATCTGTCTTTCTATCGGCCACTTAATATTCACTTTTCTGTGGGTTCATCCACTCGGCAGATTATAATACTTTTTTGGCTTGGCCATAAGAAAAATAATAATCTCTTCATGTCGCAATCCGAGCAGAATCATGTGAATAAATCGCTCTTTTATGTCGGGTCAAATAGTATATTTCCATCTCGAGTAGGCTAAGCAGCAGAACAACTAAAGAGGGATCGGATTTTCCCTTCTTATTGTGTCTATTTGTAATTTATAGATATCAGCAGATTGCATGTGTGAAATTATTCTAAATCGTATTACAGTAATGAAAAATAATATAATACCAATGGATCACAGAAATCACTTCAATCCGGCCTGAACGTTCCTTAAAGGTGCAAAAATGAACATTGTCAACAGTTGCTTTCCCTCATGTCATTCCAAACCAGTTTACTTTTCTTTTTTCTGAAGAACACGAACCGAACAACGTTGTCCCCAATTGACTTCTGCTGTATGAAAACAACCGAGACAGTTCTTGAAATGGTTATGAACAGCATGAGGGTGAATAAATGACGACATAAATAAAGAAAACAAACTGTGTTTCACTACGTGTTCATTTTTATACGTAACACATTATAAATGATATTCTTTTACCTCACCCAGCAACTTTTCTTGCAGAGACATTATTTATTTAGTCTAATTTATGTCATAAGCACCCATATTTCTTATTTGAATACTTGAATCTGTAATTTTGTAACTATACTGGATCTGCAACACCGACACAACCACAGCTACTTCATATTGTGAATATTAAAACTATTAATTGTTCATGCGGTTAAAATGTTAAATATAACCTTAATCGTAGGACATCTTCCATTCAACTGTGGCAGTTTTATGTCACCGCTGTCATTTCATGGTACGTTTGAACCAAGGTCAGGTTTTTCAGGCTTAGGGCGCGTTGACATGCTGGTAACGTCTTTCTCGAAATGCATGTCTCTTTTTTTTAGAAGGATTTCATTCATGCTGTGTAATACTTTATCTGAACAAGGGATTGACACAAGTGCTTTGTTGATAAATGACGTTAAAACATGCTTAAAGTGTTTCAAGCAAACCTAAGACATTGCCGTTTAATTCTATCTAAATATATTATACATCGATTAACCCAACGGCTAAAACACAGATAATCGTATCCACACACAGTAATGTGAGCTCATGCTTCAGCCTAGTTCTCATTATCTGACCGCTGACATTTAAATTAGAGAAGTGTCCAGCAAGCACTTTAGACTGGGAATTAAAACAAAACACACACACACACACACACACACAGTTTGAAAAAGTCATCCCTCTTTTGTGTATTTGTATGTGCTCGCTTTTCTGAAAAGTGTTTTGTGCGCCATTTTTTGATTCTGCGTTTGTAATGTTAAGAAACGTCGCCGGTTTAATGTTGAATATTGATAATCATTATACGAATAAAGTCAAAAAGTTACAAAATATTAATTTGTGTTATTTTGATTTGGTAGATATCGCTCAGAATAATCGTGTATTAAGTATCGGTGCAGTTAAATTACATTCAGCGTGCCGATAAGCAATAGATTGGTGGCAGAACGTGCGTCGAAATTGGAACGCGTCAAAAAAAGCTGAATGTCCGGAAATAATAGTGGAGACGGCATTTTTTAACCTTGTCGCCATGTTGCTATGTGGTTAGTAAAATACTTTAAGGAAAATTATAAATAAACCACACACACACACATGCACGCACACAGTGTCCTGAACGGATTTATGAAGTTGATTGTTTACACGGTTTATTTTTAGAGCTTTGGAGTTGTGCTGTTTTTTCTATTCTCCGGGGATAACAGAGACTGATTCCCCCATTACAAACGCACACAAACACAAAAGTGTGTGATAGCGCATCAAGTTAAAGTCTTCAACCGTAAATCTCTGACAAAAGGAGGAAACATACCGAGTTCCGTTCCACCTCTTCTTCTTTACTGCTGTCATTTTCTGTGTGAATTATGCGGGCGTATTGTTTGTTGTTTGCAGATGTAAATGTATGTGTGTGTGCTGGATTAAGGACTTCTCTCATCTCGGAGCAGATAGCGGTGGGCCGCCCTGCCGGATTTCTCTCTGACAATGGCAATGCATCACCTCATACACACACTTTAATCTTTTATATACATATACACAATCCCAGTCGCTGCATCTCTCAGATATAGCTGTGCGTGTCCAGCGAGTGAGTGCGTGTGATTTCTCCTTTCCCATCTTTAAGAGTTTAAGTTTTCCTGAGATGAAGAGAAGTTTGTGGGCAGTAAATGCTTCTTTTTATTTACATAAAGTTTGTGGGCAGTATATGCTTCTTATTTGCATAAAAACTTGACCATTTTATGATGTGTTGGTGAACGTGTTTGCTTCAAAACTACCTCCGAAGTTGGCGGTTGTGATGTAATGTATTTAGTATCGAAGCACACCAACAACGATTTAAAACACTTGAAGAAGCTACTTAAAGAAGCTTTTAGAAAATTATTATGTTGTACTGTAACAATTCAATTTTGTTATTGCTATTGCAACACCAGGCTACTTGTTACAAAAACATCTAATTAAAAGTTATATGATGTTTCAAATGACTGGAAAAAGTTAAAAGTAATCGCCATTTTCTTGTCCATTTAATCTACAACCTTGTTACATACATGGATACTAGTGTTACCTTGTATGAAATATCAATTCAAATGCCCAAATCAAAGCCTACATTACCTGACAGTTAGTACAACAAGAAGCAAAATTGGGATTAGAATATTCCAAAATATAATCTTTCCCCAAACCCATCTTCCTGACTGACACGTTTTTTCATTGTGACACGTACATTGATTCAATAACCCCGCAATCGTCGCTTCATACAACAACGTATGCACATACACGCACAAACCTGGTTATCGGTGCGAGGAGTGCGTCGCGGGATACAGAGGCATCTGCAACGGAACAGATAGCGGCACGCAAATACGCTACGTTTCCGATAAAATGTTAAGACACTTTTCTCCTCATCAAATTTAATAAGGCGCCTTTTCCTCCACTGCAGGTAATTCATCCCACGCACTTCCGGGGAACGGTAAACACATCTCACTGCGACTGACTCCTATGGTGACAGGAATTTTAATCGCTTCAAAGTGACAACGAGATATACTATTGTTCAGAGTATAAACAGAGTATTTCTAATAAATACCTTTCTGTTCTCACTCTATTTTTCGTCAGTTCAAAACGTTTTCTTGTCGTATAATAAATGTGCATTAGAAATACTTGAAGTGGCTGAGCCGTAAACGACGTCAGCCGTTTGTTTAGCACAGACAGCGGCCTTTGTGGCCGTTGGCTTACCTGCGTCCCGGTGACAACGTCTGTTCGCAGACACCAAAAGAGCTTAATAAGACCTCATTATGGGTAAAACGGACTCCGACAGGGGTGTGTGTGAGAGATGTTCCTACAATGCACATGCACAAAAGGGTGAATGGACCATTGTGTGTGTGTATTTGTGTGTCTGTGACAGGTGAAACGCTGATCCGGGGATGTGCTGTTGAGACATCAGTGGGGAAAACGAAAGGTGGATGCAGTTGGCACATTGGCACTGTGCTTTGTGTCGCACCCTTGCTGTGGATTGGTAGGATGAGTATATATATGAGCTTATGTGTTGCCTGAACAATACTGACCCTGTTCTTTTTCTTCTGTCTTCATCAGCCAATTATTCCCACAATGTATTTCGGTGTGTTAAGATGACCAATTTAAAAGAAAAACATTCTTGAGCCAGACCCAAACCGGATGAACTGGTTCGCAAAATGCTCCCAAGAATCATTTTAGAATGAATGAAAACATCAAATTTAGATCGTAACAAAAATGGGAATGCATTGGTGGGAATAATGGGATGAAAAGTTAATTAAACCTTTCTAACGCATGAAACAGTTTAAACATTAATAAGGAATAAAGCTAGTTTTTTTATAGTTAGTAATATGTCAAAACTATGCTATTGAAATAAAGTATAAACATGAATTTTTAGTAGAGTCTTGCAGAAATTACTTTTAGGTACAACCCGGAAGCAAGGATGCCTTTTACACCTTTGGTTCAAGTCAACAGGTTTTTGGTTAAATGCCTAAAATATACTAAAAAGGTTTGGCGGTACATTGATGTCAATCGACTATGGTGTAGTTTGTTTCTACCCTAATGTTAGCAGATTGTACTAAGGCTTTCAAAGTCATAAATAAAAAATTAAGTACAAAAAAAGTATTGTTGGTCACATACTTTTTTTACCCATGGCATATAATTTTAAATTATATTAAAATATATTTATATTTTAACCACATCCTGACTGCTACAAATGATGATATGTTACTTGTAGGTGTAATCCTGAGTGGCTATACAGTAGTATTGTATACGTTGTATCTTCGAAAAGTATTTAGTTTGATCAAATTTATAAAAGAGACAGCTGTACGATTATTTCCTGAAGACACAAGCTGCTAGAGGTGGGACTAGTGGGGAGAGTGGGATGGAACTACAGCACGAGCAAACAACACAATCACATTAATCCCTTCGTGTTTTGTACATTATGCACGTACACGGCGATTGCCAACAAAGCACAGACGTTCATGTCCGGCATCTTTGAGCACTGGGACCGCTCCATCTATCAGTTTCTATATAACTATATACACCGTTTATATAACATCCATCACTGAAATGCAGTGAACAAACAGACAAATCTAACCTTCACTATCGCAAGAGTAACAAGCTGCAACGCAGCCCATCTTGACGCAGATAATCTTGATGGTAAGCGGGTCTCGCTTGTCGGTTGGCTTGTGGGCGGGCTCTTTCTTTCGCCTTGCTGTGCTATTCTGGGAGAAGGGCCAATAAAAGGAATGGCGACACAGGGATCCAGAATAATGAAAAAACTTTCCGAAACAAGTTGGAGTGCTGGGGGAGTGTATCAAGTACAGAAATACTACATCCAACTCGTTTTTTAACAAGTTGACCATGTTAAGCATGAGAAGCCAGCACGTTCAACAGTGTACAGAAGTCAGAATGCATGACATGGTATGATACCCGATCTTTAACAATATGTAGCGTTTTTCATACACAAACTCTTTTTTCCTGAGATGTCAAAACAAAACCCACTTTTGGGTCTTTCTGCCAAGGATCCAAAATGGCTCCCGCACTGTTGTGGCTAAAGTCCAGGAAGTGCTAAGATGGGGGTCAACGTCGCCTGCCACTCCACCACAGTACCAAAATGGAGCTAAATTTTCTTCTTGCCAGAGACTGAGAGGGGGATTGATATGAAGCGAAGAAAGGAGAGCAAGACATCCTTTGCAAAGCAACAGATGGGGCAACGTTTTGGAGGAGGAAAGCGGAACCCTGGCAAGATGGCGCAGAAGCATTGGCAGGAAGTAGCCGGTGTCGAATGCTGGCATTGCCACAAAGAGATTTCTTCTTCTCTCCAAAACACAGCGTAGAGTGGACCCACTCCATGGCACAGACAAACGCATGCTGATGCTTCGGAGACACTCGCAGCTTGATGCATCTGGCAGCAAGCATGTGGTATTGTACCTTCTGCAAAGATCTGGCAAGAAAGGTATAATGTATGTGATATCCTGAGTTTGTTGAACATGTTTGTGCTTTTTGTGTGAAAAACATATTTTAGGTGGGAAGAAGAGGGAATGAAGACCATATATTCCGTTCTGTTCTTTCCTCAGTGTGCTCTTTGCAATTTTGCTTCAAGTCTAGGACACACCACATTACTTTTACTCATATTTTTGCCCTATTTGCAGTCTGGACGAGTTGACAATAGTTGTTGAAAGTGCAGATTTTGGACAGTTGGAGTTGATAGATTCACAGGGGTGTTCTAGGGTGAGTGGAAACATATTGGGCTTAGCCCAGAGATATCCACCTGTGTCAAAATACAAAGTATACCTGTACACTAAACATATGGTGTCATTCAGATCTAAAAATGCAGGCCGCGCCACTCGTGTGCTTGTGGCATCCTGAAAACTGTAAAAATTCTCAACTCGCTGCGACCAGGTTGCTCTTTATTTGAGTATGCTTGCTGCAAGTCTACACTTAAAAAGAAAAAACTAAACATATACAGTTTTAATTTTATCTACATTGAATCTCATTCCTGTGTGGACCCACATCCCAAACCCTATGTGGTCTTGGTATTTGTAGAAACAAAACTCAAACAAATATACCTGTATGAAGATCTGTCTGAAATGGTGACGATGATGGGATGCAGAATGGAGGAATGCGACAAAGACAGATGTAGGGAACAACAGATGGATTAAATGACAAAAAACCAGTCCTCTTAAGCCAAATAGAAGACAGATTTTGCCATGTTTTGGAAGCCACATGCAGTAAAAGAGCACGTGTGTCAGCTATACAACAGTATAGTGATGTACTGTATATAGTGCACAGTCCTACAGTAATGAAGCCAAGCGTGTATGGTTGATGTGTGTATGCAGTGTGTGTGTGTCATTTGAGAATGGAGTCTAGCTAGCATGAAGGAGTGTGGGAGAATGGAAAGGCTCTTAGTGTAGGAATGTGAAGGATGTTATATAAACACATTATCGACCATACCCACTGACACACACACGCATGCACTCATACACACACTCCGCTGGCGCCAGAACACACTGCATTAGCCGACATTTTATACAAACCCCCCATGACTGAAAAAAAACTGAGACCGGACCTGTAGCTGGGCTACGTCACCATGTTTGGGCCTGTCGTTTGTGAGTGTGATAGGTCAAGTCCTGGGCCAATAGAAGCAAGGAAGAAGGGATATTTCGAAATCAGCTCCTGGGGACCTTCAGTATAAAACACAGATGGACCCTTTTCACGTTTCCCGGTTTGTCTGCAGGAAGCGGTCTTCACTTATAGCGGTGAATGGGAGACTAACACAAACATGGTTTTGTATTCTCGTTTGCTCAAATAGCTCAACGATGGTGTTTATGCTACTTTCAACGAAACGAAAAAAAAACGAGTCTGATAACAGTAGTCAAAAGAGAGAATGATGTCAAATTGACATGACTTCCATAGACGCTAGATAAGAAACATCCTAGCATTAACGATAAAAACGGTTTTGTTATTTGATGCAAAAGGTAATATTATGAAACGTAAACATGCATTAAAAAATGAAAATATAAAAAACTTTGAAGGATTTACCATGCTGATGACCGTTGAACGTGTCATCAAAGGCTTGTTTAAAACGTCCATTAAATGTGTTTTCCATATTTCTAAATGCCAGATAGACATGAAACGACAGAGATCAGGTTTTCATATCGCCAGGATGACTTTAAAAAGCAGCCACTTCTATTTAAACCAAAACACATTCATAAATTAAATCCATTCGCTCTTGGCTGTGTGATTGAGAAGTTATGCATTTGCTCTGTTCAGATGAAGATGTATGCAAATCTAGTAAATCTAAAGCAAGACAGCATCCCGTGTTTCAACACACTGTACAATTAAATCATTCTAAAGCGGCTCATACGTACTCAATAACGGTCAAATTTCTGAATCCCCACAACAACCTTCATTTTAACTATTATAATTCAATGCAATGTAATCCATTTAAAGGGGGCATTTCCCATTCTTATTCATATTATACAGATGTTTTAATAACATTCCTTTCTAAGATCTGATGGTTTTTATGATATTTCAGAGAAATAACCATACTATGTACTAAAATATTATAAATGCTTTATAACACGGTAATTATAAGGTGAAACCAAATAAAAGCCGCCAAGTTTTAGTTATATAGAAATCTATTAATAAAGTTGTATTATATAAATCTATTTTAACGTACAGTCAGTTGGTACAGACGTTCAATACATTTGATATATTTACAAATTTTTTTAGTTGTTGACTAAACAACAATTAGCTATTGTGCTAGATTTTGTACCGTGAGAATTTCCAGAATGCAACGACATTGTTTTAAATACTCAAAAGCTTTGTTTTACTATTACCAACCTACTACTGGTTTACATATGTTGAATTCTGCACAGAAAGTAATTTATGTAGTAATTTAGTAAAAAGATATATATATTTCAGGCTGCATTGGCCGACATTTTATCTGCTGCCTTTAACTTCAATGATAGAATATCACTAAATCGATACTTTATTGATGCAATAGAATATTAGTATTCTACAAAAAATCTTCTTCTGCTTCTTATTGGGCCAGGAACCCATCTTCAGTCTGGAGACCCTCATTTCCGTCAGTAACAAACTCTTCCTATATTCACAATTGGCCCTAGTTGGCAGAATAAAAGGTCCACTGAACAGTACATAGTAAGCCACTATACCATTTCCCAAAACAGACTTGTGAAATTGTATTTTTGTCCCAGGTAAA
This sequence comes from Barbatula barbatula, assembly GCF_947034865.1. NCBI lineage: Eukaryota > Metazoa > Chordata > Actinopteri > Cypriniformes > Nemacheilidae > Barbatula > Barbatula barbatula. The sequence goes on along the minus strand of NC_136768.1, from coordinate 25,525,193 downwards.
AGATAAAAAGAGAAATGGAGCAGAGAGGAGGCGGCGGCAGAGAAAACCAGCTGCTCCATGGAATAGGAGAGACACGTGCCGTTTCCTTCATCCTGTCCTACAATCCTTTGGTTAACATGCTGAATGTTTTAAGGCAAAGGAATGAGAGCAGAAGCAATGTTTCACCAGCTGAATGGAGCACCACCTCTATTCCAACACGCTGGGACCTGCTCCAGAGAAAAGGAGAAACCAGAGGAGGAAAAGAGAGAGAGAACTCTCTTTTGTACTATGACAATGAATATGAATAGAAGATGTGGACAATTGAATAAAGTGAGGATAATAAAGATAAGGAAAACAATTCTGTTTAAAACTACAAATTTGAAATTAATGTAAAGTGATTAAAAGAGAAAGAGAATGCAAGAGACAGAGAATATTGGCAATCGACACCGTGATTCTCACCGCTGCTGGAATTCACAGTGGATTACCTCTGGACCGCAGCTGACCATGTTGGCACCCTCGCTGGCACCTGCCCACCTTGAGGATTTTAGAGCCAGGCTTTCCCAAAACCCCTCATTGCCGAGATGCCAGTCTACACCGAGGTGAACGGAACAGGCACAGATAGCCAGGGGGCATGCTCAATACCTCATAGACACCTAAGAACCTCAAAGCATCATGGGAACGTGTAGAACTCCAGAGGCACAGAGTAGCTCAAAAACACTGTAGGTACCTTTGTAAGGGCAGTGCGCTCAGTATGTAAAATAATTCATTACATTTATATAGCACTTTTCTAGGTACTCAAAGCGCTTTACATTGAAGGGGAATCTCCTCAACCACAATGCAATGTGCACGACCACCTGGATGATGCAACGGCAGCCATATACTACAATAATACTACAAATTGCTATGTAAAATATACTGTATGTTCCTAAATTGTTTTAAATTAAATAGTCATACCAAAGTGACAGTCTATCTGTTTGGAACACCTGGTAAGCTTTTATGTTTATAATACAACAAGCTAACATACAGTACAAGTAGTAAGTATTAAGCTATTCAAAAGATGGCCACAGCCTATAAAACCTACCGATGACCATGGTCAGATGTAAATTGGTCGGGTTAAATCGATTTTTTTGTCTTCTTCATGTTTAGTTAATCTGGTGTTTAGCGTTGCAGCTCATGACAATGAAAGATGGGGAATGTCCTAGACGTGACCCTCCAGTACTTTTTTATGTTGTCATTATGTGTAATTTTAGAAAGAATGTCAATATTTCCTGTTCTCTGTCGCCACTCTGGGGGTTAGAAGGCACTTTAGATGAAAGTAGGCGACGCAAGTGCAGTTTGGATTTTCAGCATAGAAAATATCACAAATAAAAGGTGTATAAAAAAGACCCTAATGATGGGGGGACTGTGACTGTGGATCTTACTGGGGTAGAATATAACTGTAGATCATTGTTAAAGTACAGTGAAGAACATTGAGATGGATAAAGATGATAAAGATAAATAATGTTGATGTTGTATACTATAGGATGTATTATAAGGACACTTACGAATGTCTACAGACACACTTATTCATTCACACACATTCGTGTATCTAAATGACGGCATATATTTTTGTATTGTTAAAATAAGGTTAATTGATATTGTATTGGAAGATAGAGGATGATGTGAAGATAAATAAAGTAAATCCAAATTATATTGAGAGAGAGATTCCTCTGTTGAAGGTTCTTCAGTAGGGGGCAATGCAATGCTATAGACTGTGAGAGCTAAACTGCATTAACTGCACAGAGAGATAGAGCCGCTGCCACTGACCGAAAAATCATATTATTCATTATTACACGGCTACCTGAAATAATTAAAACTGTGATGCGGTGTGCTCACATACAGTATGTTTGTATGCATATCTGTGCCAAGATTGATGTCCCCCTTTATTGCACATTTTTGTTTTTCATATATTGAAATAATCTTAAATCATTTGCTTTTTTATGTTTTTATGTAATTCATTGAATGTGCCTTTGTTGCATTTATTAGGTACCTTAATAAAATGAAATTTTTAACCGTCATAAAAGAGGTCATATTTGAGTCTACTGTACAATAACAATACAGTACACAAATTCTGCTTAGCAATTTTAACTGCTGAATTGAAAAAATTGAATTGAATTCAATGTAGAGTTAATTAAAAGTTTCATTCAGATCGAGTGCGATTACGAGTGCCATCCGGTTTGATTGAGGAACAATAGCTCAAGAAAAATGCAGAGTTGCCGTTTCGGGTTCAGAACGCATCAGCATCTTAACGTGGAAATTTGCATATTCATACGCTTCTCGGCTTGTCTAATGACTTTTCTTTAGTTCAAGGTCATTTATGGCCAGTTTTAACTGTGAACTGCCTTAAATATGCGCAGATGAACGCGTATATATGCATACACAGCGATATGGTCATTCATCCTTTAAATACATACACGTTTTTATTAATAAAATATGCATCCGCAATATTTGAGCCATACATTCATTCTGCACGTGTTTTTGACTGCATGCGAACCGAAAGCATGAATTTGCCATTGCTAGATAAGCACAAGACCTTTATGACTAAATTAAATGTAAGCTATGCGTAATGTATACTTTGAACCGGGACGGTGCAATCGTTCATTCAAGGCCCTTAAGGACGTTTTCTTAATAGCATATCCAAACAGCTAATGGTGGGACAAGTCGAGCATTGAGAGAATGAGAGAAAAAGGGAGCGAGAGAGGAAGGGAAATCAAACACAACCATTATGAATGAACGTTCTGAAGTATAAAACAGCTTTGATGTGTCTGCATGGCCCGCAGGTCGAAGGAACAAGTGCTTCTTTATCTTAATTGGAAAAATTAATTCATTAACCTGATGCTTTAATATTTCCGCTGAAGTTTCTCTTTTTCTTTTGTAAACTATGGATGGAGTGACTGTGCATGAAGAGAAGAATGACAGGTTGCGATTTAAGGAGTTGCAACGAGGAATTACAAGAGACTTGAGAAATTTAAGATGGGATGATTTGATAATAATGGTGAATGGAACCACAACAAGACATACACAAACAACATAAAGATAACTGTAGTTTATTAAAATACATTTTTTCATTTATGTCTTTTCTTAAACTTTTAAACCGACTAAATATTTAAACTGGAGTCTACACATCTAAGGTTCTGTGTCCTAGTTCAATTCACCTAAGCGTTTCCAAAAGCCCAATATAATCAGGCAAAAAAAAATACAATTGAAAGCTAATGTTGTTTTACAGAACTTCACTTGCACCCCTTGACGTATTGTTTGACAGATCTTTAATATATTAATCTTTCTGTCCCCGTACATGCGGGTAACCACAGCATACAGACGCTTGACTGTCAAAACACAGTTGAATCGAGAAGAAAGACATGGGAACCACTGGTGTGTTTGGTGTTCCGTCACTCAAACGTCTCTTGCGGGAGGGTTCGGATCTGACTATTAACACACAAGTTTGACATGAATGACTATAGTTTGGATTTTTTTCGTTCGTAAGACACACACAAACACACACTCACAGCAACGCTTCGCACGTGCACAAACACGAATTCACGTGCCTCTGTGGCACGGTTGATCTGAAGGTCTTTCGGCGAGGCCTTAAAGGGACAGTTCACCCCAAAATATAAATTGCACTCACGTTCCAGTTGTTCTAAATCTTTATACATTTATTTGTTCTGATGAACAGAGAGGAAGACAAATGGAAGAACGCTTGTAACCAAACAGTTCATGGCCACCATTGACTTCCATAGTAAGAACATTTTTTATGGCAGTCAAAAATGAGCTAGAACGGTTTGCTTTCGTACATTCTTTAAAATAATTTATTTTGTGTTCAACAAAACAAAGAAATGTATAAAGAGATTTTCCCTACTGTGTAAGTGATATGTAGCCAAGGAATTACAGGCATTCTTAAAAAATATGTGTCCGTCAGGACTGTATGCAAAATTGGAAAAGCAATTTTCATTAAAACGTAATAAATAAAATTTACAAATAAAAAAATACAACTGATGATCCTTGACACATTTTCTCGTCTTACCAAACGTATCGCCCAAAAATCCCCGGATAGTTCAGGGACTTTAAAATATCTGCTTGAGAGCGAGAGATAATCTGCAGATGAGATTTTGAATAAAAGCCGAGTGCTCGGGGAGAGAAAGAGAGAGAGAGGAGGGGGTCCCACACCCTTATCAGGTCAAGCACAGGAGAGGGAAAATGATTACCATCAAATCTAACCCGGCTCTTTACACACACACGAACTCTTTTGATGAACAAATATATTTCCATTTGAAAAGGCCGTCTTTAAAAGCTGATTTTGTGGCTGAATCGCGGGCCGTAATGTCTGAGCTGCAGCCAGAAAACCTGTGCGCGTGTGTATATTTGTAAATATCTACGATTCAGGGGCGCGTTCATTCAAATAAACGCACACGCTCGCCGCTGAATGTTAAGATTTCGCAAATCTCGCTAGCAGCATTCATGCATCGATAAACTATGTTGACACCGGCACAGTCGCAGAAAGAGCTTGAATTTGCAACCGCTTTCATGTGTAACCCTTCCATCCTTCATCGTTCCCGCATTAATAGATTCGTCCAGTTCAATTCAATTCAACGAAAATCTGCTATAGATTTTTTTGAGCTCACGACAAGCATGAAAGTGCATTGCAGGAACCGTTTAACTCCTTCGTTGAGAATCTATATTTTATGATTTTTGCTTTAATTCGTCGGTAATATCGGAGTTTTTGAAGACTGAAAAATCTGACTGTGCGCATCAGTGAACTATTTTCAAAAGAAATTTACGATGAACTCTAAAGTCTTCGATATAGCACACAAGAACAACTTGAACATAATAATAACAACCTTTTTTATTTTTGGTGTACTGTACCTTTAAATTAGCATTTCGACTGCCCTTAGTCATTGAAGGATTGTATATATTTCTGGAGTAACTGTATTATGAATTCCAATGCACCTGCAGATCATCAAACACACACCGTGTGTGCCAGTGGCTGGGTGGGTACTTTTGACAAGGTGAACTTCACGCATCGTGTGAATGATGAATAACTTCTCCGAGAACCAACAGTGAGAAGGTCAAACTGAAAGAAAGAATACCGTCTCCCTCCCTCTCTTTTGCCGACCACCATTTTCTTCTCTTTCATGTTCATAAAACTAGAGGTCACTCTTTCAACTGGTTATGGCATAACGGCAACATTTCTCAAACCACTGAATGGAAAGTAAACATGGAGTATTAAAAACAAAGTCTTCGACCCAAAAATGATCGGTTGTGATTTGCCTGCTGACACCGAACAGAAGTTCACGCATATAAAATGGGGTTGTAAACTTTAATTATTTAACTTTGGCACATTTGACTGTATAATATTTTATTATAATATGCATATACATCATCGACATTTGAAAAATGTAAATCTAGTTTTAAAGCTCAAAAGTACAGTGTGATAGCTGGTACAAACAATGGTAGTACTGCTAATAGCATTTTGTTTGCACATGTAAGATGTTGGAAATGGAAGAGAGAGGACAAGAAATGGAATGAGGGAGAGAGAGAGAGAGTAATAATGGTAATTTGGGCTTGTTTGCGCTCTGTTGCACTGCGGCTCTGGGTAGGGCTAATAGCCTTTCATTACACGTTTCCTCTTCAACCAATTAGAGCTGCCCTCTTCCTGCCCGCCTGCCTCTCAGCCAACCAACTCCTCCCTTTCATCTGTGCTTTGGTCACCGATGCACGTCTAATGACCATGCGCACACACACACAGGCACACCCACCTCTTCTTTTTTACTCATATATAAAAGGCGCCCGTTAAAATTTGTCACTTCACTGCCTTGTTATTTTGTATTAATTTGCGTGTATGTGTGGACGGACGGGAATTTTCCAAGTAACGTCATCACAGTAACCGTTAGGTCGTGTTTTTGTTTTATCACGACTGAACTGATTCTGCTGTTAAAATGTCGTTTTCACACATCACACCCCTGGAATGCTTGATTTAGTACTTTGTGACATCACAAAGTACATTACAAGAGTTGCATAACTGCTGAAAGATTAAAATACGAATGCCTTTGATCCAAACTAATCTAATTTGTCTGATTGTGGCAGATGTGAACATTAACCTAACTAACATTTTATGTCTTTTGAAATGAAAATATAACTTAGTGTATGCTTGAGTATTTTTATGTATACTCACTTTTTAGTTTAAAGTAACACATAGGCTACAGTATTAAATAAAAAAGAACGAATCTATTTATTTGGGCTTGATTGATGATCTTTTAATTCATTTTTAAATGGAATGTTGTTGTCCTGTAGATTTGAGCTCCAACCCAGAGAGAGTCACGACAATGGAAGTTCAAAATTCCAGAGCGTCATGTAATTCGTGGAGCCTTCCGTTCCAGGCAGTTATGTTTATTCTTCATAAATTCTTCATTTCATTTCGTTCACATTTACATTAAGTCATTTAACAGACGCGTTTATTCAAAGCGACATGTCATACAGGAGCAATAATACAATAGGTGCGAATAAAACTTTACTAGTTTCAATGAAAGCCAGAACAATTCCTGATGAGAGAGAGAGAGGGTTAGTGTACAAGTATTCACAGAAGAAATGGGTTTTAAGTAGTTTTTTCTACAACAATTTTTTTCTTTAAAAACAGTACATCTTTAAACGTGTTAAAGGTCCTGTGTGTAAAATTGAGCGGCATCTAGCGGTAAAGCGATAACATATTTTCCGAACGCGCTCTGTAGAGCAGTTCCGTGTCCGTTTAGGACCACCCTTAAAACAGCATGGCGAATTCCATGTACGGGGGCCCACAGTGTATGTAGTAAGAAATTGCTCATTCTAAGGTAATAAAAACCCAATGCTTCATTATGTAAGGTCTTTATATTCCTCTCTCAATAGCTCTGCTCCAACTTTCATCAAACACACCTCAAAAAACTTACCAAAGTCTTCAGGATTACCTAAAAAAACGAGGATGTCCTCACTGTGACATAAAGAACATGTGTCGTAATGTTGATTTTAGCTTTGTTCTTCCTGCTTCAAGGCAGCATGCACCAGTTGTAGTTGTAGAGCGGGCAGGACGAAGTCCAATGTTACCAGAGCAGTCAGGACGCAGTCCATGCCCAGACCTGACAAAAGCTGTGATGATAGAGCTGGACATAGGACGTTGCGACTCTACAACATTTCAGCCGCTATTAGAATATTAATGATAATCTTAAATCAAATTTGTTTTATTTTGCGTTGTTGTGCGCGCACTGTCGAGCTTGTGCGGAGGCTGCAGTTTTTGCCAGAGGGGATCTGGAATCCCCTGGTTAGTCCTGGTTTCCCTCTGAGGTTTTTTATCTCCTCCAATGGAGTTTTGGGTTCCACGCCAATGTTTGAATACTGTTAATTATTTAATGAACACTGCGTATAGGAATTTATAGTCTGTCTGATATTTGACCTGTGTTTTGACTTGCATTACCTTATATGTTTTGCTTATAGTTAATTTTTTCTTGTACAGCCGTTTTTGTAAATGAAAATAGTAAAAAGCGCTATGTAAATAAAGCTGACTTGACTTAAATTGACTTGTATACAGTAAATGTCCAAAAAGTGACAAGACATAAGAGAACGTTTAGAAGCTGTTATAGTTACATTGGAATTCCTAATACAAGCAAATAAGTGAGTGTTAAAATAGAGGTGATGAAATAGAAGGATAATAAATGTTTGTGTGACAGAGAGAAGAAGAGAATGAGTTTTGGTAAAGGGTGGTCTTCATTAACGGGAGTTTTGTAACCCAACATAAACCCGTTATCTCTCACACACAGATTTCAATCACACAGGGACCCTATTACCATACGGTCCCCTTCACACACACACACACATGCGCCCGCACGCACACACAGTGTTCAGACTTTGAGGGACTTTATTAGCATACTACGCCCTTAAAGCTGGGCAGGGGGGTTAATCTAGACAAGAGGGGATTCTTTAGCCCAAGGAAATAAAAACACACACGCACACACTACCATCTTAATAAATACAACATTTCAAAGCTGTGGGTTTTATCTGTTCCGTCTTTAACAGGCCTTTACATTTTAATGGAATTTGTGATTGGAGTGACCGGGACACACTGACATCTGCGAGTCTGTATGGAAACCTGTCACAGGCTACACACTTCACTGTTAGCAGTGTTTGCTGAGGCCATCATCTCTAAACAAGGAATAGTTCACCCAAAAATCATCATGTACAGCACCTACCCACCCTCACATAGTTCCAAACCTGTATAAATGTATCTGTCATGTTAAACACACTGGAAGATATTTGGAAGAATGTCAGTAACCAAACAGATCTCATCCCCCATTGACTGTTCCAGTATATTGGGGATGAGATCTGTTTGGTTACTGGGGTTCATACAAATATCTTCCTTTGCGAAATGTATACAGGTTCGGAACAATCTAAGGCTGAGTAAATGATGACGGACTTTTCATTTTATGGTGAACTATCCCTTCAATGGTACTCATACTTTTGGTTGTGGGTTTGTGCAAAATAATCCCAAGCATAATAATTTGGCCCATCACTTATCCCATATTGTTTGTGCCACAGACACGAATGATACCTCCACATGTGTGGTTTGTAGAGTGACATGCTAATACTTAGCAAATTGCATGGCAACGCCCGGCTCAACACCAAGTTTCTAATGGCCGTGCACCGCCTTTTCTTAAAAAAACGCGTTGGTAAAATGTTCTAGGTTATTACAGATTCATCCTCTAGGACTAAATGCTCAAAGCAAGACACGAAACCTTGAACCCTTGCCTTGAGAACAAAAACAGGTTTTTCCCCCCATCAAGAATTAACTGTAAACTTAAAACCCCTGTCTATTTAAAGGATAAGTCAAGACAACCCTTATTTTGTATGGCAATTTGCTAAGTTTAACGGGTATTTGTAAAGGCTTAGTATTGTTTCATAATAGAAACATTATACCCGCCATCCCGTATTATGTTGTTTCACGTAATCCCAAAATTGCAGGATACTTGTATCCACTCATTGCAAGTACATGCTCACACATATACACACACGCTCACGCAGCTCAGAGGGCCGGTGCTGAGCTAAGACGTGAGGAATGCAGGTGTGTGAGAAAGAGAAAGACACAAAGCAGGTGTTTACGGTATAAGCAAGTCATTCTAACAGGTATGTTTAATGACAACATTACCTCCCAATGACCCAACTAATGAGGGAGGTCAATGCACTGTCAAGGGAAGAACACACACACATATACACACACCAAACTGTTTGCCTAGCTGGAAAAATTGGGCCAAACTATAGTCTAGGGTTCCTTAGACTTTGTAGAAGTGGGAACTTCTTTAAACCCCCCCCCCAAAAAAAACCTTGATCAAAACCTAAAAACAATGACGTTTTCTGACCTTCAACCCTACGTTTTCGTGTACATTTGCAATTTATCAAACTCAAATGATTGTGTTTATACCATTATACAATAAAATGGTTTTAAAATGTATATTTTATCTAGAACATTAAATATTTAATATCGCCGATGTAAATATAAAATACGTATTTGAATTAAAAAATCATCAAAAACCTTTTTAAAACAGTTTTTTTCAGATTTTCTCCCCGAAATGCGTCTACTGTACTTCCTAACTGGTAAGCCCACCTGATAACCTCTAGGCCGGGCTTCCAATCAAACCGTTTCATTTGCCAATGAAATGAGAAAGGGACATTCGAAAGTTATTCTAACCCACAAACCTTTTCGATCCGTTTCACCCGAGAGAACTTTTCAGTTTTTTGTTCGAACCTGGACATTCTCAAGCATCCCGTTTTCCCCTTATTTGAATTTGACTCCGCTGGAAAACTTAAAAATGCCCCAAAGTCAGTGTTGTCATACACACTTGTAGGTACAGACATTCGCATAGACGATTACCATACTCTACATCACTGCGATACAGATAAGAGCCGTCTTCCTCGGGGTACACACACACATAGATAGACACAAGCACGCACGCACACTTTTACAGATAAGTGGTTGGCTCCTAAGGGCCTGCCAATCCAGAGTAATCCCACAAACACTCAGAATTTTCATTTCAAACAAAGGCAAATCCACACACAGAAACGACCAAATCTGTTGCACTTCTCCTCCTTTCTCTTGTTTCTTTTCTTTCCATCTCATTTTCAAGCTCAACCGCTCGTTTGTCCTCTTTATTGCATGTATTTTCATAAAAAAAATGCGGATGTGAATATAGGACGGAAAATACTAAGAATATGAATCGCTTTTCTTTTGCATCATCAACCGTATATTTATAGAACTCCGTCCATTTTGTGTGGACAACATTTTTGCTTGGTGCCCCCAAACAGCAATGCAAAATTCTAATCTTTGTTAATGTTACTGCTAATGTTGCATCAGAGAGCCACTGCCCTGTTGAGCTTTAATGGAAACGCCTGCAGTTTTGTAGTAAACCAACACAACCTTATCCTCGTAGCTATTTGCATGACGTCATTTGTTCGTTTTAGTTCGATCTGGAACTTAATCCTTTGTAGCCTATGTTTGAAATGTTTGAAATCAATAACTTATAAATAGTTTATCCTGGAGACCCCATAAGCTAGTTCAGGTACGTTTGATTTGGTTGGAGAGAACTTACAGTACTGGGATGAACCTACAGCACGGAGCAATGACACTGCTAACTGAAGTCAAGTATTCAATTTCTGCAACACTACTGTTATCACATGGAATTTCAGAGATTCTTATCTCCCGAATACTCTCCCTATCAACGATTGGTCAGAGAGACCCACCTACCCATTCCCTTAGTGGTTTGCAACAAAACATTTGGCAACACCTTTCCCTCTTCCAGTCACATGGCCTTAAACCTATAAGATAAATACAACGGCCTTGAAATGTGGCAGTGACATCATTTGAATAGCTCCACAATAAACTGGGATAATAAATGCATATGAAACCATTTAAAAATAATTCAGCTTAATTTTCTATGCTGGTCAAAGTTGCTACTATTCTATTGTTTGGTACTTTATACCTTAACTACTTTGTCCAATAAGAGAGCCTGACTGTTAATTTAAATGAGTACCCCCAAGCTTGGCATGTTTTTAGTGCTTGGTTTGGCAACTGTATGCTTGTTTTGTGGCAGTTAAAGTAACGAATGATGACAGTGCTTTTGATACAGCAAACACCGGTATTGTTATGGTTACCACTGCAGCTCAATGTTAATTATTGGCAGCGGTAAAAAATGTTGAGCCTGTAGGCATGCTCGAGTATAGTGGGTATGGACGTGTCGTCCCAGAGTGCGCCCCCGTGAGGGGCAAAACGACTCAGGAAACGCAATTCCGTGCAACATTTCTGGGTCCAGGAACACCTGATTCCCTTGTCGTAGGGAAGTCGTTAGGGTCACCGTCAAGTCTAGCTGCTTGAAACTTCAGCAAACACTTGCGTGTTTTAGGCCGGTTTCTTTGTTTCTCTTACCACTCAGGGGAACGCGTCCTGGTGCTCAAAGGGGGCGTGTTCACGTGGCAAAGGGACGTCAATGCATACCCTCTATTCCCAAAACAATAATGGCGGCCTCCAGTACTGAATGTTTGTGCAAGCCGACATACTTACGGTTTCTCCAGCAAAAATATATTTACTGCACCACTATGACCCGCGAATACATGTATTTACATAAAATACACTTTAAACACACAACATACACGCCTGTGAAGACAAAGTATACTTATGTGCACAGGCACGTAGTGTTTCTTTACAAAGAGACTTCGCCATCCTCAGGCCTGGCATGCACAATGCAGCGTTTTGACTCATTTCCATGTGAACGCAAATCGTTGTGGACAATGGTGTCGTGGGTATGCGAAACTATTATAAAACGCCTCTGTTGTCATGTAGCCTAAACGTATTCTCAGTGTTAGCATTTATGTTTTTTCAAGAACTGCACTGCTACCAGTTACAGACTAAAAAGTCAAATCCAGGTATCAACAGATATATCGCCTGAGATTACTTAACCTCCCGGTCCTATTTTTGTGTTTGTTTAATCGTTCAGTTTACAAAGGTTACCAAAGCGATACCATTAACAAAGCATAGCATTTCAACACGAAAAGCACGACAGATGAGTCTAATCAATCGGCACCACAGTGATTAATAAACCTCTCTTTTGTCTTTGCGAACAACACACTCGCATACGAGGTCACGCGGAAAATATCTCATTCGCTGACAACAATGAACTTCCCCCACAACGTGGAGACAGAAACCCACACAGGTAAACGCATTCACAGACAGGACTGTCAGTATGACCATTAGGTATGTCCACTCCTGTCTCGGACTGGCTAAAGGGCCCGTTGTTCGGTGGGGGCCCAGGGCCGGAGCTCTGACCCCTGGCTCCATATTGCTCCATTAGAGTAATTATGGCTGGGGACAGGGAGCAGAAGCAGGGGCCAGGTGAGGGCAAATTACAGCCCGCCGGCCCCTCATGAACACAGGTTAGGGTTACACACACAAACCCATCTCTATACCGAAAGTCAATTGAAATACAAATCAACCATAGCAGTAAATTTGACATTTTGCATGTTTGTATAGTAAAACAATTGTGAAAATGTAAGAGATTTGCTTGGAATAGCCTATTATAAAACAGATTGTTCCAGCTGTAAATTATTACTGGACGCGGCATGTTCAAAGCCATTGCAAAGTAACTAATAACAAAGTGCACTTCAAACAATGTATTAATGCCCCAAGATACTCCACATTGCTCGCAACCATAAACCGAAGTCAAACAAATCAACTGATCCCTAACAACACCCCTTAAACGTCGTAAAGCTTCTGCAATACACAACCTGTGTATTTCAGATCTGTACATCACGCGAATAGGTTTTGAGAATACGTCACATAAAATAATGCGTAAACAAAGGCATTCATCCAAATACTTCAACTGCGTGGACGCGAAAACCATTAAGACATTTCTCAAAATATCTTCTTTTGTGTTCCATTGAAAAAGAGAATATGTTTGTTTTAAAAGAACTGTGCCTTTAACGGAGAGTTTGCTCAAGTTAAGCAAACGTCTGGCGACAAATTACCCTCAAATCAACACGCGCACACACAGGACGTACAGTAGGTACTGTTCAACATCCCCCGGGGTGACTGTTAAATAGAATGTACTATTCACAACGTCTCATTCACACAGGTGAACTTGGTATTTCTGGAACGTTCCCAAAGTGATTAACTTTGAGAGATAAAGTGAGGGGTAGGGATGATGTCACATCCTCCACGCGCGGCGCACATGGGCCAGGATTCAGTGCTGTCAGCACCCGCTGATAGAATCTCCGGTCCTGACCTCGCAGCTTAAGTTCAGTGCAACACACATACTTATTTAAATCAATATCCAGTGTTTGCCATAACTGTTTAACCAACCAATGATTTCTCAAATAGAAGTTATTTAATTTGTTTACACCTCTGAAAGAAAATCATTCTAAAACTATTCTAAATAATGGAGGAGCAAACACGGGTCGATCAACAGCCTTCGCTTCTTTTTGCAGTCAGCCTCGCTCTGCTTCTTCAAAAAAGAAATAAACCTGGAAAACTGAAATGAGTAAAACAATCTGTTGTCTGTTAAAGAACGCACTTCGGTCACGAACGGAAGGGCAAAAAACTGTAACTTCCACTCTTGTGAGAAATGAGGGGCCGCTCACCTCTCCGGGCCCCTGTCGAGAGGGTTTGCCCTGACCTCTCACCCCTCCGCCCACTCCATTCAGCAGCTACCTGCATTTCTGTGAACAACACCTGATACGACCTCGCCTTGACAGGTATGTCTGGCGCACACAGCCGTCTGGTCGGACGCGTGGAGAAGAATGGAATGTCCCCGTTTGGCTTTTGTTTGCGAGGTGGTGTTCATTTCATTCGCCGTCTATGTGCGAAACATTCATAGAACAACATTCAGCTACCTGGTTTAACGTGTCTTTCTGTACCGAGACCGATGAGTCCATTTTGATCCTTAAACAAACAACACAGTTAAAAATGTCGCACGGAAACAAGTATGTTGTAAACTGTATTTAAATCTAGTCAAGTAACAAAAGTCCAGACAACCTTTCACCTATATCAATGCGTTTTATATAAATATGTTGCATGCACGAACTGTACGTGCAAATCTTATATCAATATACCGAATGAGAAAGAGAGAGATAGACAGAGAGAGAATTGAGGACTTGTGTAGCATTGAGCTCGGGTGCCTGCAGGCAAAAGCAGGATTTGTAAGCTCTTTGTAAGTGCCAAGGCCACACTTAGAGAACCGAGTACGGGTGTGTGTGTGTGTGTGTATATGTAAGTGTGTGTGTAATCCATGATGGACATTTTAATTGAAAGCATCAGACCCTCCTCATGCGGCTGCTTTCAGCGATTGCGTCAGAAGATCTCGTCACTTTCAGGCTAAGCTTTGATTGACAAGGTCCCCCTCATACACTACAAACTCACTCAATAAACTTGAATGGACGGAGAATTATGTTTTGAGTAAATGTTTTGACTGTAGTCTAATGTGCCTATAAGATATTCATATGCACTTATTAATTTTAAAGTGATGCCTAATTGAAAGGAATCATGAGACGAGCGATTCCAACTCTATCAGACATTAGCTGGGTTTCCATTACAGGTACACAAACGTCTGCGATCATTTCTAAATGTCAATCGAAGTTATTGTGAAATGACAGCATTACACAATGTTAAGTGACTATCAACTTTGGGTTTTATGGCGAGTTGCAAAGCATCCTACTGTATGCCCAACCGTACCATCTTAAAACAATTGACCCTTGTACGCCACATGGCCGGTAAATGTGACAAAAAGTTTTGCAAAACGCTCCTTTATCAAATTGCCTCTAAAACACCTCATACTATCCTTGTTTGAGACTTGGCAAATTCACGGCCGCATTTTTGATTGGCCCTTCGAAGGGCAATGGACATGCAGCTATCGATAGATTCAGTCAAGCTATTTGTTATTAATGACAATCGTCAGTAAAAATGACCAATCATATCTTTGAGGTTTTAAATCAAATCTAAAAAGCAGCAAACCCAACAGCTTTAATAAAATTAAGTTTACCTTACAACAGCTTACAGCCTCAACCCCCCACCTGTCTTTCCATCGGCAGCCCACAACTTACCCAACGCATCATCTACTGACAACAGTTTAATTAACACGAATCACGAAACACGTTCAAATAAATAGAAACAACACAAAATATACATAACTTATTGAATTTGGAGCTCCTTTGATAGATTTATCCCTCAAACCAGAATAATGCAAAATAAGATTTAATAACACCTTTCATATCCACAAGTACAAAGACACGGCATTTGCATAAAAGTACGTGTTTGGGTGCTGGGGAGGCCGTATGGCTTTAAGCTCATTGAAGTGCGGTTCAAGGCAACGCGGATGTATTGTTTCATGTTAAAGCTTGATGGAAGTCAAGGTGATTATTAACTCGGGCGGCTCAGAAGACAAGGTTTTGAAACGTCAAAATACAGACAGGCTGACACAAAGACCTTCACATGTTTGTTTAAAAGAAATCCAGCAGAAAATAAGGGAAAAAATACATCCATTCACTGTCACTGTGCAGTCATCCGCTCAGCGAAAAGGGATAACCACGCCGTTGTTGTTCAAACAATCCCTAACTGAAAGAATTTTGACGTACCGCATGAGATAGTGTGGCATAAACTATTAGCCGGCAGTGAAAAATAAATTATATCTGTCAGTTTTAACCGGATTATGGTCTTTGTTAAACGTTCGTTTGTTGAGGTTGACCGTGTGTAAATTCGATTCGCATGTTCCTGAGGTCTTACCTGCGTATTTGACTGTGACGATTCTAATATTTAACTTGGTTTTACTATTTGTTTGTTTTTGCTCAGAAACTGTAGCTCAGGAGACCTAAATCGATTGAAAAATACAAATTGGGTGTCATATGTTTTTCCTTATATTCTCCCAAAATTAGTTGCATATATAAAAAAATTCAAATTAGACAACTGACTTTTTAAGAGTTCACATGTACCGAATGTGGATTTGGAAGTCTTTAATGAGAAAATGTTTTTTAATTGATATTCATCAAAACCGAGCAAGACATCCTTTTTCTCAAGTATTTATTCGGTCTCCACATAATTTTCTTCTCGTCTGTTAGAAAGGATTTAGACGTAAAGGTCATCAAAATGATCTCATGTGTACTGTGGATATATAATGTGTTTGTTTGCTCGATTCAATGTTCAAACACATACTACGTGCAAATCCCCACCAAAACTCCTTCCTCTGACTGACACAGACAGCAGGATGAATGGAAACGATCAGGCGAATGAGGGAATCTCCCGAATTCCATAAGCACACGTATAGGCCTCGGTAAACATTATGAAGGGTAAGGTTTGGTATCCTAGTCCACTCTCTTAAAGCTTGACTGATTTGTCTCCTCAAATGTAACTTTACAGAGATGCAAATTCAATGTTTATATAAATGTTAATGCCTAAGCACATAGACCTCAGGTGAAAATGATTGTTTAGACATTTAATTCTTCTTGAACGGGTAAGATCAGATATCGGATTTGATGGATTGCCTTTGCTTTTTTAAATAAGACTACAAAAATCTAATTTTGTGCACCATGTTGATTTATATATTACCAATATGTCCTCCCCAACTATATGTAGTAGTTGACATCTGTCGTTTTAATGCTTTTGTTGTCACTTTTTAGGGAAATAAAACTGTTGGACAGGGTTGTGTCGATGTCTGGAATAATCTGTAATCATACTAATTAAACTTTTTTGGAAGTGTAAAGTTTGTATATTGTGCATTTTGCAAAAAACTATATGCATTGGATAACTAATGACTACTGTACATACTGCAACGGGGGTTAACTGTATCCCACACGGTTAATAAAAAGACATTTTGACAGATTTTTCATGTATTTTAGAAAAATGATATAGATATGAAATGAGAGATAAAGACTGCAAATTTACAAGAAAAACGGTGCAAGATGCAACAACAACCTGTTTTTTTGCTGTATTTTACTGGCGCTGTATTTTACAGGATTTTTTTTACAATGTTTTTTTCGAAGACGGTAACCTTTTTAGCAAATTACTTTTTTGCTGTTTTTTACTGGCGCAAGATGCAACAACCACCGATATCTTAACTTATTATCTTATAGGACTAAAGCATATTGTTTACATAATTAAATAAAAGATGCAGTGTTTTTTTCCGAAGATGACAACTGTATGGTGAGGTTGCACACAAAAAAGCTATAGACTGCACAGTCTGTCAAATATAGCAGGTCAACCAAGTTTTCCATACATGCAAAAAGTGGATAGATTGTGCATAGTATACATATCGCAAAAATAGCATGCAAGGAGCAAGAGATCACATGAGAGATTGACGTCCAAAATCAGGAAATGACAGAAGGATGGGGAATTGTGAAATTGATTGATACCCATTTGCTGAAGGTAACTAGGTTAGGTTGAGTCAAAGGTGAAAGATCACATGGCTGCTCCAGATAAGACAATCGACAGCGAACTTGAGTGAAAGGCAAATCTAACACTTGACTTCATGCGCGCACAAACACACATACACACACACAATTCAAATATTTGCAAAGACGCTAAAAGGCTATTCAAATCCTCTAAGTTGGACACCTACAAGTTAATTGACCTGCCAAATATTTTGAAGGGGAAACCAGGTTTGAATTGTTCCTCTATTTCAAGGTTGTTGGTCCTGTAGTGCCAGTGTCCTGCAGAGTTTAGCTTCAATGCTAACCAAACAGCTAATCAAGATCTCACTAGACAGACTAGAAACAAAGCCGCTAGATGGAAAGCCTACAACCTTTAGCCAAAAAAGCGTAACGGCTACTGCTAACGCCTTGGCTTCAACTGAACACGGTAAAGGAGGCAAGAGGCTAGTTATTTTAATGGATGTCAATGGATGTTGTTAGCCATTGCTTGCTTTCTCCAATTGGAAGTATTACAGACCCTTCTGTCTTATAATCTATCTTATATCCTATAATAAGAGTATCTCTTCTAGAAAGTTAAGTCAAGTTGGAGCTAAACTTTGCAGGACACCGGCCCTACAGGACCGACTTTGGACACCCCTGCTCTATATTGACTAGTCAACACAGCATTTCATAGGCTATTTAATGGCATTTAGCAAACTTGAATATAGTTTCAAAAAACCAATCATAAAGATAGAAAGTCTAAACTGTAAAACAATTATGTTGGTTAACTGGAGCATAAAAAATACTCCGTAAAATAACTAATTTTCTTGTAAATTTGTAGTTTCAACTGCTGTATTTCAAAAATACATGCGAAATCCACGTTTAAAAATAACAGAATAATGAATGTGCGTAGTGTTTAAAAAAACATATTCCTAAGTCTACAGTTCAACTTGTTCTTAAAAGCTGCATGCATTATATTGTCGATCAATGCACAAATGTTTGCTAGTGCAGTTTGTTTCCATTGCTTAAAAGATATATTATTATTATTATTTACAAAAATATAAAAATTCACAATTAAAAGAAAACAAGACGGCAAACATGTGTGCAATTGGACTTCTGACTTAAACCGTATTGGCGAAGTAATTATGCCTCAGATTCCTCTATATATTGCCTTGCACGCTGCTCTGTGCCATCATTTTTCCTCACAAATATCATACACAATACCCCTCATGCAACACACAGATGCACAACAATACAGTAATACACCATTTAACAATACTGTAGCATCTTATATTACAGCACAATGTAATAATTTCAAAATGAGAATACAGTAAAGACATTGACAAGATGTTTGTGAGTATTGGAGTGTGTGAGGGTGTCTACGCACAGTGGGAGGTTTAGCTGGATGAGTAAGACTCGATATTGTTAGTCGCGACTGGCGGGTGTTGCTGCTGAAAAGCGTCATGCTAGCATCCCGCGGGCTAATGCCAGACATCAACAATCGCACTTCAATCGCTCAGCACTGATCCATCATGCAGACAGGACTTAATCATCTGTTCTTAACGCAGGCAAACTACTACACACGCGCCTGGGGAAACGGCTGAGCTCTAGGTTAAAAAGCAGTGCTATAGCCACCAGTACAAAGGGCCTGTTGGCAGACTGATTCATGTGTTTAGCCAAAAACGCATTACATTTGTCTAATGCCTTCAACTGAGTTTAACAAATCTTTTCACATGGTTTGAAGGCTTTGCTCCTATACGGCTGCTCGTAACACCAATTCCTCTGGTTAAATTTGCATAACCTCCTCAGTTACGATGCATCAGCAATCCACAATTGTGACCTCATCATTCTGACAGTAGAATTTGGCGCTGCTCGGTTCTGTGAAACACTTTGCCCTGAGTTCCCTGAGGCTCATAAGGGATTTAAGACAGTAGCAAGTCCATGCCACGCAAGTTCATATAACCATAAGCATACGGAGGAGCAATTTTTGTTGGGATCGCTTTTGGAGCCAACAATAAAACTACAACAAACTTGTGCATTGATGTCTGGACTATCATCAGGCGTTTCATAAATATAAACAGATGGTTCAATATATTTGTAAGGAATACACTCTCTGACCATTTATTGTATGTAAATTGACCCTTAGTTAGGCTTTAAGGGTAAAGAACATACATTTCACACTGCTAGCATCACTGTATGCCATTGGCAAAATAATGACTGCGTTCTAAACTGGTTTCCTTACTCCATCTCTCATTATAGTTACTCGCAGCCCTGTTCCCAAGCTTCGGTCCATTGGTCAAGCAAATGTTCTAGTAAGTATGCTCAAACAAGCAGGAAACAACATTTCAAAAAGTGCTTTTTACGTATTTTTTCATGACAAATTAAACAGCTTGAAGAAGGCTGAAGAGAAACTAAAAGGGATTAGGAAACATCGGCATTGCTCTGGGATCAACAGAATGTGTTGATTCAGCAATGTCTTACTTGGCATAAACAGGGTGACCAGCATTCATCAATTTTCCATACAGGTCCAGGCTGGTTGATGCTGATTTGTGTTGCTTTGGTGCTGGTCTAGCTTGCGTGACTGATGGGCCAGCATAGTCTTTCAGGTGAAACTGTTTGATCAATATAGTTTTGCTCGCTTCGCTAAACAAGCATCAGGTAAGGGGCAAATCCGCACACCAGTCAACAATGTCAGGCTGTGTCCAGTCTCTAACAACAACCCTTACTAACAATCTCCCTAAAAATCAGAGAAAAATGATAAAATGCTGCTAATGCCCAATCCTAACCATAAATCAATTGGTCCAACCTTGGAATTTTACTGCTTGTTAGAAATGTTGTTCCAGCTGGATGTCCGAATTTGTAAAGTTAATCATTTATTGTAGCACGGGCATGTTCTGAATTAAAGTAATTCTTGTTGAGTGCATATAAAAGAAACAAGGTATCCATATGCATTCAAATGCCAATGAAATCTTTAAAACGAATGCTAAAGCTGACCGTATTGTAACAGGGTGACCATAGACAGGGTGATATGCCCTTCAGATTAAATAGGTCACAGAAATGCACACTTTTAAACCAGGATTCATCCTTTAGTTGTCTCTCAAATCGAACGCACCCGAATCACCAGATTTAACTCATTTGCTTATTGGGAGAGGATGTTTAGTTTTAAGCATACATTTTACACTTTGGGGCGTTACTTGGCTACTTTAGTTCACTTCCTGACCTCGGGGATTTTGGCTTGGATGGGTAAAGTCAATTTAAACCAATTCAGTTCCAGAGCTCGCAGCTTCCATATATTGAAGTTCTCCAGTAGATCTTGGTAGAGTGTTAACGTTTCTATATGCTTCTTGAAGATTTGAAAAGTTCAATACTTCAGCAAAGTTTAATGGTTTAGCGTTGGAAATATAGAACTGGAACATAAAATGTATAATATTACCAGCAACATTAAAAAGAAAAAGAAATAAGATTAAATGGAAAGCAAAACGTTTGCTTCTGCATCCAGTCTCCTGCATCTTAGATGCTTTTGGGGGGGGGGGAAGACCTAAAGATCTTACGTCTCCACCACAGTCTAAGAGACGATCAAAGTCACAAACTGCTTTTTCAGACAAAAGATCCAAAACTGTCACTGGGGTGGAACAATTTCACAAAATGTTTGTCAGGTTTGTATCTATTTCTATTTAAGCAATTTGTCTTAAGAAACATGTCTTATGGCAGGTTAGCGTGCACGTCCTCTTGTTCACAGATTTGATATGCGTGACTAGTCGAATCAGAGCTTAATCTTTGTGAATTTAACAACAATCCCAAATCTCTATTCACTGCTAATGTCATCTTTAATTAGTTGGTACAGATAGCCTGAGAAATTAAATTGAGTGTGCGTTCGTACAGGTGGCATCGACCTGATAGAGGAAACTGAAAGAACAATCAGCAATCATGATCATCTTCAATCATATATATTTTAGATCGCAGTACGAGAGAGAGAGAAACAGAAGGCTTTGTGCACATGAGAGACAGGTGAAAGTGAGGTTTGGAAAGAGATGCAGGAAAGAGATGGACGGAGATGCAGTGGGTGGATGATAAAAGCTTGCCCTGCTGCTCAGGGATTTGACTCTCTCTTTTCCCAAATGTCAGCAGACATCTGTTTCATATTTATGATTATTATCCTCCTCTCCCCACAAGCCGGTTAACACTTAAATGATTCTATCACTTTGCGGGGTCGCCCGCTGCCTTATACTGCATAATTTATGAAGCTAATCTGTCAGTTAAAAAAAAGAGCCAGCGAAATGGGAGATTTCATGCCAGATGAAGTGTGCAAGTGCTGTAAAACATTCTACTGGGAACAGAGTTAAATGCCTGTTACTGTAAACTATCGGTATGGAATTAAAATGAAAGTAACTTAACTGGAGGGTCATAATATGGTGGGTAAATTTGTAGCTGGATAAAACGGCAGCTCGGTAGTTGATAAAGTTTGAATAGGAGACCCAGAGATTGAACATTATGATGGATTCAGGAAAATAGACAAAATTAGAAAAGGACATATT
Organism: Barbatula barbatula; assembly: GCF_947034865.1. Taxonomy (NCBI): domain Eukaryota; kingdom Metazoa; phylum Chordata; class Actinopteri; order Cypriniformes; family Nemacheilidae; genus Barbatula; species Barbatula barbatula. The sequence goes on along the minus strand of NC_136768.1, from coordinate 25,503,243 downwards.
GACTGTAGTTTCTTGCGGCATTCACACTATGTAGGAATTACCATAATAATGACACACGTTTCCATCTTTTTCAAACTTCAATTACAAACTGAACAGTTTATTTTTTATGAAAGTGCTGATGTCTGTCATTTAACTGATTCGACATCGCATACAAAACGATTTATGCTACACAACATATAACCTTTGTTATCCGGTGCACGTTCTCTGTAGGGTCATAATTAAAAGCACCACATTTTGAGATCATCACATTGTGTGTATAAAGCAACAACGAAGAAGTAGATTCTAGATTTCCAAAGTGATCAAACCAGACGGGGACAAGAACGGTGGCGGACACTTGATACATTAAATTATACATTTTTGAAAAACCTAGATGTTCCATTTTGTTTGCATTCAATGTCTGTCTGACCAAACTTTTGATGGTCAAAACACCAAAGAAGATATTTCGAGGAAAGTTGGTAACTGAACAGCTACGGCACCCATTCACTTATCTTATTGTGTGGACACAAAACCAACGAACCCAAGTCAATGGACGCCGCCATTGCTTGAGAAACGCGTTCTTCGAAATAGCTTATTTTCTTGTCCATAATATAACTACGGCTCTATTTTCCCAAATGCTGTACCTTCCCCTCTTCCCGCCGCCTTTGCTTCAATTCGTCATCATACCTATGTCCTTCTATCCTTCAGGCCCGATGTGAAGGCCGCCCCTCCCCGCGCACATGCAAGCCCAATCCACACGCCTCTCCCCTAAGCGTTATTATGAAAAGTACACAGTTTCGATAGAGTGCCCCCTCTGACATTTCCCACTTATTAGCTAGTTTTCATACAGGCTTCAATCAACCTTCCTAATCCTCTGCGGGGCAAGAGCGGTTTTAATTCAGCGATCGACCGATAAGCCAAGCACGAACGAACGAGCGCCTGCCATAGCAATGCAGGCCTGCGAAAAAAAACCTGCGTGCGAGAGAGACCGAGCTAGAAAGAGAGAGAGAAAACGATTTACACATAGATGAATCGTGCTTACAAGATGGAACCCTGGGCATTAGCCGCGGATCTGAATTTCCTATCTGCCTCTCCCTCTCTTTTCCCCCATTCTTTTTTTCTCTCTCTCTCCTTCTTCTCCACCATTACCCTTGCTGATTGCAATCTTTCAGCGCCATTGGGTCCTGTGCCTGGGTTCTGTTTAATCTGCCTTTAATCCGATAGATTTTAAATATTCCCCCTGCTCCCGCAGACTGGAGGCAATTAACTAGCCTTCTGATGCTCTTCTTATCAGTTGCCTCCTTGTATCTGCGCGAAGCAGCCTCCAGACGCTGCCAGACTGACGAATAATACCCGCCATTTACCGCCGAGACCAGCCAACACGCGGCCGCTCCTCTGCATTATAAACAGGTATTTGGTAAACATATCATATACACGTGCGCGTAGACGCACAAACAACGACACCCTGCAGATTTCACGTGGCCATGCGTCAGGCAAACAAAAGGTACGTTTTAAGTGTAGAGCGCTTGTTGCGCGGTGCGTGAAATGTACGCAAAAACACATGTAAATAAATATGCAAAATATGTAAATTGAATAAAAAGGGACAGTTCGTCCGAAATTAAAGTCAGTGTCAATATTTACTCTCCCTAGGGGTATAATGCCTTCGAAAGGCTTGACGACTCCTAGTATACTATTAAGATTTTATAAATAGATATCATGGCAATGACCAGCCAGAGAACAACAACACGCATTTTCATTATACACAGTCATTTGTTTTTTTCGAATAACTGTGTGTATATAGTATATATTACATTTGTATATACACACACACACTCATATACTGTGTATATACATGTATATGTGCGTGTATATGTAGATGCATTGAATGCGACTCACAAGATTAAGTAGAAAAAGTAATGCGTTATGTAATTGTATCCCATTCATTTTGAGAAAAGCAGTGTCACACCTGCGTGGAAAACATATTAACCCAAAGTTACAAGGCAAATGTCTATGCATGCACCCGTTTGACTTTTGTGTTGAATGGATTTGAAGTTGCAAAAGTAGAAAGGTATTTGCATTATAGGGAAGTGCCATGTGCCTCGGTGATGGCCGTAAACAGGCAAAGACAAGGAAACATAATATATCAAATGCACCAGCACATAAACACACAAACAACATCCAGGAGATTGTATAGACATAAAATATATGTAAACAGCAACAAAACATTTAGTGTTGCGTCTATGCAGAACGCAAACATACTCAAATACATATAGACGCACATACACACAAACAATATAGATAAACATTGCATCCTCTGCATGCACCGTTTGGCTTTTGTTTCCAGCGGAGTTGTCGGTAAAAACTAGGAAGTTATTTGCATTGGGGAAGTGTATTATCAGTGAAGGTTTTGCGTTGAAATACACAAGGCGATAAGCAGGCAAAATGCGCCGATAAGACAAGATTGTTAGGATCTGCTTTACGCACACACACAAAAATGCACAAAAATATTAAATCACAACGATACAGTTCTCGTATCTGCCCATTTCCTTGATTGTTGAGTAACAGGGATAATATGTTTTAATCGTCTTGTTCCTGGGAGGAGTTTGCTTTGACTTATTCTTTGTATCTGCGCTAATGCTGTATATCAGCAATGACAGTATCTATCTCTGTGTCTCACACATGCACGCACAAAGAGAGAGCGCAGTGGCTCAAGTAAACCCCTGATAAGGATCGGTTAAGAGTTTTATGACATCATCAGACCGTGACAGGTTTTTGGTTCAGAAAGCTCGCTTCTGATTGGTCATTTGCACTAATGGTGCCAAAAAAATCAATAGATTGGTGCCAAGAACAAGGCCTGGCATAAAGGCATAATCTATGTTGTGCACTACACACACAAACACACACCAGTGATGCGGTTTGCCAGGCAAGAATAACTATATGGCTATACTGCACAAATGCATAGGCGATAATATGTGTGTGTTTTGAGTACAGTTGCAGTCATAGCCAGACCTTTGGTGGTTTTAAAGACCTTCTCTGTCTCTTTTCGTGTTATGTTTCATAGCACACATGCCACTTGCTATTTGAATCCAATTCAATTACTGTTACACCAAGCAGATTGGCTACAACCTTTCTATTAACAAGGAAAAACATGCACATGCACACACGCTTAATGCCATGATGCAGACTCCCTGGTTTCCGCACATATTTAGACAGCAATTCATGGTGTTTGTGTAGAAGTTAATATAGTTGCAGTTAAAACAGATCATGAATATTCAAACATGCACACGCGCACCAAATATCGATCTTGGAAACTCAAGCTACAGTGTAAGCAGCGTTGTAATGCTACGCACGCTCTTAAAACAATGTAAAGTTTGCGCCGTTTGTCGCTGACCTTTTGAAATGTAGCCGAAGATAGCAGACTATTCATATTCAGACTGTGTGTTTCGAGTTATATCGAGTTGTACGGTATGCCAAAACGTCAAAGCCGTATAATCACATTCAGACAGTAACTACCATATTAAAAGTTAGATGAGGTATTTGAATTAATTGTGTATGTGGGGTGCAGACATAAAATCACCTTTCCATTGAAAACACTGATAGATTGACTATACTTAGTTTATTTAACTCGTTCCCTCGAAACAACCGAGTAGGAGGTGTCTTCCAAAACTTGTACAGTATGCTCATGCACAGTAGATTGCATTTCGATTGGTAAGTTGACTCTGTGTTCAGTTAATGTACTTAATGATAATATTTTCTCCGCAGAGATACACGTGCAAACTTCATTGATCAGTTCAACTTAAAGTCGCAGGGAATTGTAACTTACAAGTAAACTTTGTAAAGTTGAAAGATTTACATTTAGTTATTTAGCAGACGTTTTTATCCAAAGCGACTTACAAAGTGTTCGGGGAGCAATAAGCGATATAAAGATTAGCAATGTAGGCTACTATAGTAACTCAACATAAGTCAAGTCAACAATGAATCCGGTTTTCTCTTTGAAAAAAATCGGTTTTATTGAGCACCAAAAACATGTATCAATGCTCATTATTCCATTTATATTCCATTCCTTGTAATAATATTTCAATAAAATGTAGTCACTTGCTCTGCCTTTCTCGACAACTGACATCACCAGGTGCTTTTAGTTTTAACCACTTCACTCCACAAACGTATTATAGACTACTTCGCAAAATGTAAACATCGGTCCACAAGCACTTCTGGTTTCCGTTCATTTCATTTTCAATCTTACACATTTAATTGATTCTGTTATGTTCTGTTACTTTTATTTTGTTCAAATGTTTGTGTAGTGTTAAAAAACTGAAACCGAAAGTTCTTGTGTAACAGCATTGGACCAGTGTTACTTCCATCTTCCGACATACTATAGGCACTTCCCACAATCCAACCAGTTCCTTGTGAATCTAATGAAGTCCCCTTCTTTATTCCCTCTTTGAACAGGAGTTGAATAAGGAATGACCATCACATTCGCACTCGACTCGTAGCAAAAAAAAATGAAAAATTGGTGCGGATTTAAAGAGGAAATGTATCTCTGTGAGGGTCGCTCCAGGAGCGTGGCTTAAATTTCACTCCCTCTTTTCATCGTTGGTTCTCTATTTCTCTGTCCATCTACAAATTACAAAGCATCACTCAGAAACATCCCCAAGAGCTTCCTGTGTTGCAGCTACAGGTCACAAAGACACACATACACTCGCGAAAAGACTCCCTAACCGGGAGATGAGGAAGGCAACCAATCAGAATCACTCGGTCTTATCAGTCTGCGCCCCATCAGTGGCAAGGGGTTTGGGGTGTGGATGCGGAGGGGAAGGCAGTGAGGGGAGGGGGGCGTTCTACTGAGGAGCTAAGTCGCCGCGGCGACCGCTAAGCCCGCCGCGGTTCCACTAGCTCGGCGGGGCTGTGTGAGCCCCAGGCGGGATTTGTGACAGCGAAATCACATCAGCCTATGCTGATTAGCCCTCTCTCTCTCTTTCTCTCTCTCTTTCTCTCTCTCTAGCTCTTCCCCTCCCTCCGCTTTACCAAAAACTATCTTACACTGTGCTTTTTAATAGGAAAACGATCGCTATCTCTAAATTGAGTCCCTGCAAACTTTAATAAAGGCTACAGGGTTGAGTGGCATTTTGCATGCTGATTTTAGGCCGATTGGAGGCTTTTTTGATGAGAGAGGGGTTGCCATGGTAAAGCTGTGCTCCCAGCATTCCAACAAACTACCGTGTGAGCGAGCAAAGAGCAAAAGACTTCCATACGTAATATCTATTTTTTCGAGTGATTGACTGGTGAAGAGAGAAAAAAAATTGTGTTTCTAAAAGATATAAGACGAAGGAGAAATGGTTTGTTTCTGCATAATAATTGACAGAATATGGCATTAGTGTGCACTATTGATGGGATCTAATTAGAACAGCTGGAAAAGGCAACCAAACAATGAACAGTTTAGTGTCCCCTTAAAACTACATTGGTATTAGGGTCTATTTATAGCTGTGTTTTGCGTTAATGCGATGAACGGCTTTATTTGTATAGATGTTGGATAATCCTAAAGACTTTATATGGTCTGAGAAATTTCATGTACGTTTGCATTAGTTAAAGGGCAGCCATTCCGATGGAGAACCCATTATATTCTGCTAAACTGCACAAATACGCTCATCTGAGCGCGTGTGTGTGCACTACACGTCCAGAGGAAATAAAATACAAATATATGGTCTATTATATTTACATTTAAATGAACAATTTAATAAATTTATTGGGAAAAATTGGTAAGGCATTGGTTAACTTGATCTGCCAGACCTTCATTAGGTGACATCCAAAGAGAAAAGTTTTTTCGGTTGAAGAAAGCTATTAAATTTCATCACAACAGTCTTTTTAGTTGCTGTTAATCCCCATATATGAATTAGAAAAGTAAACCGGGTCATTTACAGTTGCCCCTTGTGTACAGATACAGATGTCGTAGATGGTCTCAGCGACAATGATTAAAAGAAAATGTGGCCCAAACTTAACTACAGCTAGACCTCGGCAAAGAATCAAGATCTGTTAAGAAGTTAATTGAATTTGATTTAATACAACTAATATACAACAAAATATAATTAAAAATTATTATGAAATTAAATCAAATATGAAATACATTTTTATATTACAACCAAACACTTTAACCGTGGGCCGGGTGCGTGTGCCGACGAAGACCACTTCACATTACGTAAACAAAGCTGGTTTAACGCATATCTAGAAGAACTTCCGGTTTTAGTTGTTGAACACTACACACACCTCAAAATACAAACAACAACATATTTATAATTAGAACCGTAAAAATGTTTTAAAAATGTGAAATGCGTATCTTGTGCAAACATCACATATGTATACTAAAATGAAAAGATCTCAATGAGCTACGCTTATATTTTGAAACTAATATTTAACTGAATTTTGCCGTTTTATTGAACAAAACGTTCCCATTATTTTACAATAATATGCCAGCAGCTGGGATGCCAGACATCTTTTTTAAGGTTTTCTGCAAACACACATGCACAATTGCAACAAACATTCTTAGCACACACATCTGCCAGCTGTATTACAGCCCTAGAGGTGAGTAAAGCTTAATCACAGAGCAAGATGAGCAAAACAAACAGTTTGTGTGTGTGTGTGTGTGTGTGTGTGTGTGTCTCTCTCTCTCTCTCTCTCTCTCTCTCTCTTTCTGTTAAGAGGGCAGGATGCCAACGGCTGGCATTGGAGAGAACCAAGTGCTTGCCACACCAAGCCACCCAACCCCCTGGCATCAGCCCTTCACCTTCAGGCACCGCGACTGGCGAGCCAATCAGATCTCAGGGGCGCGTGGTCACATCAAGGGGATTTGCAAATCGATCTGATAGGGGGATGATTTCAAAAGCACCATATATCTACATAGATGGCACATAAAAATCTCACATTTTTGCTTGTTTTGAGTGTGTGTTGCTGCCTTGAAGTTTAGGCATCCGAGTCTGCTACGATGCAAAACGTGAATTTGACTACACTGTGTTTGGATGTATACACAGATATTATATTTGTCTCAATAACACATTGGTCATTTGGAAAAGAGCTTCTTCAACGATAAATGCACACAAATTATATAAAGTTACAATGCCTGCTTTTCACACGTGGTAACAGCAGAATAAAATCCACCTATAGGAATGTATTTAAGCTTTAGGACTGTCGTGTTGATACCAATTACATCTCAAAAATCTTTGGTGTTCAAATAAATCCATAGTTTTATAACAAACTGTGTGTGTGTGTGTGTGTGTGTGTTAATGTAGAAGACCAGGAAGAGTCCAACACAGGATACACAATACATAGTGCGAGCACTTTTTTCTAAATATAGAGTTCAATACATTCAGTGCTACTGTAAGGGTTTGTGGTCATGCCCCGTATTGGATTGAATTATTGAGAGGAAATAGAGAGAGAGGAAAGAGCGAGCGAAAGAAAGGGAAAAAAAAGAGTCGCGCTCGCCGGAAAAATGAAGGTCTGAGCGTGGGAGTAATGCCTTTTTAGAGAAGTCACTGTTAAAACTTGCAAATGTGCTCAGAGCGATGAATAGTAGCGATGCCTTTTGGGACACATATGCACACACACGTCCATCTGAATGGATTGAGAATTGCCAGAAGTGGTGTACCGAGATGGTTTCATTCTCACATTTGGACATAGCTGACATAACTTGAACCCTTAAATAGCATGTGCCCTCAAGCCCTGGGTCTGAAAATGGACAGAAAGGACGGAAAAGAGATGCAGAGAAGGAAAATAGCATTGAAAAGTAGATACATAGAGTTTAGTTGCTTACTTCCTCTCTGATCTTGTTCGTGCACACACACACAGGACCGGGACCCCTGTCCCCCTCAAGGCCTCCTGAGGGCCGATAAGATGCTATCAGTTGGCCCTTAAAGCACTTGAGAGCCACTTTAGGAGATCACTGGGGCAATTACCATGAAAAGTAAAAGATACTGCCTATATTGATGTTAGATTAATACTGACCACCGCCCCATTGATTTTTCTTCCTCCACTGGCAGTCTCGCCCAATCTTTTGCAGTGATGTGAATTTCTGATGCTAACATGTTTTTTTATTGGACCGTCTCTCTCTTACACGCCCCCCACTCCGATAAACCTCCTTCTGTCGAGAGCGCTATCTACAGTTTCAGGGGCCGATCTAGAGCGGGGACGCTCCTTATCGGCTGATGTTATTCAATTGTTCCACGCCGATCAGGACCATTAGCGCCTGGTGCTAAATAATGCATCCGGTTTTAAAAGGCTCCTTATCTTTGCACTGTTTGTTTCTAACATTATTAGTATTGGAAGGTTAATGACAGTAAAAAGAACGATATGGACTGATTGACAGAGCAGGGTCGACTTAAAAGTGTGCCGTCCATTTGGGTAAGACGTTGGGGTTTATCTATTGTAATTCAAAGGACAACGGGCCACTGGAGAACGCCAGAGGGTGATTTAAATGAGAGTAATTTAAGTGTTACTGATGAATCAAGAAACATTTTTCGCTATCTTTCTCATGGACGTAAAGCATGTTGCTATGAAACAGATTTATACACCATGCTGGCCTCTGGTCCTTTCCAGGTCTTATCGCTAGAATTATGGGATCGCAAAAGCCATTAAAATTCAGCTTAGGTGTCACTGAAATGCCGTATCTGTGGAAACAGAGTTCACTTGTATAGGTACCTATCGCAAAATAAATCGCTGCAATATTTGTAATTGTCAAACTTATGACCCCTTAAAGAAACAAAATGACTAAAACTAAATTCTAGTGTTTCTTTAACAAAGCTAGTTTGTGTAAATAAGTTGATTGGTCTATTTAATCTGTATATTTTATGTTGACTACATAAGTAAACATTTAAAGGTATAAAACAAAATAATACAACACCTCTGAGCAAAGTATTTAATTGTCCCATTTAATGAAAATGCGTCATCGGCTTTCAACTGATATTTCAAGATTTGGTCATGTCATAGCAACTGCCACAAGTGCGTCCTTTAAAAGCCATGCGACTCCATGTACCTGGGTATGGTGCTTTTAAAATATATGAGTTAAACCTGAATAATGATCCGATTAGGCACATGATCGCATCATTCACAGACCCACTGCAAATTAATGACAGGGAAAGTAATTCGCCATTGCAAACAGCAAGACAGCAAGTACAACAACCAAACGGTATGGAGAAGGATATGCTTCATAGCTTACTGTTACTGGGAAATGATGTAGGGAATCTTGGTTTGGTAGATAATACGGTGTAGTTTTTATAGTTAATATTGTTATTTTTATAGTTGTTATTCTTGGTGGTAATGGTCATTTAGGAAAAAAGCATTGAAAGAATGACCTAATGGCCATATCTAGAGACCTCCAGCAAATAACTACTACTAATACAACACTTTCTTAAATAACTCTCACATGTAAAAGTCTAGATGATCCGTGAACTGTGAATCTGACAACATTTTGCAAGAACAACGAAACAAACATATGTGCGAAAAGAGCGAGAAACACTGTTTGTCTTTTCCATTTGATGCCATAATCCATCTGCGTCCAGCTCAACCCTTTCAGTGTAATCAGGGCACTAATTCAAAATTGGGAGGAAGACAATCCATGACGGACGTTTTTTGTGTCACTCCGAGCGGCGTCCCCCATGACCGGCGGAAATGCGGCACAAAAACTGCCTAAACCAACAAAAAAGAGAGAAAAGGTAGTGGCACGGCCTATCCAGCGAATTAAAGTTACCCAAGCACTTAGGGCTGCCTACTATAAAATAACAGCTCGTCTTCTGCAAAATCATTCTTCTCCGCCTCATTTCGTCTGTCTGCAGCGGAAGAGAATAGACCCCAGACGTGTGGAGTAAAGTAGACTATCCTCCACAGCCCTCAATTATGTGTCTGTGAGAGGTAATATTGAGAAAGAGGTTTCGGATAAGGTACTGTGCTCCCATGATTCTTTTCTCTCCCCGCAGCCAGCCGCATCTCCACTGCGGTTTAAGGCAGTGTCGAGATACGGCTCAGCAAACCAAGTTATTGCATTTACAGGCTCTTCCTCTCACGAGCTTCAGCTGCAGCTAATTAAGACGAGCACGGACTCATCGTAATGATACACACCTTTCATAGGAAAGAGAGGGATTCTCAGAATTTCGAGCAGACATCATCGGGTCTAGTTTTCTCTTTTACTTTCAGCTTTAATATAGCAATTTATCATTGGCCTGAGTTTAGTAGAAGACTGTTTCTCAAGTCAACATAATGCATGTGACAACACATTCCACCCCCTTCATTCCTATCTGATCATACCTTCAGAAGATCAGGAATTGCACAATGAATTTTATGTTACACCTAAACAATCATATTTGAAATAAACGGCTTGAATTTTTACTGTGGTAGTGTTGTGATCTGCTGTTCCCATTTGATGTGATTGGCTGCAAGCCTTATTGTGATATCTACAAAACCTCTATATCACTCTGTAATTCCCCAAAATCCTTTAATGCCAAAACATTAACCACACAGCTATTGTCAACATAACCCATATGCTTGATTCAGCAGCATAGCCTTTGGCCATCCAAACCTGAACTCACAATTACAGCAACACAACTCTTAATGTACTGCTATGCCATTTTTGTTGAGCGAGTGTAGTATTCAGTGCATCATGAATGGAAGGAGCAAAGGCAAGATCCGAGAGCAGTTTAATAATCCAAACAAGACATTCACCCATAGAAAATCCATATAAAACACAGAGCATTTCAAATCAAGACATAAGACCTGACAATGAACACAGGAAACCCAACAACTTAAATACAAAAGCCTACGGAGGATAACAAAGGCCAGGTGGACACAATTTGGAAAAGAAAACGGTAAATAAGAACAAAACAAGCTACAAACTAAAAGATTTACAAAACAAAACTGTAATTACATTTAAAATATGCAATTTGTGGTAATATATATTAGTAACATACTTATAACATATTTATAACCTGTATAATAATAGGAGTTGCCACAAATTGCTTAAGAATGCAGTTAAAGGTAATCTCAGTGCCATTCCCATGTGTATATTCTTATATATGTTAAGTTGTAGAAAGCAGCAGTCACTCCTTAAATAACCGAATTCTGTATGAACCAAATGGAAATCGGCACTCTTTATTTTCTTCTTAGTTTGGTTTGTTTTGGCCCTTGATATCTGATGACAATGATATACTTTGTGAATCTTCCTGAGCAAAAGTGATTTTATGTTATTGAATAAGAAAACTGCATTCCAATACTAGGCATTGATGTTAAAACACTATTCCTATTCATTAATTGTTTGAAATCAATGCGTTTGTTTGGCAATGTACATGACGTTCCCAAGAAAATGGCCGCATTTTTATGTATATTGTGCCTGCAGCTTATTTCGCTGCATTTAAAGCTGCATTTGATTTTAACACTCATGAGAGTGGACAGTAGAGCGCTTCTATTTCCAATGACAGCATCCTTGACTCCTACTTTCGGAGGAGTACAGCCAGAGAAATACGAGCCATATTCTACATTACATGCATAAGCTAATCAATACATTATAAAAATACCTCCCTAATTGAAAAGGTCAAGACTGCTCATGACCCCCAAGATTGCTAGTGCCCACTTCCTTAAAATCAGGGAATCAGATATACCCGTGATATGCAAGTATTCCTTCGTTCTGGCTTGCATGTAAAATGAATATCTGCCAGTTCCTCGTATTTAGAATGATCTAGAAAAACACAATTTCTGTATAACTCTGTGATCTTTCAACATACTGTATGGTAAAGTTGTCATATTTAATGATGAAGATTGTGTCGATAACGTGGCGTTTTAATTTCAATTCGCTGTTCTAAATTAAAACCTTTTCACACCCTTGACATGCATGGCTTTACTGGGTCATTTACTGGGATTACTGCACTTGTTTTTATGACAATTTGTGGGACACAGACTACTGTTTCTCTTAATGTTTTCACATTTTGAAATCTTTAAACGTCCTTAGCAGAAATAAAAACTAGAAAGAATCTGAATACATCAGGTGTAGTATGCACACACACACACACATACCTATTCACATTTGGTACTGGTGGAAGGTTAAACCACGAGAGGAAGAAACCTTTACAGAGTCCTTTATTAACTTCACCTACAACTCCACCTCACCACATCCCCCTACACACACACACACACACACACACACACTTTCTCAGAAACTGTCAGTGACACCTGTTTGGTTGTGCAATGTTCCTTACAGTTTTGGGTACATTGTACATGTTACTTAATCTTTAAGAATGTTAACAAAACGTAAACAAGACCCTGTTTTTAGACAGATGTCAGTAATTGGGGGTCTTTGAAAGATAATTATCTTAATTATTGTTAAAATTATATTTTATACGAAAAATAAAGGATCCCTTTATTTTGCAATTGATTCCCTCTCATCTCATTCAACAGCTGTATATGACTCCCTTTTCTTTCTTCTGGATCACAAAATAATTTGGATAAATGTCTCCGTGGTTTCGTGTCAATACAGTGGATGTCAATTTTGGTCAATGTTATTTCTTCAAAATGTCTTCTGTGTTCTGCAGAAGGAAGCAAGCCATTCAGTTTGGGTGAGTAAATGATGACAGAATTGACCCTTTAAGGGTGTCCCTTTTACTCCCCTCTTTAATTATTTGTGATTTTCTAAATCCATCAACCATTGAACATGTGAAAAATTACCATGGTCTGACATTAAAGGGATAGTTCACCCTAAAATGAAAATAGTCACATTTCAAGTTGTTCCAAAACCATACAAATGTCTTTATTCTGCTGAACACAAAGGAAGATATTTTGAAGAATGTGAGAAATCAAACTGTTCTGGGGTACCATTGGCTACAATAGTAGCTTTTCCCAAATATGGCATTCAACGGCGCCCCACAAATGTTTGGTTTCTTCTAAATATCTTCCTTTATTCATCGTAAACATTCTTCAAAAGAAAGAAAAATGCACAGGTACGAAACTAAAATGAAAATTTACATCATTTAAGTGAACTATCCCTTTCAACCCAGTAAACAAGCATCTAACAACACTAAAGCATCGACCCCAACACCTTAGCATGAGCGCTTTTCCACCATCGGGCCAATTGTTCTCGCTGCTTACTCGTTCCACTCCGTGCCGATCCGGGCCAGCCGGTACGTAAATGGTAAAATTTTCCGCGGCAGGGCTGATAACGGAAATCTTGAGAATGTAAACACAAACGCGTCACAAAAGACTGAGCTTTAACATCTCTGCACGCATTCTACTTGCACAATTCAGCACGTAAAGACAGCCACGCCGAACAGTTCGTAACCGTGCAGTGTCAGGCCAGGCTCACGTGGAAACATAACAGTAACCGTTCCAGACCATGCTTGGAACGGTTCGGCGTGATGGCGAAAAAGCTCTCCACGTGTCCATATTTTGCAAATCCACTCTGAACACCTTAGCAACGACCTACACCTGCCACTGTACTTCACTACTTTAACTAGTAAAACCACGGATCATTTTATTGCAAAAATATTGTAATCTAATCGACTACGTTGTTTTAACACGAAAAAGCTTGTTTATTTGCAAAAACAGATTTTTGTGTGTTTGTGTGTTGTGTTTTTTACTGTGTTTATTGTGTAAATGCACAATAAAAACATAATTTTTGATCTGTTTTTGCAAATAAACTAACTTTCACAACCAGAAATTAACCTGTGGGAGAGCAAGTGTGGGAGAATGTTCGCTGTTCTTGGGGGTAGGGGTCTGAAGTACAGCTGCTTCCTGCTATAATGTGGGCACACACACAAACAGTGTGAATCATACTACACCACAGAACCAACCTAATACACAAAACCTTCGTTACATTTATAAATAAAGTTAAGCATACATGTACGCACAGACACACAAAGCATGTTTTAGAGACCCTTGCCAAGGCTGCAATTTCTTTTAATAAATACGGTTACGGTGATCCTCTGCTTTTCTAACCTGGTCACTGGTACCCTCAGGCCTTTCCTAAACACCGACTCTTTCCTGTTATTACAATTATATGTGTGTGTGAACTTCTTCCAGGGTTAAATACACAAATAGCAAGCCTTTTAAAAAGCTTTGTTGTGTTCGTGTTGACTGCAGTGTTTTGTTTGGAAGCAAAAAATATTGCATGTTAAAATGGGGTAAGGGACACGCATAACTCAATTACGTTACTATAATAACAATGATTCAGTCCGCGCTCCTTATCTTAATTATTTCAAACGACTAACTTCAATTAAAGCGTCTCAAACAAAAACACCTTTCTAACAGCTCAGACCACAAATACATACTGTAAACGCACACGATAATATACAGCATGTGTTATGCAGGCGTTATCAGTAAACTGAAACATTTAAGATTAATGGTATTTGCAACCAAATTAAGCACCGTGTAAAACGAAAACAATTAATAAATAAATGTAGTTCACGTTGATTATGAAAATCATTAGGGGACGGATGTAAGGAAAAGTGGCGATGTTGATCAAGACTTGCACTTATTTGCCCAACCGAATGCGTCGAAGTGCTCTCGTGAACGTGTACCATAGACGGATGAGAATATATCGATTTTCAGTCGTTATTTTGGTTTGTTTTTCGCGCAAAGTATTGTCACGCTTTGAAATAATTCAATTGAGATGGACCAATTTAACAATGTCTTTAGTACTTTTCTATAAATAGGCCTGGATGTCAACTAAAATATCTTTATTTGTGATCTTAAAACGTGCTAATTTGGAGATTAACTTTTCCCAATCTTTATATCAATCTATTAACTATTACCTATTAGACGTTATTACACCACCATCTTCAGTATGTGTTTTTATCAACTATATTGTTAAAACAACATGGTTCAAACGACAAAGTTCCCATGTTTTTGGGAAACAGGCGTGACAATGTGGTTCGTTTCTCCAACAATGGTGGTTAACACACAGGTTATGTCATTTGTTTGGAAAATGCACCCTTTTAAAGTTATCATATAAACTAGTTTTAAAGAAATACTTGACTCAAAAAATGGTCCCGATTTTATTCCTACTATGGAAAGTCAATGGTGACCCTTTTTTGGGTGACCTGAAGTCTAACATAGGCCTGACAGAGGTCTTGCAGAGCATGACATTGAGCATATTATAAACTTTCTCTGACACTTCTGACCAGTCATGAAACTCACCATTGATGCTGTTGTAAGATTTTACTTTACACAAGCTGCCCACAAACACGGCACTGCCGGTCTACAAGGAACTGTGTGTGCTAAAAGTTAAACACATTTCAAATCACATCACAAATGTCACGTATTGCTTCAGCAGTGTACGGCTGCTTTAAAGTTCAGCTGTTATGGTTACACACAAACACACTCGTATATCATGTGAGAATCTCTGTTGCGATTCATTGCCATCACACTCACCTTTGGGTTTTGCCCGAATTTCAACGTTTTAAACTGTGCTTAATTCTGTTACCAAAGTGTGGCTGATGAGTATAGGGGTTAAAAAATAGCTGAGTTGGTAGTGTTCACTCTTTTACGCCATTACACCAAACAATATACAGAGAAAGTGGCTAGCTGTAAGTATGTTGATGTGTCTACGTTCTATTAAATGGAGATCAAACTGGGAGTTTGCGTAAGCATACTGCTTTTCTTTTTAAATCACAGTGTCGGTTTCATTTCATGTAGACTTTTAGAAACAAAATAAATGAAAAAGAGATGTCGTGTCGTTGATTCCAAAGACCATCAAGAGTCAGACATGAACAGAAAATAGTGAATTTGAGCTCATTTGCCACTTAAAACTTCAAAGATTGTAAGTTGATACTAAATAAACCATGAAAGAGAATGAGAAATATACATCCTTAATTATAAAAGAACAACCAATGAGCTATAAAGCATTTCTCTGAGTTTTTGTTGGGGTTTTTTGAGGAGAGAGAGAGAGAGAGACAGAGAGAGATAGAGAGAGTCCTCTAATACTGATTAGAAATAGGATTAGTGGATTATTTGGGTTTGGGAAAGAGGGGAACGTTGAGGGAGACACTTTTTTCCCATCATTCTGAGTATCCAGACGCCTCTCTCTCTCTCTCTCAATCGTTTTCCAATTGTGCACAATTGTTTAGTGACACCGTGTCTTAAACAATAGATGTATTTATTGTAAATAGATACTGGTTACAGTGCACTAAATGTAGACATTATCCCTGAAGTCTTTAAATAAGATCAAATATCGCTGTCTGATAAAGCTGCACTTCTATATTTAGAGCCAACCTGCTGTATGTCCACTACTTAGAAATGAAAACGTGAAGAATGACCTGTACTAAGTACATGTGGGTTTTAAACATCCTTTTACACATGAATGAATGTCTGGGTGATTTTGAGGTTTCTTGGTATTAGCATGCACTTCAACAGGTGTGGGCTTCAAAAGTTCAAAATTACAAAGCCTAGCAAGGGAAAGAAACATGAGCTTTTATACAAATGAATCAACATGATCAAATGTCACAAATGATTTAAATTTTTTCTATTTTTCAAAATCGATGTTGGTGAAGGGATGATGATGATGATGATGATGATATTATGACATAGAATTTTAGTTTGTATAGTGTAACAAGTTCAATAAAAGGAGGTAAAAATACTTTAAATAACATATAAAGACCTAAATAGACACCTCACGGG
This sequence comes from Barbatula barbatula, assembly GCF_947034865.1. Classification (NCBI taxonomy): domain Eukaryota; kingdom Metazoa; phylum Chordata; class Actinopteri; order Cypriniformes; family Nemacheilidae; genus Barbatula; species Barbatula barbatula. The sequence continues at coordinate 25,486,629 of NC_136768.1, read as the reverse complement.
TGTAGCCATAACTAAAAGCCAGGCCTGGTCCTCACTCGCTCGTCCTCTTATGCTCCCAATTTTCTCCGTGATACGAGACCGGTTAGGGTCTTGTCCCGCCTACCTCATTACATATAGGTATTTTGTTTATAGGCTCTAAGGCAATAGGGATGGTAGATTCTAGGACACGTAACATATTCACTATCTGTTAGTATCAGCTACACATTGTTATATATATCATTAACACATGCTAATAATAAACGCAAAAGGCATCCATTTTCTAAACCGACCCGTCAAAAACAATAAGGACGTGCAAAGAATCTGAATGTTCTCAATTTGTAGTCATGCAGAATACTTTGTGTGAATATTAGATATCTGAGTTGAAAGAGCGCTATTACACACTACTTCCTGCCATGGAATGTGTCATCGCACCTTTTCTCTTTTCTTTTTGTGGGAAATTCCGTTTCAAAAGTGATGCGAAGATGATGAAAGGCAGAATTAGGTAATCGACGTTTTTAACCTCTCTCTGTTTCTTTAGCTTTAAGCGACATGTGCCGGCTTTGTGAGAAGGCAGCCAATGTGTAGACAGAGAGACTGTTCATTAGGTCTATATGGAAATTGATGAAAGCGAACCGTAAAATAGGTGGTCTTCGTGTTAGCATGCTTATTGAAGAAAGCCCAAGACATTACACGAGTGCAGCAAAGAACCGAGTAACTGCCTTTAATCTTTATGTCATCTAATAACTTCCTAAAGCGGTTTTATTTTCTTGATCTTTGATTCTGCGTATCCCTGAAACGTTGCGGCTGATCAGTAGAGATTGTCTTCTTTAGTTTTCTCCTTCTGATCTCCTGTCATAATGGGGCAATAACTTGCTGAGCAAGTTATACTATATCACTGACATGTTTATGGCTTACCTAAGTAATAACACATTTTAACAACACTGACATTTTAAGGTCAGTATATGTCACCTCATTGAGGATTGAGCTCAATCAATTTATATATATTGCGCAAAAAAACTGGAAGACTTTCTCCATCTAGTAGTGGTAGTAGTGGTAGCCAGGTCGGTTAAAGCTACAACAGGCACCAGACTTTTATCGCAGACCTTAAGTCATTGTAAGTATACAATGCAACTGTGCACTTGGCAGGTGTTGGCCCAGCATTTACAAGCTTGCGTTGAGAACGCTACTGGCACATTTGTATCATAAGACTTAAGACTTGTTACATTGAGAGAAAAGTTTGGGATTTGTCAGCTCATTTTACGACGCAATCAAAGTTGTGAATGACAGTTAAAGAGAAGTTTCCTGCCCTCAACAGCCCAGGTGTGTGTTTGTGTGTCTGTGTATGTGTGTGTGTGAGAGATGATGCAAAGAAGAAAAAAATTGGCTTCCAATACTTCGTCTTCTGGTGAAGTTTTATTAGACCACAAACTGTCATTAACCTCAATCCTGTGCATGTTTTGGAGCAGGTGTCAAAAAGGAAAGCAGTTTTATGAGATACCTTTTAGGTGCGTCTGAGCGAAATAGTTTCTTTCTGTATTTGCTCGCCTATCCGGCGTAAGTGTATCCTCACTGCACAAACACACGCCATTTTACCTGTATCAATCTCCACTGAATTATTTGGATGGGGGAAGTCATTTGGTTTTCTACGCACTTGCTTTGACAAAAGAAGTCTTAGAAGCTTGTGTTCACTTTTTCGACAGCACACAAAAAGTAAGCTTTTTAATCACTGCGGGAACAAAGAATAGATTTGTTGGCGGCTCTTTGGTGATTATACTTTAAGCCTTTTGTGGATGTCACATACTCGCACCTGCCACTCTCCTAAAACTCACATTCTAGCATTGCTTTGAGCTCGTAACAAGACACGTGGAAATGCAACCGCATTAATAAAACCATACATAGAGGTGATGACCTGAAGGAACATTTGCATGCGTTTAAACCAGCCTAGCTCTATGCTACCTGCATATCTTCCAGGCACAATCCTAACTGAAAAAGGGGCCGACACGCAGAAATATTAAGGTTGCTGAAAGGTTTTTGGTCATGATGTGGTTCCATAAAGAACCACACATACACAGATGCTTTGTGTTGGGCAAACGGTTCATTGTAGTGGGAAAATGTCATACAGAATAGAAAAGGGTAAGAAATGGATACATTGCAAGTCCTTTTAAATAAAGGGATCTTTGTACATCTATAGGTATAAATGTTGTTTTGGGGTAAATAATTGTACCTTTAAAAGATGCGGTTACATTTTAGGGGCACAAAACGTTTTATTTGAAGGTACACAATAGATATATCGTGTTTTGTAGAGATACGAAAAGGAACCCGTATGGCACCACCCTTGCAACGGTGAAAATTGTAGTATATTTTACTGCCAGTGTAGATGTTTTCTATGGCATCATGAAGCACGATTTTTATTTTGTATACGTGAGCTACATACAGTTAATAATTTGACTCCAATTTCCATTGTGTTTGACGTTAGCATGTTGCTAAGCTATTGATTTGATATACTTATTTGTGACCCTGGCCCCAAAACCAGTCTTAAGTACGGGAACATTTGTAGTAATAGCTAAAAACACATTGTATGGGTCAAAAGTATGGATTGTTATGCCAAAATCTTTAGGATATTAAGTAATAGATTATAGTGTAAATTTTGCTGCATCTACTAACACACATTAAGTGTTGATATATTTACAGTACAAAATATCTTCAGAGACGCTTCATGAAGATATTTGGTACAGTAAATATATAAAACTTTATTTTGATAAAATATAAAAAAGCAGCAAAATCGTGAAGAAAAAAAGGCCGAAAAGCTTCACTTGCCGCTGCCTGCTCTTTGGAACCGACCGACTCAAGATTGTTTTTTCTGTAAAGCTTAGAATTTGAACGTCATTTTTCATTATTATTATAAATTATTAAATGTGATTTTTTTCAATATTTTCTTTAAGCACCTTCAGATTCCAGAGTTTAAAAAGGTCGGTCAAATATCGAAAGCTTATTTAGTCAACATCCATGTGAAAAATGACCCTTGCAACTGGTTTCGTTGTCCAGGGTCACATACGCATTCTATCAATAGCACACAAAATAAGATTAAAGGTCTTTGCACATACGGTCTGAAATGTTTCGTTTATTGTCTCAGACTTGTCAAAACTCCTGGTCAAAATGCTCGCTACGGATGCGAAAAAAAGCCGAAAATCGAACCCAGTCAAGAACCCAGAGAAGATATCGGCGGCATTGTGTAAATGTGATTGACACAACGTGAGGTTGTATTTACTTTTTAACGTGCTCAAATTTCTGATTCGATGTGCAATGGCCTTAAGACAGATTTTTACTCATAATTTATGAAATAAATGTATTTATAATTGTAATTCTAATTTAAAACCCGTTTGAAAAATCTAGAAAAATGTCAGCGCCAGACGTATAAAAATCTTACTCTTAAGATTCTCACTGCACACATATCCACCGTAAAACTCAACAAGAGCTCATATTCACGGCACCAGACCTAATTCCACCCTAAAGGCACGAAAGCACTCTCTCTCTTCTTTATCTATCTCTCTATCTTTCATTCTCTCCATCTCAATCAATATTCTGGCAGTTAAAATCACACTCCATCCTGCTCATCAGCACAATTTGTGAGTCATCAATCTATCATGTAACAAACTTCATATCGAATATCAAACTTCGACACTTATTACTGGAGCATTAGGCTAACAGGCTCCCAATTTGTACCGCAACGCCAACCTTTAGAACAGTTTGAAAACTTTGCATGATTCAAGAACTTTCCTCATTTGATTCCAAGAACTCACTTAGTCATTTCATTCAGGCTACTTTTTGTCAGTCGAACCGAGACGAAATCTTTATACGGTGTTAGCGGCAGAATTTCCCAGAACACCGAGGTTTAGCGCTACAATATATTGCCCGGGCTTAATCGCGGCAATCTGAGAGGGTTAACCTAATTTGCTAGAGTATAGAAGGAACTGTGGTGGATTAGAGCCCACCCTGGTCACACCGGCGGCCAATTAAAGCCCTAATTACCCCGTTAATTATGCAGACAGGAAGTATCAGCTACCGCCCGATTGCGTTTAGCGCTCACAGGAGAGAAACCTAATGGCCAGTGGCTGTCACCACAATATCACGCACACAGATACATACAACTAAGTGCTGAGGAAATTTCATTTCGGAGCCGAACGGAGACGAGGGACCAGTTCTACGGTGTTGCGCATAACAACTGTCGTAATGCAAACAAATAGCATGTATCTTACATAGAGCGACATGTTTTTGGCTGGGCATCGTTTACATGCCATATCTCTGTGAGGAAGCTCACTGCCTGCTGGGATACCACTGCCCAAAGGGCTTCTGTGTCTGTGTGTGTACCCTTCTCTCTTATCTACTGAGGGAACCAGATATTGGTCGCCTGTGTGATGTCACAAACCTAATCCCTCAACACAAGCACACACACACCAAATTACAAATGAGGCATGCCTGCCAGCGTCAAGAATCTAATCACATTTCAAGTCAAGCGAGTAAATTCAGCTTTTTACGCTCTATTCCTCTCACACACACATCTGCCCTGCAGCTAGAAAGAATGGGTCCGGTTTCCAAGTAGCCTTAAGGTGTTTGAATGTATATGTGAGGGTGTAAAGGTGTTAATGAAAATATGTTTTGTTTTCATGACACTACAAAATAAATAATTGGGTCCAATTATATTTACATGAGTGATGAAGAATTTCATTGGAATTTGGCTGAAACTGTGAAATGTCAACATCCACAGGTGGGTAAACGCATGGCGGGTAACAGCCACCATATCCATCCGGGTAACAGCCACCATATCCATCCGGGTAACAGCCACGGATACCCACGATAGGTCCAAGCAGACTACGGAACGAAATACAACTAGACCAGACAACAAAAGACACGGCATATAAAGTGTTCAGGGGATGAGGTTCAGGTGTGATTGCAATCATGGTGATAAAGGGGTGCAAGGGATTATGGGAAGTGTAGTCTGTAGTGTTACAAGTCTGGTGAAGCTGGGTGAAAGCGCTGAAGCTGAGGGGTTCGTGGCTGACAAAAGAGAGGGGATGTTACAGTATACACTTTGGAAACACTGGGACTTTTTCAACCTAGCTTTGGGTCAACAGGGACAACTTATATTAACCCAGAAAATGACCCGACGGGTCACAACAACCTAGTCTTTTAGGGTTGAACGAATGCAGCAGGTTAATTTACAACCTAATAGTTGGGTCTGCCCCTTTCTGACCAAAATTTGGATTCAAAATGTTTGGCTAAATGTTGTGGGATTCTGGATTCATGAAAAGCCCACTCGGTGTTGTCAAAAGAGTAGAGAAGATCTAAACAATGCGGAGATTGCAGATAAAATATTTCAAAATCCAAATGCCAATGCGAGTTATGAAATCCACGTTCGTATTACAGCTCTTCTTTGCATCTCACGTGTGTTTACATCTTTTTTATGCTCAAAAACAAAATACCTCTCGGCTGCATGATGCACAAAGAGAGGGCAATCTCTAAAAAGTGAAACGTTCCTTTACAAAGCAAATTAAGGAAAGGGAAAGACGGACAAAAAAAGAACAGAAGGTGGGCAGAAAGGTGAGCAGTTCATGACCTGGTCAGGAATGCGGTCTGTCCTTTACAGAACGCCTCAGGAAACCGAACACCCTCTCAAAACTGCCTGTCGATCAAAATATTGGGGTTCTGCAGACATCCCAACCGTTCATTTGTCTGCCTATAGCCTTCCTGTCTGTATGTGATGACAGGACAGGGTTTGCAAATAAGACTAAATAAAGACCTTCTCGTTTGGCCAAATGCTTTTCCATAAGCTCCTCCCCGGTCACAGAAAGGGGCGGGATAGCTGGTCGACACGGGAGCAAACAGTGCTGACAGCTTCCTTCCTCAGGGTAAACACACCCCGAACCATTTACTCACATAAACACACACACACCCGAGTCTCTCCTCAGGGTAAACATACCCTTACCTCTTACATGCAGGTCAGAGAGCCAAACACTGACAACCAATCAAATCGCACAGTTTACTCGTCCCGACTTAAGTCGTTTGGCCAGCGCTGCTTCAACAACCTTTACATTTTGTGATGTAGAGTCCGTACGTATGTTTCAAACGATTACCTTATGAAAAATACATGGCTTTATCATGGGAAACACATGGGAACTTCATAGTCAACTGCTGTGATTTGCTTGACTGGCATTTAAGAAATATCAAACACTAGACTTGCGTGGTTCGACCACACCATGTAGCTAGAGGCTGCAGTTGGTAATGTGTGTGTGTGTGTTTGTATGTGTACGTTTTTGTGTGATACCAATGAGGGTGGGAATGTTATCTCAGGCAGTGATCCATGAGTGTGTCGGAAAACAGAGTGGAAAGTGTGTGTGTGCGTTGTCTTGTTTTTATATCCCGGCGGGGACCTACACCTGAATACACACCAAACCTTGTCCCCATGGGCGAAAAAGCTTATAAATCGTACAGAATTAAACAAAATTATTCTTAAAATGCTTAGTTTTCTATGATCTTAGGGATAAAATATACAGTTTTTACTACGCCTATGGACTGTCCCCACGGAGATAATAAACCGGACTTATGTGTGTGTGCGTGCATGTTTTGCAATTACAGGTCATGCCCATCTCACTTTCCAAGAATTACAGAGCAACGAGATGTCACAACGACAATTCGGCTTTGCGTGAAATGCTGTTCTGTAGTCCTACACATAATATAAGGAGATTCCTTACGGAGTTGGGCTTGTGGACGTTCAGATGCTTTTTATGAATAATCTTCACATGTATTTATTTTTCAAATACATTTTGATATGAACATGTGTGTGTGTGTGAGTGTTAAAGTGTTAAACGTCTATTTACACAAATACGCTAAATTTCAAAGAATCCAACACAGAGGAAGCCTTAAATTGAAAAGTCAACCTAGAGGTCAACCCAGGTTCTCCGTCCTGATAAATATCATATTTATAGATTATAGTAAAAGATAGATATGCATACCGGTTCGTTCGTCTTCTGGTAACCCAAAATAATACTGGCTACAATATTTTTAACTTGTTAGCTTATGTAATTGACTTTTTTAGAAATAATTCAAAGGGACTCTCTCTTCGCGGATGTGTACCGGAAGTTAAGTTTGAGCCGCAAAAGTAGCGTCTATGCTGTTGTTTTGAACCTGTCTGTAAACAACAAACTCATGGAAAAGGGATTATCTTAATAACAAAACAAAGATATTATTCAAGCAGTTATTTGCATGATGGCAACTGCCATTTTGCTGTGCGTAATGTGCCCAAACAGTGCGTGACGGACAACCATAGAAAGATTTACAAAAGTGGTGTTAAAAGCGATACACAACAAATTCACGACATGAACTGCAATACAGAATCGACATATTCCAGTTGACACCGTGTACTTGAAGCTTCAAGGATGAAAGAAAATTCCTTTTTTCTAATTGTGATGGAAATACAGTTTGAACCTTTGCCCCAATATGGTGCACCACCTACATTTGCCACGGCTCGGGCATTTATATTCCCCACACTCAACCGCACACAGTTCATATTCAAGAACACTGGACGTGAATAATGATTCCCGAAATAAACCACCTGATGTAGCCCACTCTACTGTCTCAGGATCAGTCCAGTGGAGTGCGTATGTGCGGGTCGAGTCAAGGTCACCGTCTGCCATAAAGCTCCGGCCATGAAATGAACTCCAGTTAATCTGACATCACCTGTGGAGAGGTGTGGAACATGCAATATCAACCTATGTGTGCCTGCGTATGAACATGGTTGTTTTGTGTAACGGGACTGATATTTCTGCACAGCAATATGAGACGAGAACTGTTCTGAAGGTGTCTAATTGTTTGTTTTGATATGATGTCCTTAATCGTGTTTTGGTATCAGAGGTCATTGTTGTGAATCAATCATGTCATGTAGCATTACAAAGTCCTGACCTCCAACCCCCATCGCTGTGTTTACTGTAATAGCGATTTACAAAACAAAAGCCAAGTTTTTCAGGTAAACACAGCGTATGCATCAGTTCGTGCGGTTGTCTTTTCGAAACTAGCAAAAAAGGTGCGATCATTCACATTTGTGATATACAACTGCTGAAAAGTATCCACACGAAATATTAACAGTTTTAGCAAAATAGAAGCTTCACTAGGAGGCCGTATGAATTGTTAGAACGGGACCACTGGGACAAAGAAAAGCACGTTAAACTTGACCTAGTCCTCGTATGCACTGCATGCAATCCCATCTATGGGCATCTAACTAAATGGAATAAAGAGTGGAAACAACAGCGAAATCAAGATCGCGTCTGTGCCGAAATCCGAAAAGCTCTCAAGGCCAATTTTTGAAATGACTTCAAAGATGCTGAAAATAAAGTGATAAACCGCACAAAACTGGGGGGCTTGAAAAGCGCAGCATAATTTCAGAGAGAAAAGAATCGTGTTTTTTTTGGCGACACGACATGCCCGCAATTTCCTGTGAGTGAGAGGAGACGTGTGGGGGCGACACTCTAGGTGAAGCGGCGTGTGAAGTGACACCACTGCTACTGTGTTCCTCGGAGAGACAGAAAGAAAAAGGTACTGCTCATCCTGTGTAGTGAGGTTAAACTGTGTTGATGTGTGGGCGTGTGTATTCTGCCATCCTGTCAAAGGTGATGTCAGATCTGTGCTGAGTGGGTGCAATAACTGCGGTGAACAGCCAAGAACACACATACAGTTATATGGCAGCTTACCAACAGTACACAGAAATGTGTTAATGGTTAAAACATTATTTGTATTGAATAAGTAACGGCTTCTGTTACAACACGGGAATATTTTGATACATGAACCAACCCGGAGGAAATGTCATTGGTAGCTTTTGTTGTACTTTTCTTTGACTTCCGTTTCCGATTTTTGCCTTAAAATTAAATTAGATATAGCTCTATAAGCAACTGGTGTTCATTCTCGGGAATGTTAGAGCTATGAAATCAACATTAATTTATTGCAGATATTCTGGCGAATCCAACAACGAGGGCATCATTGAGGATGTTTCTGAAACACAAACGGAGACACGAGGGGAATCACGACGATCTTTTTCATAAAAGATTAAGCAGCGAAAGTCATTGACGTCATTGTTATTTCTCTGTCAAATTGGAATGCTCATTTACGAGGACAGAATAGCACCTACTTAAAAAAACAGTCAGTGAGACAAAAGAAGATATTCTGAAGGATGTTGGTAATGAAACATCGGCGGTACCCATTCAGATCTATTGTTTGGACGCAAAACCAATGCAAGTCGATGGGTCCCGACATTGTTCGGTTAGCAGCGTTCTTCAAAACATCATCTTTTGTGTTCTGCAGCAGAAAGAAAGTCATACAGGGTTGAAATGACAAGAGGGTAAGGAAAGGATGACATCGTTTTACTTTTTGGGTGGACTGTTCCTTTAAAGAGAACAATAATGCTAACTATATTAGCATCTAGCGGTGATCAAATGATGTTTATGCTAAGCTAGCACATTTTTAATATGCAAGCCCTTTCAATATTTTATGGATTTAGATTTGCTGCCAACGTTTTATTGCTCACCAGGATCTCTGACAGCGATTCCTACCTCTTCGTCTACAGTTGTGTTGTGGACTTACTATTCCTGTATTTATTTTTTTAAATAGTGGCTTTATAGTTATTCTATAATTATTCTTGATGTGAAGGGGCCTTTAAGAGTTAAAACTGATAAACCCAAAATAAACCGTGGTCAAAACCATAACTGCAATTATTAGCCTCACAATAATCTTAATATGTATTTATTAGACGTTCTTTCAAATAAAAATTGATATGAAACATATTTTTTTCCTTCTTTTACCATCCATTCTATCACACGTGAAGACGGTCATACATTAAATGAAGCTGCCACTCTTCAAAACAGCGAGAACGTTTGCACCTCATGGTTTCAAACAGTTGCTCGTACCACCTTGCACGACAGGTTACTTTTACAATCGCAAGGTATACATTTCAATAAGCTATTAATAGGTTGCGGTTATGCATTTTGCAGGTGTGTGGGCTGAACAGCAACCTGTGTTACAGCTACCTCAAATTCCTAAGCATGCTGATGCAGTGAAACATTTTGAAGGCATTATGCTGGCTTGACTTCAGAAGTCAAAGTTTATGTAAAGCATACCACTACAGTTCAGTTATTATCAGTTATACAGACAGTTATTATCAACTCTTTCTGTTGCCATTTGACTGTACTGTACGCCCCGTGTAGCATCTATCACCTGTTGTGTCATTTATCAACACTAAATTCACATATTTAACGCAACACGCAAATATAATCAGCATCTATCATGTCACAAAAAAAAAATGATTTTTAAATGTATAATGCTGATTCGTTTCAACCGAACAAAGTACACAATGTTGCAGTTTAAAATAATGCACGTACAATATATGGTTGACTATGTGTCTGTTACAGTTAAAGCCACAGGAAAGTGGTCTTAGTGTGACAATGGAGAGCATCTAAAGCATGGTGGGGGCCCTTGACGCCTGTAAGGGTCTCGCCTATGCACACAAAAACATCTCGCCCACTGTTATCACTAACCATTCTCCAACGTTCCCAATCTGCACTGCGTCATTCTACTCTATACACCTTTGTTTTAACAATTTAAGTTAATGAGTTGATGTCTACAGATTTTAAGAGGAACGAATGTAAGTTAAAATGTTATAAAATAGTTATTAAAATTCCTTTGAAAGGTTGGTGTAGGCCTACCATGTTTTAGGCCGATTAACATAGTCGAAATATTTAATGTCTATAAATGTAAATCAATCATGTATCAATTAATTACAAGCAATTAAGGCAAACGTAGACATACAAACGCAGTCGCACACAGACGCCACAAATATTACCATACAAGTGTTTTTTCGTGCACCGCCTGGAGCAACACATATGGGAACACGAAATGCACAAACATACTCCATAACTGGCTCACCTCAGGTGATATGCGTAGGTGTTTGAATGACAACACTTCGACAGCTCTTTCACACTACTTCACTGTAATGTAGCAACAGAGCGTGTTATACACAAATATGCTTTTTTTAAGGTACAGCCGTGTGCGACAGTAGTCCCAATTACGCTAGCTTGTTAGTCACAGCTAACAAATATAGTACAACCGCCTTAGTCGTGCGTTTAATTCACACCGTTTTTAGAATTATACTTAACTGCGCTGACTGCTCAATCGAACATTGATGTTTGAGATAGTCAGTGTTCCTTTATAAGGGGGTTTGTTTTGCCGTCAATGATCATTTGGTGTGCAGCACCCAGCACTGGAAAATACTACTAATGGAAAACCGTTTTCATTATTACTGATGCAATTTTGTTCATAGTTGGATATCACACGCACAAATAGAAATGCTAAAACATTACCAACAACAAACAAACAAACAGCGTACTAAACTGTGTGTTAACTGCAGTGCTGAAATAGCAAACAGCTCCTAAGTGGAAAAGAACATCACCTGTCTCGGGCACACACACAAAACACACTTAAGGTGCAGTTAGGTACATTAATGCACACACACAAACATACAGCATGAGGGTTGTGCTGAGAGTGTATTTTCCCATCGTCCAAGCACTGCCAGTGTTTAGAGTGTCAACAAGTGTGTGTGTGTGAGAAAATCACCAAAGGGCTTTAGCTTTGCATTCTCAAGGGAAAAAGCGATGCTGGTAGACACACACACACACTCACATGGAGTTGTGTGTCTGTGGATTTGTGTGAGCCCATTTGGTGGAGCCATTCTAGACCAAATAAGCTAGTTACTAACTATTCAAGGAATACTGTGGGGTAAATTATATTTCATTAAGGTAACCGCGTAAGTGTACTTCACTCTCTGAAGCTCATGAAGATGTGTGTGTTTGATAAACGTCATCTGATCCGCAATCTTCATAAAGACCAATGCTAATGGGAAGCAAAACAGTAGCACTCTTTGACCATTAAAAGTTATATTTTTAGAGAGTCATTAATCAAACACATTTAGATCCCCCCAAAACTAAAATCTATCATCATTTAACCAAGCCTGTGTCAAACCTTTTAATTCTTCTGAAGAACACAAAAGATAATATTTTGAAGAACGCAGGTAACAACACTGGCCACCGTTGACTTCCATGGTATGGACATAAAACCACCGAGATATTTCTATCTACAATAAAACCAGAATATCAACAACAGGGTTCCACAGAAAAAAAAGTCATATGCAGGTTGATCATCATAAGGTACATAAGTGTCAACAACGGTTAATTCATTGGTCATGTTAACATTACATTTACGCATTTAGCAGACGCTTTTTGGTCCAAAGCAACTTACATTGCATTAAACTATACACTTGTTTCTAAGAGTATCAATCGAACCCATGACCTTGCCGTTGCAAACCCCATGCTCTAACCACTGAGCTACATGAATCAATAATTACATATAAAAACTAGTTACTTAAAAAGAAAGTTACAGTAGTTACATATCCCCACTATCCTTTCGAAACCTCAGAAATAGTTTACTGGTTTTCAGGAAATGGAACAACTTGTTTCCACAATTTTTTTGTTCAACTTTGTTTAACAAGTGAGGCGTCTAGTGCTGTCATCACTTACTTTTACCGGTGTAAATTTGATCGGGAAATAGCCTGATGGAACGACGACAGGCCTCTTTACTTGCTCCGGAACTTTGTTCCAAAACTTATCCGGTCGGAAAGCACCTTGGTTGTAAAAGAAAAGTCATAAATTTGATTCCACGGTTAATATTTCTTAAACTTGAAGACAATTGAAGCAATTCGACATATAAATTCAGTCGATAGTACACTGCATTAACATCTCCATATCATACCTCCTAGTAGGGTCATCAAGGTACCAAAAACATATCTTACGATACTACACCTTATGAAATATCACGGTACCAAAAGATATCTTACGATACTACACCTTATGAAATATCACGGTACCAAACGATATCTTGCGATGCTATACCTTGTGAAATATCACGGTACCAAAAGATATCTTACGATACTACACCTTATGAAATATCACAGTACCAAGTAGCATTGTGACGCTGTGTCATGTTGATAATTAAAATACCTTGATCTAAATGAAACCTTGTATTTAGTGAACTGTATTATACTGTATTTAACTGTAGTAATTGGACAAGTTTTAGCAAATACTGTAGTATATATATATATATATATACACACACACACACACACACATGTATCTTACTGTGGTAAGATTTAAAAACACTAGTGTTTAGCAACGTTTACTGTAGTAACTACTAAAGGACATTGTTTTTAACATTAGAACTAATTCAATCAATGTGAGACAATTGCATTCATAGCAATGCTTATAAAGACTTACTTTAAATGTGACTTACAATTCAAACAACTCGTTCAAAACAGCTGATTCGTTCAAGAACGAAGCAAGTGTACATTTCGTTGCACTGTACTTGTATGTGTGTAATGACAATGAATTGAATCAAATCAAATCAAAATCAAAGTGTCTTAATGAATGATTCACTGAATCATTATCTCGCTCGATTTGATCAAAACACGCATTCATTTAGGAGAGAAACACATCAAAAACACAGATGAAAGTGTTCGAATGAATGCTAATGCAACATTAGTTACGGCACTACGATACTACTGTTAAAAAAATGGAGGTTTTAGCAAAAAGCTCTAGCATCGTCGTGCAACCCCACCTGCTACTTTATCATGCTTCTGTTTGCATTTAAACGTTACCCTTTCCTTATATTTCAAATGCCATGATACATGTGACAGCCATCATATTCCAAACATGAGTCACTCGTGCACAGGAAAGACCAGTGTGATGACTGCATCAGCAAGTATTGCAATTGCACCAGTATTGTTTGGGCGGGTAGCTGGATCATTACAACACAGGAAGGCACCAGGAAGCCCTCACTCATTCCAGGAGCTGGTTTGATAATGGGCTAACAAATGTGAAGAAAAGTGCCACATTTTTTATAAAGGCCCGAACTTCAGCGTACACACACTCAAACACAAACAAGTAGTTTAATGGACGGATGTCATGTTTGGATTAGGCACATTAAAGCAACTTAATACACATGTTTCGGGCATTAAAATGTCCCTCATTAGTTTTATCAGATGAATCACGTTTTTTTCTGGTTCAAGTCCATTTGGGGGGACGTAATATTATTACAAACAGCTCCACACCCATGGCCCTAACAGCAATCTGAAAAGACATTCAGTAAAATACCTCAGAAGAGGAAGTTAATCACGTCAGGGTCAAATAATGAAGGAAACGCTAGGAATGTGCCAACCATTGAACCCACATTGTGTTTCTAAGTTCACGGCACAAACTTTAAACCATGTGATTTAAAGGAAGCAAAGCAAAACTGACATTATTTACAAAGTTATTTCATGAGACTCGGAATAATCATATGGACATCTTTAATGGTGCTACGTATGGGTAATGTGCTTTTATTGCGTACATATTTCTGCGTATATCCTTCAATGATGACAGCGATGTCATCTCTGGGATTCATTTTTCATTTGTTTGACGTTGAGGGGTAAATTGGTTCATTAACAGTGACATCAATTGAAAAATACATTCAGATTAGTTCAATACACACAAATTCAGGGGCGGACTGGACATATGGCGTTCCGCTCTCGTTTGTGGCCAGAACGGATGTATTAGAAATGGGAATGCACGCAACGCGAATGCGAGAGACACGTATGCATGCCTACCAAACCAGCCCCCCCGTCGACAAAATTAACCCTGCACATATTTAGCCATTGACCGTTTTATATCGTACGTGCTTCATTCTTCTCACATTAATGCATGATACCAACATAATGATTTGTTTCAACTGTTCAAATGCTTAACCATCTTAAAGCCGATGAGAGACGGAGGAATGAGAGAGAGAAACACAGGGAGAGAGAGCTAACTGGAAAATCTACTTGAAGTGCCAATAGTTTGCATAACAACGACACCTTAAAAGTGAAAGGGGGGGGGTCACTTACAGTATCGCACCCGCTGATCAATTACATTCTGGTAATGTACAACATAATTTTAATAGCTGAACACAGATGAGACTATTCTCATGACACCCAGACATTTGCTTCAGGGTACAGAAACAGCAGAGAAAGGCTATGGGAGAGATGAAAAGACATACAGTTGAGACATCAATTGTACTATTTATAGATATAGATGTATAGATAGAACAACAAGCTCATCATGATGACCAGAGGATGAGGGCATACCATGTAAACGTGTCTTCATCTGCATTGTTCTAATTTGGCACGGCATGGGTGGGTTTGTGTAAAAACACTGTAGAGTTTAAATTAGGTTAGTTACCTTTCACTCTTTGCATCCTATTATTGCTCTGTCCACAACTCTACAAAAAACAGACCAAAAGGCCACTTTTAGGTCTCGGCCCACCAGCTGGAAACCATAACACACAAACACACGGCTGTCTGGCTCACTGTTGTATCAAGGCTTGGTTAAACAAGTCTCGATGATAGGACCATATCTCTTTAACAAAAAACTCGCAGACAAGAAGCGAATACATGTCAACAAGTCAAACATTGACAGTTCACAAATGTCTTCAATAATTGCAAAGGTAAACTTCTGAAAGTAAATAAGAATTTCCAAGGAAAGTCTTTCGATGTAACTGATGTTAAAGGCACTCTTGTACACCTTTGTGACCTTGTGAGACTGTTCGATCTTAAACTTGACACCTAATGTCCTTCAAATGATATTTGTAGCTCAACCATAAAGGGATATTTGAAACGGCAATGCCACTGTATTTACATAAGAAATTACAGTCCGTATAAAGCAACAAAGTCGTTGCATGTGCAACCCATCGTGATTTGCATATTTTCCTGTACGTTTTGGTGTTTCAAACCTGAGCAAAGGCATCAGCGTACCTGGGCTTTCTGGGTTTGACACCTAAATGTGTGAACGTGGGCCCATGGTCACAAATGCAATGTTACTTTGTTATATAATGTGGTGATCTTTCAAACATATGTGCTTAAAGTGGGTGTGTATGTGGTTGACATACTGTATATAAAGGTTTACGCTGAGGGTCTCAAACCAACCAGAAGGGGTTTGGGGGTTTCTGTGATGCACAGAACAAGTTTGTAGCTCTAAATACACTGTGTCAATGGCCACATATTTCACATATTTTGTGGGTTAAGACGCATGTTTTGAGTCCCAGTAACACACGCCAGTCACACACAGATGATTTCACACAATGGCAGATTCAACTTCGAACTCCACGAATCCTTTGACACACTGGATTTCAATAACATAGCAGTCAATGGCATGCAGGTACATAATGGGGAAATCACCTTTTTTTATTTACTTCATTACACTAAAATGCTGTGTTGTTTTAACCCATGCTTGGGTCAAATATGGATAAACCCAACCACGGAGTTAAATCAACTTAGATGTTTCAGTTAGGTTTGTCCATATTTGACCCAAGCATGGGTTAAAACAACACAGCATTTTAGAGTGCAAGGATGTAAAAATAGCTAATGGAAATAATTATTAAGTTTACCTAATGTTACATTTTGGCTTGTAACCATACAACGTAGAGGAATATTAATATTGATTTAGTTATATTTGATAATGTTCTTCAGTTATGCATGTGACCATTTTTACCATTCTTACCTATCTAACTTAACACCATTTCCCAGTTCAACCTTGTGAGAATTTGGTATAGTTCAGCTACCACAAATTCGCCATCATTTTATAACCAACTATGATGCCTGAACTGAAAATGTAATCATAAATAACAATAGTTAAATTGAAATAAAATGGTAATAAAGAAAACGCCTTCAATACACAAACAAATAAAACAAAACGGGGTCAAATGCTTATTTTATGAGTGAAAGGGCTTATATAATTAAACTAAGTTCACAGATAACTATGCAAAGTAGCTAAATTCCTCCGAAAATGTCTTGAAGTAATTGAATCTATCCAACAACAAGAAGAGAATAAGAAGGAATGCGGTAAGGTTTGGCCTGAAGGATTAAAAGTACCTCAGGGAAAAATGGCTAAATACCTGTGCATTACCTCACATGGACCACCTTTGATTTCCAAAGTTCAAAAGCCTATGGGCTTCACAAACAATGCACACATACAACTACACCCAAGAGAAAAACACACAAACAAACACACAAACCCTGGCCCCCTCCCTCATTTGAAAGGGGTACGTGCCCCCTCCAGGCAGGGTCTATTCATCCAGCATGTATCTGCCTCATTAGGGCTATTAGCATGGTGAGGACAAGGCGGGGTAATTTATCTAATCCTGCTGTGAAGACACACAGACACAAGGAAGGAGCCAGGAACAGGTCACGGCACCTCAGTGTTCCTGTTAAAAATGATTTATGACCGCAGTCAGAATTATGACAGTTGTAAACATGCTGTGTCAACAGCATTCAATGCAAAACTCCACTTGAACGCTGCATCCCCTTTTTTAATATACTGTACATAAGGGTTGGAAGTCAGAAAACAAATTCATATCTTTGAACGCATGATCAACAGAAAGGCTTGCCAATGGCTTAAATAGATGTCATTGTAATTGCATACAAGAAAAACGTGGGTGTGTGGTTTATTCTGTGCGATCTTATTTGTTTCGTTTTACGTTTTGCGTTCAGACAGGCATGTGTTATTCCTTATTTCCAGATGCATTTTTGTTAGTAATGAAGTATAAAACTATAAGTTAAATGTATGATGGTCCACATGATCACATTTATAAAAAAAATACAATAGAAATAAAATGAATTCCAGTTGGACCATAACTTAGATTTTCCCTTCACCTGTGCAAAGTGAAAGCTTTGTTAAATAACAACTCATTGTGCAATAAACGACTTATCTATAAGGACAATAGCTGCATTATTTTTATATTGATTTTAATAGCCGTTCTGCATGCACGATCGGTGTTTAGACATGTAATGTGTTCTTTACCGTATTGTTTTGCGCACCGTCAATGTGTATATGGTCTGTTCTTTGCACATTGTTGCGTTAGTAGAATCATGTTGTGTAACTATAGTCATGTTTGTTAAAAAATGTTAAAATCCAAGGATATCTGGATAAATGTTAGCAACTGACATCATTGACTACCATAGTAAAAAATGGCAAGTAAAATGGTAGTCAAAGGTGCCGTGAAACAAATATCTAACTTTGGTTTCAACAGAACAAATGAAACTGTTACAATAATTTAACTAGTCATTGATGTCTCAGAAATATCAGCTGCTAATATTTTTCCAAATATATATTTTTGTGTTCAACAGAACCAAGACATTTATGCAGGTTCCGAACAACTTAAGCATGAGTAAATATTCACAGAATTGTAATTTTTGGCTAGATTATCCCTTTATCGTACGTTGACAAACTATCAACAATTCATAACATTTTCCATCAATCCCAAATGTCTCGCTTTATGCTAATAACGCGGACAGTAGCACTTGCAGCCAGTCATTTCAATTGACGGGCTTTTAACACACACTTGGGAAACCACACACGTGGTTTCTAATTAGAGTTCTCACTCCCTCAATGCAACGTACTCACATCCTCGCCCCATAAAATGACTAATCACAGCATGAGCCAAACCAACAAGTGAAATGGAAACACACACACGTTGCCACAAAGCTATAAACACACCAGTTATTAGGTCTTTAAGGTCATAATTACAAGCGAACCACCGAGCAGGTTTCGGGCTGTAAACGCTACCCAGAACAAATTGGACAGGGTTGTGGGGGTACGCCCAACAGAGCAGATGGAGAGGAGGGCCGCGCGGTCCCACAGAGGCCTCAGCTGGCAGCCATAGGAACGCTACACACATATGCATCGATTTCCACTCTCTGCCGATGAAAAGAGGGAAGCCGTCATTTGTTTGATATTAGCCTGACCCTATTACGCCGGTTTAAAAGGCAGAGCTCTCCAGGGAAAAGCCTACGCTTGTAACAGCAATGAAACGGACGGCTGGATGAAGACAAGGACAGTTAAGGAAAGAAGGGTAGGGGATGGGAATCAATCTCAGGCTGATTTCACATGCTTCAAGTTTGCTGTCAATGATGCGTTTAGCATTAAAATGGGGACGAGGTTAACAAACGTGAGCAAACGCGCAATTAACGCAACTTAACAGGTCAATGCTGGGTGACGGAAATGTAGTGCAATTTTATGCTCGGGTCTTGGTTGGATTTTTATGACCAAAATGTATGACATACTGTGCAATTGAAATGTCTGAAACCACGTTGAAACTCAGTGTTACGATATGAAAATCGTAAAACCACGAAAAGAACACGAAAGGTCAGATTTCTTTGCTTCTTGAAGAATGCAACACTCTCAGATCTTGCCGGGATAATGGATCAACACTACAGTTTGCAGAGTCGATGACAGTTCAAGTGCATTTTGTCATCTCAAGAAAGAACATTTTACACAATGTGAGATCTTAACATTTTAATGCTTTACTCAGACAGAAATAAAAATAGATGTACGATGTTTCGAAGTGCAAGTGAGCACTTGAATTTCAGAATAATAAAAACATGTTTTTCTACTTTTGACTTAAGGTGAAGCGATAACAATTAATGCTAGTACATTAGTCCTTCAAGAAAGCATATATATATATATATATATATATATATATATATATATTTAATTTATTTATTTAATAGAAACAACTATGTTGTTCGTCTATCCCTAGCTTCAATGCAAGTCCTAACTTGTAAATATAGCATTTTAGGCTTCACTTATTGACAAAATGTTATATCTCTCATTTACAAGTCGCTATGGATAAAAGCTCTGCTAAATGAATGAATGTAAATGTCATTTTGTCACGTCAACATCTTTTGTGATGTATTATCAATGTGAAGCTTTAAGATGCTAGTTTTTCCACTCCGTAATGAATGTTATTAGCGTGTTAATTTGATGTTGCGCTTCTGAAAGGCAGTTTGTAGAGGTCAGAAAAGAAACACAGAGTCGCCACCCCCCACAATACACCCCCTTAACAGCCCGGTTAACATCCCGCTGGCACGCCTCTACGAACACACAGCCAGTCTGATAATGATGTAATCGAGGTTGTATTGCCCTCAAGAGAGACCCCTGAGAGTTCTGGGAACTGGGACCACCCTCCGGTTCTCCTGTGAACCCAAACACATACATAGACACACACACAGGACTGTAATGATGAGCTATAATCACCTATCTCTCCTGCCACAGACATCTAGTGATAAACTAATGTATGATATTGAGATAAAGGAATAAAAGAGGGGCGGGGCAGAAGAAAATGGGAAAGAGAGACACAGAAAGAGTGGGACGGATAAGGAGATAAAATACTATGGGAACATCTCCACCTCAAAGATGCCATGCTGTTGACAGACGAATGTTGTTTTTGACTCAGAAATATAATATTACAGTGATATAATATATAACAGTAAACAACATAACACAAAATATAATTTAAACAATATAAAACTGAACTTAAAATACCACTGATTTAGCGTCATTCAAATAATGATTTATTAAAGATTACCTATTACTATTTGCAAATTCATCCATTTCACATACCATATATTTTTGATGAGTAAAGCTATTATTACTTATGATTCATAATAATTCATTATAAAAATATAAAGTGATTATCATTTTCCAATGCCATAACATTAAATAGTGTATGAACGAATGGGACCATGCATATTGTAAATGTTCATTTTCATAGTTGGGAGACGAATTAAGACGAGCTTAATACGGTTTACAGCGAGACAGGCAGGGCACCATGTGCTCAACTTTGCTCATGAATATCAAACACCCAGACCCTTCAGCCCTCCTCTCCCCTCCCCAAGGGACTTCATTGTCTGCCCAAAGGGTCCCCAGGGCCTGCTATAGCAACACCGCAATAACAGACGCGCGGACATAGCCTAACTCAACAGGTTTCAACACACTCTTACACTGCCTCAGACATGACCCGTACTATTAGAAAACAGAAAGCCTGAAAAAAAGGCAGCAAGAGCGGCTCCGTTACGTAAACTGCCCTTGTTTATTGTGTTTATGGTAAAGCGTCTGCCAAGGAAGAACTGTTGAAGAAAGATAGCGGTTACAAAAACATTTTAATGAGGCAGGGAGACGTTAATGACACGTACAGTCGCCTCGGAGAACGGCACGTGAAAGCCTGCATGGAATTCGCCAAGAACTGGGAGGTTTTCTAACAAAATAATGATTTTCTAAGGGTATTTTTAATCCAAACCTTCCCTCAAGTGCAAAGTGGGTCGGAAAACAAGCTAGAACCATTAGCAAATGTTGTTTCAGCCGAGGAAAATAAGTCATTTTCAACAAGCAGAAAGCTTTCAAAGTTGAACTGATTCTTCATCGCAGGCATTAATCACGGTGTGGAAGTTCGGGACTTGCAAAGTTTGGAGAGAGTTGGAAAAAAGAAGACTTTAAATACATCTGACGGATAGATATGCGCGCGCACACGTGTACACGCATCCAATTAACAAGCCCTTCACGACAATTATTGTCAAGTGTCGGCTCAGCTGGAGAAATTTAATAGAAAGTGATCTGCGTATCTTGGCGACTGGCACCATGACTTAAGGTTTGAAATGAACAGGTGTATATCTATTCACCTCTTTCCCTTTCTCTGCATCTGCTCTGTCTCTGTGGCGTCATGGTGTATTGATGTTTCAATAAAAGATCATTTAATGCATTCTTAAGAAGTTACAAGTTGGAACACACTTGACTTCATTTATGTTTCTTATTACCTGAAAAATCTTTTCAGTCGAGTTTCTTAGAATTGCTGAACAAAACATATGAAGGAAAAGCAGCCAACAAATGTCAAGCACTAGCTTGATGACTGTGCTGACTTTTGACCAAACAAAACAGTAATAAATCTATATTTATATACAATTCAAGTTTACTGGACTCCATTCACTTGCATTGGTTTTGTCCATACAATAGAAGAGAATGGGGTCCAGTGCTGTTCAGTTACCAGCTTTCTTCAAGTCGTGAAGGTTTGAAATGACAAGAGGGTGAGGAAATGATGACAGAATTTCCATTTTTGGGTGAACTTTCACTTTTGCTTTGAATCAAAAGACCTTTAAAATGCATGTGTACTGTACAAATAGGGTTTTACTTTCTAGAAACTCCATTATTACACAGATGTCTATCCGTATTACAACCTGTATGAATAATAATAATAATGAGATCACAGAGTGTGCAACAAATCTCTGAACATCACTGCTTACAAAGATAATATACTGTATATACATGTATTTAAATATATATGCTCCACTGCCGTTACAATGAATGGAGATGAAAGCAACGCTCAGTATGGCCGCTCTAACGGAGAAAGTCCCACCTACCAGTAAAAAGATCCAACCATCAATGTGTGCAAAGGTAATTCAACTATGGCGCAGTCCATATCAGGTTTAATCATTGATCATAAATATGCTATTTGACTGGATTTTAAATTGAATCTCGACGAGTGATTTTAGAAATATCTGCCTCCCACCATTCAAGGGATTGGACTGTTGACCTGCTATGACGCAAGTAACATCCCACCATTGCAAACATGGCCGCCGAGCGACACCACTCCCATAAATGGACTTTGCCGCTTACCACACTCCCATGATACC
Organism: Barbatula barbatula; assembly: GCF_947034865.1. Classification (NCBI taxonomy): domain Eukaryota; kingdom Metazoa; phylum Chordata; class Actinopteri; order Cypriniformes; family Nemacheilidae; genus Barbatula; species Barbatula barbatula. The sequence goes on along the minus strand of NC_136768.1, from coordinate 25,464,029 downwards.
ACAAATTACTTCTCAACACATTTTGTTACAAAATGGCACAAGCTCATATAGGCAAACGTGCCAACAGAAAGACATCCTATACTAATAAATGATATCCTGTGTGTGAAACAGCACATTTGATTATTCAGATAGAATTGGCTTCTTTCTGGCGTATCGATTTGCATCGTTTCTAAAACCAAATCAAGAATTTCTAAGCAGAACATTACACCTGACAAACTTCTTAAAAATGACCAGCAAACTGATAAATTGTAGCAATTTACTGAGCTTCTCCATTTTGAAAACCCTGTTTGACCGGCGTAAAGAAGTACACAGGTGCTCAAATAAATGACATATTTGTGGTACAAACAATAATGTATAAGTTGCATACTTAAAGGGTAGACTCAAGATCACTTATTTTAACTGCAGTCAAGTGTTTGACTATGGCATCCTAAACCCAGCACTTAAAACATTCCCCCACACCTAAACAAACACATACACAAAGCTTAGATCACAACACTCTCCAAAGGTCTTTAATGGGAGCAGAAGGCAAGTGAATGTTTGACTCTGGGTTTTATGGTATTTGTGTTTGTTGTTCATAGATTCTGCATTTAAAAAATGTATACATTTTCTGGTTGCCAAATATCAAAAACTCACAAAAGTGAGTTCTTAATTCTTAATCTAAGACAACAGCTGAGTCGACGCCACTATAAAGAGGAACATTATTGTGATACAATTCAATGCTAATACTGTTTTACACCGTTTACGCTATATTTGGCATTTGAAATCCTAAGTGTAACTTTTATGCAGCCATACATCAACAGCTAAACCTCCAAACATTGAACTAAACCTTCTGTCACACCCCCAATGGAATTAGACTTGATCTTGCTACTTTCCATCGAGCGGTCATTTATCCAGAACACAAAAGCGAGCTTGCACAATGGCTCCAAAAGCCCACTGCCGCGCCAAGACCGCGAAACACACGTGCTCAGAAACACACACTCCCTTCAAGGCGTCACTTGAGCCGAAACTCCTCTCTCTAAGAAATAAGAGAAGATTGTTGAAAGCGAAAGACCGTAATTAATATTAAAAGGGGTAAGTGGGGTGCTCAGCTGATGAACTACCGAGGCCGCTCGCCGAATAATCGGTGTGGCTTTCATAAAGACAAACCATGGAAAAAATACTTTATAATCGTGTATCAAATGTCCCCTTTTCTTTTTTCACATTCGAGGGCCGTACTTACACAAAGCACAATGTTTAGGTCTATAGAAGGAAGATAAACAAAGGCAATGGCGACAGGCTACTTGAGACAGTGAGAATTAATTGAGATTTAATGAAAGGCTCTAAAGAAACACGCTTGCGAGCTTAAAATGAAGAGAGTTAACCTGTCAATGAAGGAGGTGAAGGGTGAATGGCGCACGTCTGAGGGTGTGGTCTGAAGTTACTGCTGTCGGCTGTAATAATTTAAGACTGCAGGATTAGGTCTGAATGGCAGGTGGTTGTGTACCTCAAATACGGCTTTAATCTTCAACACACACAAGTCAATCCAACAATTACACCTGCAATTAGCTTGCTCTCAGTCAACGTTGGGGCTCACTTATTGCCATCGTGGCAGAAAACTGTCAGTGAGAACATTTTGACAGTTTTGATTGTTGACAAGGTGCTGCTATCCAGATTGCAAAGGTGAAGTAGGTGTCCTGATCTATCCAACAAAATCTTGTGCTACTTTGTGTGGTATTCTATTGCATGATTAAGAATGATTTGCTGTCATGCCAGTTTAGATGTGGGGCTTGGGTATGGTTTTTTCCTCACAATAGCACACTGTAAATTGGTAAAGACATGCGTTTCATTTTTTTAATTGATCAAAATCATTTAACCCATTGGTTCTCAAGAAGGGGGAGGGGTATTGCAACGTGGTTCTTCCTGTTTTCTCTTCGGCCTCGTTTAATTCAAAATTGTGGATCCTCTGTATATACCGTATCCTTTGGAGGATGTGACCTCCGGAGGACACGACGATGCAGCTCACCGAAACAGCTTGTAATTCATTTTAAAGCAACAGTAAAGCTGATTTCATTTAAGTTTAAAAGCTGCCTCAAATCTTTCACATCGAACAAATTCCTACGTAGTAGCCACTTTGTGAGACGTCTTCAAATTCCCATCAGGCAGGGACATCACAGTGGGCTTCCCAGATTCAGTGGGTGGTTGCTATGGGGTTCTTGCTAAAGTGTTCCGAGTATAGTTGCTAGCTTGTTCCTAAGGTGTTGAGTGGTTTTTAAGAAGTATTGCGATTCATTCGTTGGGGTGTTCTGAGTGGTTCCAAGGCAGCTGCTAGGATGATAAAACAGCAGTTTTTGTTTTCTTGTAAAACCAAGAGATGGAAAGCAAAATGGAAGGAAATGAAGCGGATAAAGTTGTGTCTGCCTATAAACTCTTTTATTTAGCATCAAAGCCTGGTGTCAAAGAAATAATTCAATCAGGTCTACATATGAGCTCCATGCATTTCGACGCGCACACACGTCGAAAGCCAAGACAGTGCGTCTCTTTTATTAGGGCCATTGTGCTGGGAGAGAAAGATGCAGAGAGAGAGAGAGTGCCTGAGGTACAGATTTAGATGTCCTTCATTGTGCTTACACGAGTATTGTCTTGTCAGTCGCATTTAGGAGTGCTCTGCATTACTTAATACAAAGCAGAACACACGAGCGAGAGCGAGAGAGAGAGAGAGAGCGAGAGACAGAGACAGAGACAGAGACAGAGACAGAGACAGAGACAGAGAGAGAGAGAGAGAGAGAGAGAGAGAGAGAGAGAGAGAGAGAGAGAGAGAGAGAGAGAGAGAGAGAGAGAGAGAATTTTAATTTGCATGATGCTCTTGTAACAATAACAAAACATGAATCATAATGCTGTACCACAAAGGTTAATATGCTATTCTCCATAAACACCAATGTTAATAACATTTTTATAATAGTGTTATTACGCATATCATCATATGCTTAATTACTCGTTCGTATAAAGATTCTTGGGATAGATTGCCTTATTTGTGTCATTCTTTTTTATTTAGCCAAATGTCTTTACCACTAAATTGCAAAAATATAAACGATCGCTATTCCAGTACTAAATGTCGACTAAAAGGATGTTTCAGAACTTTTAAACATGACTTCAACCGAAGACTCTAACTTTATCAACAACAAGACTTTGCACAAACTCTAACGGGAAGCAGGAAAGCTTTTGGGTAAATATATGTAAAAGTATATATTTGATTATTAAAGGAAAAGTAAAGAAGACAGTACGTGTTTGTAGAGTGAACAGACCTCTGATTCTGTCTTTCTGATTCCAAACAGAGAAGCCACAGTTTCTGGCACAGTGCCACTCACCTGTCTGTCTGCCCACACAACGGCCAATCCAGAACAACAACAAGGAATCAGTATCACGGATACAGGATCCCTCTCTCTCTCTCTCTCTCTCTCTCTCTCAAACGATGAAAAGTCATTCTTTTAATTGGGCAGGATAAACTTTCTATTCACGTAACCAGGAAGACACAGGGTACAGGTGGATAGGATGGGGTTTCTGTTCTCAAGAACGTGGAAAAAGCAAGAATTGTGCTTGGGTTGAAATGATGTTTTTTGTGTATCATAACTATTAAAAGTCTCACTCTTACAAATCCACAAACTGGCTTCTACAGGAAAACACCATCCATCTCCATACGCACATGTTTCATCCGAGCCTCTGCAGGTTTCAGGCAGATTAAGTTTGCATATGACAACACAGAAGTTCAACAGTCATTACCTGTGTCAGCATAGGCAAAGACGTATCTGCCCAGTTTTCTTAACTACACAATTACAACATGATAATAGGTAAACATTGGTCGAAATATGTGTGTTGGGTGTATAAGACTTCAGAAAAGACAAACAAAACATTTAAGTTTAATAGAAATCTTTTAAAGCACACTTTGGTCATTTGATTGCCAGGAAACTCCTTAAAGGTAAATGTAAAATGGATTTGAATGTTGAGTCAAAAGTTGGTTTCTATGAGTTAGCTAAAATAGTTCCACTGTGCTAGGGTGCATATATCCGTGTGTCACATGCAAATTGTTGTCTGTTCCCTTAAAATTTCATACATGCGCTATATTAAAAGTTATTTTGCCAATGTTTGTGTGCGTCTCATGTAATTCTGTTCATATGAGCCATATTCAACATGTTGCCAGGTGTCCTGTGGGAAGGTAACAGTAAGATGACATCAGTTGTATCTAGTGTTGTGAGATGTGATCTTTCTTTTATTTATCAAATAAATAAAAGGCTGCGCGTTAAAGTTTGAGGCTGCGCGTGTCTATATTTGACCTTACGGCTACTGCACGTATCGGCGATGAAAGACATGCCTGATCGCATCATTAATTTTGCCTTCAGCGTGTCCAAAGGTTTGCAGTCGAAGTTGTTTTTTTAAAGAAAGAAATTTCAATTTTGTACAAATGTTTCACACACAAACTGCTGCAATAATGTAGAGTGTGTCAGTGTGTAATGTCCACCGTCTCTGTGTATCCAAATAACATTACAAGACTCTGGACTGACTTACAGTAAGTTCACAGTTGGAGAGTATCTGCCCACCGCTAACCGGTTTCATCATATTTCACACAAAATTGGAAGAGACTTTTCGTTCGGCTGACTTCAATAGGACACAACGTTCAACGTAACATTCTCTACAAATAGGTTTTACAAATACATTCAGCCATTTGAACATCTCTTATTTGGACCCAGGCCCTGAAATGCACACAAAAACCGAGAATGATAGCTTAACCGTCTCGCAGTCATAAGTCACTTTTTTTCTAAGGGGAGGTTCTTGGCCCTGCCTGGATGGGCAATAACTAACTTAACTACATATTTTAGGAGCATATGGCAATCGTTCATCTGTTTTCAAAACTGTGAAAAAAAATATGTAGCAAAGTAGTGTGACAAAACACCTCTCAAAAGTCCCCAAGTGACATATTTGGTTAAAGATGCAATCCGCAACTTTTGCCTTTACACTGTCATCTGTTAAAAACATAAAATTGCAGGTTTCAGAACTATATTTATCTTTACGCATATTGAACTCAAATGACGTCAAACTCATAACCTATTAACAGCTAAACGTATAAATCATTTGTATAAGCTGACAGTAGTAACTGAAAAGGTAGCGTTAAACAGATTTCTTTACTTGATTTATCACAACAATAATCATTTCAATCCATTTTTAAATGAAGAAAAGCAACCAATGATGTATTACTGCCTAAAAAAGGGTCAATACACCTCATCAAGAATCCTGCGTTCAGCAAATGAGCGGCGTCTTGCGTTGCCTTCTCAAAACGGCACTAAATCGCTTTCCGCTCATTTTCCTTCACCGCTGGTGGAACATTCTTCCAAACGCAGTCTGGTCAACCACATCTCGCACAACATTCAAAACACAACTTCTGTGAGTACTTGACAGGTAAACGTAAACCCCCACAACGTAAACTTTTTCTCTCCCGACAGCAATCGTTCTGGCTTTTGTGAAAACCACTAACTGTATTATAGCCCCGTGACGTATCGCTTTACTGTTTCCAAAAGTCTCCTTAAGTCGCTTTGGATAAAAGCGTCCGCTTCATGACGAAATGTAAATATGACCTACTGGCCAAAATTGCAATTACTGTTACATGTGTATCAAGCATTATCAGTCATTAGACATTTCTCTGAACATAACATTTAAGCACAGCGTCTTTCCGATACATAAAAACTGAGATTCAACCAACAAGGGAGTGCTAAACAACTACATAGTAGCAAATACTAAAATGACTAAAAAGTCAAATCGCTCAGAATGTAATAAACAGAGAGAATGGTTTCGACCGATGTAAACTTCCGTGTTGAGTAAGACGAGGGGGAGAAAATTCTCTGGAATTCACTGCTTCCTCCTACCGAACGTCACCTGAGCTTCCAGTTCCTGAAAGTAAACAAAACGCGCACACACACGGGGAAAGCGGGGGTGGGCAGAGGTGCACAGGAAAGAAAAGGAGGAGGAGAAGAACAACACACTTGCGTCTGCAGACATTAACCAAATCATGTGTTTATTAATACACAGACTCATTCGCAGTAGATCAAAACTGAAAACATCTCGGGCACCTGCAAAGTATGCAATGGCATTGCATGAACTGCTCCGTATGCTTGACATTTGGTGTCATACTCATGCATTAAGCTGCGATATTGAAGTGTAGTGTGGTCGTGCAGCTTTCCTGTAGCTCATTGGTAAGAGCATTGGGTTAACAACGCAAGGTTGTGGGTTGGATCCCAGGGGATTGCAGATATGTATAAATGTATAGGATAATGCAATGCAAGTCGCTTTGGATAAAAGCGTCTGCCAAATGCCTAAATGTGGATGCATGACTTTCGACATGGCTAACATAGTATCTGAATGCTGGAACAAGAATGATTGTTATTCTGTCTATGCCTTAAGAATGAAGACTGCTTGAATCTTTTATCCTGTTTCACTTGTTTTTCTCTCCGCTTCTCCTCTCCATATATTTTAGTAACATTGCTTATCAATTATCACGTCTAACAATATCTGCCGAACTCTGTGGGTATTTAGCGCAATAGTTAAAGCGACATATTTCCTGATGAACATTACAGATAATGATAAAGTCAGAATATAGGGTTAGGATTATGTGCACATGACATCTATATGTACTGAATGTACACCTTTGTAGCACATCACTGAATGTTTTTTGGCACAAATTTGACTTGCGTCTTTAATGCTACATTATGTAAATAGAATGTCTGACATATGATAAGGATCAAAGCATTTCTGTACATTTTCTAGTGATCTAGTGAAGAAATTAATCAAGTATGTAAAGTTTCTTGCAGCATTTTTAGGTCCCTGGATGGATTGATGAGGAAAAGTTCAGATAAATGACGTCAAATAGGTTTTTTCAGAGAGTGCGCAAAAGTACAGATCTTTTCCTGCGTTTTTTAAATTGCTTTTTGATTTGTAAAACCCCTATAAAGAGATCGTCTCCTTGAAATGAAATTCTGTTATCATTTGCTCACCCTCTTGTCCTTTCGAACCCGTGTAACTATTTCTTTTGCAGAACACAAAAGAAGATATTTTGAAGAATGCTTGCAACAACGCCGGTTCCCGTTCACCCAACCAATGTGGGTACAGCGTTATTCGGTTATCCAAAATTATTTTCTTAAATGACAAGAGGGTGAGCGAATGATGACATGCCCTGACTTGGATTAAAAAGGGACGAACCCAACCACTGGGTTGTAAATTAACCGCTGGGTTGTTGCATCCTAAAATGCAGGGTTGTTTCAACCCATTGTTGGGTCACATATAAAGCATTTGAAGGGTCAGTTTAACCCAACGGTTCGGTTCGTCACTTTTCGACGCAATGCTGGGTCGCAAATAACCCAGAAGTTTTTAGATTGCGGAATTTTAGTTTCTAGTTGAACTATCACTGTAATAAATCAACTGCTTAAAGATCGCAAAATCCTTCTGCAAACACACAGAAGTGCATTAAATGTGTAGTGTATTAAAAGTGCAAGCTTCACCTAGCTGTGAGGTTGTGATTTGCAATCTAGGCCACACTCAACCACAGGAGATGAAATATTTATGAAATGCGTTCTGTAGAGCAGGGCTACTGTAGAAACAACATAGCAAAGTTCATTTAAGGGGACCCGCGGTGTTGATAAGCTCATTCTGAAGAAATAAAAACCGCTTCATTAAGTATGGTCTTTATACACCTCTGAAGACATAGTTATGCATACTATATTGCCTTTCTGTCAATAGATCCATCAAAAAATTACACACAGCACCTTTAATGTCTCCAACAAAGGTCAGAAATTCTCTATTCCCTCAACCAACAAATCAGAATCAAGCTTAATCATGCCACCTTTATATACAGTCCACTGGACACATCTCTACCTGCAATTTGAACCGCGTTCAACCACCCGCGCACCACCACTCACCTTTCCACCGATCTCTATGGGGACAGGGCAGCATGCATGAGTTCTGTGGTCAGAGGACTGTGTGTGGGGTAAATTGAGGAGTGTGCATGACCACTAATCTGCCGTGGGGTCACATGCAGGATGGAGCATTTGTAACCTTAAGTGAGCGTTTTGTAATAGTTACAAAGCATTTTGTATCGGTTACGGCGGTCCGAATTGGCCACATGGGGCAGCCTAGAGCCCCCCCTCTGGTTAGGACAATTGGAGCAGGTGGAGTGTGTTGGGGGTTTGCCTGGTGTCACAGATCAGGAACTTCAAGAATAGCGAGTGCAGGTGGCCTGTCAGGATATGAATATGGAGACAATCTCACCTTTCATTCCAAAATGCTGTCCTCTATAAAAGGACGTCGCACTGCAAACTGGTCTAGCTAACAAAGAACAATAGAGGTGGTGTCTTCAGGGAGGCGAGACAGGTATGATGGGAATGAGATGTGAGGTTGGAGCATTTTTCAAAGGGGGGTCCTAGCTGTAAGCTATTGGCTTAAGGCTAAATCTCTGTCCTCTTTTCTCCCCCCAACATTGCACCTGGATGGCATCCACAGAATTCTGCACACAAGTCAGGTATACAAGCATTCGTTTATTGTTTTATATATTAGTGCCTTTACTTGAGAATGCATCAAAGCTATTGCATTGAATAATTTAATGTCAACCCAAAACAGGACTATTATTTATGCAACAGTTTTTCTCTGAACTAGGGATGTTAACTTTTCATTGTTAATTCATTTTCAGATTACAGACAGATGAATCATTAATACTACAAATCACGAGAGCTCAAGATAAGAGATTTTTCAAGATTTTTCATGATGTCAGACACCTTTTGATGTTAATAAAAATGTATTTATATTACATGTATTATGTGGACAAACATCGGACTTTTGCACAGGATGATTTTATATGATTTCTCCATTCGATTTGCTTGCAAGATTACATTTGAGTTTCTATTGAGCTGAATAATTGACAATCAACAAGTTTAGTCGATTCGATTATAGCGATCGATTAATCGAACATCAATTAACTGTTAACATACCCGCTCTGAAATTGCACGTCCGTTACCTCAAATTCACAAAAATAACCCGATACTTTGGTCCTATAGGCCTACTATACATACAATTAACATTAAGTCTTCATATTTGTTTATTTTGAACTGCCTATTGTTTCGTTTAAACTACATAACGCATTTTGGAAAATAGTTGCTTTTGCTATCTTTGTTTGAAATAAAATGCCACTTGGATTCATTTCACGTTGACATTCAAATATTTGCAAGCCTTCGTAAACACTTATTTGAATCCAAACATGCAATTCTTCCTTGCAGGTTGAGAAAACACTTTTTGTGAGCACAAGCTCAACGAACAAAAACACAAAAGCCCATTGTGTAGACCTCAAACCTGAAACAACAGAGTCACCAAAAGCTGCTAAACACACCTAAAAACATGCATAAAAACACTGTTCCACGAACATTTATACCAAACCCTTACATTTGTGTAATGCATAACAGTATTCAACAACCACACACGCAATAATGGATATTTGCTTTGACGTTTGTGTGTGTTTTTGTGCGTGTGCCTGAGAGCTCTGGGGATAGTCATAGACAGCTCTAGAATTACATCAATTGGGGCTCCTTGTTCTTTTTCAATGTGAGCTTGAAAACAGGCAAGGGTCTCTTTAAATTATCGGCTCAAACACTTACACACACAGTGTTTTAGAGAGCCTAATTAAATCGCATTGATTTGGAGGTGCATTACAGATCCCTAGAGCTGTGTTTAAAGCCACACATTCAGAAGAGTTACAAAATCAGACTCGCTCATGTCAAAACAGACTAATGGCTTGCGATTCATAAACAACTGCAACAAAAAAATAACATTATTTTGAAGTCATCCCCATTTCACAGGATTTAAACACCTAAAATGTCAAATTTGATAATGTATCAATCACGTAAAATGATTTGCTCAAAAAGTAATGTTAACATGTTTTAACGCGTTACCATTACTTTAACTCGTCAACATAACTCAATTCATTTTCACTTCATTTCGAAGTTATATGAAATGATAGATTTCTTTAGATTTTTCTAAATGAAAATGTGAAGGCCAATTTGATTTAACAAACTGTAACAAAGATCCATAAAAGGAAGGAAGGAGACGGGAACCAGCAAACGTAAAACAACTTTTAATTAATAACTATAAACGTAAATAGACCGCGACACACACAAAACCTTAACTAAAAGCCAGGCCTGGTCCTCTCTCACTGACGGTCCGGTCGCTCGTCCTCTTATGCTCCTGATCTCCTCCGTGATACTCGAATCCCGGATCTCGTCCCGCCTACCTCACTACACAAACATTTAAGGCAGCTTTTCAACTAAAGCTGTTTATTAAGTAAATAAGTGAAACGTTTTTACTGTGTTCAAATAAAATGGTTAAATTGTTAGTTTTCTTGTTTATATTTAAGATGTCTGATTTGATTCTTTGCAAGGCAAAATTCTTAATAATTCTGACTTCTAAGTAACAGCGCGTTTGTCGACACGCCCAAAGTTTACAAATGACACGCCAAATGTTAATACATAGGGCTAGGACCCCTAGCAACTGTACATCTTTCCAAATGTAAAAAGACACACAAACAAGTTGTAAGGTCTTTTCCACCAAGTGGACATATGGTAAAAATACTATTTCATATAAATAGGTTTAGGTTTTTGTGAAATGTCATTACAGATATAGTCTCAGTGTATTCAAGTATACATCCTAGCATCTCTCAAAAATCTAACTACAACTCCTCTGCGGTCTGTATGTTAGTGTGTGTGTTGTAAACCTGTATGATGTTGCAAAACATTTCCACTTGGGTTAACGTGATCACAGCCAAGATCGCGCAAGATACACACCAAAAACTCACACACAAACTTAACATTCACACTCTCACTTCATACCCACATATCAAACAGCTCCAAAAACATGAACACATTTTAAAAATAAAAATGTTTCAAACCTATACAAGACTTGACGAAAGACTTCTAAATATGAGGGGAAAAGCTAAATCGACAAATGAGACAAGAGGAAAAAGAGATGCATAGTTACATCCACCGCTGGTTCCGTCACCTGTAATTACCGTTTACCTGTTTAAATATGTGGCTGTGCGTGAGTCAGGGCTTAAAAGTCACATTTTAACTCTGACTAAACATCCCGTCGAGAACATTTTCCATTAAAAAGGATTCATGACGTAAAAATGTTGTGGATTTTAAATAAAAAAAGACTCAAGGTTTTGTTTTAGGGATGCGTGTATACGTGTGTAAGTACTCTCCTGGCTAATAGGTCACAAATCATTGCTTTGTGTGCTTCTTGAGAACATGGCTGCAAGGCAGCACGGTTCAGGTGACGGAGAGTTCAGAAATGCGGCGTTGCATTTTTTCAACATTTACATCAGCATTTTCTGTGCGCACGCACAAAACCAGACGGATTTTAATGGATGGGCTGCATGTGTTCGAGCAAAAGCAAAAATGCAGTGAACGTCAGCCGGAAAAGACAAAAACAAAGTGATGCGCTGCAGTTAATATGAAGCACGTTCCTCAGAAAGCCGAAACTGACAAGTGACCCTCCCTCTCTTTCTCAACATCCGAGCTGGCCAACTTTATTTATCCGACCTCTGCAGGACTTTTTGTTTCGTCAGCCGACAATTACATGAACAATTTCATCGTTGAAGAATTATAAATTACGCAAATAGTACAAGAACGCACAAAAGAATAAAGGAACGAGTAAGAAACAAACACGCGTAAAACAGTGATGCTTCTAGCTTAGCGTTTCAGTAGCTCAGTTGTTAAAGTTTTCTAGTAACAACATATTTGTTTTGTCTGACAAAACAGTCTTCACAGTGCTATACACCATTTCCTGCGAAATGTATTGTGAGAAGCGTTATACAAACAAATGTGCATTGAATTGAACATCCTCGCTGCAATTGTGCCAGGTATCTTTGTTTGTTTTATTTTCAAATGACCACATAAAACTGCAATATGTAACTTTCGCTTTTTGGTTGTATCTCAATCACTCAAAATCAGATTTTAACCCAAGAAACATACGCGTCTCTGCTACAAATGAACACGTAAAGATAGTTTCTAGAACGTACCGTTCTCGTACAATTACAGCAAATGTGACAGAAGTGCAAACGTTACAACTTGCCCCAGGGGTGGGGTTCATGTTGGTTGTAACACCTGCTAAAAAAATCTAGAAATGACTCAATATTATTTGGTCCATAAACTAGAGGTGGATATTGTCTGTACATTTGTCTATAATAGACGGATATCCACCGATCTATCTTCCAGCCATCCCTCATTTAACCATCATTCTATTACACGTCAATACATACAAAAAGACATATGAGAACACGTTGCACAATCATAAAAAAAATCGTAATTACTCAAGATAATATTTTCATTTCAGTTATGATTTCGAATAATGGAATTACAATCTCATTGTGTCGTATCATTTTCACACGGTTGCTAGGACTGACTGACGCGTTACAATACGAGGCTGTGTGTTTGGCAACAAGACCGTGATAAAGATAATACAAGGTTGGATTTGGTGACTCACACAGCCAAATGAGAAACCGAAAAAACAAATGATGCAGACATTTATTGTCATGCTGCCAAAACACTCTTTGTCCAATATGAAAATACTTAAAGTTATGATCGTCATCTGGCAATGAGAGAAAAGGCCAAAAGCACAAATCTCTCGACCCTGTCTTACTATGAAAACAGTTAACCCTGCGTTAGGTTGTGCCCCGTGCTCCCGTACATGTTACGTGGGTTGACAGATCAAATTTGAAATCATTGTTTGGAGACATTTTAACAGTTATGAGTACGGTTTTTAATGCTCAATAACTGTTTTTGTTTCATTTTATCCAAAAAGAAAATCTACATTTAGAGTTGCTTACATCTTGCAGTATACAGTTTTAAAGTCATTTCCACAGCAAGACAAAATGTAAAAAAGTATTTGAAAGCAGAAACAGGGACATATGGGGGAGTGAGTTCATGCTACCCTACAGCAGTTCTCCGTATCACTCCGACATGCCGTAGCAAGCCTGACCCAAACCTGGCCTCGAAATCACCTCTCTTTCTTTCTCTCTACCTTCATTCCGTCATCCCCTCCTCCACTTTCTCGTTTTCTGTTTGCCCTAGGTGAGCGTTTCCTTTTCTAAAGTCCTGGTCCATTTATAGGTACCTGCTAGGAAACCAAACAACCAACTTCTTTCTGATCATTCAGCTCTAAAAATGATTTACGAACCATTTAATAATGAACTTTAATGCCCATCGGCATTACGTGAGGAAACATAGACTGTATCCAAGACAGAAAAAACAAATGCAATAACATCATGTTGCAGCTCTCTTGCTAAAGCTAATGAGCTATGCGTAGGTATCGTGTTAAAGCATCGTAGGCACAGTTCTGTTTGTTTGTGGTAATGTAGTTACCCTCAATCCCAGAATGCACAGTGACAAGCAATGCATTTCACTCAATACTGAAATAATTGAAAATCAATAATGTTTACAGATAAAACACGCATGTGTTGCTATATGCTTCTTGACTTGAACGATGCGTCAACAGACGCAATGTGACATTGCAACACATTAGGTTAGGACCTTTTCGGCGTTGCTTTTGTCGACGTCATCCAAGTCGATACAGCTGTACGTTTTTTTATTGAATCTTGTTATTAAGTTAGCTCATGTCAATATCTTTTGGGATCAATTCCGATTCATCTGTGTGGTACACATGAGGAGCCCTATTTGTGTGACTAAGCGATACTGCAAATGTTAAACAGGATGTTTCAAAGCAGTCGCTAACATGGTTTCACTCGTGTACCATGTTGTTTCTAGCTCAACAGGTACAGCATGGCATTAGCAATGCCAAGGTTATCGGTTGAGTTCCAAAGGACCACACAGACAACAAAAATTGTTGCTGTAAGTTGCATTTGATAAAAGCATTTGATAGTTGTCTTAATGTAGCCGACAGAGAGCAAGGCTGAAATTCTGGATTCAATTCATAGTGCTCGGGAAATGATGAAAAATAAGGATGGAATTTATTTGAGGTTACAGGGATGTTTAGAGATGCTTTACGAAGATTCACCATGCTGCAGTACAAGAAGTCAGCAAGTATGTTGGACATGTGCATTCTTTTGTACTGTAACACGCTGTAATTACAACGACAGCTCTGACAATAGCTGGCTGCTAGTTACGAGGGAAAGAGTGTTTTTTTGGGTATGTGAGCTGAGTCACTGAAGGGAAAAAGTACAATAAAGACTTGTAACCCCAAGCTGCTTTGAGCCCAACCTCAGAACAAAAAAATCTTTCCTTGTTCTCTTCCACCCTCAGCTTTAACACTCAGCTAGTCAGCGCTAAGTCCCTCAGAAAGCTCATTGTTTTAGGGAAAACATTCCCCATCCCCCGCTCCAAAAACCCCCATCTTGCCCCCAACCTGTTTATCCAGTACACACACACACACACAAACAGCGTTCGACCGTTAGTCAACCACCTGCCTTTTCCTGCTCTGCGGCCTGCTAAAGACCGAAAGCAATAAAAGATGCAGAAAGCAATAAGTAGAGCGTTAAAACAAACATGCCAGCAATGTGACTCTTCAGTGCTGACAGCAATGCATTCCGCATTTCGATTACCCTCACCTATGCAACCCGTTCCAGCGAGGCATTGGGGGGCGGGGGCGCAGACATTAACAGTACGGGGAGCAGGACATTGAATGCATCCCGATGGTTGTATTGGACCGTGACATGCGGGAAAGTCAACTTAAAAATTGTCAAAATGCTTGAAAGCAAGTTTAAGAATTTATATCCATTAAAAAGTGCAACAGCGGCTTCAGCCTTGGATTCCTCACCAGAACTTACAGTATGACCAGTATGGTTACTAGGCTAACTCGCTGTCAGTCTCTACTTTATATTAGACCATGGCACTATAGAAACCATCTTGCACTTCACTCATCTCTATTTGAAGATAACATGAGACAATATACACATATACGATATGAGAATCTATAGTTGGTTATAAATCTGTGAATTTTTTTTAACATTTCTCAAAATATCTGTCGTCATATACAGGTTTTGAAAGACTTCATATTGTTGAATATAATGTTGTTTATATTAAACTCTTCAAGGGCTCTTCTTTCATGTGTCAGCCTAAGCAAGAAACTTAAGTTTTACTGATACAACTCGCTGATTTCACTACACACCAGTACAAAACTATTTCCAACAATAACGAAAGTCTGACATTTTCGAGCTTTGACGAACAATAGGAATCTAAATATGAAACTTGGCTACGGTTTCTTCATGATTCTAAACTTAGCATCAGTCAACTTGCTGACTTAGACAAAGAACCCCGCCATAAGATCTCATTGACCAATCAGCTTTCCCGCCAATAGATGCTATCAGCCAATTAGGGGAGCAATCCATATGCTACCCATCTAACTGGCACTGCTTGTCCCTCCGGCTATAATAAGACACAGACCAAAAGTGAAGAACCAGACGAGAAAAGTTCCAGAGCTTAGGGTAATTCGATTTCTGTCCACATTCATTGGAGTCACACTGAGTTATCAGTATATCAAAGAGGACAGGAGAAGAGTACTGTCAGTACTAAAGAGCTAAAGAGGAGACAAGCCAAGAACATACACAAAACATATTTCAAACATGTGCACTTCCACCGGTATTGAGTTGACCTAGTACCACAAAGGGACGGATGCATCTTTTTTATATGAAGGAAATTACACGATGCCACCTTGGGTTTGCAAACCCTCTCGCCCTAAGAGGGCTTCTTACTATTTTTGTCACGGCATATAGAGATTGTTACATCATGCTTCTTTTATTTTCATCTCTGTACACACAGTTTCCTCGATATTGATTGCTGACAAAGTGCATTTCTGAAGAGTGTGTTGTGGTCCACAAAAGTATGTCATATGGCTCCACCAAAACATTTTTACCTGCAAAACGGTTAATAGCGTCAGTCGATTTGCTGACAAGATGTGAATGAGTATGAGGAGAAGACAAAGGCACGCCTAAAAAAGTCACTTGCTCAAACTATATCCACCCCAAAATATGTCTTTCTGCACATTGCTGTTGCTTGGAACTTTCTTTATATATTCCTTTACGAGCAGTTCCCTTAATGGGACATTTAAGGAACCAGAATTCGGAATCAGAATCATTCCATTTCTTATTATTCCCATCACATACCCCAAATCCTCTGCACCTTATCCTGGAGGTTGAGGCAGCAAGTTGAATTATAGTAGTTGACCTGAGGCCTCCCTGCATTTCCATTTCCTCTAACAGTGACGCATCCCTGACCGCCGAAGATCACTTCCAGTGACCTCAACTCCAGCGGACAAATCTTGACTTCAGACAAATGCTTCAGATAATTGTCTAATTCAGTGTCACAACGGCCAGTAGACATTTTTCCTGCCTTGCCTTAAAGACAGCATTACATTGAGGATTGGGCAACACTGCTCATTCTCGAGATACCGCAACACATTCCAATGTAACACTTCTCATTTAAAACCTGAGTTTCTGTATTAACGGAGCACTGCAATTCTTTTATACCCGTCTAAGGGACACAGGCACGCAGATGGCACTAGACACGGGGGGCACATGACCACATTAGATTGTGACCAGATCCGTCACTAAATAAGTTTATGCTACGCAAAATAACTTACTGAGTTGAAATCAATTGCTAACAGCTTGGTCCCCCCAGTTAAAAATTTCCCATCTGCACCCCTGAAGGGACACAGTCACCAAAATCTCCAAGATTTTGGGACATGAATGTTGATCATGGAACAACATTCTATAAAGGATATTAGGATTAGCTTTATGATTAACGTTATGGATAGGGTTTGGGTAAAAATAAGCAATGTTTTTTGACTGGTTCTTATTTAAAAACACTACCACTTGAGAGACTCATGCAAAAAGTGGGTTGGGAAACGCTATCCAAAAGGACCATTGACTACTGATTTTTATGGGCTGGGGCATTAGCTGTGTACTAGGGAGTACTGGGACATGTACAGAGGTTTGAAATATGAAGAATAAATGCAAACCAAAAAAAACATGCAATTTTTAACAATGCTTAAAGAACTAGATGTAACATTCCACAAGCTGCACACCCTCTTTTAAATTCCCACCCCGTCTCCCATGCAGTCATATTAGGGCAGCATAACCTCAGGAAAAGTCAAGCACTACAAAAACACACACAGTCTCTGCTGAGCTTTCCGCCTATAATACAAACACAGGCTGAGATCCCCAAGAGCCCAGGGCCCAGACAAACTCACTCCATCTTTTTTTAATGAGAGAGAGAGAGAAAAGAGAGAGAGAGAGAGATTGTGTAAGGAAAGGGAAAGCCCTGTGTACATAACGGCTGTTCCATTCTTCAACCTTTCCAATATACGCAGATGGTGGGTTATCTCACAGGATGCTATAGGCCCTCAATTTTGTAGATTAGCTAAATAAGTGGCAATGAACGGTGACTTAAACAGATATCTTTGTGATAAAAACACACTAAGGTTTTGGCAACAGTGAAAGATAAAATGTTATACACAGCCTACAATGCCACTTCTGTAAACAGTGTTTTCGTATATCTGTACGGGGGACAATGACCTAATACCGAACAAAATGGCAAAAACAACCAAACTCAAACATAATAATTCTGAAAACATATAAATAAAAAAGGCAGAGTGTTAAAAGACATAGACAATAATTCCCAAACTATTTTCTAAGCTTTTTGTGCAGTTCTTGGTTGCCAGGACATGGATATGGAAACCATGCTTTCCTGTAGCTTGGTGTGGTAAGAGCATTTTACCACAACACAAGGTTGTGTGTTGGATCCCAGGGGATTGCAGATACCTATGTAAAATGTATAGGATAATGCTATGTAAGTCGCTTTGGATAAAAGCGTCTGCCAAATGCCTAAATGTAAATGTAAAATGGATATCTCATTCTACAGATGTCCTGAGTTGGCTTTAGCATATTGCTATGAATTTCGGGGGGTTGCTAGGGCTTTGCTAGGTATCGTGTGGTTCTGGTAGTTGCTGGATGTTAATTGAGAGTTTAAGTTTGCATTTTCAAAAGGTTTCACGCACATTTCAAGTTAGCACTGTTCTGTGTTTACAAGAATCCGTAAAAACACTGTATTATGCATGCCAGGCTGGTAGTTGTCGATGTCAATTTCTAAAGAAACATTTTACGTTTGCGTTTTCAGTCCACTAAAAAGCCGCCTTCTAAACAAACAGACAAAAAGCATAATGTTTTCAGTTTTTAGTTGAACCATTGTCATATAAATGGCCCCTTAGTAGGCCTCTATGTGATATTTTGGTCCCTATAAATAGCTCGGGGCTTCTTTCCATTAAAAAAAAAAGAAATTCGAATTAATTTTATTTTCTAGGACTGATAGCAGAAGTACACCTCTTCTCAATAAACACATTGACGTATTTTCCGTTTACATTTTAATACGATTTTAGTTATTCCACCTAAAACAATGTTAAAATATATGCAAAATGGAAGACACACTAAACAAACAGCCGTCTCCAGTTCTAAACGACAAATAAACAAATCATGGATATGGCCAGCGACAGTTATGGTTGTAACAGGCATGCCACAACAATACTGACTCGACACAAGCTGCCAAATGTGACATTATAAACTCACTCCTTCTCAAGACCAGCCTATGCCAAGATCCTGTCCAAAGGTGTGTGCATATAGGTATTTGTGTTGCGTATCAAAGGTTATGAACTATTTAAAAAAACATCAACACGTGTGTTTGTGCTGTGCAATCGGTTTATAAACTGAGGTTTTGTAAATGTCAAACAATAAGATACAAAAGGTAAAAAAAGATTATACGAGACGTATAATAAGAAAAGACTTTCAGCGGTAAAAGAGAAAACTAAACTTTCTTTTTCCTACGCTGCATCAACAGGTTCATGCAAATAAGGTGATTTTCACTGAAAAGGCAGTTTTGCCTTTGGCAATCTAAAGTCTTATTTCCGTTAGAATAACTGCTCTGTACTCTCCCGAGTGCACAAACCAACCACCACTGCGGTTTATCCATAATAAACTAACAACTTTATACGATGAAAGTTTGTGAAACTTGTGAGAATCTTTTTGGTGCGGGAGGTCGGGGTAGGACCATTCTCAGAGGGTCTCACAGACCTCCACGTGCTATGAAGTATCGCGATGAAATCCTCAGATCTATTGTCAGATCTTATGCCCGACCTCATGTGGCCAGAGTCTGTGGGCAGTTTCTGGATGATGAAGGCATTGATGAAATTGACTGGCCCTCACGTTTCCCAATACCTAAATCCAGTTGAGAACCTCTGTAATCTCATGTATTCGAAGCCGTCAAGCAGCACCGTAGACTGTCCATGAGCTCACTTATGCTCTGATCCAGGTCCGGGAGGAGATCCCATAGGACACCATGTGCCATCTCACCAGCAGTATGCCCAGACATTGAGTTGAATCATTTTTTACTGTGATTTTACTGTAATTCATGTCCTAAATGTGTTAACGATTTTGGCTTTCATTGAACATCGTCACATTATTTTGTCCTCAATACATTATGCAAACTATATAATTGAAGAGTTTTAGCTTGAATATTTCGTGCCTTGAGATCTAATACAGTGTGTTTTAGGTGTTCCCTTAATTTATTTGAGCAGTGTATTTGGTAAACTATGCCAGGTGTGCCAAGAGAACTTGGTTATGTGAAACAAAACCTTTTCAACAAAAACCAACCCCTAAAAGTCAAATTGAGAATCCCAGCCAGACAGTCACCATGGCGTGTGTACGTTTTGTCAGCTCATTCATTCACACACTTAGATTTGTTTGAAAGCTGAGCAGTGTTTACGGTCACACTCATACACCTTTCTCGCTCTGGCCTTCAAATCACCCCTCATCCCAACCCGAGACGTGTTCCCTCCCTTCCTAAAATTCTCAGAAAGGCCCTTCAACTCCTCCTTTTCTGTCTCTCTTTCTCTCATCATTCACTCCATCTGTCGTTGATGTCATTTACCTGAACGCCTTGCTCTTTTTCTCTTCTGTTAAGTGTGAACTGCTGAACTCTGTGTAAGTGTGTCTGATTACCATAGTGCCCCTTCTGTCCCTATCGACAGATGAACTGGTGAACTTTTACAACCAAAATCTTTCCAAAGCACCATCCACTCTCCAATAGTTGATTTCTTTACATTGTATGTGTCGGTGAGGTATATAAACAATATAGAATTTAAATAATGACTTTTAAAAGCATAATATGTACGGGCATTGGTAGGTTTATTTTGTTTGTACATGATATTCTAAATAGTCTCTAGGGTGTTGCTGTGAGGTTGCCAGGGTGTTCTGTAGAGTTGTTCACTGTCCCAAGAAAAAAGTTACCAAGTCCTCATGACATTGTGATATCAAGATCACAAAACCTAGATCTGGAAATAAGATTTTCTATTTAACTCTCTTTCTGGTGAGAAGTGGACCTAATAAACATTTCTTTGTAAATAATCGAAGTTTCAATCCTTATAACACAAACTGTATTGAGTGCTTTAAATGCCAAACGTAAATACGTTACCGATCAGAATGTCGTGGAATCTCTAACCCTGGGTCTGAGCAATACTAATAGTGATGTTTACTTAGCAAAACTCATGAGTACAAAAACGTGTGCCCATTTAACAGTGCCTTAGATCTTAACTAAAATGATAACTTTTTATACAGAATCTCTTAACTTTACCTCTTTTTGTTGATGTGTCTTTTTGTTGTACACATGCGTCTACGTGTGGCAGCCGGCATGTAGTCACATCGACTGGCCACCCCGCAGCCCCCCAGGCATCCCCGGTCGAAAGAGAGATGATTATCTGTTATCTGCTGTGTTTTGAC
Source organism: Barbatula barbatula (assembly GCF_947034865.1). Classification (NCBI taxonomy): domain Eukaryota; kingdom Metazoa; phylum Chordata; class Actinopteri; order Cypriniformes; family Nemacheilidae; genus Barbatula; species Barbatula barbatula. Next base: position 25,443,190 of record NC_136768.1, on the reverse strand, counting down.
GGGAGATTATGCTAAAGATTTACGATTGTTGAAAAGACAATGCCGAACAGCGCATTTAGAAGTGGCAAGAGAGTCTTGAAAACAAACACAAAGACCACAGATAGCTGCTCACTTTAACAAGAGAGCAGCAGCTTTCTGCAGTTTGAACCGAAGATTCAGACGACTGCTCATTACAACATCAACATAAAGAGCTAAACGCCTATCATTTTTACGAAGGTGAAACATGTATATTCACGTACGACTTGGCTTCAGCCTTATTACAAATTCTTGGCAAGTCGTTCACCGGCCTTGGTCCAAAAACTTCTATACCTTAAAGGCCAAACGTATAATCTGAAATTAAACTGTCAGGCGTTGTAATTGAAGTCAATTGTGGTTATTTGTAATATGTTTTATGATGCTTTCTATTTGCCTGATTGACTCTAATTTTGCATGATGATTTTTCACGATGATGATTGTTTTGAGTATTGCACAATTTTATGAAGATGTCATCTCGTTTTTTTTCCCTGCCAATTACTTTGCCCACACAAAATATGTACCTTTTTTTTAAGACACTGGATGCAGACATGCCTGTTTGTAATGTTTAACGCCTGTAATTCACAAAGTTGTACACATTAAACAATTGTGGATTTTATTACGTATTACGTTACGTTATCCGACACAACTAATGGTGTGATGTTAATTTGAGCTTTTAATATTTCTCCCAATATGATTATGCTGTCTGCCATCACATATTTCAATTCCTGGGAATTTTGCACAAAACCCAACCTCAAAAATACCAAGCAGGTCCATCTAGGCCTGAGCCGTATTAGGCCTTTTATAAAACATTTTACACATAATACAAAAAACTAAGCTAGACTCAAGTTCATTTTTGTCAACACAGACATCGTATTATGCATGTGGTTAGACTACCTCGGTTATAGGTTTGTCAATATGCATTTGTGGTTTTAAACAAATAACCTTTCAGGTATGTCAGTAAGACTTGAATAGGTAATAGGTCAAAGAGCACTGAGAACGTGTATGTGGTTTATTTCTGGAAATATGGAGAGGTTTGCTTTTGGCCCACATAAATCCTATGGTGTGGTCGTATAACCACTGACACCTTTTATTTCAATTGAGGTTTTGTGGAGAGGTGATGGCTTACAAGGGAGTTATCGTCTTGATCTAACATCTATCTGTGACCTTAAGTCCGGAGAAAAACTTCTATTGTATTGTATTGCATAGAATAAAATAGCTTTGCCATGTTTTTGTCTTCACTGGCCTTGTCAAATAACACTGGAGATATCGTTATCCCAACATTGACAAACAATTTAGCAAATTTACTACAAGACATTCCAAGTTCACTCCAAAATAAATTATAAAATCTATTTTTAGACCATCAATGCCATTAGCTGTTCATAACTTTATATGTGGAATCTGATCAAGATCAGATCGCAAAATGTAGGCCTATACAAAGCTAAAAAAGTCCACACCTGTTCAGCATTTACGTATAATAAAAATACAAGAGAATTTTATAACAACGCTTTTCACAATGGTGCTTCTCTGCTTCAAACTCATGCAAACACATCATGGATTTAAAAAGGCTTGAATGCAGATAAATAATATTAAACACGATCACCTGTATCCTGAGGCACTAGCTATGCTATGCTAGCTAGCGTAAGTACCACTGCAATATCCTTCCACCACACACAAACATTGCTTACCTGCACTCTTCTTTTGCATCTCTCTGTTCTTGCTCTCATAATGTCCGGTCACAGTGAAATTGCGCAATTCATCTGATCATCTTAGTTAAAACCCTAAAATTGAGCTGAAATGCTTTAAAAACTCACTGGCATAAAACAAGCCAGTCACAAGTTTCCTGCAGAGAAGCCATATTAGAATTTGACTGGCATGAACACAAGCCAATTGCCAGTCACGGGCAACATGTAGTTCCGCCCCTGCCAGTTAGACTGGCAGTTGCCTGGTTAGCCTTCTCATTTAAGATCTTTTCAACACTTTGGATCTATCTGACCCAGCGCTTCCATATGAAGTCGAATATCTGAAGGTAAATTATGGAATTCCACCCGTTAAAACAATGGGAAGGAAGGAAATCTGTGCCGCTGGTATTTAACTGGTGAAACAACAACTTCCCATGAGTTTAGCCAAACAAATAATGGCATGATAAGGAGACTGGTAATTCATGAAAATACAACCATGCATGCCATATAATCTTTTTGGAAACGAACACTTATAAACTGACATTTTTACTATGCGAATGATAATTAAGGTAGAAATAAGGCAGGGTCTTGGTGGTTTTAGTTCTAAGGAGTCTACAAAAGAGAAGTCTGGCTAGGCCGCAGCGTCATTTTAAAGAGATAGTTCAGCTTCATAAATATTCATCCTGAATCACGTTTGGGAATCATTAAAGATTTCAGTAAATTGGTTCGATGATTTTCTTCTTGGTTTTGCTAGTCAGTGGCGTAGGTTAAGGGCCGTGGTCATTTGATTTGGACAAAAATCTGTTAATGTCTGTCCCTAAACAGATGATAATGTCATCCATATTTTTGGAAGGTAAACCTACTAAAATATACTATAAAATAGAGCGTTTAAGCTTTAGGCTAGCAAAAACTAGAAGCAGACAAGGGCTAAAAGCCCCAAATCATTTTTCATTTCATTGGACCTTTTAGTCATATGTGTGGTGTCACCTAACAACAAGTTAGCCAGGTAAAAAACTGGAAGTAAGCATTCAAAATGTGACATTTCTTTCTGAGTTAATCCCCTTCAGGTTCTTTGTACAAAATTGATGCATTTAATAACAAGAGGAGAGATGGGATTTCTGGTCCACCCAAAACACAAGTTTCTGCTCAAACGGTACAGTGATAAATAATATCTTTGAACTTATTTTGCCATCTCAGATTTTCAAACTTTAAAGAAGGTTTTAAGTTACACTCAAGCCAGCTCAATGTTCCCGTGCAACTACAACACTCGCAAACTAGCATCTTGTGAACCTAAAAAAAGCTTGTTTCGCTAAAATACTTGTCAACATTTGTGCTTATGGTATTGTGGAAGCAACCTGGAAATAAAGTGTTTTTGCAGAGTTTAAGAAACACAATTTCGACCTTTGGGAATTGATTGGATTGTTGAAAATTGAAAGTCTGGTCAGTATAGTCCGGCCTCAGACCAATACATACGTCATGCAGAGAAGAGATGCAACTTCAAAGGGAAAGTGACTTTGATGAAAGATTAGCTAGCTAATGTCACAAGTCACAACAGATACATCATGCTCAATGTATGCTAGCTAGCTAGCTAGCTAATGTCACAAATAACAGAGCAAAAGGATGGCATATGGCTTTGTTTTGAAGAGAACAAACATACAAACAAATGATTACTGCTCTCTTCTGCGTCTTACTCAACTATAAACCAAAGTCACCACATTAAGCAAGTTTGAAGAAGCCGGAACCGTCTTGTTATTCCATGTCATAATACATTATCTTACGAATCTCTTGTGGGTTTCATGATAATGTGATAATGTGAAGAAAACAGTTTGTGTTTAATTGATGCCACTTATTAAATATGTGAGCAAACCATACTTTTGTTTAGGTAAAATGCATATTCATGGTTCGTTTTGGATCAGCTTGCGTATTTTAATAGCTAAGTCGTTAGCATTTACAAGTGGAGGAGGTTAGCGCATATAAAAATCTGTGACCTTAAAAAAGTTACGTTCTATTCTTACGTTATTTGTTCAATTCCAGTTGGAAGTCAAACCAACCTTCCCGCTAAGTCAAATTAAAGAGATAGAAAATGTCAAATTGTGTGATATAGAACTTGTCAAAGTCACAAAACATCCAGTGATCAGCTGTGTGTTCACGGTTAGTCACAGCGGAAGTCAGCAAAAGTGAGATGTGATATGATTTCTGATATGACATGATAGTTTCACCCGAAAACGTGTTGCTTCAGGCATGCACAGTCTAACAGAATCACACATTGGCGTACATGCTTATGCATGTGCTCTGCACACACACACTTTACTTACTCTCTATCTCCATCTTTATCTCTATCATTATGGCCATTACAACAGTAATGAGCGGTAAAGGTCAGTAAAGGGTGCAAGGACATTCCACTGCATTCATATTTGCCGAACCAAACCTGACCTGAAACGTTTCTTTTAAGTCAAAAGCTACGCTAACTCAAGAAGCTGTGCAATTTATGTACCTTAGGACGTTATTGTGTAGCATGTACCCTTCAAACATGTTTGAATTCTTTTCGTACAAGTACACAGGGCCGAGTTTTCATGTGTGTGTGTTTGTGAGTGTGTGAAGACTTTTTTGGGGGTGTTGATGGAGGTGTATTATTTCAGTTTTTCTTGCCTTTTGGCTCAGTACTATGCGTATGTGTGGGCTCCTCTGCGGTGATGGTTCCTCTTTTCTGACTTCATAAAATGTGTCTTTAAGCAGGCTAATGCTCCATCAGCATAGGGCTTGATGGCATGCAAACATACAAAGCCACAAAAGCAACTTCACAAAATGCATGCAACGCTGTAAAAAACAAGAAACCACTCGCACAATGCGTGCTGATAATCCTCGACTGCCCAACATTAAACTTACCATTACACTAAGCAACGATTCCTTATTCGGTTTTACTAATGCGATTTTCGAGATTAAGCGGCAGGTTTGGAAATCTAACCGTGATGAAATAATGTTTGCCATCATGTGAGTAAGCCACAATAGGAATTAGCTTCAGTTAATCTATTAATATATGATGGTTCTTTGAATTTAGCGTAACATGATAAATCTTAATAACCGGCTTTGAACGTACGAATTGTTCGCATTACATGCAAACTTTAAGTAAAATGCTCTTCTACAAAGTGAACGCTTCAAAATCAAACAAAAGCCTCTAGGGCAGGTCCTTTCTTATTGCCCATAAAAGCTAATGGAGTGAGCACCACGGCTAGCTACAATGGAACGGAGAGCAATGACCCTGGAAACCCACACTGACCCGCTGATCAAAGTCAGCTGTAAAAAATCCTTCTCATGTAGCGACAGCATTTGAACATAAAACCTTTTTTAATGTTCTCATGGTATATCTCATTGATTTTGCAGGTTTTTAGAGAGTACGATATTGATTTAGCATGTAAAGTCCCTCAGCAAAAAACGTAATTCTTTAGCAATGTCATTACGTTTTAGATGACTAATTTCTTTTCTTTGATCACATTTGTTCTTGGTAAAACTATATCGAATGTAAGACTTGTCAGAGGCCATAGGAATCTTTATGGGACTGTACACTTAACCTTAAAATATCAGCTTGTCAGTTGCACCGCAAAAACGTTGAAACACTTTTTGTAGCCTTGCTCGCTTTGGTGTATTTTCCGCTAACCAGGAATAGTTTTTCCTTTTAAACCGCTCTACCCATAAGGCTGTGCTTCTGCCAACCATATCTTTTTCGCACTCGTCTCATTTTATAAGGAGCGAGATGAGTGTATACTGTCACTATACAAATATAGATTGCGTTGCCTTGTTTATTATTGCATTGCTTCATGCCTACTGCAATCGGTTAACTTGGAGATCAAGTATTATCTTGATGATTTCGCAGTATGCTTGGTAAAATGTACAATGAGTTTAGGCTACAGTAATGGGAAGAGCAGTTTGGTGGAATCCACAAAGGTGATGTTACGTATTGCATCACTGCTCCCAAAGATTGAATTTGTTATTGTATCGCTAACAATAGATAAGCGCTCCAATGTAATTCTATTATGCCGTTTTCGTGAATTGAAAGTCTCAACAGCTTTTTTGCCTTCAAAATGAAAACTGATTTGATTTTAGACATGATTCGGGGATGAATTTCAAACTCTGAACATATGGCTGCAATTGACGTTTACTGTACGTTCTTCCCTTTCAAAAGCTTGCGGTTTAATACTCTCGTGTCTGTCCCGGCTTGTTCAAAAACATTTCTTATGTGATTAGCATGCTACAGCAGTGTGGATGGTAGTTTAAACTTATGTGGATTTTGCAAGCCGCACTTGTTAATGTAAGCAGAGTTAAGCTGTCATTAGACTCTTGTCCCTCATGTCTGTTTATTTCTAGGCTTCCTGTTATGTGGCCAGCAGCATTCTGGGTAAATCTAGAGGTGTCCTTGTGGCTAGAGAAGGCCATGTGTCAGATATCACACATACGCATATACCCACAAAAACTCATTTTCGCGCTCACACACAAAAACGCGTACAAAAGCTCTCGTTCTTTACGTGCACGTATGATGTCAACAGATTAAACTAGTTTATTATTTTCAAAGAGAAAAAATTACGCAACAAAAAGCAAGTCTTTTTTACACTAGTGATTATTAAATTTGTACAACCATTCAGTCTGCATTACATAAAGAAATAATTCTACATCTTTGTTTCTTTCGTATTTTTGGTACTCTGAATTATACATACAAATAACAAGTACAGGAACTTTTTTCACAAAGCATATAACCTGGGCCCAGAGAAGTCTTTCAGATGTATACATGTGTGTGTGTGCGTGCATATGTATGTGTATGTGTGTGCGAACATGAACCGATTGCCCAAGACCTATAACACATCCATATGAGTAGCTGGAAGTCTGCTGGACAGACTCGACTGCTACGAGTTTTAATGCATTACACACCATTTTCTTTCATTTCTTGAACTTTTCCTCCCTCATCTACCAGCATGTCATTTGGAAAATCTTTCCATCTTCCAGGTTTGAGTCGTACCCTTCTCATCATTAGCTGCCCACGGGCATTTCCACTCATTTGCTCTTTAAAAAGTCTTCATTAAATGCATTTCAGACAATTTTTACATATATATGCAGAGTTCATCTCCGGTCGTCGTTCACAGCTCAGTTCCTGTCTCACGGTCGGATAAAGAAGAGGACATAAGAACATGTTTAGGAATAAGAGAGGGTCTCTGTAAAGTCTTGTAATGTTTCTGCCTTGATGCCCTGGTTGGGGGTGCACCACAGGAAAGATGGCATTTGTACACAAATGAAAGTTGACGTTGGGCGCACGGTCGAGGCTTCGTGATCGGAGGGTGATGAAGAAAGTCTTTTTTTCTTTCTATCATTGTCTTTTCCTCGTATTTTGAAGTGGGGGGATTAGGCAGGTCATACCGAGGCAGGGAAAAAAGCTGACGGCTCAGACGGTGCACTGGTGATCTTCGGAGGGGACGTGAGAGAGCTGATTCGAGATCGGAAATTTAAGGTGGGCTTCAAGATTAACAATGCTTTAAGATGTCCACCAATGCGAGAGGTCAAGATTGGAGGTAGTCAGGTGTTCTAGCCCATCGCTGTGACCATACTGGAGGGGTGGTGCGGGGCAAAGGGCAAGCCAGAAGAGGGGTGCATGGGAGTGGGTGTGGTCAACATGTGGCCGGAGTGTGAGAAAGGGGGGAAAGAGGTCATGTGACGTGAGAGGGCGGCAGGGCTGAAGGAACTGTTCTTATCCATCAAGCTCTTAGAGAAGTCGTCCATGCTATCGTGGGACTTTTTGCTCTTCTTGGACTTGCTGGACATCTTCCGGTTCCGGGTCTGGATGCCCTCTTTCTTCATGGTGAGTGGTCGGTTGATCTGTGGCAAACAAGAAGAAACGGCGAACGTTAACAAATGGCCCGAGTCTGAAATACATCACAACACACATATTGGATTTTTAGTAACTTCTACGTAGCACACCCAAAGGAAAAAAGCAGAATTTCTTTAAGAGAAATTAAAATAGAAACAAACTGATATACACGGCAGCGCTATGAAGTGAATGTGGATAGCATTGCGAGGATCATTTTTCTTTGTTTCCAGACTTCACAAATCTACTCACAGTTGTTCAGACTTCGTTAAGATCTCATCTAACACTCACAGGCGCGATCGATTCCTGGGGTCTTTTTCTACGCACAAACATCTGAGACGCGGGAGACTTTAAAGTCTCTTTTTTCTCTCCATTTAATCCCAGAGAAACAATTGAGACATTAATCAGATCTCCTTTGTCATTTTTCTATCCTAGAGGCATGTTGGAAACCATTTCCCCTTTAAACTGGGGTTTTGGGATTAGGATTTTGTTAAACAATGACAACAGCACTGCATACATCTGATGATATGTAATAGAGCTTCATTGTGTCTCAAATCTGTTGCTATGTTTGTGCGCAAATGTGTGCGAGTGTGTGTCTCAGGTCATATCAGAATCATATTCTCTGACACCCGCCATGGTAGATGCCAGGCTTGCCAAAGAGAGAAACCCCAGACTCTGGCCAGTCGAGCTGAAGCGCAGTGATATGGCCATGTTTGTCTGCCAAACTCCATCACGATCACCTCACTCTGATTCACACTATTCAATTCTCTTTTAAAGCACCAGCAATTTGACCACCAGTCCAAAAGGGAATGACTGGGTTGTCTGTATCGTCAAATCATATGCAAACCCCAAAGCAAAAGACTTAATTTAAAACATCTCCATTGGCCACCTCGAAAAATGCAAGTGTACACCCTTAAGCTATTAGAAACACATTTCAACATTGTTCGAGTATCCTTTTTTAGCCTTAAAATGACTCATGAGGTCAGTAGTCTAATGCAAAACGGACAAACTTATAACATTTTATCACATATCCGCTTTAGTGACAAATCTATGTTCCGCATGCAAGGTGGGAGCAGTCATGGCAACACAAACACGCGAGTTATCGAAGAACACTCTCGAGCGAGCTCTGCTTAATTTAGCATGCGAAATCTGGAATTCGCTTCAAAGCTTGCCGACCTCAGCAGAAAGTTGGATGTACCAAAGCAAACTAATTATCCCATTACTCCGAATCCTGGCCATTTAACCGATAGTGTTATTTGTTTCTCTGATAACCTGGGTCAAGTTTGGAGGATTTCTTTCCCACAAACAACCCAAACCAACACGGTAAAATGATTTTACAGTGCTTGCGTGACAAGTAAGGGAATGAAACGGGAGTGCGGGGCCTCCGAGTGTGATGATACAGGATACCATAGCTGATTAGGTCGAATGAAAATGTTCCCCAACATATGTTTAACATAGAAATGCCACCGACGGTATTCACCCCAAGTGTAATTCGTACAACCGTGCGAGTTGTTTAGAAGCAGTATTATAGTAGGAATAATAAATAATGTGAGAAAGAACAAGAGAAATCTGCAGGTAATTTGCTCAAACAGTTTGAGACCATTGGTGGTTGCCTAAAATGGCGGTCAAATGGGTTAAGTTGTCCCTGGGGTGTGAAAATCACACTACTGGTCAATGGTTTGGGTCAAAGGCCAATCGGATGGGTCCTAGCAAAAGCCACTGATTGGAAATATTTCTGCTTTAAAAACAGCAGCTGTGATTGGTTAGTTGTTGTTGCCAATTATGCTATTTTTGAATGCAATTATTCCAGTGGTCAAAGGTAAAACCGTTCACCTCTCACACTATGACAGAGAAAGAAAGAAAGAAAGAAAGAAAGAAAGAAAGAAAGAAAGAAAGAAAGAAAGAAAGAAAGAAAGAAAGAAAGAAAGAAAGAAAGAAAGAAAGAAAGAAAGAAAGAAAGAAAGAAAGAAAGAAAGAGAACATGGCATGACATGAAAGCTGCCATCATGCATAGAGAAGATAGGAAATATCTTACTAGATAAGTGTAAGACAGCAATGGAGCTTACATTGTGTAATTTATAATAGAGGCCGCAGGCATTGCAGACGGGATCACCGTTCGCGTTTCTCCGCCACAGTGTCGTCGTGGTCGTTTGACAGTTTGCACACGAGGTCCCCGCTCGTCTCGCAGCAGACTGATGGACACACAAAAAAAGAGAATCACGGTTATTACACTCCTCATATAATAACTTCAATAACAATTACATTCCTGTAGTCTGTGCTAATGGCCCCGGCACTCCTTTTCCCGAGACTCCAAATGGTTCTAAGTGAGGCAGAAAAATATGTCAGAGGAAAGAGATCTCCATAACACTGGTGCCTTAAACTCTCGGGTAAAAATAGTGCCTTGCGCACATGCCCTCTTAAACCTAAATATTTACAGAGGACATGAAAGCGCTGCTTTAAATTCTGCCCATTAAAGCTGATGACATTTCCCCGCTAAATGCGAGACATTGATCCATGTTTACATCAACTTGCCATTTGTTCAGTATATAGATATTTTATGCACGCAAATATGCTGCACACCTTTTTATTTATTACGGTTATTTTAAATGTTAAATGGCCATACATCGATTATAAACAGCTAGTGTTGTTCACCATAACATAAACGGTTATCGTAAATAACACAAAACCATTCTGAACAACTGAAAGTAAATGAGAACTTAAAAGAAATGCAGAAATGAATTTGTTGGGATCGGCGACATATTTTGAAATGGACTATGCAGAAAGAAAATGCGCGACGCGTTTCGGATTCGAAGAGCAACCGACGAACTCCAATAATAATATACAGCAATAACTGTCAATTAATTATGTTTTTAAAAAGCCAGACACTGATCGTTGTGCGACTGATCGATTGACGTGCGTTTAATCGATATCTTGGAGAACTTCGGGGCGAAGCGTCTTGAAAAGTACCATTTGTGTCCAATATCTTTCGTGCGTTTAGCTATTTTCCTTTCTTTGGTTTTTCCTTATTTTGTATTTTGCTAATGGAGTATTTCGTTGCTAGTTCCAACCCGTTTGGTTGGCAAATTATAATAAGCTAAATAATAGAACTAATATCTGTTCTATGCTTTTGCCTATTATTCCCTGGGCTCACTAAAGATCAACCTGAAGTCGCGTCTCCTCTCTGCGCGCTCTCGCCCTCATGTTTAGACTGCGGGAACGAGCGCTGTTGTTCGTGGAGTTTTATCAGCAGCTCTCAGATATCCGGCAGTCTTTTCCTGGGAAGTCGGCTTTTCAAATTAGAGAGAGAAGGCCGATGCCAAAATAGCAGCGCTCGGACTATTTCCCTACGCCTGGAGAGCCTCGTCTCAATCCAAACCCAAAGAGAGAGGATTCTGTGATTCCAGGCCCTCGTTTCTTTAAATCCCTGTGATGAAACAGTGTCCTTGATGAATTGTATATTGTCAGAACTGAACCTAATTTCTGCAGACATATTTGACCTGATGGGGCTGATCGCCTCCCACGCGTACTCGTTTCAGATAAGCGCTCGTTTCACAACACTTTGAAGTCTCTCCGTGGCAAATTTCGTTTGCTGCCATGCAGACACGGTGTCGGCAATATTTGCGATAAAATATTTGATTTGAGTCGAACGAAAAAAATTGAGATAAAAAAGAAATAAAAGCTGATACAAAAATGACATTATTATTACTCTCATTATTATTATTATTATTATTATTATTATGATGATGCATACATTATTATAAATAATAATAATAACAATAATAATAATGATATAATAATAATATTAATATTAATGTAACTGTTATGTTTAATCTAAAAGAAATGAGACCTGCGCTTGGCGAGTCAATTTCTTGCAGCTAACACTTCTTCCTGGGTAGAGAAAGAGAGACAGAAGTGTCATTAATGCAATGCTATAGAGAGACATACCAGCCTCCGCTTGGGCTTGATGAGGGGTCGGTTCTGTCCGTTCATCTTGTGGTACAGTCCGCAGGCGTTACACAAATAGTGACCGGTGCCATCCCTCCGCCACAGAGGAGTCGAGGTGGCCCCGCAGTTTACACATTCCCTACCCTCTGCAAAACACAGATACACGCATGCACAACTGATTTTTTAGAACCACCGAAACACACTGAAGCACACATAAGCACAGCTACACAATAACTGGTGACCACATGGATGCATATAATTAAGTGTAAGCATTGGGCTACATGAATGGAAAAACGGCATCGGTGCCATCAAATAAAGACAGCAATAATAATAATAATAATGGAAATAATAATAAAGCCAGGCCCAATATATTTATTGGAATAATGCACGCGGAAACACATTTTTAATTGCATTATTATTATTATTCTTATATAACTATGATCAGCATTATCGTATATTATTATAAGTTGTTATTGTTGCTTGATTTGTCGCATTTGTCAATGAACGTTATGCGTCTGCTTAACTCCTCAATCGTCGAATATGACATCATCTGATAAGATCTACAAACAGCCTAACTAAGCGGTTCCAAGCAAGCACTTATGTGAAGAAAATGTACACAGAGATAAGTCTTATCACACGTATCATACTGCAAACGCCAAACAGCGATGCCTTAAATACACTGCGTCATTCATAGGAATGGGGAATCGCAAATGTCATTTTTACAAGTCGATTTCCGTACAAGCAACCTCCCGGTTCCATAAACCACACGACTAACTGCAATAAAAATAAAACGAGGTCTGATATGTATTTCAATGGTTCAATTCTATATGGCTGCGATGGGTCCGGTGACAGAATGGGAAAGCGGCGGCTATAATTAACTCGTTGTGTAACCTGCCCGCTTTACGTAATTAAAACAGCGTAGCGTTTGACTGGCATCCTTTCTGTTTGAGTGACAGGTGAAGGGTGCTCGCTTCACATGCTCGGTGACCCGCGCCTCCGGTCGCTCCGCCGAAACGAAAAACAGCCTCGCCGGGCGGCCGCCCCCCTTGTACCCGGCAGAATTTCTGCTCTTTGTTCCTCTACCAACTGCCCCGAAGCGTACATGCGAGTGCAGAAAGTTCTGCCTCATCTACACGTGGAAAAAACACGGGGTCGCAATTTTTCTATCCAAGTATTCCCGTCAAATTCGTAATGCGTAAATGGGAATAAGGTATGGCTCTATCAAAAATATTGTTAAAAAAGAACAGCAATCGGTGATTTATATATATATTTACATATATATATGTGTGTGTGTTAATTGTAAAAAGGTAATAGATTTAGACATATTTAGGTATGGTATAATCTATTACGCATACTTTTAATCGCGTTAAAAACCTGGTTGACCTTTCCAAGTAGTTTTCTCTCTCTGTTTTGACAAAACATGCGGGGCTGCGCATTGCGCCGGCTCATTCGTTATTCCGCATCCGGACCCTATCAAAGTTTCTGCGCAAAGTAAACAATGCAACAGTCGCGAGCAGCAGTCTGAAAATAATTGGATTAGCTTAAACACATAAACGGGAGAGAGACGTGGCCGTGCACCGCCAGGCAAAGAGGAGCGAGAGATGAGAGAGGAAAAAACACACACGTCTACATCCGGAAAGCCCCGGCGCTCCTCTCCGCGTTTAGATTCAGCTGCATGTGCTGAGCGACGTTTAATACATCTGAGGAGTTAATTCCGCTTTGTGACTAGTCAACATCAGATCGATTTTCAAAAGGGAATCTTGTAGGAACAAACACAGATCTTTGCCCTCTTTTAATTTGTGTAAAAGAGAAGGTTTATTGCATATTAATAGTTTGAATTGATTTCACAAAACCTGGTTATGTGATTATAGCAGAACGTAATTAAATAACCAGGCTTATGAAAAATTGCTTCATTTATTATACTCCAATTCCCCCAAAATCTGTCCTAGATTTGAGCAAGCATTAAGATTTCACAAAACCATGATTTTTAGCATCCGATTTGAGGCTACTAAAACATATTACACCGTGCCTGTAATAGTATTCTTTAGTCCTAGATTCCTTCATATTTAAGTGTGGAGTCACTCTTTGTACAAGAAATGCGACCCAAATGAGGTAGCCAAGCCTTGGCACTGACAAAAAAAGACTAAATCAATAGTGTGGGAATTGGCTAACCTGGGAGGCTGTTTGTAAGGAAAACGGATGGAAAAGACACAATATAAGAGAAACCTTTCAGAGAAACGCTACTATTGAATGGTCTGACTATTATTTGTTAGTAAAATCAAAGTGTAACAAAACGCACGCCTACCTGAACAGGACCTTGTTTTTGGTCTCGTTTTGGAACCATAACTAGAAGAGGACCCACCTATCAGGCTACTTGGTGGGAAGAGCCCGGGCCCATAATCGGACACATAGGAAGGGTAAGTGGCGATGGGATGGTGGTGCGCAGAGGACGCGCCCGCTCCAATAGAGGCCATGCTTCGACTATGAGCTGAATCCAGCTTCATGCTCTCGGCCAGAGACACCTGGTACTTAATGCATTCTTTGTCCTCCTGCCGTATTGAACCAGAGCCTGATGTCGAAATGGTTGGATCAGGGGACACATCTTTGGGCGGAGTGGGGGGAAAGGTGAAAAGATGAGGGCTGGAGTGGCCAGCAGACAGCGAAGAGGAGGACGCTGGGGGATAGACAGACAGAGGCCCGGGGGAACTGTGGTGCAGGGACGTTTTGGGGAATGGGCCGAGGTTCCAGGGAGAGGTACTGTGGTGAGGGCCGATGCCTTTACTTCCATCGAGCCAAGGAAGAGAGCCGTGCAGCAATGATGGGCGACACACCTGGCTACCTGCAGTGACAAAAGACAGGCCTGTGGTTAGGACAATTTGTGGGCGTTTTGCTATAGAGTCATTTTAAAAAGATAAAAATTAATAATGCCACTGTTTTGTAAATTCAATATCAAAGATAGAAATGTGTTTGCTGAAGGAAATATATAGTCTAATAAATATTTGCACAATTTGCATAAAAAATAATTTAATAAACTTCAAGTAAATATTGATCGACCAAAATATTTTTTGTTGTTAATCGAGTTAAAAAAACGATTGAAACTTAAAGATAACGAAACTGCACGTATGGGCCTCCATTAGGTAAGAGGCTTTCGATGGCGCTGGGACGGGTCGCAATTAACAACCCTTTTGAGTATCTCACTTTCAAAACGACTTTCGATCTTTTATGCACCGGTTTATTCAAATGTTGTGATTTTCAAAAGTTTTGCGAGATTCACTTCTAAAGAGAAACAAGGTCACGGTTTACCCCGCTGCGCTCAGGAAGTCATGTCAATAAATTCAAGCAGTAGTTCTTCCGCACTCTATTTCGGGGCTCATTGCAAAATCTGTACAAAAATGCCCTTTCTAATTTAGAGACTTAATGTGAGAAATAAAAAGTAAAAATTATTTATAAAAAAAAAACATTAAAAATAAACAGTTCGTTTGTGAATTACGCGGCATGTCATTCACATTTTGTTAGATGTATTTTAAAATGTTTTCTATAATTTTACAATATACGCAATATACATTTTTACGCAAACGCCATATAGAATAGCCACTTCGCATATTTTGAATGTCTCCAACAGTAAAGTAGAAATAGTAGAATACTAGAAAGATGTGAAACCTATGACACACCACTTCAGGTAAGCCACATGTAAAGTAAACTGACACTGCTCAAATGAGAGTTGCATTTTCAGTATATTTCTAAAAAGTGCTATTTTAGTCATGTTCATTTAATAACACATTTCTGGGGCAGTGTGCATATGGGGCACACGTTGGTTAACCGGTGGATAAAACATGTAAACGATTTCACGAAAGCTTCAATAAAACGCCATATTCATATACTTACTGTGATGTGGCGGTGGGTATCTTTGCACGGCCCGAACCGAGTTCCCGTAGTACGGGTGGTTGCTCTGTCCGTCGATATTAAACAATACATCCACATCTTCCGCGAGGGAATACTGCGATGGGTCCATGTAGGAGTGTCCCAGTCCCGGGTGGTGCGATTCGGGATGCTGGCCGTTAATGACCGGGTGATGATGGGTCACCCAGCGAGGCTGCTCCGGACTTACTTCCATCGTTATTTAGCAAACGTTCATACACTCACCGATACAAACAAGACGAAAGTTAAAAAGTCCAAAGTCCTATGTTTAATCCACAGGATCGATTCTTTACCTCCGATCACCTGAAATTGAACAAGACAATTTGAACAATATTTATTTAGTCCGTCCGTTTGTCTGTGGTCTTTCTGGCATTTGCAAACTGCGAGCAGCTCACTTAAGTCGGATCCGTCCCGTCAATGAGTGCGCATTAACTTCTGAAATTCAAATGTAGCCTATGTACGATCATGAAGTTCGTAAGTCCGCATACGCATCCAAGCGCGCGTCAAGTTCCGCAAATTTCTTTCTGTATACTGTTGCGTTGCGTTGACTCAACAAGTGAGTTCGGGTAGAGACGGGTTTGCTGCCTTCTGACTGAGCACAAGTTTGATCAAATCTCTGTTTACGCGCAGTAGTAGTAACTAACCCTCTTACTCTGTTTCCATCCCTCCCTCTGTCTCTCTCTCTCTCTCTCTCTCTCTCTGTCTCTGAATGCACTGCTCTCTCTGTGTTTTTTACAGTGAAGGCATTCTTTCAGGATGGCGCCAGTCAGCTCAATGCTCGCAGACAGCTGTGGCGCGACGCAACTTAAGGAGGGTCTGTGGTGTCATCGGCAGGGGCGGGGCTCAACCGCCTGGACTAATTGAATAAAGTGGGCCAGGGAAAGATGACCAGGAGTGCCTAATTCTGCCTCCCCATACAGAGTATGTTTTTTGTAAATATCTGCACGTTTTTATTTAATGCACGTTATAGAGTGGACATGTGCGAACGCCCTGCATTTACGCAGATCAAATAAATGCATGTACTTAAAAGAAAGACACATATTTAAAAGTGGAAAGAACACAACTATTTTATATATCTTTTTTTACAAAAGACCATTTGACTGTTTGAATATTTCGTAACACAAGTGAAGATTAAAAGGCATTAATTGAGGATGGACTTGACCATTATTTATTAAGTGTGCTCAGGGGAATAAAAACTTCTCGGTTTAGTTTGGAAATGTTCGCATGTCCCAAGGCCTCCACTGCTTTGTGGCCTGCTGTTTCACAGTGTGTGTGTGTGTGTTATCAGCTCGTGTGGTGTGTGCGCGCAAAATTGTGACAGTGCGTCCTCTCGTGGCGACAAGCGCGTTTTCCCAATGGTTCCTTCTTCGTGTTTAAAAGGGTTTATTCCGACTGCGACATGGTGGTGCGATTAGTCTACCTCAATCCCTCTCTCTCCTCTTATATCCTACTAGAGAGACGGGCTTTCCCCGGATGCTAAATTCAATGTTCTTTAGTCTTTGAAGGACACTAACTGGACACCATTATTCCTTTAAAGGGCCGTTACATGTAACGTGATGAAAGCGCATCTGCTTTCCATTACGCACGTTTAAATCTGTAACCTAAATATGTAATGAGAACGCGTTGCTTCTGACACATTAGGGGCGTGTGGCAGGTAGGCCTATTATTTGCAATTATTTCACTTTTATTTCATAAAAAGCCCCGGCCCTCGGGGTAATATTTTGTCTCGGATGCTCCGGTTGGCCAGCCCGTCGCCGCAGTTTGACAAAATGTAATTGTGCTCGTCGTTTGATGCTTTGAGATGACGGCCAGCCCTGCCGACGCCGCTGGCCGTGACGTCAGTAAACAGGCAGGAAATACACCCTGCGCATTGAGGTAGAGTATTGTGCGTGCATGCGTGCGTTTCTTTCAAATGATATTTCTCAAGGTGCGCAGTAAACGTGAAATAGCCAAAAATAAAAGCGAATATAGCATATAGATTTTGGATGCATTATTGCACACGTTTATTCTAGTCGATATGGTCAATGTTAATCCCTTCCTTTGTGTGCAGGCTAACTTGATAAACCTTTTTGTTTTGCGCCTTAAAATAAAAATTCAGCAAAGTGATTTGGTGGAAACGCTGGTTTAGAGAAACGTGCAGAAGTGTTCTCTACCCGTGCGCGAAGGAGGATGGCGGTAAAGACATGAACTTGGATGGAAAGCGCTGTGTGCCGTCTCGCTGTCATTGTGGAGCTGTCAGCGGACGCATGTAATGATCTGCGCGTTCTATTATCCCAAACTCGAGCGTACATTAGAGGTGCTCGCAGGCAACGCGCGACGGTGAAATAAAATCCTGATTATGTGTTTTGTTTTTTGACTGAATTAAGTCCAGTGCTCAGGAGATGGGTGAAAGCCGTTCCGAACACAACAGACACGCCGTGTTAGAGTTTTGTGAAGCATCAGAGGCGAACAGAAACCTGTCGATAATAATCTGTAACGTGTGTTTAATACAAAGATGCGTAAAGGCTGCGCCTGGGGTAAAGACATATTGTTTTTATTTATAAAGACATATAATATGCATATTAAATATTTAGATGTATTCTTTATTTTTTAAACATTTGCATTTATTACATCTTTGTATTAATGGCGTGTGTGCGTTCGGGTTGCATTTCCATTCTTTTAAAGAGGGCCGCCAGACTGATTCATAGACGGTACAGTAAATCGGTGGTAAGACAGCGATACTGGGTCAGGTTGAAGATGGGGTAGATAATTTGTGAATGATTATGTCAGGCAAGGCAGATTAAAATCAGGAGTCATCACACATTTTACTGTGGGTGAGAACTTAAGACCCGGCCGTTTTATTTCAGTCTCTCCTATAACAAGGGTTAGAAGATGGGTGCTGATAACACGCATTGTCTATCGAACACCATTTAGAGACACATAAAACCTCTTTGAAATCATTTTGGTGAGGTGTGTTTTTGAATGTGTGCGTAAATGACGAGCTGCCAAGGATAAAAACAGCATCAAAGTGCGCCAAAAATAAACAGCACTACTGCAGTTATTGTTAGTTGCTAAGCAGTGATTTACATTTTTCTGGTAGAATGATGGTAAATGTCCAGTCAGTTAAACGCACAATCTTGTTTAGTGTGGAGGAGAATTAGATCGGTATTTGGTCATATTTTGATGGACGATAAAATAAATGTACGTGTCGATTTGAAGATGTAAAGGGATGCGATGAAAGGGTCGCCCAGGTCCGAACACCGCAGGGTGAACTAGAGGACACACACTTCACCCCAGCTACCGAATGAAGACATTTGGGGATCTGTCCATAGCGAAACGTGAGCGCCACACTTGCAATATTCACGTATTTAAGGGCTTGCTCGTCACATTTATTTTTAAGCAACAAAACGTTTCCCTCTCAGTTACCAGCTGTGGAAAAATACACAGTGCTTCGATATAAAACACAAACGGGCAAACGATAAATTGTGCTCTGGTTATTTGAAAGGCAATTAATTTGCTGTTATTTTTGCGCGTTTTAATTTTTTGCAATGCAAGAAACGTAATAAACCAATGTCAAGGACAGTAATTACAATACAAAAAATCAAACTAGACCATTTATACAATTTCAAAACAAAAATATTAAATAAATATAAATTATAGGTTATATATTTCCGGTTAACGGTAACCGGCTCAAATATGATTCATTCACTTTTCAAGAACGAACTTTCTTTATGAATTCGTATTTGGGGTGATAATTGCATGTGCTGCAGATTCTTAGAATCCAATTCTGACGGGTACGTCAAAATGAGAGTTTGACTTATTTCTAAGAATTACTGACTAGACAAAGATGAGAAGGGGAAAAAACGCCAAAGCCTCGAGTGCAGGTTTTGTTTTTGATAGAAAGAAAACATCCGAAGCTGGTCTTTGGTGCGGGTGATACATCCACGTATACGTCTGAAACAATGATAATCGATTTCCAAACATTTGTTATTTAACAATCGTCGGTTATTATTCGTTTCAATGACGGCATCTTCGATATATTAGCCTAATAAGATGAATCCGTCTGTTCATATAACATAACCTAATGTTCTCGGCTCAAGGCCTAATGCATTTATTTGATTTCCACTGGCTGTCGCTTTTGACGCATGCACAACTTCAGAACTCAGAGACGTAAACAAAGAGGCGCATCGCAGGGATTTTCTCGTGCAATCAAAGGTGCATCGTAGTCTTTCGGTCGAGTGCTGATTTGAGGACATGGTTTCAGATCATTTCACTTTGCAGCTGAATGGAGTGACCGGTCTCGCGGTATCAGGAAGAAACAGCTGTTTTAGGCGCATTCAGCTCCAATCAATGGGAGCTGCGTTCACATGGAAACCAAATGAGCCTGCGCCCATGAAAGACTACGATGCGCCTTAATGTCGCGTACTCATCTCTGTTTCCAGTCCTCTTCAAACCACCGACACCAATGCATCCTCTCTCTCTCTCTCTCCCCGTCTCTCTCTCTCTCTCGGCGCACACGCACTGGAAGCGCAGTTTCAGCAAATCCACTTCTCTTTATGACCCATTGCAAGGCTAATCAGATCAATTTCACGGGTTAAGGGAAGCATACTCGCTCACGCTCAGGTGGTAATAGATCATTAAAATCCTTCGTCTAGGGGACGGTAGGCGGGAAGACGACACTTAAAATACCACCGCGATTTTCCGAAAGTGGACGTGGGTGCCTGAAACGCACGTCGGGCGAAATGAATAAGCGCTTGAGAGTTGACTCTAAATTGTTAAATGACTGTGCCACCTTCAGACAGAAAAGCACTGCATTCAAAACAATTCGTGAATAAATATAAGTGCTTTTATTAAACCAGCGTAATAATACGTGACATTAACAACACAAAACGTGTGATTTTAAAGTACGCTTTTGCAATCGCCTGCGCATTTGCGCACAACGCATAGGGGGGATTAAAATGGGGCAAAGCATCAGAAACCAGGACGAACTGACACACAAACGCATGCATGGTGCTTGGGAACAGACACGGCTATTGCGAGCAAAATCAATTTATTCGACAGCGGCGGGAGTTATAGGCAAAACGCGGTGCTAAAAATGCATAAAAAAGTATATCTTAACATTTACTAACCTGCGGAATTGTGGTTGACGCGTGGTCAGGCGTTTTTTTCTGAGGGGCTTCAGATGTGAAGTGACACACAGATGGAAGTGCCGATGGCATTTACAGCAGGAGGGAAAAAACTGGGCTCCTTTTTTCTTTCTAGCCTACACACTCTTTCTACGTCTCACTCTCTCTCTCTCTCTCTCTCTCTCTCTCTCTCTCTCGCACACACACGTTCACACGCACACACACATATACACACTCTTACCGTACTTACTGTACACTAAGCGCGAGCTCTTCCGGGTCGGTGCAGGCTGCGGAGTAAAACACACACTTAACCCGCGTGGTAGCGATTACACACATCCGTAACGAACCTTATTAACACAGACAGAGGGGACGTGGACTCGCGGGCCGCGGGGAGGAAATAGGTACCGACCGCGTTCGGTTGCACGGCGCATCTCTCCGTAAGTCATAATAACGCAGCCCGTTACATGTCAGACCGATGCTTAATGCATGAGATGACTGATAGGGCTTCAATGGCCACAGTTTGACAGCAGTTTGCCTTTATTCGGCTTTTACCCTTGCGTCTTTCTCTTTAAAATCGGGACATTTGATGCAATATTAATCGGGAAATTTCTTGTGGCATATGGAGGTCTCTTATTTGTTTTACATAACGCGATTAACACAAATGTGGAAAATAAATGCACGCGTGTCTGTGCAGGCCTACGTGTATGCACATATATGTGATGCTGTTGGAATGTGTAGAAATGATTTGATGTGATAATTATTGCCTCCAAGTATTGTCTCTACGTAAAATATTTTTAAATATTTATAAAATCGAAACCGCAAATGTCCTCGTTATTTTAACCCTATTTATATTGTTTGTTCACGTTTAATGTGTCATTTCAATATTTCCCCGTGAATATATGATATTACAGATGTTCTTTAGCAGGTTTGCGCTAAGGGGACTAATACAGAACAATACAGGTGAATCTTATAAGAGACAACGGTCTATGAAAGGCCTCAGACAAAGTCAGAAAATCACGTGCAGTGTGTTCAGCACTTCCTATTCGAAATACAACCATAATGTTTTTCGTCTTGTGATGTGCCGATTGCAGATGACAAGCAGCTGTTTCGGCTAACACGCCCATTTATTGACAGTGTTGGGGTGTGGAGGGTGGGTGGAGGTCTAGCTTGGATGATGTGCAACAAAGAGAGAGTCAGAGAAAGGGAAATAGACGTTAATATGAGGGTGTGACAAGAAAGAAAGAAAGAAAGAAAGAATGAAAGAAAGAAAGAAAGAAAGAAAGAAAGAAAGAAAGAAAGAAAGAAAGAAAAAAGGACTAATTACATCTTTCTAATCTTCGGAAAATAAATTAAATTGATGTTGTAAATTAAATATAATTGGCTCAAACATTTCTGTAAACTTATCGAGCAAAAAATGCGCCTCAAAAATATGACATATTTGCAGAGCAACAAGACTCAAATGTATTTGATTTTTAATCGAATTAGTCATTGCTTCATCCAAAAGATAATGATTTAATAATCTGTCTCAGCCCTAAATAAATGGATTCGTAAAATAAACAGCACCCTAATATCTGTTTAAGTGAGTTTAATTATGCTTCGTTGATGAATGCGCGTATAGATGCAATAAACAAAAAGTCGAATGAAGAAATATCGCACAGATAATTGCACATTACATATTATAAATATGATAAACACAGATTAACTTAAAAGAGGTTTAAACACTTCTAAATTAATTAACTTTTCGCATTTTCAAATCCCGTTTTATTATCTTTTATCTGCGATCGCGTGCCATTCATAAGATTGATCTGGAATGGAAAACACTGGCTCGTCATCCATTTCACAAATATCAGTTTGCTTTTATGTGAAATAAAATATTCGCTGTGAAAATAAAATAACGAAAAAACACTGCGTGTCCATCAGTGATGTTGACGGTGAACGCGCCACATTATTTTGTGAACAATAAGGATGGAGGAAACGTAGCCAGCCAAGGGCCGATCTGTGTTCGGCATTATTTTTAGAGTGTGTAAAATCCCACACCTCTCTCGTGCCGTGAAATTCCACGATTAATGTCTATAGTTCGCTCGAACCTCGGCGTGACAGTTCGGCTGACAACGGCCAAGTGTAAACCTCGAGTTTGATGCTAACACGCAGCACTGTTTATTCCAGTCGTTTATTTATTTATGCTTGTGGTATATATAACTCTCTCGGTCATATCGGCAGATAGAGCAGGGGATTATGATATCATGTTCATAAAGCGATTAATTTTAGCAGGAGAAAGCGGGGTGGTCTGTTTAAATACTTTGAGCCAATGTGTCGAGTTGTTTGGACAGCCTCTGAATTCAGCGTTCATTTGTATGTAACCGCATTCGTTAATCGTTTGGTCGCCGTTGATTTTATTCGGATAAGCCACCCCATTGTTTTATCATTGTCCTTATTATCCTAGAGAGACCGACGCAACGCTGTTAAAACGTATATGCGTCATACGCATTTATATCAAACGCAATGTTACGTTTATTGGATGTATTTATAAAGTCATTCTCAACGACTGTGTTAAAATCCGTGCATATAGCCACGTGTCTTTTCTCTCCGCTAGTTTTACTATTCTCCAGTCGTGCGCTCTCCCTATAACCATAAGCCTTTTTTGTTCCAGCCGCCTCTTCCTCCCGATTTGATTTGAAAATATTAGGCCAAGGTGGGGAGAATTATAAACGACTGGCGCTTATCTGCTCCGTGCCCAGATCCTGCAGGATCAGAGAGTCTGATTAAGAAAGAAGGCAGAGCCATAATGATGAGGAATAATGAATCCTTATCTCGCGCCTCCAGATTATCTGCCTTTCAGCGCGCCATGTTTTGTTACATGGGATAATTTATTGCATCTAATACATCACAATGAATCTGATGGGGGAAAGTGATGGCCAATGTTGTGAGAGAGGATGTTTTTTTTTACCCCGGGGGCAATGAAATGCCTTTGCGTTTTTTAATTGGTAAAATATAAGGGGGAATCTGATAAAAATGCTCAAAAAATAAAAAGCAGAGGTAATCTTGCCTTCTAGTGTTCATTTACCGCACTATAATTAGTGTGTCAATTTCGACCAGGAATGAACAACAACGACCTGCCATCAACTGCAAGGCTGGCAGAGGGAGCGAGATCCTAATTTCGCGTGATTTATTTTTCACCAAGAAGAGATAATTAATCATAAACACCGAAAACAGCGCAGTAACGCAGAGATAACGCAATATTTGCATCTAAAAAGATTCGATGGTGCTAATTCATCCCCACCTCCCCCGCCTATCCACAGAAAACCCTTAAAACCTTTCATTTTCTATGATTAATCTTTGGGAAATATCATTAATCACCGAGCGGGTATTGGCGGTATGAGGGGTGGGCATGACTTTAGCTCACCTCGCGGAGCTGGACGCTTGTGGCTTTGGTCACAAACAGTCATTGCAGTCTACCTGAGCCTTAACGAAAAGCTGGGTGCGATAAGGAATATGATACTTAAACCCTGATATCACAACTATAAAAGATACAACACAGGATACATCGAGTGCTTGTGTTTTCCACATCTATATCTTTTTAGCTGCTTGAAGGTGGAGACGCTACCAACATTTGATAACAATAAAACAACGTTAAAATGAGTTTAAAACTAAAAAATAAATGCTATATTCATTAGTATTATAATTATTCTTACATTATTATAAATAATATAATAATTATATTATTATAAATAATAATATTGTTATTATATTATTATCAATATTATTATTGTTGTTGTTAATTGTTCTTGTTGTTATTATTATGGTTTTCCTGCGACAATAATACATGCATCTTTCTCTCAACATATTTGATCATCTATGTTGTGTTGCTTGCTCCGATATTTTCCAATGCTCCAGAGATTGTATCGCTTTATTTATTTCCCCTATCCTGCATCTCGGCCACGATGAGGGCACATCAGAAATGACAGAGAAAGAGAAGTGGGGGCAGAACCGAAAAGAGGGGAGAGGATATTAGACAGGGACGACGTTGAAAGGAAGATTGCCTTTGAAAAAAGAGAGAGAAGCGACATTTCTCACGCTCCGTTTTCTAACATTTCAGTATAGACCTGCGTAAAATGCGTAAATTGTGCGTATTTACTTGCGGCATTTGCCAGTATTTTTTGATATTCATTTGCCAAAACGGTCTTGGCAAGAACCGAAATATGTGATTTATAAATGGGATCTCGTAAGATAGGCCTTGAACAAACTTCTTGTAACGAGCAAGCCTTTATCACAGCACATCATACAACCCGGGATCATAATAAGCAATCGGAGAGAAGGGCCTTTTATTTGCAGAACTGTTTGTTGGTGGAGATGCGCAGATTGGCAGGAGAGAAGCGAGGGTAACAGAGATGGAGAGAGTGAGATGAGTAGATTAACTAATGAAATGGATGACAGGGGAATTGGACACAAATGCGCGCGTTACATCATTGCCTGCTCTCCAGGGGCGCGCGCACAATGGCATCGCTTTATCTGCACTAAACCCGCTCTAACGAGACGTTTATTAAAAGTGTCCCGTCTTACTCCCATGTGAAATGGATTTCTGATCAAACATGGCTACAATCGCCCCGGCTTCACCTGGAATTTCATGTTTTTAGGGATAATGTAAGCCGTTCGGAGGCCACGCAGGGGCGCCTTTTGTCGAAAGGTGTCCGGTATCTGCGCCTTTAACGATTCAATAAATAGCAATATTTCTCCTATTCTCCGCCTCTCTCCTTTAAATGTCTCTTTCACTCGCTTGATGAATTCATTTAAGTATTGTGCGTGGGGGGAGAGGTCTTTAAGCCTCTTACTCAATGGCTATTTGTTGGTATCTCGAGTGTGTGAGAGAAAGCGGAGAATGGGGAGCCTGAGAGAAGAGGAGACAGACTTGATTTTCATTGCAATCTTTGGAACAAATAGCGAACATTTACCGTTTACACGCCGCCTGGCGACGCGCTGGCGCTGCAGGCTCGAGCGAGCCGGTCTAAGATGACCGGGGAGCCTTTGGAGAGCGCGAGCCCCCGGCTATCGGGTTCTCCAGATCCCCCCGCGCGCGCCCGGATCCGGTTTCAGGCCGGGCTTGTCCGCGTTCTGCTTTGCTGCCGCGCGCCTTTAAATGAGTGTCAAAGAGCCAAATATCAAATAGCATCGGGTCAAGCCAATTTGAAGAACCCTCCCCCTTCCTCATCTCCTCTAAACGGTCCGGCTTAGCGGCAGTCGGTGAAATTAGGTTAGACAAACAAGGGCTCTTTCTCCTATATTCGTGGCAAACGTTATAAATACAATTAGGATTGCGTTGATTGGTCATTTATGTGCCTCGGTTAGGTCTGAAGCTTTATAAATGTGCCGTAAATGAAAAGGAGGCTGTTATTGACAGACGTCAGACGTTGAAGTACAACAGCCGCAATAAGTCAATAAATATTTTTTATAACCCAAAATATTTATTTGTTCAGTTAAATGATCTTTCATCAAAAAGCAGCCAACTAAATAACCCATTAAACGGACACTTGCGTCTAACAAGGCCACGTTTCCGAATTTAAAATGGATATCGTCTATATAATATGTTAGCGCTATAGAAGATAATTCGCGCGACGTTTCTCGTTTTTACTGTATTTTTGGAAACAGGTAGGCTACACTGTAAACGCTTTTGCTGTAGTTATGCGGCTAGTCCAGTAAATGACTGTAGATATTTATGTTATTTATTGGCAACAGATTGTTCAAAGATAAATGAATAATAAAGTTTTTATCGTAACAAAAAAACGATAAAATAACAGCCCCGTGCAAAGCATCCTTGAACCAGAAATCCACATTTTTCACTTTTTGGTTCCAGAATGCTTTGCATGAGGCTGTTATTGTATCCTTTTTTTTGTTACGATAAATACTTCATTATTCATTTATCTTTGAACAATCTGTTGCCAATAAATTACGTCAATATAAATCTACAGTAAATGACTGGCAAACTGCGGACAGTAATACTGTAATATCTACAGTGTAGACATTTGCGACGTGTTTGATAGTTTTCGACAAATTAAACACCTGTGCCATCTACCGAGGTGCAGCAAACCACTTACTGATTTAATTTCCAAATGATAACAACAGAAAAGAAAACCTGACATAACGCATTCATAGTGCGCCAACAATGTGCACCCTAGGAGCGCACATGCCAGCTTCCGCCATGTTTCAAATTCATCGACAACTTGGATCTCCGTTCACTTTCCTTGTATTCTAATTTATGCAGCGCAATTAATCTGGGTAATTGAAAAAATACCCATTGCCTGTGAGCACTACGCCGAGCTAAATCCTCTCCGATAACGGATTTTAAAAGCACAACCTCCCCATCTTTATAGGCGCGCTAAAGCACCAATTCATTATCGGCCGTAAATAAATATAAAATAGACAGTGGCACCTTTGGAAGTAAATATATGCTGCGTTTCAAAATACAATTTTGTAGTGGGGGAAAAAGGAGCGCGGTTTGTGAGTTGGCTTTTTTGATTGACACCCTGTCCCCGGGATCATGTTTAATCCCTGCTTCACTCCAGCCTTTTCATAACTCATTTCTCCGCGAGAGATGGGGACCCTGATGGTTGCCTGGGAGACGGCGATAGCGCTAAGCCATTTCCATGTCTGCAGCCCATTTGCAACAAAGGTCGTCACAAAGTCATTCCCCGACACAGCGCGCGTTTATGATGACACTTTCCCGGTCCATTCTACTCTCCGGGCGCGCGCGCTCTCCCCAACATCAGCATCTGATGACGCAACTGCCCTTTCTGATCAAAGGAGATGCACGGCCTCGTATAGGTGTCTTTATGCTACACCTCCACCCCTCCCTCCCTCTATCTATCTGTCCCCCTCTGCCTCCAGAGCGCAGGAGAAAAATGCCTTCGCTTTCAATCTAAATACTAGAGAGAGTAGGCTATGCATTTTGACATTTTATTTCGACAATCTATTCCTTCCTTTCACGGAGAAGAATGCGTATTTCATGCCGGGAGAAGGGAATAGACTCAAAAGCGGCTCGGAGCCATGCAACAACCCTTGATAGCAAACCAACAAGGGAGCAATGTTTACTTACCGTCCAACATCACACGTGATCGTTATTTAGTGTTATGTCTGTTCGTTTATTTATCCACAAGACCGAGGTATTCGCACGGTTAAATTGTCCCAGGCAGCGACGATTCTTTATAATCATACGTTTAGTCGAGTGTTGTGTTAGTCACATTGTTGCTCTGGTAGTGTTTTTTGTACACTAAACTAAAACACCAGTATGAACAACTGGGTATTTAAAGCTAAACGTTCACAAAACAAAGGTCAACGTGAGGATGATGATGCACGATGCACAGAGTTAAATCATTTCTTGATGACAGTTTCAGTCAACAAAACAACGGTTCGCACTTAGACTATGCACATGTAATGTATACATTCTAAATGTCTACATTTTAACCACGACCATTGAGCTGCCGACACAAGACTCTACCAGTTGAGAAGCATATGAATGACATTTGTTGCACTACACTTCGGTTGACTGTTCACACCCGATACCGATGTTGACGACTTGGTGGGGGTTAAATGCGTTGTCTCTATTCTGGCCATAACGACACCTTTATTGTAGCCTACTACGTTTTACAACATGTGACGCTCAAAAACACTACTACTTTGAAAATGTGGCCTTAAATAAAAGCGTGGCCACTGCCGATTTACACTTAAAGATGCGATGATGTGGTAAAATTATATGAAGAGTTCGGTTCCAAAATGAAAAATCATGTTTTTGATGCATTGTTTATTTATTATGGCTTCGAAGCCAGCCAACTTTGATTGATATTTATTGAAATGCAAATCTAAAAATCGAGGGATCTCATTTTAGAACCAAACTCTTTATATCCACATGCAGTCACCTGTTAAAAACATTTTTAAGTTTACGAGTTAAACAGTTTATGGCAAGAAATGATGCCTCGCGCATGCCACGTGCGCCACGACCCCCCCCCCCAGATTTGTTTTATTTATTCTTTATTTTTCCTAATCAGAAGGAGAAAGTTTATAATAAATGGCGTGAGGGCGGAATGCGATGCGTGTTGTAAGAGGCAGATAGAGCGTTCATTAGTGCCTTTGGTTAAATAATTACCTATCTTCACTCCGCACCTTCACGCTGGAAGTTCGCGCGACGCCCACGAGGCTGATTATGCGCGCGCTCCGGTGTTCAGGCTATTGATCAGACTATTCAAACGTCACGCGCGTCGCGCAAGCAGCTTCGGGCTGTGGAGAAACTGAAAATAAAGAAATATTCCGCATATGTATTCTGAATTCCTCAGCGTGGTGTCATATCGCTTCCTTAATTGCTTTTGAAGCTCGTCGTTTCAAAACAATTGATAAAGAAACGCGTAAAAGGAAGATAAGGAAGTCTCATCCCGATACGTCACAAGTCTCGCAGAAAGTGTGCAGCGAGCTGAAGGTATGAATGAACTGTGGCCGAATGAATGAAAGAATAATGGATCGTCCACCTTGTGATTGATGAAAAGGATTCCTTATTTTATTGACGTGAAATGGTATCTAAGTGTCACTTGAATCGTGTAAATGAGCTCTGTTTCAACAAGAGGTTTTTGGAGTCCATATTAAATGAGTTGAATTGTTTGTTTTATGCGTCATGAAAGAACTGCCCCTAGTGATGTCCGTAAAGTTATTTGTCAGAGTTGTCCAGTGATTTTTAAACGGACGAATTGACTTGATGAGCATTGATGACCCCCTATATTATATTTATACGATTTTAGGAAGTCAACTAAGATGTAAACATGTTGCCTAAGGGTGCTTTAACTGTTAAAGGTGACCTTATGTTTTCCAAGTTTAGGTGTACCAACAGGGGGCGCCCTGATTTGTTAAACGGCAAATCTGATTTAGCGTCATATTTGCGTTGAAACTCGCATATTTTCATTTATTTTGAGCATGCGCGAGTTAGTTATACCTCAAATTTAGTTTTAGATTCAGATGAACGGTTCATGCAAGTTTGCAGCTGGATTACTGGTAGTTCCAGACGTTAAGACATTTAGTGGGATTCACTGGGAGATCACTGAGAAACATGTTTTTACAGACAGATCTATTTATACACCGTCTTTTACATCGGACCCGATTCAACAACATCTACATCTCATTGACAATAAGTTTGATGAGTTTTAAAACACTATTCAAAAGTGATTTACACAGGCACTCAAAAATATGAAATAATGTCTTGGCAATGACCAAAATCTGAACTTTAAGGAATGAAAAGAAACATTTTGGGAATCTTACAAAATAAGGAAGTGTTATATTTTTATAGAATTAATTTGTCATGGGCTGGCAGACAAAGCTTTGAAAGAATTATTTAAACAAGATTCTCATTCTTAGTTTCTTAGGGCAATTTCCAGTTTATTTTTATGACTTGAAACATATCTGATCGTGTTTTATTCAAATATATCTAGCCATCACAATCTCATGGCGAACATGTAACTATTTCACAATGTGGCTAATTCGTGTGAACTAGTACGATCTCATTCATACACTTTAGTACGACTTTAGTACGACTTTAGTACGACTTTAGTACGACTTTAGTACGACTTTAGTACGACTTTAGTACGACTTTAGTACGACTTTAGTACGACTTTAGTACGACTTTAGTACGACTTTAGTACGACTTTAGTACGACTTTAGTACGACTTTAGTACGACTTTAGTACGACTTTAGTACGACTTTAGTACGACTTTAGTACGACTTTAGTACGACTTTAGTACGACTTTAGTACGACTTTAGTACGACTTTAGTACGACTTTAGTACGACTTGCTTTCAGTGACGTAAGGGTTAGCGTTTCAGTATTGCTCTTCTTCTAGTAATCGTACGCTTTGGTACAATTCACAACGTACAAATTCATACGAATAAGCCAACTCATAAAATAGTTTCGAATTTTCGTGAGATCTGTTCATGAAGGAAAGACAACAATGTTCATTACAAAGCTTGCTAATACATTTTGTTTTTGTTCATTGTGTTTTCTTTGTGTGTATTGATCTGCCATGAAATGCCGTGATCTGTTCTCACCTCAGAGGAAACTTGGTTTTTTTCGGACCTCTCCATTGACCTCTCACCTTTGTGGAAACTGTGAGGGACGATTAGCTTCAACTCTGCAAAAACCAACATCAATCAGTAAAGCATTTGCACACACTTGTTTGCAGCATGAAACTAAAGGGCTTAATAAACGGCAATTGCCGAAATGTTTATTAAAAGTTAGGTTAAGCCATTTTTAGCTATATTCCAATATGGTCAAAATATACTGAATGTCGAAAGGAATAGTGGGAACACATTAGGCTAGAGAGCAAAAAAAACTGGTGCGTTTAGGTGACAAAAACATATATTAAAAAGCTTACACATTGTAAATCTGGAATAATACATCCTGAAATGAGACGAATCTTATTTCTTTTGGTCACAGGTGAGCATTCTTCATTGAATCATACAGGTCACATGATCATACCGTCACAAGTCCTAAAGGGTTATATAGGCTTATAGTGGGCATACATATTTTTAATAACAAACTTTTGCTCAAATCCACAATTTTAGCCACATCTCAATAGTTCAGCCCATGCCTTTGACCTCAAAGCCCATGGCTGCTACGTCTAAGGCACGTAAACCTCGCAAATGTTGCGATATAAGCCCCTCTTTACTCAGAACTATGACTTGATCGCAGCTATCGTTACAGATATTCACAAAACGCAGACTGCATGTGGAACACATTCCTTATCACCATTCAGTCCCCTGCTAACTGCTCCCTGCTGGAGCGCAACAGTTAGTTATGCTTTGAAAGGAACAACAACGTAACAATAAGGGCCTTAGCTTTTTTGTGATAAGCGTTAACATAAAGAAATGATCTAGCTACGGTAAAGGCTCATTTAGTCAGCCGTATCTGTGTAATTAGCAGAAATGATAGGTAGTGGGAGACATTTGAGGAGATTTTAAATGAGTTCAGTTGGCATCGAGTCTGCAATCAGGTCGAACACTTCAAAGCTACCGTAATGAAGCTACCAAGCCATATTGTCAATGTCTCGAACTGATTTTTATTCCAGTATAGATAAGACTAGCCCCGAAGAACCCTTCGTGTGTAAAGATGTGATGCACTTACTGTATGTAAGAAATGTGTGTAAATAATGTGAAAAAGTAAACTAAAACATTTTACGGTTTAGTTTTACACATATTGATTGAAATACGGTACAAAATTGTGAAATTACAGAACTAATATACAAATTGACAAGTGTGGTGTAAAACAACACGACAAACATGTCATTTTACTTTACAAAAAATGACCCGATGATGAGTGATTTTCTATCCTCTCAGCTGCCGGAATGTTACCGTTTTTTTACAGGTAAGTTTTATTTGGGTTGCCAAGTTTGTTTTAAGCAATTTCCCAGAATTATAAATACTAGTTTATTAAATGTAATTAATCCCTTGGGCAAAATAGAAGGTCGACCAAAATATACCTAAGTATGGTTGAATATCAGTGTATAATTAAAACTTGATTTCACGGGAAAAAACGGAAGATTTCACATGAATTATGTTGATAGGCATGATAGGAAGGAAGGTCCACCCCATATACCCAGTATGGGTTTATTGATAACCCCAAAGTTTGTGTTCGCCCCCCTTTGACCAAACCATGGGTTAAAAATGACCCAGCATTTTCTAAAGTGTTGCTATGTTGGTTACATAAGAAGTGACCAAGCCAAGTCGACCGCTTTTCCCTTCTAATGACTTTTATCCAATTGGTCTCAAAGTAATTCGTAGTGAATGTATAAATTCAGTTCCTAAAAAACAGCCTTTACTGCCAAAGTAGGGAAAATAATAACTTGGGAGTCAATGGGGGATGAGATCGGTTTGGATACTGACATTCTTTCAAATATCTTCCTTTGTGTTCGGCAGAACAAATACATTTATACAGGTTTGGAACAACTTGACGGTGGGTAAATGACAATGTTGACAGAATTTTCACCTTTGGGTGAACGATCCCTTAAAAAGGTAACAATTTGTGCATTTTCTGTCAAAAAAAGCCCAAATCAATTTAAATTGCCGAGCGTTTTTAGAATGAACATTTAAAACACAAACCTATTTCTTTTATTGTTTTGAACCAAAAGATTATTAATAATTTCATCATCCACTATGATCAAAATCCTTGATCATGTTCAGAGTTTGAAGAGCCCCAGCCGCATAAACAAACGGCAAGACAACAAAACAATAAGATGTGAAAAAGCAACTTTTAATTAAATTCATAATAAAATGAAACCGCACCTCCAGTCGAAATCAATCGGAACGACGATATTAAAAAGGCAGATCATAGTGCAGAATGTTTTATGTAGTCCTGATGAATCGGCATGTACATTGAACAAACTTTAATGAGGGTGAACTGAGAGGTTCATTTCAACACGTCTACTTAACCATGAGCTCGGTACAAAGATGATATAGACATACTGTACGATTCTCCACATAAAAAAGTAACATATACACATTTGAAATCTTCATTTTAAAAAATACATTATGATACCGGACACTGACTTAAGTTAACCTAGTTAAAACAAGGGTTGGGTGAACCAAAAACGAAACAAACTTTGAAACGATTTAAGGCGAGAACAGGTGAACATGGAGATGAGAGAAAAAAGAAATGTGGGTCAGTGCGCTTTGCGTTTCCTCTTTTTTGTTTTCTTGTCTTTCTTCTTGCCAGCGCATTTCACGCAGAACCAAGACTGGTCCTCCGGAGGGGCCGCTACGAGACCCACGCAGGGCCTGAAAGATAGAGAGACGGATCGCTTTTAGAGTATATCATCACTATGCTGAAGAGCACATCTTTCGTGCCAAGTGTGCAGTGTTTCATATACATTTTCAAACATGGGTATGATAGATGTGGGAAAAAAGGGTTTTATCTAAAAACACTTGATCGTTCTCATCATCATCATAATCATCATCATCACAAAAGTTATGTTATTCGATTGTGTGCACTGATCTTTATGCAAAATGCAAGAAAATAGGATTTCTGCAAATCTTTATAGTGCTTTTTTCACATTTATTTTAGTGGGTTTCATTGCCTCTGATTCACTTTTTGCATTGGGCTGTGTGTGTGTGTATCATGGTCTACAAATGACATGAAAGACAATTACTGTACAATGCAGAAGAGTGCAGTCAATTCGATTTTAAAATGAAAGAATAAAAACATAATGCATCTGTGTGACTTGAACATGAATGTGATATTTTTTGCATGTTAACAATCTTATTTGACATAATCAATAAAATGTATTTAATATTTAATAAAACAAATGCTTCTCTTCTCAATCTTTCATCTCAAACCCCTCCAACCATCTGACTTATTCTACATGAAACACCCTTCATGACTTAATTCATTCAAAATAGATTAAACCAACAAGTTGAAGGTACAGTTCACCCAAAAATGAAAATTCTGTCATCTTTTCGCTTGTCATTTCAAACCTGCATGACTTCCTTTCTTCTGCAGACCACAAGGGAAGATATTTTGAACCCCATTCACTTCTATTGCATGTACACAAAAGTGAATGGGGTCCAGTTAACAACATTATTCAAAATATCTTCTTTTGTGGAAGAAAGAAAGTCTTACAGTATTGAAATGACAAGGATGAGTAAATGATGAGAGGATTTTTAGTTTTGGGTGAGCTATGACTAAGTTCATGTGGATGGTGTAAAACATGAGTAAACAAAGCTTTTTTTTACCAGTGATACCAGTCGTCACACACATCACAGCCGATCATGGGACTGCCATCATCAGGTTTGTTGCATCCCGGACAGATCCAAATTTGATTGCCCCACTCATCCCGAATCTACGTTGAAGAAAAACAAAACGCGTCAATCAAATAAACTTTTTACTCTTTCACACCACATAAATCTTATTTTATTGTGATTATTATTCTCAAAGTTTGTCTGCGCGTGTGTAAATGTACGTGAGACTAACCACGTATGCACTGACGGTCTCCGTGACAACGCTGCATCCACGTGCTTTGGCTTGGCCGCTTGGGGGCTGAATGGGGGTGGGTGGGGTCGGAGGAGGCAGGACAGGAGGAGGACGAGGTGGGGGCACCACAGGGGCGGGGGCAGGCGGAGGGAGAGCCGGAGGGGAACGCATCCTAGCCCCCGGACCGGACTTGGCCACCGGAGTCCTTGGCGGCGGAGGGGTGGGTTCCGAATCGGGGACCACCTTGCTGATCACACTGGAGAGGACCGAGTCAAGAGAGAGAGAAAAATACACAGATGGAAGAGTTACATAATGCATGATTTTTATATACGGCTGGTTGTTGAGTGTACAGATATGACTGCAGAAATATAGAACTTTGGGGCATTTTATAAATTCAATGATGTCTTTCTGTGTTTCAGTAAGTCATTTTGGTTTCATCATCTTCTGTTAATCCTCACGATCCTATTTTCGCTGTTAAAAATGAGAAAACATCAAGTAAAAAGTCAAAGCACACACTGCAAAAAGGCAATATTTGCCGAAAATGTTGAGGTTAATGATATGTCCGACATCCACAATCTGTATATTCCAGTATAGATTTTAAGCTGCAATACGTAATTTCTTTTTTTGGTTTAAAGTAGTTATAAAGTTATCCATCAAGTACACGATCGTTGAGTTTTTAAAACCGTCACTTCACCACGACGGACAACGGTAAGCGTTTAATAATAATATAATAATCGTCGGATACGATTTTGCAGAAAATGTCAGTTTGACCTCATTTGACTTCGACTCTGCCCTGTTATGTTTCAAACAAAGATGGCGACAGAGAGGCAAAAGTTACCGACTGCAGCTTTAAAAAAAAACAAAAAACTTCTTGACCTACTTTTAACAAAGACAATAACATAACCATTTCCAATACCGATACTTCCAATTACTTTGATTATTTTGGACAATGTATACAAGTATTATTAGAAATCTCTTCCACCGTTTTTAAAACAACAGCGTTCATGTCACATTAAGCGTCTTTTAACCGATGCCAGACATCCTGATTGAACCCTGCTGTTGCCGAGTAACAGGGTGACTGACAGGCTCAGAGAAAGTGGACAGCGCTGCTTACAATGGTATTGACCCTGAGAAGGGTGTGTCAAACGGTCAGCTCCGATTACACACACAGACACTCATTATTTAAGCTTTATCTGAGCGACACCTCGCAGGCGCGCACGCACAGGACTCTCTTTTAGAACAAGATGGGATGTATGTGTGGGGTGTGCACTGTCCAGGATGTGACCCAGAGGCCTCGGTGAGGTCAAAGTTCACCTGTGCTTTCCAAATGCATCAAAGGGGCTTCTGTTGAGATATTGTAACATTTATACTGTAGTCTTACAACACAAGAAATCTTTCCTCCAAATCATGGCCGGTACTGATATGAAGGATGTTCTAGGAGTTTCTGGTTTTCTGTAGCAGCATAAGTGCGTGTTATGTGAGCCATGACTGAAATTGTAAGCAGATATATTTATTAATTTTGCATAAGTTCAGTTTATATACGTTTATTATATATTCATCTTTACGTTCCATTCTACACTACTTCTTACTGTTTGTTAAACTTATGTTGGGGCTGTATTGTCTTCACAAGTACAGATAAAAGATCTCGAGCTCAAGGTTTTCACAGGGCAATTGTGAAGGTATATATATCGTACGGTTGGAATGACAACAACCGTTTGCTTCTAGTCAAAGTCAAAAGTATGCATTTTATTATTTTTATATGGTCATTAACTAACATGATATAGTAAACCAATCCTATTGTTGTTTTTGTGACCTCCGCACCGGTAGGGGTTCCCAATTCTGTTTCAGAAAACACACACACTTTACCTTGAATAAACATCTCGATAAACACGTTTGGATTTCAAGCTTCAAATCTATCATTTCGCATTTTGCAAATGAAATAAGGCATCACGGCCTAACACTACACCAAAGAAAAGATGAAAAACGGTAAAAAGTGTTTCGGTAACCAGTCACGAAAAACGATATTACGGTATTTACCGTTCCAATGATATAAATATCAAACACTCCTATTGTCCGACACTGATATGGTAACCGGTGAACGTCAAGCATCTCTTAAATCTTTCAACCTAAAAGAAACGCAAACATCGAAAGCGTTGTGGTTTCGTAAACTGGAAAACAAACATGCGCACAAAGAAACGCACTCTCCTCTTAAAAAGGCTGCTAATTTTGTTTTCCTAAAGAACAGACACAGGTGCAAGAGCACATCGGATGCACAGCTTGAGAATAAAGGCCTTTCTGTACAAACACACAAGCGCAAACGCTAACGTTTCCTGTCCTGCATGCAGGTGGATCTGAAAAGGTGAGGAAGAAATTCAAAAGCGCAGTCAAAACACGAACAGACGTTCGAGACTCTACGTCTAAATCACGCTTGTCATTACCGCTACATCAGTCACGTGTAGACATACGGGAATCGGTAATCGCCTTACCTGTAGTATGTACCGTGTGTGTGTGTGTTTGTGTGTATGAGGGGGTTAAGTGGTGTGAACACTGGCGCTATTGATAGAAGTGTGCAAGAGGGGGCTGTGATGTGGGGTGGGTGTCTGTGTGTGTTTGCCCCCCTCAAAGACCTCACGGCCGCCTGGGACTGGTCACAAGACCCAAAGACTGAAACTCACACCTGTAGACAGACTCACAGACTCTGACCACACAGAGAGCTGTCTGATACCCTCAACCCTCCGTGTCTACGTGCTCGTGTGTGGGGTACTTACATCTTGTCTTGTCCAGCGCCCACTCTGAGGGTCAGTCGGGGTATGACTGGAGACGGCGGGACAGCGGGGGAAACATCAGCCTGTAGAGAAACCCAAATCAATTGAAATATGTTGCATCAGCCCTTTATCGCATTAGGAAATGCTGCGGTCTATCAAACAGGGAACTTCTGATATAGAACAGACTGATATGCATCTTGCAACAGAAGACTTGTATAAACATAAAGGGCCCTGTTTTCAAGATCTAAGCGCACGGCGCAGGTGCACTTTTGCTAGTTTAACGGCGGGAAAATGGTCGGTGGTCTAAACATGTGGTGCCCACATTCTCTTTATGAGTAATGGGTGTTTTTGGGGGGACGTAACTTGCAATAAACCAATCAGAGTGTCATCTTCCATTCCCTTTAAGAGCCAGTTGCGCTCGCGCCATGGCGGATTCGCAATTCACGAGGCGGAATTGGTAAGAGCAGACACTTCTCCAGAAATGAAACTGCTCATGCGAGAGGTTAAAGCGCGCAGGCAGACCATCAACCAGACACGCACATATGCATTTGCTATTTAAACAACGCAGCGCAGGACGGGAAAATGAGATCTGCGTCGGGCTGAAACTAGTAAAAACACTTGCGCTGCGCCTTGCGCCACATTGCGCCGGGTGTACGATAGGGCCCAAAACGCCACACGTGGCTCTTTTCAAAAATCATGCGGCTCGCCAGGTGTCTTTACCAACATTTGATCGTTAAATAACATAATAATATAAATATTTCAGGTTGTCCTGGCCAATACAAGCATGCAGTGCTATGCGCAAGGGTCACGACACTATTCAATGGCAAACAACCTTTCTCTTGTAGCCCTAATTCAATAGAGCTTGACAATCGACGTCACAGTGCGCAAGGTTGTTTACTAGCGATTGTTTAGCTTTACCACGGCGCTTTTGCGTACAGTGGTGTGAAGAGAATTAGAGCGGTGGAAAATGACATAAATCAAGTCAAACGCTGAACTGAACTCACTAGCAGAAAAGAGCCGCTACCACCTACATATATGGCTGCGACACCCAGCATGCCGTAGTTTAGAAAAGCGAGTGTCATGCTTTTATTGAAAGTTACGGCTCTCTGTGGCGTATCATACAGAACTTGTTGCCTCACATGTAAAATGGTCGTTTTTACAACGGCTGTTTCGGAAATGGAAATATGTCTCTTTGGTTAAAAAAGGTTCCCGACCCCCTGCATTAGAAAATGTTTATGTCATTTTCACAATTGAATACATTACACAGTATTCAATTGTATTATAAGTAATTGTAATCCCTTTACTTTTCAAAAGGAAAAGTAATTAAATTACAGTAACTAGATACACCCAACATTGTTTACTCATATTTTAAATTAGCTTAGATTTTAAATTGATCATTTTAATTAACTTTTTAATTACATTTTGTTATGAACCTTTTATTTTATTATTTGTTTATTTCTATGTTGCCATCTTCCTGTTTTTGTTTCACCGTTCATTAAAATTAATCATTTTTAATATGATCTTAAAAACTAAATAAATACTCTTTTAATATTATATTATAATAAAAAAATTATTTTTGTATTGTAATTATTTTATTTTAATATTTAAATTATTAAAAATAATAATAAACTATCAAAAATGACCAATATTTTTCCTGAAGCCACAGTTCCAATTTAAATTGGTTATCAGAGAATGTTTTAGTCAATATTTGATTTGATTTTAATAAACAGAAATGTTTTTATGTATTTACATTAGTTTTAATAAGATAATAACCTTGATATATACATTTGTGGTTAAATTGGTTTGAATGACATTTTATTTCCACATAATGCTCACATTGCTTTAGTCAAAAAGCACCAAAGAATATGTCTTCTATTGATTTCTGTGTGCAGTTGCATACACTGAACGATTGCAAGTTTAAGGTAATAACAGTGTCTTCTTCATTATAAACAAGCAGAATATCAACTTGAGGGAATTCCCACCTACAAAAATGGCTGTGACTCTCAAAACAAAGCGTACATGTGGCCATAACCAAAACCAGCTATTAAAGTACAAATCTGCTACTAACAGGACAAAGGTCACATAACCTCCCCTAAAACACACACACACACACTTAACACGCCAATACGGACAACATAGTGTCCAGCTTACCCAGTTTAACAAGCACCAGGGTCACCTTGCCGAAAAGCCCCCTATACACAAACACATACGCACCCTTTCACACCTATGATGCTGGCATCAGTGATGTGAATGGAACAATGCTACAGACAGTCCGTTGTCGAAAGGTACAAACTGCGAAACGGGACGATAAACAGAATAAAGCGCATGAGAGATGCAGGTGATGATAGCATAGGGACGGATCGTGCGGCGCTGGTGGATGAGACCGGCGTGTAGTGTGTCTCTGGGGTTTTTCCCAGGCTTAACTGGAGTAAGGTGCTCTTTGTGTTCACGTCGGGGAGAATCCCTGCCGCTGCCGCGCTTTTGTGTGCCCAGATCCCCCATAATGCCGCTGCACTAATTGTTTAACACAGAAACATGTCTTTTCTCCCTTTAATGTTTTTGTTTTTATTGTTGCAGCGCGCATTCATTACAAAACCTTTGTGGATTTGGAGAGACTCCTCCCTGTGTCTGCTCGCTCGCTTTCTCTCTACCCGCCCCGTCCTCTCTTCTATCTGTTTTCAGCATCCTTTCTTCTACGTAAAAAGAAGAACGTGAACATCAGCAGAATTGAGAAGATGGCTGGCAGGTTGCATCATTTGGACGCGTTAGCCACCGCATTAGCATATATGCATGAACCATGCCGTGTGATGCCAAAAACAAACAAAAAAATCTTATGGAAGGTATGCCTGCGCTCGCAATTCTCATTCTGCG
Organism: Barbatula barbatula; assembly: GCF_947034865.1. Classification (NCBI taxonomy): domain Eukaryota; kingdom Metazoa; phylum Chordata; class Actinopteri; order Cypriniformes; family Nemacheilidae; genus Barbatula; species Barbatula barbatula. Next base: position 25,403,056 of record NC_136768.1, on the reverse strand, counting down.
ATTTGCCTTCAGATGCCATCGTCTCAAATGAATGGGTTTTATGAAATATTATAACCGTGACGAAAGCACGTTTCTTCTAGAGATACGTGCTCGGCCACGAATCGCCAACCCCGATTGCTCCTATATGCGGGTTACACTATACTGGGGCTATACAAGGGCTGCAACTCTAAACTGGCATGAAAGATTGATCAGCAGTTTGTACTTCAGTTGATTAGAGGAGCTCTTGAGTTAACACTGGACTCGGCACAATGAACTTTAGACCGCCTTATTAATCTATGGAAAACTTTATAAAGAGAAACGCCAAAACGCTTTTTTTCGCATGGTACCAAATAGGGGTGTGAAGAAACACTTATTCCTTAAGACGAGACAGGAGAGTTCATGAGAAAGAGACAAGATTTTTGGACTTTTCTAAACAAATCCCCAATGATTGAAAAAATCTCGTTTTGCCGTAATAAACAATATGTAAACACTGAAATTTTGTTTGTCACAAACTTAACTGACAGGTGGTATTTGCACAATTGCTGTTCAACAGCGCGCTCAGCACTCTCAAAGCACTGACGTAAACACTAGTACGCGAGGCGCTGCGGACCCGAAAGACGCGCACGAATGTTGAAATCGCCCATCTAGCGCGTGTTTACGAATGGCCACTACACACTGTAGCTCGCAGCATGCACATACATTTCGCAGTTATTAGCGTGTTTTGTACAGTAATGAAACCACATGCGCACTCACACAAATGCTCCGAAATATATTGTGTTCCGATCCGATTGGTCTCGCGAGATCTTATGTGACATTTGCAGGTTTGTTATTCAAAAATAACAAACTCCCAAAACTAAAAACACACGGTAACCGGGATGCATTAAATCATTTTGAAAGAATTTTTGACAAATAACTTTTAATAACATATATGACATAATATTATCAAATGATTAAACCAAATGACCTTTTCGCGACATTTGAACATAGTTTTTTTCTTGCGGGCGGTCTGCATTCGGTAAAAATGGCTGCCTGTACATTACCCAATACAAATCACACAACGTAACTTACTAAAATGTGCGCTTTCCATTCTACTGGTAAATTGTCGCATTCCCACATCATATGACACTCATTTCAGGAAGCTGCTATTAAAAGTTTAAGGTTACATACAAGTAGGTAGGTTGCGACCTCCCACTTGAAACAAGAAGGGACGTTATTTACTAACTTTAGAGTGACCACAGGGAAATTACATTCATCCCTTAAGCAAGTACACTCCTCTCCTCTTCCCTAAGGAAGGAGCTAAGGCCGTGTGTCTTGACGATAAGGCCTGCACATGTGTGCATGTAAGCGAACGTGTGTGCACAAACTCAGGGTGACCCACAATGGAAGCACGAGATAGTACTATCTGCTTATGTTAATTAGTCTTTAAGTGGTTGAGGAGGTGGGAGCAATGTCTTTCTCCCCAAAAGTGCCCCGTCCTACTTAACCTGCTCCTATCGCGATTAATTCCGCTCATTCAAACGCACATCGCACGCCCACACCGACGTAGACTGCAGCGGCGCTGCGCAAATTGATTAATCAGCTTCTAAATGGATGTAAGGCATTGTAAACCTAGCGCGGCACGGAAAACGACCTTGCTGTTTAAAAGCGCTATGAGCTAAAGCGTCGATAACGGGAAATCTTGAAATTTCACGAGCATGTAATACCGTATAACACAATACAATTGACTAAAATACAAAGGTCCTCTGTGTGCCGTTGAGCAAAGAGTCTTTTGGGCGCAGATTAGAAAGAGTGAAGAGGTGGCACGGGTGGAACTTGACTCAAAATTCACTTTTATCGAGAAAATGCGTAATATTGGGCTCATACCGTTGGGAATCTTCACTGTTCCTCCCGATGTTTCGGATTTCTTTTTAACATTAAAACCCTGGTTCCCATGAGGCAACTTAACAGTACACACATACAGTATATACACTATATAAGGCCGTACCCATTAACTTTGTGTCCATGCAATAGAAGTGAATGGGTACAGTCACCAACATTATTCAAAGTATTTTCTTTTGTGTTCTGCAGTCATACAGGTTAAGGTTGACTTAATGATGACAGAATTGTCCTTTAACACAGACTGACATTAGATTACAGACTCATATTGCATCAAAATTGTCATTTTCGAATGAGCCGGAATCTGATCTGTTGAAACCAATAGCAAAAACAGCTGATGACCAAACTGCTACATATTCAAAAAAAGTCATTGAAAACTAAGTGAGCAGTAAGACATATACTGTCCATATCTGGCCATCATATCCATCAAACAAATACGACCCTATCTTTTCTCTAACACTATCATTGAGTTGTCTCTATCTCCTTTCTCTCTCCCTCTTTCTCGCTCAATTTCTGTAATTCCATGTTTGGCTGCAGTACTTCTGAGGCAGTTCTCAGGGAACAGGATGTTGTGGTTAAGGTCCAGAGATAGCAGATTGCATTGTGGTCCTACAGCATTGGCATTGTGGCTGGATTTGTCCGGTTTTATGTAAACGCAATACTCTTTTCACCTGAACTAATACAACCAGTGGCGTAAAGCCCCTTACTGCTACCGACGGCATTTTTCTGCTAATCTCTAGGGATTTAAGTCCCTTGCACACATACCTCAGGCCAATGACTGATAACCCCCCCTCGGCTCTCCGCCCCCTCGACGCTACCTCTTCGTTTTCCCTTCCTCTCGCTCTCTTGTCTTTTTTCTTTTCTTCGGGGTGGTGGCAAAGCACCCTCGCAAAAAATGTAAGTGATGGAAAGATTTAAGCGGGTGGAGGACGAGAGAAATCGCTTTCTCAATCCCATCTCCCGGTGACAGCGGGAGACAGAGAGAACGACAAAAGGAGTGCCGGGGTCAGGGATTCAGGTAGCGAAAGAAAAAGAGACAGAAATGCGGGAAATATGGAATTCCGCAGCAGCCCAAATCAATTCAAGCTGCTCTGATGTGGTGTATGTACATTATTATTGCCGTTGGATGGTGAAAGGCGATTGGAGAACGAGTTTGATACAGAAGAACTAACACGCTCTTTTCGCAGACACGTAGACACTTTAAAATGGGGTATGAATTGGGTAAACAGAGGCTTTGAGGTGTATTATGCCTTGTTTGATTTGCACACAGATTGATAGTCCATTGCGTGTGTGTCTGTATGGGGGCTCCACGCAAGAAACAGGAAACCAGCGACAAATCGACCGGAAAAGATGGAAATGTAAATGTAGCTCAGCAATCTACCTATGATCTCAAATGTACACACACACACACACACAGGGACACAACGACAGTGACACACACAAACACAACGAGGCCAGCTAGTAAATCTATCTGTGTGATTCCCTTGTGTCTTTTATTATTGATGCTGCACCTGATAGTCATATTGAATTCCAGTGGAAGTTTTATGAATGGGCCATGAGGCCTTATGAAGTTGGTATTCAAAGAGGATTACATCATGTACAGTAAAGGCTAATTCACACCGATCCTACAAAAGCCAACAAACATGCTGTTGCGTTTGTCAGATCAGTTTGAGTAAGTCGTCAGAATGTAGGTGTTTGACATGTATTAATATCTACCAAACATTTTTAGTGTCGATAAATGTGATTAATTTTGATTTAAATATTGTTATTATGGTTATTGTCATTGACATCCTTGTTTCAAAGCCACTAAGTTTTCTTTGGCCTTACTATAGCTTCTAGCCAGACATACAGTGTAGAGAAGAATAGCTCACCATACATTGGCAAATATGTCAAATTCTTATTTTTTGCAAACAAGTCAATAAGCAGGCTAAAACTGTGTTAAAACTTGACTTCTTTTTGAACTCGAAAGTTCAACTTTCTGAAAAAACATTCTACCTCAAGCACCTTTTTCACAGCTAGCCAACGAAAGAGAGCTGTCGTTTCCCTAACAGCATGCTAGGAACATGATTGGTCGAGAAAGCTCAAAGAGATAAAATGACGGCCGAAATGCCCATTGGAGCATAGTTCTGATCGCATCAGATTGTATTAAAATAGATATATTTTTAGCTAGTTGTTTCACTGTTGAGACTGCAGATTTTTTTTCATTAAGATACTGTATGTATTTGAAGACAATTATATATATACAGAATATATATTTTAAAAGCTTCATATGAAGCAAGCTACTGTTTTTGGTAATACTTTATATTGGTGGCATTATCTACCAACTATCTTTACCTTTTGATACAAATTCATTATAATGTGCATACATGTTGGTGAATTGTTACAACGGTACTTATACTTTGTGTAGTTTCACTGTTAACGTAACTCCAAACCCTTATCCTAACCCTAACCGTGCAATTACTCTTAAATCTAACCTTACCCCAAGCTCATAAGCAGTAAATGTGAGAAATGTCCAGAACACCACGTAGTTATACAGTAAATCTGTTGTCTTTCAGGCATTTAATGTTAGTGTATAGTAGTTAAAGCCACTACATATAAAGTGTGACCCTTATTATGCTGCTAAATAATTAAAATTTCTCTATTCAAGTTGCTTGTACAGCTTAAAGTAACTTCAAAGTTTAGGGATTTGACATGTGCAGGGGCGTCTTACCATTAAACTTGTTTTTTCAAGTTTTGGCTTATCTTTTTCCTTCGTCTTTTCTTTCTTCTCCTTCTCTTTCTTCTTCTCCTCCTTATCTCGCTCTTTCTCCTTGGCCCGTTCCCTCTCACGTTCCTTCTCCCGCTCCTTTTCTCTATCTTTCTCTTTCTCCTTCTCTTTCTTTTTCTTCTTCTCTTTCTTTTCCTTCTTCTTGTCTTTGTCTTTTGTCTTTGCGTCTTTAAGAAGAGGGAACAGTTTGTCAGGGAGTATCGGCGGCAGAGGGGGCAACATCGATGGGACACGTAGGCAGGTCTGAGGGCTGAATAGCGGGGTGGCGGCAACTGCGGCAGCAATGTCTTTGGCTCCTTGAGATATCTTCTTCTCCTCCTTGCTTCGCTCTTTGCCCTTGTCTCGTTTCTCTTTATCCTTTTTGCTCTTCTCTTTATCTTTCTTTTTGTCCTTGTGTTTGTCCTTCTCTTTCTTTCCGCCGATGCCGTCTCTTCGCTCCTCAATTCCAAGTGATAGCTCGGTCCAAGGCATCTTGTTCTCCTCAACTTGCCCTCGCTCCTTCTCTCGCTTTTTCTCCTTGTTCTTCTCCTTGTTCTTACCTTTGTCCTTGCCTTTCTCTTTGAGTCGCTCTTTGTCTTTCTTTTTCAGCTTGCCCCTGATGTCTTTCTTAAGTTTCTTCTTCAGGAGAACATCCGTCGTCGGTTCTTTTCGTTCCTGGGGGGGTTTGAGAGGGGGTGGTGGTGTTGGGGGAGAGTCTGACGGAGAGGACAGGTAAGAGTCTGGATCTGGGGGTGATAGACTAGGTGCCTGAATTGGCTTTTGAATCTGACTGGCCTTTCGGATGACCTCGTCTATAGAGTCATCCATTGTCCAGCGATTGGGTGGACTGTAATATTGGGGAAGTGGCGGAGGTGGAGGTTTTCCAGCGAGAGTTTGTGGAGGTATGATGTAGGTAAGCGCATGTTTGGGTACAGGTTTTGAAGGGTTCGGCCCATCACTGTCCGAATCAGAATCGTAAGCGAATGGGTCTGATGTGCCATCTTCGCCCGTACATGCACGAGCGATGACGGCGGCGATAGAGTTTTCAATATCCTCATCTCCGGTGTCGTGACCTCTTAACTGGCCATCGCGAGAACTGTCCTCTACAGGAGGAATGCCCCAACCACGACCAACCGCCCCCAAAAGGGCAGGGCTTGGCTTTGGACTTCTGGGGCTTTTCGGCCTAGCAGGTGACCTCTTTCCCGACTTTTGATTGGTCTTTGGTGGGGTCAATGTAAGAGGCCGCCCCAACACACCAGCTGATGCAGAACCGCCCGCTCTTTTGGGCGACTTGTTTTTCTGCCGTGCAGGAGACGGTGATGGAAGTTTGGGCTTGTGTCCAGGCGTAGGGGGTGCCACGGGCGGTCGGGGTAATTCGGGAGAAAGGGGAGGGGAGGGGGAATGGGGCATGTGTTGGGAATTGAGGGAACTGAGTGGTTCCCGTGGTTCGTTGCTCCATTCGGGGCTAACGCCAGGCTTGGTGCTCAGCCGAGGTCTCTTTGCGGCAGGCAACAGACCCTCAGGTCTGGGACTCTGTCCTTCAGGGTGGCTGAGCCAGTTTTCATCATTCTCCTCTTCCTCTCCATCCTCTTCCTCGCCCAGGGAGACCTGCATGGCCTCGGCTGAAGTGCCCATATCTGGAGGAACTGGTTCCTCCTCTTCTTCATCTGCCAGGGAGAAAGACAAAATATGAATTACATTTATGGTTGCAGTACATTAAATTGCAATCTGAATCACTTTTTTTAAAGAAAACATTGGGGAAAAGTCTGGGGAATGGCATCAGAAAAAAGCTTTACGTTTATGGGATTGCTTCACTGTTTACTAGGTGAATATTGTAAGATATTAAAGATATGAAAAGTAGTAGCACAGCTGCCCTTAACACACTATCCGATTTGAGTTGTCAATCATCTCTGTAGCACAAATGGTTTAAGACAAGTGACAAGTCCAAGTTAAACCCCTGGCATCTCTTAAACTTCATAGCAGTATGACCAACATAAATAGTGTTGTGTGCCACAGAAAACAGCAGTAGTTACACCTTATTTAGTCATGTTTGTCCAATATCGTGGACAATACAACAAATACGAGTGTGGAAATATCATGAAGTGGGAGTCAGTGAAGAAAAGAGGAGAAATATTAACCGGGTGAGAACATCACAGGGTGGAATTGAACGTGGATATCAGAGCAACAGATCAAAATCATCCTCACCTGATTACACAGCAGAACAACAGAGCGAACAAGATACATAACACACAACATCCGACTCAGCAATCTCAGGTTAAATCAAATATTTCTCTAATATCTCCAAGCACTTTCGTGCACACACTCACATCTAGGGTGGTGCGATTCTGGTTAACTGGTAGTAATCTGGCCACTGCTACACTTTTCAACTCACTGCACCACAATGAAGGACAGGAAGTTCAGGCAGAGCCCTCTGACACTCTCTATTATAAATAGTGTAATCTATATGGTAATATTGTTGTATTCTATAGGCGCAGAATGGGGATAAGATAACATTGTGACTTTAGGCTTTCTCCCGGACGCTGGAATGGTAATAGTTATCAAAGGTTATTTGGGAATGACACGCCGGCTGCTCTCTGATTGGCTAGGACCGGTTATTTATGATACGAATTATGATAAAGATGATGTCTCTTCTGCGTCGGTCGCTCCCGCTCTCCTCAGACCTCTCGCACAATAAATTGCTATCGTTAATCACGGGAAGGCTTTGTGCCGGCGTGATTACCGCGCCAGTCGGCGTAATAAGAATTTTTATTTAAAGGAAGAATATGGATTTGTCATCACCTCCTCAGCGTGAAGGAAAGTGACAGTATTTCACGACGCTGACATTTAATTTGTACGAAAAAAAGGAAAAGCAGCACGGGTGATATTTGCATTTTATGGCTCTATCATCCGTTTCCTTTCTTCCTGGAGTAGAAGTGCTCTCTTTTCTCTCGTACAATTAACGCAGATAATAAAAAGAAGGAAAGTGAGTTTGAGAATTTGAAGATGGACGTGGTACTTTCCACGAAAAGGGGAACAAAATAAGAGCCCGAAGTTAAAAAAATGAAGTCCGTTTTAATTCCAGTTCAGCAGATCGGTGAATAAAGGCTCGTAACCTTCGGAAAACGTTGATGTTCATCTCAGGAGGTCGAATGAAATATTCACTAAGGGTTTTTCTTTTATTCTAAGTTTTGTAATCTTCGCAACTCTGCTATCAAAATATGAAACATTACTTAATACCTTGATTTGTGCGAGATCAAATCTAAGACACAATGATGTTGGAGATATTTTGTGCCTTAAAAAAAAGCTTATCAAACACTTTTATGGAATTTGTCTCAACAAAAACACGATACCACGTCTACTCCTTTTGTGGAAAGGGTTACATCGTTCAAAAAAATCAGCATGTGAGCTGGGATTGAAATGAGAGATATCTTTGCGTGTGTGCGTGTGATAATTTTCAGACATCGGGCCTCTTCTGAGCCGTCCAGCACAGAAACGGCTCTGTGGCTCTGTGTTCACTCGCAACCGGTTTCTCTTTCATCTGATATCAAAAATAACCCCCTCGTTCCCATTTTATTTGACGCCGCTGAAGAAAAGCGCGGATTTGTACACTTGCACATATAAACACACGGCGCTTAATTGATTGTGTCACTTACAAATGCGAATAAGACTAAAGACAGGGAGTGATAACGCCGGAGAGCCACTGCGCCAAAAATGGTACATGGGAATGAAAACAAGCTTACGCACACATTGTGAAGTAATTAAAATAGAGAGATAAGAAACCGAGTGAATGAGATGAGAGAGAAAGAGAGAGAGAGCTGTCAATTTGCTGAAGCCCGATGTCTGATGCAACCAAATGGCTACACACACCCAAACAAATAGTTGGTTTAGGTAAAGGTGTGTGTGGAAGTCGTATAGCTTTCATTAAAATCTTTCTCGCCCCCCCTCCCTTTGTGGTGCATTAAAAAGGAAAAGTTGGATTAAAGGTTGTGGCAATTAAAGCCAGCTCGTTTATTGGGGGCTCCAATCAATGGAGAGCGCGAGACATGGGCTAAATGAGACCAGATAAGATGCTTTTAATGTTCCAATTCGCCACAGCCTCCACGCGGGACAATTACTAACATCTGAGAGCGTTGTGTGCCGAAGCAACCTGTAGGACTGTGTTTAATGGAGAAAAGATCTACATCGCGCAAACATTCTTTAAAAAAACGCTTATTTCATTCCGGCTTGATTTCCAATAGTTCAGTTTTTGTTAGTTAATAAATTTGATACGCTTACATTTGAATTAGTCATGTTTTACCCTCGTGAGCCTCCATCTTAAGCCGATATTAATTTAAACTTTTTTGAAAAACGTTACCCATCAACCCATGTGTTACACATACCATCAAAAATGCGAAACTTAAATATTCGTATATTTGCATTTGCGATGAACAAAGAACCGATTCCTGTTGCCCAACGTTTGTGTTTTATTCTGCATTTGTATGCTAATGCAGATACGAAAAACAAATAATGGTCACACTTTAGATCAGGGTCCATTTCTCACTCTTAACAACGACTTTTGCCTAAATAATCTCAGAAATAATGCTTATAATGTCGTTTTTAGATTTAGGTAGGATTATGTAGGGATGCAGAACTATGTGCTTTATCCATACTAATATACAACCGATATGCATGTTGACAAGCAACTACATAACAAGTAAATAACTTTGTGTACCTTTCTTCCCCAAAGTTTTCCCAATTTTATTTTTGCTTCCAGACAAGCGATGTAAAAAAAACGATGTTTTGCTAATACGACCCTCATATTGGTTTTTCTCATATGACCGCAATGCTAGTTTAGCACCTGAAATATTACAAATAGTTTCAAGCGATATGTGTTCATCGTCAAGTCAGTGTTGGAAATGGACAATTTCAAGGTATATATTTTTCAATTGAACAATTTTCTATGCCAGGTCTAAATGTAATAAACATTTTATTTCTACGGTATATTATACTGACATCATAAAACGCTTAAAAAGAACTTCTGTACAAATGAATAATGTCATCGCTTATTCGCCTCAATATATAATGACAAGTAATTATCCCTATCGACAAATATTGTAGAATCTCTAATTACTATTAAACACCAAAACGCAGAAAAGCGAGAAGAACGTGGAGATGAAAAGAATATAAACAGCCTGGTGTGAAATAAATCAAAGCCGAAGTAAAGTTTGCCATGCCATTGACCTTGTCTGCAGTATCTATCTTGAACACACACGAACGCACCGCCGACTTTCTGTCCTGCAGCGTCTCCTTGCTCACATGACCTTCGCGTCCGGCAGGGGAAACTTCTGCAGGCTTCCGGCTGTAAGTTATTCAAGAATGAGCTTTGAATAATTGTCCCGCAATATGAGTCCCTCTGATTAATTGCCTGAGATAAGAGCAGCTTCTCGCTCGTTCTGTGGTACCCGTGCTCACTGCAGGGCCCTGCCGAGTCCCCTAATCACAACACCATTTATCTGGATGTGTGTGCGCGCTCGGGTTAAGAGCGCCTTTTACATAGACTTGTGCAAAATGTCTCCAGAAAATTCCTTATTAGCATGTTTTAACGTTTACGTGCGGCTACTGTAGCGGTGGGTGGTGTGACTGAAATCTTACACGACGAGCAATTTCATGTCACAGCGATGTTTTGAGTTCTTTTGTGGGAATTTCAATGTTTTAATATCAAATAACCACCTGCTGATGGCTGTTTTGAGGATCTAGTAAATTAAAAACTAAAGTGATTATTTAATCGTATTATTTGAAGCGTGACAAGCACAAGGCAAATGCTAAGATCACACAGGAGAAAGGAATGTGAAGTGCGATATTTCTCACAACAAAGAAAACGATTTTTCTTAAATGGAGTGTTCGGATTCTACATTTTGTTTGGATCTGCAATATTTGATCATTTGAGTACATTTACATTTAGTCCTATAGCAGACGCTTTTATCCAAAGCGACTCACAAAGAGTTCAGGGAGCAATAAGCGATATGTCATGAAAGAGCAATAGTACGATAGGTGCTTAAACAAAGTTACTAGTACAAAAACAAGTAAAAAATCTGAAGGCAAGAAGTGTCAGAGAGAAAATGGTAAAGCAGAAGACGCACACATACAGGCAGTAAAAACATAAACATTAAATTCTTCCTTGATGGTGTTTTAAAAACAGGAGGAAAAAGAACACATGCAAACCATTTGTGCGGGAAGAGACAGAAATGCGAAGTGTGCTGATAAACACCAAGCCTTTGTGTAGTCAGAATGAAGTCTTCAATGAAAAACGCACATTGTTTTTCTTTCTCACGGACACGCAGGTGTGTTTAGCCAGAAAGGCAAAGTAAAAAGAATAAAACAGTGGCGAACACTTAACACTCGGCTAATAGCGAATCTTCTTCCTCCAATAATTTTGTGCCATGCCTACAGGGCTCCGACTCTTTGAAGTGGCACGAAATGTCAAATCAATTATTGCTTTCCTATAAGAAAAAAACATTGGGCGTCCATGCCAATAGTATATATCGCATGTTCTCAGGTTAATAAAATGTGCTTTATTTGGAAATCATTTATTTACATTAAAAGCACAAAGTGATTGTTTGCTTTCCTTGTTGTTTTTGTGCCACGTCCTTTAGCAGTGATGATGTTTCAGACTTGCACATATATCGAACCGTCAATGTTATTTTTATGCAAAAATAAATGAAAGGAATGAAATGTTTTCAATTATTACTAGAATGCTAATCCTTGTGATAATTTAAAAATACACTCTTATTTAATGCTTAATAGCAAGAATTCGGATAAACTTGAGTAGTTATAACTCCTTATAATAATTCTCCATAGTATATATATATGATGATTTTAATGACTTTATAAACCAGTCAAAGTTTGAAAGCGCTTGACTGAAATGTTGTTATTGCTCTTAAAAATGTGTTGAGAAAGTACTTTCCTAGACAAAAATATAATTCAACCATTTCCATTATTAGAAAACAAAAGCTTTATTGAAATATATGTTTGAAATTGATGACCTCTATATATATATATTTGTGTATACATAATATTTTTTTAAATATTTGAAATATAATTTGCATTACAAATTGTATTTATTGATGCTATTATCCGTTTTATTGTTTTAGTGGAGATTATTAATTCAATTGTTGATCTTTTTTTATTACTTTAGTTTAGAAAATAGTTTAACAACAGTACATGCTTTTCTGTAATGTTTCATAACTGGCTGATCAAATATTGTCAAATCGCACATTTATCTAGCTGTACTTCTCATCCCTAGCTGAACCGTTTTTGAACACATCACAATCTGTTGCTACTTATCATCAACTAAACATGTTGATATAAAAGAACAGAGCGACGTGACTACTGGGAAATAACACAACAGCCATCTCTCGCTGTATTGTGGCGTAAGGTGTTTTGTCTCACGTTTTCTGTCCATGTGGCTTATTGCCTCGCAAGTGGTTCTTTCTTTTAGGAGAGCGCTGGAGACCGACAGACTGGTGCGCCCACATGTACTCTGTGCCATGCATGGAAATCAGTTGAGTAACGCTACCCTCCCCTCCCTCTCAGCCAGCACAGAGATCAGGGGCCCTGATGGCTTTTGCGATTACAAAACCGCAGAATTTTGCTGTTCCCCAAAACAAAGTGTTTTAAGGCTTCTGTTTTCTCAAGCGCTGGCGCCACCAGGAAAAGAGTAAACAATAAACACGTACACACACCACACGCATGTACAAGCACACAGATGCATACGTGTTTGCCTTCAACGGGTGAGCACGCGTTGTGCCGCCGACTAATTTGAGTAGCATTGAGAGGCAAAGCGTGGCGGTATTGTGTCAGTACCTGCTACACTTCCTATAACCCTTTCATCGCCCACGCAGTCTATGAAAACTATGGACGCCGGCTGCACGACGCCAGGTCACCTGGGCGCCTCTCGTAACTGCACCGGCAACACCTGCGCTCATCAAAATGCGCACGGCACCAGCATGATGACTTCCCAAAACAAACGGCGTTCTCACCGGTTGCCATTAATCCATTAAGCGCGTTTTAAAAAGCGCAGCGCTGTTTGACAAACGACAACAAAGAGGTTGATGTTTTGGCCTTGTTAAATAAAGAGGTCTAAATAGAGTCATTGTTATCAATACATCAGAACGAGTTTGCTGGCTAGCGGACAGCGGCGAGCGGAAAAAAGTTCAGTGGAACACTTAGCAGTGAACTTATGGCAAATTGACTTTTACTTCAAAGTGCTCGACAATTATGTCTTTCGGCAATTAGAGCGCTTGAAAAAAACGGCACCCACTTGAGGCTTGCCAGTGAACCGGTGGAGGAATGCCCCCGAGCCGGCTCGCAGAGGAGTTGGGGGTGGGTGGGTTGTTGCTTATTGTCCTGGGAGTCTGTGCAACTCAGACGCCTTGGCAAGAACACACATACATCTGAAACCGACATCGCGCGCACACACATGCAAAGCGTGTCAAAGCGGGGTCAAAAGCAGGGTTAAAACAAGTCTTTCCACTCACGACACGGCAACAATTCCATACACAAGAAAACTATTAGGCGGTCGAATCCGGGGTATGATCATAAATTGCCATTTTAGTGCTTTTGAATTGTTTCCAGGTTTAATGCTGTTAGAAACGGGAGTCAGGTCTTTGTTCATCAGTGATGTTGAGGTCAGGAAGCTTTGGTCCTTCGTTCGGTTTTAATGCTAATAACGCGCTCCTATCTGAAGCAATTAGACTGCATCCGATCCCTATCGGCGCTCTGCGTTTCCAGCGCATCTAAAGAAAATGTTTGCGTTTGAAAAAGTCCATCACATAAACATATAAGGAGCGTTGCAGCTCAGCGTCTGGCTTAGTTGACTTTGTTCTCGTGTAGATTGGTGACGCCAACCTCCTGCCGGTTCGGATGAACTCTCGCTACTGCAGAACTGATATATATATATATTTATACATAAACAGTATACACACGTCTATGCATCATGCTTTTTCCGCCGTGGATTAGCAATGATGTCCTTAATGACCTGTTAGATACATTTTGGTAATACACCACACATTTCATAAGTTTTTTAAATACAATGTAATTTATAGAAAATAATTTTTTTTGCTTTCAAATCAAATAATCGCGATTAATCGATTACAAAATACCTGTTTGTGTTTACATAATATTTGTGTGTGTTGCGTGTATATTTATACATGCATGTACTTAGGAAATAATGAGTAATATTTGAATATAAATATAATTTCAAGAATGGTTATATTTACACATTTATAGATACATAAAAATACATGCCACTTTATTTTGGAATCAATTAATCACGATTAATCGTTTTGCCATTACAAAAAATATCATATATAATATAAAAATATAATAAAATCTATTTGTAATTATTATAAAGTGAATATAACTGTATTATTACTTATAACAATTGATTGTAATTCTAACGCTTTTGTTATTCTGATTTCAATGATACTTTTAACTCAAGTGATACATAAACTTAGATAAATGATCTGTAGGCTTAACTAATGAATGAAGAAACTTAACTAATGCTATTGCTGTTCCCATATTGTAATAATACAATAACCAAAAAGGAATCTTTGATTTTTGGGAATAATAAAAAGAAAAGCAGGTACACTTTCCAACTATGTATTCAAATAAAACAGTAAGACTGTACTGTATACAACTTTCCTTAAAAATAACTGACATTCTTCAGAAGGGATCGACAACGGGCTAATCTACAGTTCATCAAATATGTTCTAGATTAGTTACACGTGCATGGGAGGAATTTTTGAGATAAAGACGAGGAATCAACACGCAAAACACGTACAGATCGAGTCAATCGAGTGACTAATTCTTTTAGATAGTAGACGAGTTCTCGCATACTGTGGTAACGTAAGTATATCTGACTATCATTTAAATCCAACCCACTTACAGATGTTTAGTTAGATGAGTAATAAGCCATGCAATCTCGGTCCAAGTAATGAAAACATTGAAAAAACACACAATCCAATGATGGTTTACGTTCCAAAATCTTTTTATTGCTTTATGCGTAAAATAAATCCTAACAATTGAAAAAGAAATCCATTGTTTAAAATATATTTAATAAATAAAAAGAAAAACTTATTTTAGATGCCAACTCATTTGCAATGTATACGAAACGTTTAAATGATAGACATTCAGAAAGGACAACACCCGCGGACAAGGCCATTTACAAGTGCAATTCCAAATGAACATTCCTGCGGCCAGGTCGCGACCTCTTCGTGAGTGTCTCTCAGGTCACGGGGTCGGGTCAATCTGAGGGGAATGTTATCCAAAGCGCTTCATTTATTTATTTAATCTTTCATCTGACTCCACTCCTTTGCCGCTGCCCGGGATTATCCGAAGAAATAGAGGCAGAGACGGAGGAACGCTGAGAGGGGAGCGCTGCTTCAAATTAGCCAGAATAAATAATCGCCACATCGAGTCAATAAACACTGTACTTGACTTTTTTATGGAACAAGTCAAATAAACCGCTCGAACGTTTCTGGTAGGTAAATACGTAGAATTCGCATGAAGTGATCGGATGATTTGAGTCTCTTGTCTTTCAGTTATGTTCTGCAGTTTCTTTTAGAGATTCGTAATGTTTTGGATTATTTAGGAGAGCACATTGAATATTTGTAGTTTTTTAAACTACAAATGAAACTACATTTGACTCTCATCACACTGCAAGACTAGTTAAAGTTATAATAATAATACTTACTAAAGAAATAATAGTAAGTCGCTTTGGATTAAAGCGTCTGCTAAATGACTAAATGTAATAAAAAAAGCTCTAAAAGGGTGAAGGAACTTGATACGAAGACTTTCCCTTACAAAATGAACGTAAAATTACAGTTTTGATAAATAAAAAATCATACCCCCTTATATTTTGGAATTTGGTGGTGCATTTGGGACACCACGCCACATAATACAACCTACACGGTTTTGTTCAGAAGCGCCGCAGTCCGATGCAAGATGGGGTCTGGATCAACCTGAGCTGACCGCTCTTGCGTCTATGAACTTCTCACCCTGTGGTGAACTAGAAATGGAAAAGCTAGGGGGTGTACCGCCTAGCGGAGGGGACCAGCATGAGAGTTGCGGGACCAAAGTCTCGAACGCTTCCTAAATGGCCAGTGCAACACAGCAATATGGCTCATTTACAGCTAATGGATGCATAACGTTTGTGTGCGATTGAACTCGTGTGTGTGTGGCAAATATATACTTGTATTCAGTTGTAACGGGGTGAAATACCATCCAGAGTTCACGTATCTGCATACGATGTGTGTAGGTATGTTGTGTGACGGCATATTGTGTGTGTGTGTGTACTGAAGAGAGCCCAAACAGCTCGGCGCCAGCAGTCTGCCCTTCCCGTAACGGCTGAACGACAGCAGAAGACTGAGAGAGAGAGAGATTTGCATCTCTTTGTGATAGAGAGGGCCAGGATTCCTCTCGCCTGTACGAAAATACAAATTAAAAAAAAGAGAGAAATACGACAGAACGGCACCAGGATAAATTCCACATGGTGCCGACGTGTATCAGTGTCAACACACACAGGTGACTTACGGACACACCACATCGCACAAAGCGACACGAATGTGCACCTTCGCGTCTCCGCTCAGGTACATTTCCATGTATGAAACCTGAAGTCATTCCCAAAGCCTACTTCTGAAAACGGAAAAACTAAACAGACGCTTTACAATAAGGTGCTATTAGTTAACATTAGTAAATGCATTAGCTAACTATGAAGGATTTATTAATCCCTGGCAAAATGTTTTTCACATGAATTCATGTTGCATTATTGATGTTAACAGAGACAGTTTGATTTGAATAAAGTATTAGTAAATGCTGAAACTTAACATGAATTAACATTAATAAACGCTGTATTAGTATTGTTCATTGCTAGTTCATTTATTACCTAATTGTTAACAGATTTCCTGTTAAACTTTATCTGTAGTGTCACCAACAAAACTACGTATATTTCACGTCTCACAAACTTTCATCACGAATAAAACAAACAATGCCAAAAGAATAAAAGCGGGGTCCGTCTTATTTCCAAGTGCAAAGCGGGGAACGCATTCAAACTTCCAGCTCTCATCTTGGCGTATTAAGATTACTTGAATTTTTCCAATTTGTTTTTATTTTGGGAAAACTGCTGGGTCAACAGAGGCAGGCGGTAAAATAAAGCTGCTCGTTCTCAATACGGGAGGAATATAATCCCAAACTAACCACTTGAGACACACGCAACTCAATCTGAAAACCCCAATCTATTGAAAGTGTGTTTAAGAAGAGGGGCTGAATTTAAAAAGACTGGGTGCTTACTCCTAGAAAAATACATTTGTGCTGCCGTCGGCACAATTGCGAAGCCCAAATATTTGACCGCAGGAGCCGCTTGCTCTGTTCCAGTTCACGTCAAGTGTCAAATCAGCCTTGTGAACTTTTTCTCATTGGCTCAAAACAGTGACACGGTCCGAACATTCTCTAATGGGCCGAAAACGTCCTCAAATATACACCGTCGACACTTCAAATGTCTTCGCCTCAAAGTGAGAACGAGATCATAACTTGATCTTACTACTGACACGGGCGAAAGCCAACACTTCTGACGGTTATCAGCCGATGTCAAAACGAGATTCTGTTTATAAAGGATCTTTTGGTTTTCAACACTTACTGCTATAGATCGAAGAGAAAATGATGGAGCATGGCCGATCTTTTTATGCAATGTATCCTTGTAAAAGGAAAGGAATAGTTCATACCCCGTTTATACCCCGTTGTCATTTTTCAAATGTTTTATTTCTTTTTTCTGCAAAACAAAAAAGAAGATATTGTGAAAAATGTTGGTAACCCAAAACCGTTGTACCCCGTTGACTTCTACTGTACAGGCACAAAACCAATGCAAGTCAATGGGGACCGAAGGTTTTCTGTTCCCAGCATTCTTCGAAATATCTTCCTTTGTGCTCTGCAGAAAAAAGAAAGTCACATAGGTTTGAAATGACAAGAGGATGTGTAAATAAAGACATGCATAAGGTGAACTATTCCTTTAAAGGGGCGAAGAACTACGTAATATTTCGGAGAAAAATTAAATACGATTTTATACGTTACATATTTCTACCGAAGACAGTTTGAAGAACGTTAATGTCGTTCTTTTCCATTAAAATCAAAGACAAAAGTACCGATAGACATTCTGCAATATGAGAGCAAAAACAAAGCAGAAAGTCACATGTGACTGAACAGAAATTAATTTGCATTTCTGTGCGAGCTTTTCTTTTAAGGTAAACTTAAAAACAGCTTTATTGTGTCTTTGAAATCCATTCCCATCATTCTGTGCGGCATCAGACATGTGGAGGGAGCAACTCCAAGTCAAACAGAAGAGCAGGCTGTTTAGACTGCATTAATTCCCTTGACAAGCTTCCAAACCGGCCCACTTAAGGTTATTAAGGTCTATAAATACCGTGTTACCCTCGTTAAGATGCATAATTGCTTAATTTACATTTCGCTTCCTCCCCAAGAAAATCGGAAGTCATTACACGACTTCCAAAAAACACCCGTCCCCGTGATTATACCGTCGCCGGGGCTGAGCCAATCAGCTGCTGAGCTCGGAGTTACCACAGGAAACTCCCGAGGAGAAGGATGGGAACTTGAGGAAGGGCGGCGCGCTGGCGAGGGTGTAATGTGTGTGTCTTGTGATGATAAGAAAAACAGGGGAAATTATTTTGTTCAGAATCAATAGCATTTACGTGTGAGTAAAGTGCACTGAATGTACATAAGAGGAGGGGGTGTGTTATTGAAGTACTGTAATAATAGACCCATGCAAGAATCCATTTTCTCTATGCATTTTGTGAAAAACGAAACCGGACAGCTGTGAGAAAGCCTAATGCATAGGCCAAGTCAACATACACAGTTATTCATATTCAAATAAAGTCCAAACTCATAATATGCTTCATATCGTGAGTTAAATATAACAATAAAATGAAACAGCCAGATTTCTACAGTTTCCCAATACTGATCATTTATTGACAGTTAATACAAATAATCTAAATAAAAGATTATTTATTCAAACAAAATTTTTAAATCGGAGTTATACTTTGTCTATATATATATATATATATATATTCTCAATTGTAAAATGATTCATACATCATTTTTAGGCTAACACTGTCCTCGTGCATTACATAATTCATATACTGTATGTATGTTTCCCATGTCCATTCATATTTAGGACTTAGTAAATGTGTATATATGCGTGTTGTCTAGAATAGGTTAAAGGTAGGGCTGCGCGATTTGAGGAAAATGTCACATTGGAACTTTGAGGCAATTGCGATGTGCGATTGCGATAAACTGGCTATAATGAGTCAACTGGGTTGCTATCAAGGAAAATGCGCACACAGATAACTGAAAATGCTGACATTTTTATTTCTCAGCTGAGATATACAGTTCAAACGAGCAACAAGAACTAGAATTGCACAAAGTTTTCAAATTAAATCTTTGAATGACTGAATTAATTTAATATATGAAATATATATATATGCTCAACAGTACAGGTAAATTAAACAAACTGAACATAAATACGGACGTACGCATTTTTAGGAAAATAATCCCAACAAACGGACATTTAAGCAGATGAATTCACATATACTTGTATGAACGCTTTTAAAAAAAGAAACTGGATATAAAAACTGAAATCTTTATAATCTTTGTTGTTACTTTAAATGTTTGTTACTCAACCAACTGGTTGAATCCTCTTTGTAAAACATTCTGTTTAGTACTTTATTTACAACTTTAGTTTAGCTAATTCTTCACAGTACCTCTCTGTGCTCAGTGTCTGATATCCTGAAACAAAATATCGCCAAATAACAGCGGAAGCATTTTTTCTGGGCACCAGTTTAGTGTCGGTCTGCTCTGCGTCGCACAAGTCACGTGACCAAGCACACGCGCCACCGTCACACAAGACGACTCGTTTTTTCACATGTAGAAAATGGCCATATATCTCTTAGAACGGATGTCTTGTCACGTCCACGAATGCGCTTGTTTCTTTAATATTATTGCAACATTTTGCCGTCATGTAATCGCGTAGCCTGACATCGCGATGCGATCAATCGTGCAGCGCTAGTTAAAGGGCGCCCAAAAATGGTTTAACCTGCATGAATTTCGTCCTTCTACAGAACACAAGATTATACTTTTAAAAAGTTGCAAAACCAGACACTTCTCGAAATATCTTCTTTTGTTACGTGAGGGTGAACAGTATTTTTGTTTATGGGTGAACTATCCCTTTAAGGGAATGCTGAATTACACTCTTTCTTCTTGATACTCCAGACACACTACAATATACAGAATAAAACGGTTATGTGTGTTTCTCTCTCAGGCGCTCTTTGGCCTATTCAGGAAATCCCTCAAATTATGTTATTAGATAAACGTAGCAACACAGGTCACCGCAGGGCCAGACTCCGTCTGGGAACTCTGCGGCTGTGTTTGTGTACGTATGTCCGTGTTTTCCACAGAGAGGGACGTCATGTACTAGTCAAACCTCGATAGGACACCTGTGGTCATTTCAAAGTGACCAATAGATTAGTCCATTTTTTTGCGTGTGAATTATTAACCGTTTGCTTCAAATAAAGTATCGCACAAATAACATAAATATGGTGCAGGTGGTGTAGTTGTGTGTATGTCAGTGGTAAAACAGAATTATGTCAGTGGTAAAACAGAATTATGTGGAGCCAACAACAGATAAGAAGCCTAAGATGATGAAATATAAAGCAACACGTGGCCTAGAAGACCTCGCTCTGATCAATGATAACACACTCGCGCACACACACAAGTGTGATTCAGGATAACAGCAGCACAACACGCACAAGGCCAAACACTTTATCAACAGCAGAATAACAGCGTGATATAACATCTGATACTGAGCTATACTCCTGATACTGCAGACACTGTGAGAGTACGAGAAACATATAGATGGAAAGAAAAAAGCTTGCGATACAAACAATTACAATATTTAATGCTTTTGGTTGTGACCTGCGTCATAACGTTTATGTGTGATTTTGCGATTTAACTGCTTTAAAAATCGTACTGTAAAACTGACAACATGCAGAATGTCTGTTCGTTTTTTATCGTTATTCATTTACGGTGTTATTGAAGATTTAGGTTCTGGAAATAACTGCCTATACATTTTCGTTCAAAATATCGCAGTATCATAGACCGCATCAAATTGTGAGTTTCGTTACATTATTAAAAAAAGAGAACAATCAGTAAAGAAATACAATTTACAACTTCACAACATGCCAAGAAAACGATGTCTTGAGACCATGACACTAAGGCCGGTTTCACATTGGCACGTCAGAGTTCCGTACGCTTGGATGATGTGAACGTTGTCTTGCGGACCCAGGTGTGCACCCCAGAACCGTATCCGAGTCGGCTTGGTGCTTCACCCACTTTGACGCGCTCCAAGCAAAGAGCGTTATATCTCATTGCTGTACGCCTTTTAGCGTTCTTAAAAGCATTTCCAGTACATCCGTAAGACGACAATAGTGCCGTTATGTACCGAAGCTTGGGAAACAAAGCTAACGGTTCCAAAACATAACTTTATAAAAGTGAAGCGAGCGATGTAATGCATTTTTCTGCCCTTCTGCTGTTTGCGTGCGCTATAAACAACAACTTTAAGGCGTACCTGACCTAATAAAACAGCTGAATAATGTCGCCAGGAAAACGATCTCAAATCTTTTTGGAACGTCAAAATTCACCTCCCTGCTTTTCTCAGCACCTCGTGTCACAACCGGCTGCAACGAGGGGTACATTTCAGTGCGAGTGGACGTGAACCTGTTTATCGGATTCTCTCGCGTTTCGATTGCAGTCGATCACACTGTGTCTAGATCTACAGGCAGCAGAAACCCAGTCAGCGATAGCTGATAATGCCACATGTGCATATTGCCCCGTCTGTCCGCACTGCCACGACATCTCCCTACGTTTGTTTCAAGCCAAATAAGTAACAGAGCTATAAAACAATGCCTGATAAAAGTGTTCGTGGATTAGGTTTCAGCAAATTCGCTGGCAAACCACTCTCGGCTATTTATATCTCGCAAAGGTCAACTCGAATGGGTCCCGTTGAACTCCATTTAGGCCAAAAAACTAAATGACACTAATTGTTTTACCGCCGAGGTCATTTGACACGACTTGTCGTTTTTTCCCCTCGCAGTTCTTCATTTTGAAGTCTCGTCCATCATGAGTTCAGTCCAGAAGTCATTCAATTAATCCTGGACTCTCTTCTTTCTAGCCGTCTCTCATCCAGTGGCTCGATCTCTCTCGCCCGCTCGCCCGACTCTCCCTCGCTCTATCAGTGCATTAATCTAAGCTGTGTTTCCTTGCCTCCGCCGGTGCCATGAGGGGCAAACGCTCCAGATGGAAAAACACTGTTTGTATTCCGCAGGCGAGCCGCCGGTCCCTCTGTCTTTCCCTCCTCTCCATCTTCCCAGCCGATCTTTCGCTCTCCATCCTCCGCTGTCTACAAGTCACTCTCTCCGTCCATCTGTCTCTACCATTCGTGCGGTTTCAAATCGCTGCTTTCAGCGTGGATGTACTTCACATTGGCGAAGACGGAAGTTAAATTCTGAAAATAAGACGTACGTTCTTCATAAAATATTGAATCGTTTTTTCTAGGGTTTTGAATCGAAAATCGAAAATATGCAATTTAAGCTGCGCCTCGAAACCACACATCGACAAATGTTGCCTACGAAATAAAAGTTACAGAAAAACGCTAAAACTAACACACAAACCAGCCCCCAAAAATACACACGTTGGATTCACATTTATTTCGCATACACCTGATGTAATGCATAAATGCAGCATTTCACTCCCTATGCAGATAACAAGCACATGCGCAGGCAAAGCGTCTTAACAGCAGCGGCACAAAACCGATAGTCGTTATCTAGCGACCGTTCGTTCCTGCGGTGGACAAGTGTGCTTCCTGTTCTACTCCACGGCCCAGACACAGCTCACCAGAAACGTCCATTCTGCCTTCTGACAGATCATTTATATCACATAAACCTTACACTGTAATTATCTTTTGCTACAGTCTGCCAATATTCTGAATGACAGCCCTATATTGCCGCAGCGAAAGTCAATACTTTGTCGAGTGCAAATTCAAAATGGACTTAGTTGTTATGTTAAGGTCAACTTTCCACCGAAACATCCGTCGCTTGGTGAAGTCTCTACCTGAGGCGACTACCCATTTAGCTACACACCAAAAACAACGTTATTTAACGAATGTTTGACAATGACTATAAATGTGTTCACGTTCGTGTTGTTCAAACCCTGTTTGTGTTTCTTCTGTGTAATATAATAGATGATATTTTAAGAATTGTCTCGGAGGTTTTGTGTTCATGCAATGGAAATTTGGTTTGGTTACCAACATTCTTCAAAACATCGGTCGGAAGTCATACAGGATTGAAATGACATGTGAATAAATTATGAGAAAACTTGAATTTCTGCACGAAATATCCCATCAGGTCAATACGTCCCTTAAGAGCTCAGTGTCTCGTAACTTTCCCCATTGAGTAATCATTACTCGTGTTCAATAAATGTGTTTACAGCCTTGCAAACTAAAGGTTTTCTCTCTTATGAAAAATCACAGATGATGCAAATTCGACAGATGTAAATCAGTTACCGAATCATTTCGTCAAAACTGCAAGAAAGACTTCCGACTTCCGTACGCATTTTTGGATTTCTACATACATTTTATTTTGTATTTATCCAGTAGACACGTTTTACAAAAACGCAATGTTAATAATTCTTAACAAGGGAACAAGTAGAAGATGAAAAATGGTTTTAGCATTTTTAGCAATTTTAGCATGGGCAAATACAAACGTGAACTACGGACCCAACCAGGCCAGCTAACAAAAGTAGTGAGCTCTGTAAAAAAAAACCTGCGTGTCCATAGAAGACAATAGAAACTGGAAATAATAATACTGCTAATCTAGAAACCTTTAAACCAGACATTTTACTGCAAAGATATCGTTTAGTTAAGATTCTACTTACCTGACAGATCTGGTTGAAGGAATATAGTGTAAGATGTATTCAATGTGTCTTAGGGAGCAAAAATTAATAATAATAATAATACCTGAATGTTTTTGCATTCAATTACAAAATGTCAAAAGAAGTGTTACCAGGACACAAATGCATTATTAACTGTAAACAAATGCCTCAATAGCCCTTTTTGCTATTTCTCGGCTTTAAGATGAGCTTCGGTAAATGTATAAATACTTTCCTTGCTCGAGTCAATCATAAATCAGTCAATCTATTATAGCATCACTTAAAACCCCCCAAAGCAACTCTTGAATTGTTGCTTGAATGCTGTTCAAGTGTGCGTTCTAAAATCAATGGTTAGATATTTGGATTTCTAATGCACTGCCATGATACGCCAAGTGTGGCTTATGTTTATGGCCACTACAAATGAGTATAAATGCCGAAATTCAGTCTTTCTGATTCAGTAAAAGCGCTCTTGAGTGGCAGCGTGCACAGTGATTTTTTGCCCTCCGTCTGAACGTTGGTCTCATCCACCTCTTGTTTCCTATGGTGGGCATTAAGTGCTTACCTAGACTCCCTCTCTGCTAGGACAATAAACACACACTAATTCCCTGGCACCGCTAAACGCTTCAGCAGCGCTGCGTGTGTGTGTGTGTGTGTGTGTGTGTGTGAGAGCCCAATTACAGAGCAAACACAACCCATGCACACTTTTAACCATAACACTTAATATTCAAGGCTGAATTACATTGCTGTCATCTTTATTATTTCTTAATTTCACATTTTAGTGAAGCTATTAAAATATAGTGTCGGAAGTGACCAAACGTATCAAAACTTTGTATCTTATACAGGGCACGTGACCATCCTGGGATGCTTTTTAAAATAATCTTAAGTACTTTCAAGTATTCAAGCAAAAAAAATTAGATCGAGGAGTTTCTTAAAATCATAAGAAAAGACAATCTAGCATTTTTATCAGGTTCACACTACAAAACCTCAACATGATATACATTAGGCTATCATTACTTGATGCAATCTGAAAAAGTGAATCAAATGTTGCATGCAAAGTTATGTTGGATCAGTGCTACTGATATCTATTATATATTTGCTCCGTCTCAAGCGCGTGCGCACACACAAACACCAGGAACTGGCTATTTCAGCCCGGGTTAACACTGACCCACCCTGGGACCAGGGGCTGAGGTTCTGTCGAGCCCGCGAGGCTGTCACTCTCTGGGGAAGGATTTACATTCCAACCACTCCCATCCACCGGACGAACCAAGCCCAACACACACAGTCAGAGTCCCATAACATCAGTTAAAAAAACTCTTTAATACACAAACATCCACAACGACCCAAACCCACCAGGCCCAGCAGCAACCGAGGATCATACACTCATGTAAGCGAGAACCTTTACTGATCTTACACCAAACTTGAACGGCCTGAAAACCGAACGTATTATTCAACACGAGGAAGCACTTCCTTTAAGCCATCACCCCACATAACGTATACAGTACGTGGATGAGAAATTCGTAGGTGGTGATCGAGCGTGCCAGAGTCAAGGCTCAGAACGTCTTTCATGTCATAACGCCAGAAAGAAAGACGGTGGCCTGGCGAAGCCGATCATCACATGACGCCTACGCTTGGTGCGGGGACGCCAGGCCAGGTTGATGCCTGCTGCCACATTGTGTGTGTACGCACACCGTACAGTCTGTTCTATATAAACAAACATGATGTGAAAAAAAAAGATTCCTGAGATCACACGTGGAATATGTTTGTGTGCGAATGGCAAAGACACAGATAGAAAGATAAACATTATGAAGAGTTAAGGGGTGACTGGTGCAACAGTGCCATCTAATGGAAGAAGTGGTACTGCGGGACATTCACTGGATCTCACTCTGAATGTGAGATCAACAGGCAAATAGTTATGGGCTTAAAAGGTTTTCATGTGTGTGAGATTTCTGAAAGCATTTTCAAATTAAACCATTCAAAATATGATACATATTTTATACAAAGGGTTACGTTGAAAGATATAAAAAAACAAATCTTTAATAAACCACAAAGTACCAAAGTACTGTTATATTGCTTTAATAACATTTAAATAACATTAAAGCAATGCACAAAATAATAATAAAAACTTCAATAGCGTCATGTTCATCACATTAAAAGATAAAACAACCACTTTAAATAGAATATTAAACCGTGCGATTTGTCTAAAACGGGCTACATGAAAGAAATATATTGGTACATGTACACATATATTTGTGTTTAACAGTGGGTGTGAGTCTGGCAAATCCCACATCACACCGAATCAACTTGAAATTAACTTATGACACAGCAACCGCACAAAGATGGTAGTGTGGGAATGACATAGACTTTGTCGTCAATAAAACAAATATGACCCTCATATCTCCTTACATTATTGTCATAATATGTCTCGGGGGTCAAACGCATCATCGAACATCATTTATACTAAAAAACCTTTCATTCGACATCACAACACGCATACTTTTCATCTTTAGTTATTACTAGACTTCATCATAATAGATAATAAACTCGTTGAGGTATCCTAGATTATTATGCATACAAGTAGGAATTCGGGTGCATTGTACAAATCGACAAAATTCTTTTCACGTACTCACTTCAAACTCAAAGATCGTGAGAATCGAACCCAGTGAAATGGGTGCCAACTTCGCTCATACCTGTATCTGAAGTCTTTACACTCGCGAATGTTTCGGCTATGGAGAGGATCGAATTAAGAGGCAAAACCACATCGGAGTGAAACGAACGGGAAAGAAACGGGCTGCATGACAAAAGAATCAAACGGTTCCGTGGAAGACATAAAAAAAGAGGTTTAATAAATTGGATTATGTGTTTAAGGAAGATCTCACAAAAAAGCTTTCAAATCACATAATTGTGAGAGAAATTTGCACCTAACATAAAGCGAAGCAAAGATTTAGGAACCTCACACACACACACACACGTTTCGAGTTAGCACACCTGGGCAGAGGAGGGCAGCTCGCTCTCCAGGACTGATCCTGGGTCAGGTGACCTCTCCGCCGAGCCCAATCAAGCTCTGTGGCTTGATCTAGATGAGCAAAGTGGCCCGTTTAGGTACTGTACTTTAAAGGGCCCAACAAACGAAAGTAAAAAAGACAAATAGATCCAACGTTAAAGACTGAGACGGAGGAAACGAGAGAGGAAAATATATCTGCACTCGTCCATCGATCCCCATCCTTTCTGCTCTCATCTTATCTTCAGCTCTGAGGGAGCTCGGAGGGAGCCAGGCGAGTTTAAACGATTCTGACCTTGTCCGACATAAATAGTCAGAAAACTACAAAGAGCAGATAGCCCTCTCTCTCCGTGAGTAAAGGGGGACGAGGAAGGGAAATACATTGAGATAAGAGGAGGGGAGAGAGATAATACAGGAGTTACTACATCAGCGAGAGTGTCACAGACAGACGTAAAACACAGAAAACTGAAGCCTGTGTTCCAACATCAGGGTGTTGGTGCAAGCGTCCGATCTTGAACTGATCCGCGGTTTCCAACAAAGAAAATATGGTTCGGCACGTATTTATAAAAGGATCCACTTTCCACTAGAAAGCAGGAGAATGTCCTCATAATGTTACGTTTGTAAAAAAACAACAAAACTAAACCGAACGGGATGTATTACAATCAAAATGGTGTCACTGATGTGGTAACGTCATGGCACACTACGCCGTAGAAAAATACAGTAAAATAACACATTTTATAAAGTACAATTCTGTGAAAGTACAGTTTTTCTTACTGTGCAAAATATCTATCTTTGAGTAGTTGAGAAATAAACTATAAATTTGTAATATGGTGTGACATATATTTTTTTTTATATAAAAAAGCAAAAATGTATCGTGTATTGCTGTTTTTCATAATTTTGCTGTCACACCATCGGAGAAATGTATATGATTTATTTTTTAATGACTCTCTCTCTCTCTCTCTCTCTCCATCTATCCACCTATACTGTAAAAAATTCATTAAAAACGTAAATTTTCTGTCATCTGACATAAATATACAGTTAAAATAATTGTTTTACCTGTAAAATTACAGGATATAAGGATATACAGTATATATATATGATTTCTTCTCTCAAATGTTGTTAAATGGGAGCTGGGGCGGCAGAAATAAACTTTAAAACAACGGGTTTCCCTGTAAAATTTCCTGTAAAAACTGTAAAATTCCCCGTAGACTTGGAACTTTAAAATTCCCTGTAATCATCTCCCTTTCCCCCAAAACATTGATACTTCATATTCAACAGAAACTACAGATTCCATGTGTAAAATTTCACAATTGTGAAACTGTGATGCGCCACGATTATTTGCAATAACTTTATCACGACATCACTTATTACAAAACTCAGACCAGAGTCTTGCAGTTCCCTCCCTCAGCCGAGCACCAGCTCCGGAAAACTAGCACGACTTAAAATAGCGAGAGACAGAAAGCGAGACAGTAATGACTATTATACTTAAAAGACAAAATTCATTTCATAAGGTGGGATTCTCCTGGCTACGGGAGCGTGCCCTCACCAATCAGAGCGGGCCCTGGGCCCTATTCTCGCTAAAGAAGATGTGAACGTCTCAGCGGAAGAAAAGGAGAAAAGACGGACGCCTTTAATATTCATCCTTTTCTCTTTTTAGAGTGTAACGGCTGCACCTGACATCTACGGAAACTGTGCAAATCTCTTCACGCATTGTCAGGCTCTCCTCTAATCATTTTACGCCCTTGTGAAGCTTTGAAAAGAGGCGATAACGAAGCGAGTCAAATACGGAGCCCGCTCGATTCATAAGCGAACAGAAGAAACTGAGGTAATAATCAGCACCCCTGGACCAGATTCACCGTGCCGTGCCGTGCGAGGAACCTTGCGAGATTGCAAGCGTGCAATAGAACAAAACCAAAATGCACTTGCGTACGTTACAAGCCCAACAAAACTAGAAACTTTACTGTCTTGTAATAAACAAAATGATCTGATGTGCAACCACGTGATGACACGTCTATACAGCACACAACATATGCAGATAGTTGGTCTGCGTTGAAACTACAGGTTAGATGTGCAGTCCTTCCATGTAGCTGTACATTTTTAGAGCACTAATCTTGATCTTGTTCTCTCTGCATAGACGGAAAGACTTTATCAGGCTGCGTGATCGCTGGTAATTTCAGTGTAGAGATGCAATCGCCGTTTCTACCTCCCATTACCTTCTTCCCTCAGGACTGAACAACAATGCAATCCTGCACAAAAGACAAACAAGAGCATGTTGCCTTGGACAAAACCCACCGTGACCGAGTGTAATCCCTCTTAATATAATAACACATGTTTTTTCATATATACGAACCGAATGATACTTTCACCTTGTGTTATACGTTACCAGTATACCGTTCTAAATTTGGCCAATAGGCGGGTTTCTCGATGCATTAAAGAGCATTAAAGTCAAGAAGAAAACTTAGACACCTTGAGTCCCACATCTAAATCATGATCTAACCCAATGACATATAGGTACAAAAACCAGAATGTCCGTCTTAATAAGACGAAATTAAAGCATTCATTTTCAAACAAATAAAAGTCAAAATGTCCAAACACAATATTTATAAAACAAGACAACTTCGAATGATGTAAACACTGGTTTCAGCGTTAAACAAATACCTTTAAGATTGAATCATATATGCAAGACTTGAAATAACAATAATGAATCAATATAATCAGTTTTAGACCGGTTTCAAAGTATTTTCATAATTCCTATTATTAAGAGTGTAAGTGTACAAACTGTGATCCTAAAAATTGGGAGTCTGCAATGAAGAGCAAGAAACCGGTCCCATGGCGCCAACCAGTGGCTGACAAAGCAACTGCAGGAGTCAAACACACATCCACTTGAGTTTTAATCGCTTTTAAAAACAAAGAAAGGCTTCATAACCTTTGCGGTTTGGAAAGAAACACATGCGCCCCGTATTATATTAAAAGAAAAGCGCATTTTATATTGAAACTCTTGTGTGTTCTGCCTATATGAGTACGTATAGATTTGTGACGCGAGGGGGATTTCGGTGTCATATGGTCTCCAACTAGGAAGAAACAGAAGGAAGCAGGAAAAGAAATGCAACCGTAGAAGTGCGAGAGAGACCGAGAGAAGGAGATCTATAGTCTTTCTTCTGGCAGAGGGGCATCCAGCTGAGCGCTGGCTCCAAGCCCAGTTAGACCCCTGCCCTGGCAGGACTCGCACACGTACTCACCTGGGATGTCTGCCATCCGGGCCGGACCTCCGCCAGCTCCTCACACATACATGCCTGAGACCCCACATCCCGCCAGCTTCCTGTTTCACACACGCTGACACCCACAAACACACCTCACAGCCAGGGAGCTTCCTGTCCAACCTGAAACAACCCTGATCATGTCCGCCCCTCCACCACCCACTGGCAGCCCTCCTCTGTGTGCGATGAGCGTGTGTGTGTGTGTGATATGAGCCGGATAGAGTAAGCAGGTAGGAGGAAATATGGAGAAGCACAGCGGCATGATGGGATACACACAGGTCTCTGAACAAGCAATATTTTCAGCCGATACAAATGTGTTTATGCACACAAACATACTCTCACGGAAAGTGTAGAGATTCACTGAACATAGCTTATATAACAGAGTCACACTTTCTTGTGTGAAATCTGAGGTGTATTTTTGTAAATCAACACTGAAGACTTTAAATTAGCACTCACAACACACAACGTATCACAGCGGGCAAAGACATCCATCAAGCGCATGTTTACCAACTATTTTTTGGCCTTTTGGTCAAGTCAGTCAACTTTATGCATACAGCGCTTTTTACCATTTTCATTGAACAAGAAACGTATTGACTATAAACAAAAGTGTTTTTGTGTCACAGCATAAGAGTCTGAACATCACCAGTGTTTCTGGAAAGATCATGTCGCACTTTATAAGGTCCCCGTTGGAAAGCAGCCAATGAGAGAAGCGACAATACACATCCACTGAAACTTCTAATGTAGCGCAAATATGTCTGTGTTTACACGAGCACTTATTCCAACATCTGCACTATTTATTTAACCACAAAGTAGTGACACAATATTGTCACAGGGATTTCGATGAGGTTGTGGTGAAGGGAAAAGACATTAAGTCTGTTTAAAATGTAATGTAAAGGTTTGAAAATCGTATTTAGTTCATTTTTTTTTTTCAAAAAAGAAAATGCTAATCAAATAACAATATTACAAAGTATCTGTATTACAAAGTACATTGAATACCTTTTATATTATTTATCAATTCATAAAATGTTTTATTAATAAAATAAATAGAATATTATAACAATATTTCTCTTTTCTAAAGTAAATTAGTTCTTTCAGAGTCTACAACAGGTAATATGACAGTAATAAACACACTACAAATCTAGTTTAAATATAGGTTATTACATTTCAATACAGTTATTAAAATCAAATAATTAGGGCTGGAACGATTCCTCGAGTAATTCGAATACACACCAAGCACTAAAACTGTGTGTGTGTGTGCATGCGCGTTTGAATGGTGAGAGAAAATTGTGCAGTACAGTGCGACATATAACTTTTAATCTGTATTTATCAGCGTAGCACACATGGGATCCAGTTTGGCAGGTGCATTAAACAGAGCCGCTTGTTTGTGTGAAGTCCTTTAGTTGTTGTGCTTGTTTCTGTGTGACGTTATGGCGCACCGCTATTTTACTTTTTGTTTTAGTCTATTTTGCGAGTGAAACTTGTTGTCCGGCTGCATTGAGTCCATAAAACTAGATGAGGACTTGTGGATGCCGAATCCTGTTATTTAAACATGCCATCTGACAGTTTTGCGTGTCTGAGTAATGAACAGCACAGTTTGACGTGCTACACGCGTGATACTCATGGATTTGTCGGCGTCTGCGCTGTATGAGGACATGAACGCTCGAACTTCATCTCCAGAGTTGCTCTGAGAGTTTATTTCAGAATATTTACTGTATGAAGCTATGTGAAGTGAAGCTGTCAAACACACACCAAAACATGAGCATAGATATCGAATAAAAAGCGTTAAAAAAAGTCTGGTTAATTACACTAGTTTTATGTAGACAAATGTATAATCGTAAAAAAATGTAAACAGAACTTAATTTTAAACTAATTTAGGTAAACTAAATGCATGACGCATGAGCTGAAGTAACTTGTTTAGCTTTGAAATGATTATATTTGTTTCTTATTTATACAAAAAAACCTTGTAGCCAATCAGCAGTAAGCTGAACAGTGCACAGGACGGACATTATTCGAGCCGAGCGCTGACGAAAGCGAAAGATGGGGGTAGGGGTGTGTTTGCTTTGGTGATTTGAACATAGAACTCGGACACCCCGCCTTTAATGTATGCAATTTCAGCAATATATATGTGCATTTTCCTAAAAAGGAAACCAATTAGTTGTTCATTTTAAGTGACCTGTATTATTTTCTCTTCTATATTTAGCATTCCTTACTTATTATCCGAATACTCGATTAATCGATGTAATAATCGTCAGACTACTCGATTACTAAAATAATTGATAGCTGCAGCCCTATAAATCACAAACAATGTCTATGATACTACATAAGTCGCTTTGGATAAAAGCGTCTGCCAAATGCGTAAATAATAAAAAACATACGAACAGTGTAATCTAGTTGCGGATCTTTTGAAAAATAGTATTCAGCGAAACATGTAAGATAATAACATCGGTACGTACCTTCCTGCAGTGAGACAAGCGGAGGGAAGTATCTGGGGATATATTCTCTCCTCTCTCCCCTTAGGGCATCACGAGCATCTGTGTCAAAGCCAGCAGCTGGAAACTGCAGAACGCTGCTCTTGATAATGGGAAACTGAGGGATCGTTTGAGGAAACCCAACAGGCTCCAAATTGTTCACATAGTCCTCAAGTTCAGCTATACTGACGCCCAAAAAGCCAAAAGCCTGATCCACGTCGCTCAGTCCAGGGTCTGTCCGTCCATCTGAGGGAAGTGAGAGGGGAAACAATGAGGAGAATCCGAGCACGGCAGTAAGACTTTATACAGTGACAATCAACCTTAGATCTGACGAATAAATGAAAGCATTGAGTAAAAGTTCTCATGGGCCTGACCGGGTTTATTTACTGATAAAACAGTAAACTTACAGGTTTACAAGGTTACTTATCAAATAAATAAATGTATTTACATTATATTCACCTTCTATATTCCTACACACACACATATATAAGTAAAGGACATTGTTAATAATATCATACAAAGAATACATAATACACAAACATTTTGATCACAGAATGTTATAGCCTAAAAAAACATAACCAAGTATATCCACCACCACACAATAATAATAATAACATTACAGAATAATTATCCAACTTTTCAAATAATTAATATGCATACACAGTCCTTCTTACGTAAAAGCAGTTTAATGGACTTAGATACGAGCTATATTTCAGACTCAATAGTTTCATTAATATATATTAACATAAAAGACATTGTGTATTTACAATAAACACAACATCGGTTCATAAAAATAATAGTCATGATGCTTAGACCATCACTATGGCAACAGGTGGGAGTCCCCTACCCAGCATCATTACAACTTGCTCGCAGCATCATGTTTAAGCTGTAGAAAACAACTCAGTTTATACAAGTTACAGATTCGCCCTTTACTTAACATTTAAAGAAAAAGCCTGTGATCTGTTAGCCTAAACAGACAGCTAACCACTAGTCCCCAGTCAACTGTCAAGAGCAACTGGAGCGCAACTTGAGAACTAAACGCCTGAAATAAAGCTTCACATCTGTCGATTCGAAACGTAAACAGAGAAAGCGAACGCGTGCAGGTTTAACCCCGCAAAGATCAACCTGCGTTAGATTACCTAGCTAGCTTAGCATGCTAACAACAGTTGTGGTGGGCGGGGCTTATGCACAAACACGCTTCACGCCGTAGCACACAAGCACACTCCGCACAAACGGCCCTAGAAGTGAGAACGAACTGCCCGAAGGACTCACAGAGCTCGGAGTATCGGTGGCAGCTCCGCACCAGCTGCTGCACGTATCTCTCCAGCACGTCGGACAGCAGATCGCAAGCGCTCAGCTGCACCGCGTCCCAGCCCACCGCCTGACACATCTGCGCCACGGACACCCGCAGCAGCGACCGCGCGTAACTCTCACACATCTCTCGGGTGCCGAAAGGCCGCTTTCACGGCGCCTGTAAGGGCAGAAGGGGCTTTGTTTTGACCATTCACATGAATAGGGACATTGGCGCTTCCATAGGAGCCGCCATCTTTACTTCCCGAGCAAAGCATTGGGAGCAATCGATCGCGCGTGCGCAGTTGAGCGCGGTATCTTGCTCGATTATTCACGCCTCGATTATAAGGCCTAAACGCGTAGAGCTGTTTGTTTTAAAGGTCAGAAAATGAATTGATGTATTTAATACATGTGTTAAATACAATTTTATACATATATTTTTCCACAACAGATGCACTGATATAAAAAGAATAACAATTAAATGCATTTAAACAATCCAGACTTATGTGTAAACACTAATATACATACTGTAAATTATTCCTACTATTTAGTAGTGCACTTTATGTCAACAATAAAAAGAAGAAAAAGTTCTTCTTTGAGATACATAAGCCTTGTAAGTCATTCAAACGTATGATGTGTCATTCTATAGAAGTGGCTGTCACAACATGTTTTTGTTGTTTATAGACAATTCACACATATTTACTATACATATGGGCAATATAGAGAATTCCATGTGACATCAAGCGGTCTTCCCATCCTCGATTGTATGGCGAGTTGATGTAAAATAGCTGTAAAGCCAGAAAATCTGGATGTGTTTTGAAATATCATTACCGGACTTCTTGTTATACTTGGAAGGAACAACATGTAATTTTAGAAAGAATGCATGTGTTTTTCATGACTTTTACTGTGCTCAGGTCGTTGATCAATATACTGTTCTCACATTTTAAGATAAGGGCAAAATACATTCAATTTTCACTACCGTAACAACCTTGACATGTTCATGTTACATTTAATTGATCATTTTATGCATGATAATTCATAATATGAATATTTCAAAAATGCTGACTGATGCCATCTGTTTGATACAGAGAAGAAAAACACACGAGACAGTTGTGCCTAAAAGTACAGCTGAGTGTGGCAGTGTGCACAGTCGATCGGAGACGGGCCCATAAGACATAGCAAGAGACCATCACCCATTTCAGAAGGAAAATGCAAGTGTGTCATTACAAACACAGGTTTTACCAAAACACCTTTTATCTCTCTTTATAAATAACAATAAATGATTATTTTTGAAAGGTCGCAAGGACATGGCTCATTATAATGATTTAATACAGAAATGTAAACCCTGAAATGTTTTAAATCTAAAATGAATCAACAAAAAATATATTTTTTCACACTTGCTGCATAAATTGAAATAATTAGGACAATATTAAAAGACAATAGTTCTGAAACATCCTTATTGCTAATACGGGTTCTAGGAAATTTAGTGAATTCATGTTATGCCGAATGAACATAAATGAAAAGTATTGAAATGTTTCCTATTTATTGCAAATAACAGCTCTACAGTGACCACGGCAAAAATAAATTACTCTTTGACTCTACTATTTATTGGTATGCGTTTTATTATATATATATAAATCAAATATCACTGCTTGTGCATCCCCAAAACTATTTTTTGATATTCCAAGCATAAAAGCTACGGTTTAAAAAAACACCCACAATGTATAAATGTCGAAAGAATGCAGAAGGGTATGGTTGATGGGCTTTACTTCTCAGATGATAACGATCAGAATCAATCTAGTGACAGCTGTTTAAATAATACATGAGTGACCCACATGGTCAAACTTTTCTACTTGTCCATTACTTTAATAGATCAGACCCTCTTCCACAATCGGTGACCCCCAAATTCACCCTTTCATGAATACGGACACTCAACACCACAGCTCAAGAATCTAATCCGATACTGTGGTGGCTGGCCTGGTTTGAGTTTCAAATGGATAACAAGCAGCCTAAACTTGTTTTGATTGGCAATTATAAGAGGGAACAATAAGGATGCCGTCGAGTCAATTGGGTTTATCAGTAATCAGTTCGAAGTAACTTAATAGCGTTTTAAGCAAAGTGTGTACACGCTAGACAGAGCTTACTGGACGGATTGACCCGGTATTCTCTTTGTATTGATAACCTCCGAGCACAGCCAAGCACACAGTGCCTTCAAAGAAAGGTTCACAAGCTTTAATTCAAATGAAAAACAAGCACGGGTCAGGAAACTTCTTTATTTCTCTAGAGGACATCAAAGCTGATCGGAACATTTCAAATAGACGGGTACTCAATTAGATGGCGTTTCTTTGTAAGAGGTTTATTTTCTCTGATATTGTACAAATACAAGGACGTATACATTTATGAATTCTACATCAGATCACCGAATTGAAGGGCATGTGCACAAGAACCACGCGGAACCAATACAGGGCTTCTTATCTGTAAAAAAAGATAGAGAAAATCAGAAATAATTTAACACGACGGTCAAGATGAGTATAATATATGGAGAATAGTATAATAAAAGCTATTAAAAACAATAAATTTGATTTTACGCACACAATTTAAGTTATTTACTGAACGTAATTTCTGAGCAATCAAACAAAAATGCAGTTTGTTTGACCAAACAAAATAACATTCAGCCTTACAAAGGCTAAATGTTTTAAACTTCCATTTATTTCTGGTATAAAATGATTGCGGACATCACCGGTATTTGCCTTTACCTTAAGACTGCAACAATATTAGTCTATCAAGCTTCTATTAGCTTCTCGACCCTCCACCATAAAAAAAAACCAAGTAAACATGAAACCATTTTTACAACCTATTTTACTTCTACAATGAAAATAAACGTGTTGGGCAGGACTTAATATCCACAAATCGGATTATGAAAAGTTGTCTCTACGACAGGTGGTTGACGCTGAAAAGTTACCAATGGGAGGACTTATTGATGTCGTATTAGAGGTGAAGCTTGTTTTTTGATATAAAGACAAACCTCTTGCCTCAAAGAATTTTGAGGCGTATAAAGAGTGTCAATTTTGATTTCATGTTGACTTCACTGTCACACCAACAAAACCTAAGCAACACTACAGTTATCTGTCTTATGGAACAAAATATCATATAGGGAACCTAAAGCCAATGTTTCACACCACTCTCTACAAACACACTATGTCCTACAGCTGCTGTAGGATGTTACCTCCGTCATGCTTCAGTTCCTGAAAATAATGAATGCATGCATATTAATAAAGGTTAGTTGAGGGGACGTTGTGGGTCAGTCAACATTTAATCAATAAATGTTACAAATGTAATGAAACATGCAATAAAGCTCAGTTAGCTATTGGACATTTCTACATATAAAAGGTAGGAAGTCTGGTAGGACAATTATGTGTTGGATGTTGCAAACGTGGGATAGAGAGAGAGGGGGGGAATAAGTAAGACATCTTACAGAGCAGCGGCTCCAGAAATGATCTCAATGAGCTCCTTGGTAATGACGGCCTGGCGAGTTCGGTTAAAGGTCAGGGTCAGCTTGTCGATCATCTCAGCTATTGGACAAGAAACAAAGAACATAAATAAGCAATAAATTGTCATTAAACAATTCACTAAAGAGATTGTATCATTTAACTATATAGTGCTAAGCTATAGTGTAAAGCTGTCTAGCAACCCTAAACAGCCCACTGATATCCTAATAGAACGACAACTCACAAGCGTTCTTGCTAGCGCTGTCCATAGCAGTCATCCTGGCGCTCTGCTCACTGGTGGTGGACTCCTTCAACCCGAAGTAGATGATGTTGACCAGAGAAAATTCCTGATAGTTCCTCAGCACATCAGCATCGATGTCATCATAGATGCCCATGCTCTCTGCACAAAGAAAAAACACACAATTAATTCAATTTTTGTGTTATTTGAACAAAATCTGAATGCAGTGCTACACAAAATAACATGTGAAAGTTGAAAGAGTCACTCAATGTATTTTTAAAGGTTGTTTGTTTTACTTAAACAATATACCATGTGGTAAAAATAAAGATGTTTATTTATAAAATGATTCACATTAAACTGGCTTAACAGCAATAAATAACATTCATTTGAAATTAAACAAGTTTATGAATTTAAGATTGACTTTAAGTTCAGATAAACCAATTCAATTGTGGGTGTCTTAATAAAATGTAAAAGCCATTACTGAAGTCACCCTGATAAGTTATATTTCTGAATTGCAATTATAGTTTAATGTTCATTTCTAACTTAAGAAACACTTGGCCTGAGGCAAAATGTCTGAAACTGATATAGTAATGTGTTGTAAATTATTGCAAAATGCATTTGGTCAACTTCTGTATTGTGATTGTCACAAAAATACCTGAGCTTGCAACAGTGTCCACAGAAAACAGAGGTTTCTCATCTGTCTTGTATGAAATCACAGACCTGCCCAAAAAAAACACTCGCAATCAAAACACATTAAGATTTTACAATGATTCTAAATCGATACGGCAGGATGTGCACTAACCTGAATTTGTTGAATACAATGCTTCCCTGGTCGAACTCATAGCCAGACTCAAGAAGCTCTGTGGCGATGACGGAAGCATCGGTGAAAGTGGGAGGCTTGCGGCCCACCTCTTTACAGTTGATCAGAATGTGTTTTCCGTGGGTCCTGAGAGTTCAAAGGAAGAACAAACTTACTATTTGAAAAACTCAACAATATATAGTCGCTCAGGCAAGCAATGAAAGTACCTGTACAGCAGACCTCGGAGTTTGTCACCCACATTTACAACCATGACCTCTTTCCCGGCACTAGAGAGCTTGGCGATTTCGCTCCTAATGGCCTTGGCCACGTTGCTGTGAACGGCACCGCAGAGCCCACGGTCAGAAGACACGCCGATGATCAGATGTTTATTCTTGTCTGCTGGAGCCTTGATCTCGGCCTTCTCATAGAGAGCTAGAAAACAAACGTCGCAATGCATTTCAAACGAGCGTGCATTACAAACAGGAACGGATACGGTTCGTTTGATGTTACATACCCATGGCGCCGGTGCCATAGACACGGGCTGGCTTCAGGGACCTCTCGGCTCTAGCGTATTTAGCTGCCGCCACCATCTTCATGGATTTGGTAATCTTCTGAATGTTCTTGATGGACTTCAACCGAATGGTGACTGAAACGAAAGAAGCCGATTTAGATGAACATAAGAACTAATGATCAGTTGACATTCATAACGCTTGGGGAAAAACTTGACTTACTGTCCTTCAAGGTAGCCATGTTCCTGACCTGCCCACTGCCAAAGATTGAACGGTTTAGTACAGCAGTAAACAGAATGCATATGCAAAGATCAATAAATAAAACCTAAAGCAAATAAATGGAGTTTCATTCAACGCATACCACCGAATAACCTCAAGAATGACGTTGTCATTCACGTCATCGCGCGGCTATATAGATCTTCCACCGATCAAACGGTTCATATCGCACAGCAAACGCAATTTAGTTAAACGCGATATTAACGACATAATAACTTTACACGATTCATAAACTTGCGCCCTGTCGCACGATTTGACCGATCCGCACCGCGGCCTAAACTTCACTACGTCCTTGCTCCATTTACCCTGCGTTTGATGAACCAACTGACACATCACATCTCTATCGCGATTAAACACACCGCACAAACTAACGCTATCGCGTGTTTACGATGTTAAATAACGTAAATATATACCATTGTGGGAGGAACACCGCCGCGCTGGTCCTAGCGAACATGTTCACGTCAATGAAGGTCAGAGCGGCCGGTCTGCGCACGCGCAAATAAAGCGCTAAGAACGCGGCTTCGTCACAACCCTCGCGATAATTGGTTCTTAACATCTCGTTTGGAAAAAGTGAAGCAAAGACAACAATTATAAGAATGGCGGCACAAATGGGATACACGACATTTAGGACGCCAACTATATGTAATTCTGCAGGTAGTTGGGATAGGGAGGATGACAAAAAGGAAAACATTCTTACAAGGTTAAAATGAGGACATACCAGACTTAATAAAACTTTAAAAATAACACATAAACATCCAACAGTGAGCACTGTGGACTGGAGGAGTCGGTAGAATGAGCCGGAAATAATGAAGAATGAGTTAATAAAGAGGTGAATAGAAGAATTACAACTGAAAGATGTGTTAACTAATGGACTGGAACGTTTCCGTCTGTATCTTAAAAGAACGGATTTAATTAAGAGAATTTAATGAATGTATATGGAAAGTTATTTTAATTTGTTTCCCCAAACCATGTGTACTCCACCACAGTAGGTGGCGATAATGCGACTTTACGTTAGTGCATCCGCCATAAAACCGAAGAAGAAGAATTCTCGCGATATCGTGACGAAAAGCGCATTTTGCGGATGGGAAGCGACGAGTGCTGCGCGTCACGAGCAAGGAAGCGTGTGCGGTCGTCGGACGTGTTTTGTTTTGGTGCGATATTTAGTTTAAAATGGGGAAGGCGGAATTTTTAACCCCGAAGGCGATCGGGAACAGAATCAAAGCGAAAGGCTTGCAAAAGCTGCGCTGGTATTGTCAGATGTGTCAGAAACAGTGTCGAGATGAAGTAAGTTAACGTGTCTTGTTCTCGCTTATTTCTGATGACTTGTTTTTATAAGTG
The DNA here is from genome assembly GCF_947034865.1 of Barbatula barbatula. Taxonomy (NCBI): domain Eukaryota; kingdom Metazoa; phylum Chordata; class Actinopteri; order Cypriniformes; family Nemacheilidae; genus Barbatula; species Barbatula barbatula. Next base: position 25,362,769 of record NC_136768.1, on the reverse strand, counting down.
CAATAACTGTCATTTACATCATGTGTTGACCACAGAACGGCTTTAAGTGTCACTGTATGTCCGAGTCCCATCAGAGACAGCTATTGTTAGCTTCAGAGAACCCCAACCAGTTCATGACCTACTTCTCACAGTAAGTACACGTCGGTTTTATGGATACACTTCAATAGAAAAGCGAATCATCACAATGTATGTCCTTTTGCTTATACAGGGAGTTCAAAAGCGAGTTCTTGGAGCTGCTCAGAAGACGTTTCGGTAAGATCAAACCATTCATCATACATTACAGACCGACATGTTGTTCAGTTGGTGAGAGACTCTGTGTTTACACTTCTGCAGGAACCAAGCGAGTTCACAACAACATCATCTACAATGAGTACATCAGCCATCGGGAACACATCCACATGAACTCCACCCAATGGGAAACCCTCACTGAATTCACCAAATGGCTCGGGAGAGAAGGCGAGGAGGCCACGATACAGAACACATTCGTATCATCCGCTACGGTGTTTAATTCGTGCGATTTGTCTTGTGACGTGTAGGTTTCTGCAAAGTGGACGAGACGCCCAAAGGTTGGTACATCCAGTACATCGATCGCGATCCGGAGACGATACGTAGGCAGGAAGAGCTGGAGAGGAAGAAGAAACAGGATTTGGACGACGTAGAGCGCAGCGCTAAGTTCATCGAAGAACAAGTGCGCCGCGGCCGAGAGGGCAAAGAGCCCGAGGTGCGTCGAAAGGTTCCTGGTACTAAAAAATGAAAGATTTCTGCAAAAAAGAACGTATGTTTTATAGTTATGTGCTTCGCGGGGTAAGGAAATACTAAAATGCACACCTTAAAATATACATACAGTATATTTTAACATGAGACCTTCTCTGGGCAAAGTCATGACTTTCCAAAGCTGGAAATATACTTTAATGTTGACACGTTTGAATGTCCATGTATCTACAGGAGGAGCCAGAATATACTGAACTGAAGAGGATGAATGAAGATGAGAAAATTGCTTTCAACCTGGACATTGCTTCCGCTGGGCCTTCCAAAACAAGGTATCGTGAATAATGGAATCAGCTTCTCTCGTTGAGTTTAAAATCTGTTTGAAAACCGTATTTGTGTTTGAAACCATGCATTTTGTACGAATGAAAAACGAGTTCAGATATGTGATTATAACCCTGTGTTTCTCTCGCATAGTATTAGTCTGGGAAGTAGCGTCCTCAAAGTGACTGCCTCCGCTAAAAGGAAAGAGTCCTCTCACAGTTCAGACTCCAAAGACAAGAAGAAGAAATCTGCCCTTGAGGAGATAATAGAGGTATGTTTTCTTTACTTTTCTCCAGGTTAGTTGTTGCATCGATGATGTAAGCGCGGAATTAATCCGTATAAATTGTAATTCACTTAAAGATGAGGTAACGCACGCAGTTTCTGCCAATCTCATATTCATCTTGAGTGCCTATAAACAGCAGTATTGCATCCTACGTATCTTTAAAGAGTATTTAGTAAAAATAAATCAAATTTACAAAAGACAGATTCAGCTGTTCGATTATTCCCGGAAAAAGACGAGCGCCTGGAAGCGTGTAGGGAGGGCGGGACTACAGCAGGAGCACACAATACATCGTCGCATTATCTCTGCATAACTGATTCACTATAAGTTTGTGTTGTTTACATTATGCACGTACACACCGATTGCCAACAAAACATAGACATAGTGTATAGACATGGTTAGTTTGACTGACGGTTCATGTCCGGCATCTTTTATCAACTTCAAACGATCTCCCAATCCATCGTTGAAATAACATTCATCACCGAAATGCAACTAGCAAACAAACACAGCTAAACAGCCGTCGGCCGAGTGAACCGGTATTGATGGGCGTGCTCTTTCTCACGCTGGCTGGTTGACGCATGGGTGTGCTCTATCACTCGCTCGATGACGCGTGGGTATACTTTTTCGGGAGGATTGTGCTAGAAGAACCCTTGTTCCGAAAAGGGAATCCATGTTTGAAAAGACTTTCCAAACCCTGGCGGAGTGAATCGAGCAGAGAAATATGTCATACGTTCAACTCGACAAGTTGACCATGTTAAGCGTTCAATCGAATTCGCAATGGTTTACGTAAAGTGCAATTTGCGATAAACTGTCCGTGTGTGTGAATTTCAGATGGAGGAGCAGAAGAAAAAATCGTTACGGTCGGATCACTGGATTCAACCAAACATCGTAGTAAAAGTGATAACAAAAAGACTAGGAGAGAAGTATTACAAGAAGAAAGCCATCATTCGGGTACGCGCAACGAGGATTCATGGACCATCGCATGGCTACATGTTTGCCTGGTTTTATATTTCTGGTATTATGTGTATGATTTAACAGGAGGTCCAAAATAAGTACACAGCCATGGTGAAGATGATCGACTCCGGAGACAAACTCAAACTGGACCAGAGTCATGTGGAGACGGTCATTCCAGCGCCTGGTAACACATCACTATGGTTAAACATGCATATGAGTCATGTGACAGACTTTTGTTGTTCATTGGTCTCACTCCGAACTGTTGGAGGAACTATTTAATGGCTGTGGGTAATCGCTCCATGTGATCTTTCTTTTACTCTGTCACAGGTAAGCGAGTTTTGATCCTAAACGGTCAATATAAAGATACAGAGGCCATCCTGGAAGGCATAGACGAACACAAGTTCTCTGCCACACTTGCATTAGACTCGGTACGTTCATACAGTGTATAATCATGAAATGACTTTCCAAATGCAGAATTTTTTTTCTGGACTAAATTAAAGCGACTATTTACTTTATAATTGCTTAGAAAATACCAGCTCATCCATAATAATTGACAGCATGTTGTTTGTCCTCGTTCAGGGTCGGATGAAAGGAAAGACGGTGGAGAGGATTGCATACGAGGACTTTTCTAAACTAGCTTGATGGTCATCTTCATTCCAAAGTGACTCTGTGTTAAAGCGTAATCTGGATATTTTGCATGTACATAATAAAGACTCAAAGACATGATCATTTAATTTACATACTGGAACAAATTGACCATTTTATTGTGCTTATTTTGTTATGTTTGGATGTCATTGACAATGATTGCACGTGATAAAAATATTTATAGATTAAAAATGATCAATTCATGGATAGGTTACAATACATCGATATGTTCAAGATAAATTTACATCATTGTTAAATGATTGTTTGATGTACCGCACCATTTTTGGATATTTTCTATTAAAAAGGAACCTTTTTTTAAAAGTTTCATTAAAAAGGGTTTTGTGCTTTTTGCTTGTATAAAATAGCAGATTTCCATCTGACAGACTGTGCAGTCATTCTAACACATTGTTTCAGAGAGAGGGCAGAAAGCTGTCTAGCCGAGGGAGGATATAGCTGGAGTAACTGCCATCAATGAAGCCTTTGCCATTGTTGTGGACAAACCAGCAGTAGACATCCGAACCTCGTTTCTTGTCACGTCTGTAGTCCTTCTGCCAACCTCTGTTAAAAAAATCAAACATTTTAAAATACAACAAAAATAAATCACTGGACGACAAAAATCAGGATCTCAAAATCATAGCAAGGAAGTATAGTTTTACCCTAAAGTGGCAAAATAATCGTTTACTATAAAGTAACGTGATATAACAATGAGAAAAATATTTTTACAGCATTTATCTATGTTAATATCAATTAAATAGTTTGTTCATATTATTGCAGCTTTAACGTTAACTAAGATTAATTCAAGTTCTAGAAGTATTTCATGTTAACAACTGGAACTTTATTGAAGAAAATGTAAATTTTGAACTTACGGTGGCGTATTGATGTCACGTACATAAATGTTTTCCACTCAATTATGTTATAATAACGAGATGTCATTAAAAAGAAATAATATGTTGTTTATATGAGATGATACAACATGTCGATCTGTTACGCGCCCGCTTGCCGATTGGCTGAAGTTCGTTATTCTTCGGTCTGATTGGCTGACATTCTGCTTGGCTTCAATGCTGACTGGGTCAAACATACACTTAAATATATACATTACTACATTACTATACAAAATACTTTTACAGCAAAATACTTTTACAGCGCGACTGTAATATTTAACTAAATAATTAATAAATGATTATAATGTCACAGTAAATAACGAAGTAAACAATACGCTGTGGTGTTTTTGAGAGGGCAGAATGTAGTCAGAGTCTTTAAATGTTATTTACTTTACGCTCTTGTTGTGTCGCGTGGAAACACTCGTTCTTAAGGTTTTCTTAGTTTTCTGTGGCTGTTGTGACGACAAAAGTTAAAGTTCGAGAAACTTAATTTATAACCATTAACAGAAATGTCCTCTAACATAGTAACAAATACAAAACGGAAGTGCGGAGCATCAACCAGAAAGTTACTCGCGGTAATGGCGCACTCCACGGAGACGTCAAGAAAAATGTGGATTGGGCACAGAAATCACAAGAAAAGGTAGTAAAAAGTCGGTCAATTTTATATATCCCAACAGTGGGCCGGCACAAAATGTGCAACATAGACTATTGGACTAGTGTTAACATTAGCCATTAACCGGTAACCTCTGCATAGGCTAACAGTTTTCACATCACATGACTATAAATAGACACTTTCACAGTTATAACGATGTCACTGTAATAAGGACAGAAACGTGTTTACTGTCAAAAGATTCAGCATTTTAATTTGCACACATGTAATTTAACTTTGTTTTAATCTGAACGTCTTCTTCGGTCAAATTTATTGGAGTGGAGGGCCGAGTTTATAGCTGAATGCTGCCACCTAGCGTACTGGATCCGTGGCTTGAGCCGCAAAAGCCTCTGCCCCGATATTACCCTTTATAACAACTTAATTCCTGTTTAAATGACTTATCTTTCCTGTTGAAACGACACGATATATCTCGTTTTAACGACATATCTCGCTATTACGACATAAGTGAGTGGAAAAAATTCAATGTAAGTGGCAGCTATACGCTCACCACCGTACGAAATGATGGTAACATTTATGCTATTATTAACTGTGTTATTAATAACTGTTATTATAATAATTGAAAACATAACTATGCACAATTTAGCCTCTTGTTTCTTTAGATTAAAAAAAAAACTCACTCTTCAATGACTGTAAATATCTGGAATAATGTTTGTACGAGACTAACAGATGTACCTGGTGACCGCCAGTTTGTTGCCTTTCACCTCCATTATAGCCTCTTTCTTTTTTGGATCTGCTCCCTCATGAACGCCATACACTTTCACCTTTGGTCCATGTGTGAACTGACCTGTTAGGACACACAAAGGCCATTTTATAACATTATTTACACATGCATTACTTAGTTCTACAAGAGGTCCTTAACTCTGTGTGCTATGTGTTTGTTTGTGAATGTCCAACTGAACTTCAATCGCATCCTGTTGATAACCACATTATCATTTAAAGGGATAGTTGACATTTATTTCACTTTTTTTTTGTTCTGTTGAGCAGATTTTGAAGAATGTAGGAAAGCAAACAGTTCTGGGGCATTTTTTGCCTACCATTGTAATTCTCCTACTGTAGTAGTCAATGGTGCCCCAGAACTTTCCTACATTATTTTAGGAATAGGTTATAAATAGGTTATAAACATTACATAACCCACTTTGTAATCAGCAGAACAAAGAAATGCGTACAGATTTGCAACAACTCGAGAGTGAGTAAATGATGACAGAATGTGTGAGAGTTTGGGTGAACTATCCCTTTAACTTGTTTGTGAGAATCATTAATGCACTAATAATGAAAGGGAATCAGGCAAGAAATTGCTTGGGATAACAATAAAATGCAAAATAATTATTACATAAAGCACTGTGAGGATTATAAAATGTATGTTGTGTTATGTTATGTTCAATGTTTACGTTATTATACGTTAATATTAGCAATGTGAATGTTGAATGACGCACCAATGAGACCGTGAACTTGCGAGGAGTATTCGTTGTCATTTGGGATGTAAAAGCCCAAGAAGTCCACTTGCACGGGATGCTTCTTCCACACCCGATGCAACAAAACCATCACTGAAATATCCTCACCAATCGTCACAGTAACCTGTTGCTCCTTCACTATGGCAACCTTCGTTCTGACAAGGAAGGGTTTGCATATAATATATGCGGCATATTAAAAATCATATTAAATGCAATCAGAATTTTTTTTAACCACTCAAGAAACGTGGATATTGTATATGTGACCCTGGACCACAAAAACAGTCATAGGTAGCACAGGAATATTCCTAGCAATTGTAGGCCTATGGGCCAAAAATCACTAGGATATTAAGTAAAGATCATGTTTCATAAATGTTTATGAAATATAAATATATTTTGTAAACTTTCTTACCATAGCAAAACTTTTGTGAGTGGATGCAGCAAAATCGTAACCAAAAAAGGCCGGAAACACGCCTACAAACTTCACTCGCTGCCCGCTTTTTGTAAATTACGTACTCAAGTTTGGTATCTGTGCAAAGCGTTGAATTTTTGCTTTCAGGTTCATTTATTCTCCACAACGTCAGTATAGAGGTTAGCCAATAGAGCCTTGATTTCAAATCATATTCAAATAGTTGTTTCTCGGTCCTATCCTAACAAGCTATACATTAACGGAAAGCTTATTTATTTAAAACATTTTCTTCACTGGTCTAATTATAATATAGAATCTATTATATATCTAACTATTTTAATTTCCAACACTAAACAACTTAACTGGTTGGTCACTTTACAAAAGGGACTAGTCTTCAAGCCGACAGTCAAAAGATTAGGATTAGGTCTCCGATACCTGCTTAGCATCAGTTCAGCCGTTGCTTCCCAAGAGAAAGAGTGATTGTTCCTGCCTTCCGTTAGATCAATCCTATCAGTTCCTATTATGACCTGCACACCGTCTGTTTTCGAGTATATGGAGATGGTACCAAAGTATGTGTTTATTTTGTTGTTCTTCATCTTCTTAGACCCCACCAGCTGACCATTGATTGTAACACCTGTATAAGATAAGGAAAAAGAAAGCATGAAACAGAAATAACACCATGGTATCCGTTTAAAAACATGTCTGGTTACCCTTTCCAGTATCCGATAGCAAGTTGAGGATGTGCCCAGGCTTGGAGTCAATGTTGAAGCAGATATCCATGTTGGTTTTGGGCAAGTGAATAATGAAGTGAGGGTCATTGTCGACTATAAAATAAAGAAATCATTATATTTTTTTGCTTAAATTCAATCTGTCCATCTCTGTTTGAAACATAACATTTCAGGTTACTTTACATACTCATTTTGAGTATGGATTCAGTGGGAATTCAGATGTCTATGGTTTCATGGTCTATGTTGCATTACCTATATTGACCCTATTAGGAATGACACTTAGAGCTTGTTCTCCGGTTGCCTCCTTGGGGTCAGAAGGGGCAGTAGGCATAATCCACGGAGGGTTGCTGTAAACTACATTGGTTACTGGCAATCGTCCGGATAAAGAAGCAGTACCTTAAGAGAAGGAGAAAGACTTTCAGTCTTGTCATACTGATCCTTATCTTATAATAGGATACAGGAGAGGTTTTATTATAATATAAAAGTTGCATATGAAAAAAGATGAAACCCTTTGTGTTGGTTACCGGAGCAGCAGCCGTGTTTGGAGTCTTTGGGCGAGTCAGCGATCAGACGCTCTGCCTGGTCCTCACTCTCCACCAGCATGGCAGTCAGAGGGGTCACGAACTGATGCTCTACAGCCAAAGCCACGATCCGCTGAGTGATCTTACGCTTCTTATTTGCAGTAGGAGCTAGAGAGCTGCAGAAAGGGAGTTCAATATAGTTTTCAAGCAGATATTCTTCTCCGTAAGTAAACTTAAAGAAACGGGTTTGGGCTAATTTAATTGTGATTTATTCAACCTTACTGTAAATGTTTCTTTTTGAAAACTGTATTTCAAAAGTTTCCTTAAATTTTGAAACCAAATCAAACTGGCCTAATGAGTCTTTTGAAGTTCAATTATATTCAACTGCCTTTAACAATGTAGTTGTATTTCGCATAACGACTCAAACTCGACCTTCTCTGGACTCAGACTTGATTCAAACTCGACCTACTCTCGATTTGTTCTTGACTCAAACTCGACCTACTCTGGACTCAGACTTGACTCAAACTCGACCTACTCTGGACTCGGTCATTACTTGAACTCGACCTACTCTGGACTCAGACTTGACTCGAACTCAACCTATTCTGGACTCGGACTTGACTCGAACTCGACCTACTCTGGACTCGGAGTTGACTCAAACTCGACCTACTCTGGACTCGGGTTTTGACTCAACCTCGACATACTCTGGACTCGGACTTGACTCAAACTCAACCTACTCTGGACATAGACTTGACTCAAACTCGACCTACTCTGGAGTTGGTCTTGACTCAACCTCGATCTACTCTGGACTTGGTCTTGACTCAAACTCGGCCTACTCTGGACATAGACTCGACTCGAACTCGACCTACTCTGGACTCAGACTTGACTCGAACTCAACCTACTCTGGACTCAGACTTGACTCAAACTCGACCTACTTTGGACTCAGACTTGACTCGAACTCGACCTTCTCTGGACTCAGACTTGACTCAAACTCGACCTACTCTGGACTCGGTCATTACTTGAACTCGACCTACTCTGGAGTTGGTCTTGACTCAACCTCGATCTACTCTGGACTTGGTCTTGACTCAAACTCGGCCTACTCTGGACATAGACTCGACTCGAACTCGACCTACTCTGGACTCAGACTTGACTCAAACTCGACCTACTTTGGACTCAGACTTGACTCGAACTCGACCTTCTCTGGACTCAGACTTGACTCAAACTCGACCTACTCTGGACTCGGTCATTACTTGAACTCGACCTACTCTGGACTCAGACTTGACTCGACCTACTCTGGACTCAGACTTGACTCAAACTCGACCTACTCTGGACTCGGTCATTACTTGAACTCGACCTACTCTGGACTCAGACTTGACTCGAACTCAACCTATTCTGGACTCAGACTTGACTCGAACTCGACCTACTCTGGACTCAGACTTGACTCGAACTCGACCTACTCTGGACTCAGACTTGACTCAAACTCGACCTACTCTGGACTCAGACTTGACTCAAACTCGACCTACTCTGGACTCGGTCATTACTTGAACTCGACCTACTCTGGACTCAGACTTGACTCGAACTTGACCTACTCTGGACTCAGACTTGACTCAAACTCGACCTACTCTGGACTCAGACTTGACTCGGACTCGAATGAGCTGGTCTCGACTACAACACTTGAAAAGTATGGTTGATTTACATGAGGGCTTTGATTAAGCTATCAGCAGATCACAGATGCACATTTCTGAAAATATGCATACTGGAATTGATGAGAGGGATTGAAATTTGAATTTCAAGTATCCAATTCCTATTCTGCTTCATTCCGATCCGAAACATAACCTCATAGTTGAATCCAGATTCATAACAGAGGCAGTAAGTGAACACAGAGTTGTGATTCTTACCGTTCAGCTAGTAGTTGATTTACAGTAATGTAAGCCCACATTTGTCGGGCAAATCCGGGGAAGGAATGCTGTTGTGAGATAAGCTCTGAGTCCAGCTCCTTGACATCTGCTTCGGTCTGTATGGTAAGGTCCATGTTGGCCTAAAAGAGAAATGAACTTCTCATTAAAGATGTAATTCATTACTGTAAAGTAATAATAATAAACCAGCTGGATCCAGGCTTGTGCTGCTGGACCAGCAGTGTTTAACTATTGAGTTAAGAAGCCTTCGACGCTAACATCTAAAACACAACATATGCTGATCTATTCCATGATGGTATCATTTCTAATATCATTTCTAAACTGAGAGACAAAAGGGAAATGTCGCTCACAGCAGAGGCGGTGATGAAGCTCTGCAGCGTTGTGAGTTCTGTTGGTTGAAGTTTTCCAGCCACTATCACCTCTGAACCGCTGAAGAACTTGTCAAAATGGTTCTGAGTCACGTCACTTACAGTATTCTCGGGAAATTGGATGGTGATGGACCTGAGGAGAGGAGAGGAGACCTGGCTGTAGAATTCCTGGAAGGAGAAAAAAAACGAGAATTACAAATATCACTCAAATTACAAATGCCAAATTGACACATTTCACAGTTTAAGATCTTATAAATCCTATAGCTAGTTTTCAAAAACAGAATCGTTTTCAGGCAGGTTGGAGTCGTGCAGCCGCTTCATGTCAGACGTATGTAAAATATTTTCTGCAGAGAACAAACGACATCTTTGTTTATATACTAGAGGTGTACATATGCTTTTAAAAGGTAATGTATTTTTGGCAAAAAAGTAATGAGAAATGTGTTTTTTTTCTTGTACTATTGACAGAGTATTTTTTGCCTCACGGACAGCAAAACACCTTGACTGTGACACAGAACAGTACAAGTCAATCAGCAGGACTGTAAAATAAAGCGATGTAATTGTGGGCGGGGCTAGCCAATGCAACATAACAGAAACAACCAATAATGTGGCTCATTGCTTGTATCAGTCACAAGATTTACATGGCGGATTTGTTGCGGGTCGGTCATTTGGATGCGTCAGACTCACTGTACCTTTAATTGCGCTGATGCACCGTGATTGGCATAGATCCTCTGGGCGACCCCCCTGTTGTCCATGGCAATTCGCTCCAGGAAGTCAAAGTCCACGTCGAAGCCAATACCAAGGGAGAAGAGAGAAAACTCCTCCTTCATTACGCGCTTCACATTCTTCTGAATAGTGCTCAACTTTATTTCTCCTGAAGAAAGAGAGAGAGAGAGAGTTGTGCTTCATTTCCCGGTTGCTATTTGGGGATTCAAACATTCTTTGAAACATTAAAGATAATGTAAGCTGTTCTTTAACTATGATTTAAGAAATAACGCAACATATTCGATACATACTGTATCAATAAATCAATGCACGATGTTCTTACCCACTGTTGGATCTCCATCAGATACCAGAATGATCATAGAGACAGAACGGGGCTCGATCACTCCCTCGCTGGACGCTTTCACCAGGATCTGCACTGCTCGCAGCAGAGCCTCATTGATGTTTGTACCTGACGTTAAATGTCACTCACAATCACACCAAAACGCACACTTTTTAAATCATTAAACCACTCTCTGGTCCCCTTTTACCTCCATTAGGTTTGATATTCTGGATGTACTTCTTGGCCTCATCCACCTGAATGGAGGAAGCTGGGACCATATCTTCGCTCCAGCAGCGGACGTGGTGATTAAAGTCTATGACGCTGAAGTGGTCATCCATTGATAGATCATCCAGAATAGCCTTCATCGCCTCAACGGTCTAAGATAGGAAGAGAGAGAAACACGTATAAATATAATAAAATATAAAAACATCTTAAATAAAATAACACACAAATAAATTAATGAATAAAAATATATATTTGAGTAAGAACATTTTTTCAATTTAAAAACTAGGCTGTATGTCAATAGAAAATCTTAATCTTTTCGATTATTTATATACCAATAAAATACCAATTCATAAATTCCTTGCATTAATTGTTGCCTTATAACCAAAAACAGACTGTGAGTTCACTTTGGTCAGTTCTGCACTATTTCCACAAGAGGGCACAAAACACTTTCAAGTTTAATGTACAATAAACCAAACTTGTCTTAACAAGCTTTTTGAAACTGCTGTGTGAAAGTAGGTTGCCACGTCCTTACCTGTTTCATCTTCAATCCCCACATGCTGCCACTGACATCGATGACAAATACAATGTTTTTGGGGAGAGGGGAGAGATCAGATGGTGCAAAGAAGTGAATGAAATGACCATCGGACACCTGAAAGAAGATGAAGAAAGAAACATGTTTCCCACAATGCAGTGCACTTCAGTCCTATAAATATGCTTTTGTGCATCAATTGATTTCCACACCTGCAGCTCTCCAGCATTGCTTTCTCTCTGAACGTCATACATGATGGTGAAGACCCCATCCACAGCGCTCTCCGTGCAGTTCTCGCATTTGCGCTGCTCTTTTAGTGTTGGTTTGAACACTATATGGGCTTTGTCTTTGCTCTGTGTGATCTTGGTCAGTTCTGCAAACTGCTCTCCAAGCGTGTTAGGGGCTGAAACAGACTTGATGCCATTGGGCTCATATATATAAACATCAACCTGGAAATCAAAATACGAAAGCATGTATTAGAGGTCATGTGATGCGCATCTTTGTGCTCGTGTGTGTAAGACTGACTTGTAGCAAAGGCACCAGGCGTCCAGGTTGGATGTGCAAGGTGTGCTTGTAGAAGCCCAGTTTCCTCTGCAACATTTCTTGATAGTGCAGCTCGAACTCCACCTTGGCGCCCGGAGGAACATGCACCTCTGTTCTGAAGGTCTCCATCGCCTGAGAGTTGGTCCTGAGAAAAAAAAACATGTGATGTATATTGCACATTATAATAAGGATCAACAGAACATACAAGTATTAAATGTTAATATACGAATAATAAATCATTTTCAAATATAATTCCTTTTTAAAAAATACTAAACATAACATACTATAAACAGCTTATCCATATAATATATAAAATCGGGATATATAGCTGTCAACAGTAATTTTCGGTCAATAATCTTAAAATGACATATTTTCATCTTTTTCTTGAAAATATGCTGTCTTTGTCCTGTATTTTGATGTTTGGTTACCGTATTTCATTATACGTGTACAATAACAGTACATTTCTGTAAACTACGTTTTTTTTACAGTGTAGACTGTAAAACTTTACAGTACAAAAATTACAGTACAAATACAGTAAATGTAATACTTAATACTAATTTCCTATTAGTACTGTTTTCAATTTGAGTTAAATTGGAAAATTTACCTAAGATATTTAGTCTTTGTCTCATAAAAGAAAATACAAGAAGTAGGCGAGTTTACGAAACTGTAAATTAAAGTTACAGTATGTTTCTGGCAAACCTTCTGCAAAATTACAGCAAAAGTTTTACAGTATAGGCAAACTGGCTGTAGACACGAATATATGCATGAAAGAATCCGATAAATGAGGTACCTGACAATACCAGCAGCTTTCCCGCGTGCTCTTGCCTGAGCATAAAGGTTTCTCGCCACTGCCTTCTCCTTTACCGAGCCAATGAACGTGATCCCATTTACATTCCTGAAAAGCAGCCACGGGTCATACAGCAGGTCCAAGGCGTGTTTACGTGTGTGTATCTGTGTGTCATTGCTCTCACATGGTAAAGTTGTTAATGAAGGCCCGTTTGGGGATCTGTACGTTGAAGCTGATGCTCTGAGCATTTGGGCCCGAGTTAACCACGGAGCTCTTAACTGTGGTGTGAACGAATCGTGACGTAATCCTGCTCTCCATCTTATAACTCTTAACAGAGATGTCTTTGCCCTGGATAGCCTACAGGACATTACATATAGAGCTCAATACACAAATCAGTCATTCACGTGTTATTTAGACGATAAACATCTTTGAACTTGACGAATGGTGTATGCAAAAGGTTCGGACTGAAGGCTTATTGTCCATGCCGACTTCATATTTCTTGTGCCCACCAGCATAATAACAGTATGTTGCTGTATATGAAAAACAGGAAGTACAGTATATTAACAGTATATTAACGTCAAACCAAAAGCGTGCCTTGGAAAAACAATAGCAGACACACAATTGACAAAAAATGTACCTGTAAAAAAGAAAAAAGAAAAGAAAAGAAAAAAGCCATTTTAGTACCTAAACTGATTGGAAAAAACAGAAGTAGAACAGCAGCAAAGGGGAAGTCAATAACCGGCGTGTCATCAAACATGCCGATCGATTAATAGATAAGATACGAGTTGAATAACAAGACCGAGGGCATACCTGAAAATCCTCTTCCTCTTCACTGGTCAAAGTGTTCCTCTACAGAAAAACAACAGAAATGTAAAATAATTATAATTTAATAATAATAATAATAAAAATAATAATAATGCATATGACTAAACAAAAAATGCAAGTTCATTTCTGCATCAACACTTCAGTAACAGAAGTTGTTTAACAGTTATTTTCTTGAATGCAGCACAAACAAGGAAACCTATATTAAAATTTAAAATACAATGTACCAGCTAAAAGGTGTCCTTTTTATTTGTTGAATATCGACTCGATATTTATCGACAATATCGATAATATATATATATATTTATTATTAAGTAAATTCTGGACTTACTAAATGTAATGTATTTAATGTCGTGTAATATTATTGACTTTCGGGTTCAATCTAAATATTATACCGTTGACCTGTTTACTATAACATATAACTGTGTGTATATAGGGTTACGGTTAGTCCATGTCAAGTAGAAGCTATCTATAGGAACAAATGGAATTGCTGGGGATACTTATCAATTGAATTTTAATTGTAATAATAAATAAACCAGCTTAAATCCCATTTTATGACTTATAAAATAGATTTATTATGTTTAAAAACGAACAACATTTAAAATAAACTGTTTCGTGGAATTTTTGTGTTTAATTTCGAAACGCAAACATATATATACATTTTTTCTAGAGAAATAGACTGCAACTTTAGGTGTAATGAAATCTGACATAAAAATTGCATTTTACTTCAAAAAACAATGTGATTCTTTGCGGTATTATCTGTTGCCACAGCCTCCCGAATATATATATTTTTTACAATATATGCATACCGGTATTTAGGCCTTAGTTGAATATGATATCAAAGTGTACCCTGTTCATGGAAAGTTCCTAAAACAGATGACGTACAGTATGACACAATCACTGAGACACGGTGGACTTATGATCATTGGGAATCAATGAAGCCCCCTGAGACCCTTTGATCACATTAAACCCTTAAAAAAGTGAGATACCAACAACGCCAATGTCACAAGTTCAATCCCCAATCATATTAAAAGTGTTTGCAAAATGCATAAGTGTATTTACATAAACTTACCCTGTATCTCCTGGACTGGTACTGATCCAAAGGACCTAACTAACAAATGGATAAAGAGAAAACATCACTTTGGCTATACATATGCACGCAGTGGCACACGTTCAATTTGAAATTTCCCATCTTACCGATTCGTCTTCCCACTCTCCATCGATGACAAACTCAAAAGCCCAGCTCTGACAGAAGAGCAGGACGCAAAGAAGAAAGACCGGAGGCTTCATGACAACAAAAAGGAGTCTTCACAGCATAAAAAAGAATGGCAAGCCCAATCCACATGCAAACACTAGCTCACTGAAGCTAAAAGATCAGCCTTCGCAGTCTCTTAGACCTCTGAGCCTCGTCAATATTTGTTGTGCCCCACACAACCAAAAAAAGACTGAGGAACCTTTGAAACCTGACCAACAGATGAACAAACACACTACCTGACGTGGAATAACATCTAAACTTCACGAGCAATGAAGTCCTTTTGAAAGCTCTTGTGTATTTGTAAATGTAGACGGTAAAAAAATGATATTTCAAAGTGTTGGAATGTTTCCACGGATCTTGTTCGGTTTCAGACTATAACCTTGTGTTTTCAACATATATTTACGGAAGGGTGTCCAAAAGTTAAAAGTCACCAAACTGAGCAGGCACATTTTGGTTGTTCCATCAATTTCAATTTCGTTTCTATTATTTTTTTAAGACCCTAAAATATACACTCTTATAAAGGAGACGTGGAATAATGATTTTTGGTTGAATGGTTCTTTAAAGAACCTTTACATTTGAAGATCTTTGGCATCACGAAAGGTTCTTAGTAGTGGCAAATGCGTACTGGAGTCAGGAATGATTCTTTATCACCGTGAAGCCCTTTTACTCAATAGCACATACCATCTACATAACATTTAGATTAAATACACAAAATAATAGCTTTTGATAAATGCGAAAGACAAAATGTTACCGTGACACAATTTAAAGAGAAGAATAAACTTGAATTATACCCTTATTACCTAGAATATTGCCCAAGCGCCACATCTGTGTCCTTATCTCTGGGGTTATTCTTACCAAAAGGTTATTCGATTTCATTCCGATACATTTTGTACATATCTACAATATTGCTGGGGTCCATTTGAATGTTAAGTGCGATATTGGGGTCTAAGAAGCGAGGATGGACACGAAGGCTTGAAACTGCAAAGAAAGAGAGTGTCCTAAAAATAACAAATACAACATTCTAAAAATAAGGGAATGCTAAAAACGATTTTCTGTACCCAATAATGGATCGATCAAACAAAACATTAAGAGAAACAAGTGAGTTAACCTAAACGAACCACTAGATGGCAATACAGCGGTAACACAATAATACAACTATATACATTACCAGTCTCTATAAATGTTTGCCAAATGTTCTATAATTGTAACATAAAACAACAGATTAAAAAATGCAATGTAATTTAAAGCATTGACAAATGATAATGTAACGGGTAGCCTAAATACCGACGTGAACACGACAGAAGACGCGCGTCTTGCCAACTATACGTTTGGTTTTGCGCAACGCACCCCGGAGGGTTTATTTCCGATCGGCAGAGAGCAAGGACACATCACTTGTTGCAAAGTGCGTCAAATAATAACTAGTTTGGTTCTAGTAAGGTCTCGAACCAAATACACAGAAGCCCCCAACCACTTGCAGCCAGCAGGCGCGCGTTTCTTAAGATGGGTGGGACACAATAACCGCCCCGATCACGCACCACGACCACTCCACTACTCCGAGCACATCAGTGCAGACCATCATCTCCTAAAATGTTGCTTATAGCGCTCGTCTTGTTTTTGTGTCCGTTATTTCAATGCCAAACCGAGGATGCTGACGTTTTGCAGGACGAGGACCTTGAAAATGACGTGATTTATGACATGGGTTTAAATGCCGTAGGACCTTTTTTCCTGCATTTTATATAGAAATAAATGAATAATTTATTGGCTAGAATTGACCACGATCTCGTTTTTGTCTTCAGACTGCTCGTCGAATGCCGCGGCAGGTGCGAGCGTCACTAAACAAGGTAAGAAATGCGCGCAACGACTGCGCTCTCCAGCGGCTTTTACCTCCTAAAGACACGGTCTGTTAACGCGTGTAAACCTATTGTTTTGTTTAAAGTTGTTTAATGTTTTTTCTACAGTGTAATAAAACTGGTAGTTTTTATTTGTTCGGTGAAGTTAAGCAATGTGTTTACCAAATACAAGGCAGAAATTCCAGGGTCCCTATGAAGTTGCCAAAGTATCTTTCAAGACGTAAGCTCACTGACTGACCCTTTAAACGTTCCCATAGAAACTTTTTACTGTAAGTTCTTTATTTCACATTAAGAGTCATCATACGTTATGATTATTGGCATCATCATAATCAACGAGTATCACTTTTTGTTTGTTTTTCACAGTGATGGAAGATTGTGGGAAACTATTATTACCTTAATACATTCTTGCAGAGGCTATCACCCCAAATCTTTACCCACTTATTCATCACACGTGTATAACCAACCACTACACGTTTATTTGGTTAAATTACTGTCTTTATTACGTTTGCTACCATCTGCCAGGAGACCAGACCTCATATTCTGGAGCTGTCGGTCCAGACCACCATCATCTCCCGCTATGCTTTCACTGCGGTGTTCTGCAGCATGTTCAACAGACACTCGGCTGCCGCTCAAGGGGTCTTTCAGTTCTACATCCCAACTGCTGCATACATCTCCAACTTTACCATGTAAGTATTTGAACTTAGCACACATGAGCGAATCTATAAATCAATGTTTATTTTTTATTCAAATGTCGGTCATTGTCCATCCTGTTAGATTATTATAAGCAATTTTTGCACTTCTTAACCTGTGACACTGAACACCGAACACCTTGGATGGCACATAACATTTTTGAGAAATGTCATGGTTTATTTATTTTTTGATGCACATAAAAACTGAATGATACTTCCAGAATCAATTTACCATAAAATATGTTTGTCATTAGGTCTTTAACATGTATTTACGGAGATAACGTATTTACTTTGTATAGCAGTTGTCCATTTTCCACGTAAGGGATATGTGGAGATAGAAATAGCTCATTCTAAGGTAATAACATAGAGGGAGTATTGTTTGAGAATGTGATTTTCATTTAATAATAAAACTTCTCATTTTATGCTGCTGTTATGGTGGCAAAGGATTGTGGGAGGACGTGTCTTTCCAAGTCAGGTTAAGGCCAAAGAGAAGAAGATAAAGAAGGAAGGTGGAGAAAATAATGGCAAACCGAAAAAGGATTCACCAGAGAAGAGGTGAAGGTTATCTTCGACTGGGCTGTTTTTATTGAATTCCCCTGCAATATTTAAGAAAATCAGAGATTTATGTTTTGCTCAAAATGAGTCATATTTTCTAACTCTGTCCCCGTCAAGTGAGGGCGATATGGAGTTGTTTCGCATGGAGGTGACTATTCCTGGACGCAACCGCGCAAGGTTCCTCCTGAAATATGAAGAGCTGCTGCAGAGACGATTGGGCCGTTATGAACATGTGACCAGTATTCGGCCAATGCAATTGGTCAGCAAACTCAGCGTGGGCGTTACCATTGTGGAGCACTCTCGCATAACTTATCTAGAAGTCTTACCTCTACGAAAGACCAAAACTGCAGCCTCCAACGGCAACGGTAACCAACCAGATGCTGTCGTTGGATTGAAATGTTTGTAAAAAATGCAAAAATTAAGCTCAGATTGCAGGAATTTGTTCCATTTGAAATTATAGATTTTTTGTAAACAAGAACATGACTTTGAAATATGTATTTTTGTTATGCATATGCAAAATATGTATTATATGTAAATCCAAAAATGAATGCATTGAAACTATTTTTTATACTCGCGCCTTCTCTTTGCTCAGGTAAGACAGGACCACCAGTTTCCACCGTAGTCAAGCAAAACGAAACCTTCTGCAAGATCAGGTTCACTCCCAACATAGTGCAGCAGGCCAAGATTGCCACCAATGGCATGCTGGGAGACTTTGTGGTCCAGTACGATGTAGAGAGAGAAATGGGCATTGGGGAAATACAGGTACACACACATACAAATAAACTGCGGTAGCCAAAGTAGCCAAAATTACACTTAAAAATATAAAACATGTATTGAATGGTTTAAACACCTTTAAAGGAAAGGATTTGTTTGTAGTGTTTAGTTAATATACTCATGAGCAGTATTCGATATTAGATGGGTCAAGTGAACAACTAATAATAAACATCCACCCAAACACCATAGCAACTAATAGCCTAGAACACATTAGTAACCACAGAGCAATGATGTAATAACACCTAGCAAATGCCAAGGACAGCCATCGCAACCTAGCGCTGTTCAAGTTTTGTTAAAGCTAATCACATTCTGTTAACACCGCGTCAGAATTCAAGGAATTTTCCTTTTTCGTTTTCCTTAACATATCATACAGTTATCCATCCTCTTCCCTCCCAACATGTTTTAAATCCATTCAGAATGTGATGAGGTCACCAAAGACTTGAAAAACTGACCTCACACGCACACAACTGAACGTGTGTCAAGAGTCTCTGCTGTGTTTCAGGTTCTAGATGGACATTTCGTGCACTACTTTGCCCCCAGAGACCTGCCCGTCGTGCCTAAGAACGTTGTATTTGTGATCGATACCAGCGCCTCTATGGTTGGGACCAAAATCAGACAGGTAAATACACTACACGAAGCATCAAATCTCACATCCGTTCTTCAGTAGAAAGTAGAAAGTAAACAGACACAGTTAACTGAAAGTCAAACGTAGCGTTCCAGTGTCTGTATTCATTTCTCTTAAAGAGGAAATCATACCGTGACACGTTTTTCCCAGCTGGTTCTTGTGATCTCATAGTTGGAAACATAGATACCCACACCCTTTTCTGAACGAAATGGCAAAGTTCAATAGTTGTCTTACTTTTTCAATCCAGACCAAAGACGCTCTGTTCACAATCCTCCGCGAGCTGCGGCCCAACGATCACTTCAATTTCATCACTTTTTCCAATCGCGTCCGTGTGTGGCAGCCGGGCAAACTTGTGCCCGTCACACCCAACAACGTGCGTGATGCCAAGAAATTCATCTTCACGATCTCACCCACTGGAGGTAGAACGCGCTCTGTTTACACATTTTAACATTATAACATTACTACCCAAAACAGCAAATGATGTCATTGTTTAGCCACCCGTGTGATCGTGTCGTTTGGAACATGATTCTTTTATGCTGATTTAACTCATTCATGTTATTTACATCTCTTTTGCAGGCACTGATATTAACAATGGTATTCAGACGGGCTCAACGTTATTAAGGGACTATCTGTCCAGCAAAGACGAGACCTATCACAACAGTGTCTCACTAATCATCTTCCTGACTGATGGGCGGCCCACGGTGGGCGTGGTCCAGAGCCCAACCATCATTGGAAACACGAAAGCGGCAGTGCAGGAGAAATTCTGTCTTTTTACGATTGGTATGGGCGATGATGTGGACTACAGACTGCTGGAGAGGATGTCCCTGGATAACTGTGGAACCATGAGGAGAATCCCAGAGGATGCGGATGCCAGCGCCATGCTCAAAGGGTACCAAATATGTAGTCACGATTGGCTTGTACACATTAACATTTGTTTTAGTCTGAAAACACACCAGAAATGACAGTATTAGAAGACTATCCAGGCACTCATTTCCATCTATAATGACGCCTTAAGCCCAACGTTAAAGCTTGAAAGAAAATCATACTACAACGCACAAATGAGATCGTACAAATGTATCTCATAAAACAGTTATGACAGGCTATGGGTTACACACACTATTTAAGTATAAATGCATAAACGCAAAAGTAATTTTGTAGAGATGTGACGTAGATTAACAAATATAGGAGGTTGCGTTTGCTCAACGGGAAATTGCAATTATATTATTATAATTTTTATTCATAACTGAGCACATGCCACATGGAATAGTTTCACTATATTGGGAAAGAATTGGGAAAAAAACAATTCCTGCTGAAAAATAAGAATAGAAACCCATTAGAATTGGTTTCCATTAAAATACTATTATGAACCATTAGCTTTTTCCCATTAAAACCAACACAAATTATCTGTTTGTAGTTTTGGGCATCCAGTAGAATTAAACATCCCACAAATATATTCTATCACATACCAGTAAAACCATTATAGTTTCTGTTAGAACCAAAACAAATCCTTTTAAAACCATTAAAACCAATACAACTTCTTTAATGGTTTCTATTGTTTTTTTTTCAGCAGGGATATCATTTAATGGTTTCTATTTGTTGTCAGCGTGGAATGGAACCCTGCCCAAAACACAATCGAAAATGTAATGGATTTAATGCTTATAATGGAAACTATAATGTAGTCTACTGGTATGCGATTAATTCTACTGGTGGGATGTTTTCTGGTAGATGTGAACCAATCGAACACCATTCAATCCTATTGGAATAATGCCCAAAACACAATACATGATAAAAGCACAGGTACAACTTGAGTGCCCTTGTTTCCACTTGAGCCCCTCAAAATGTCTGTGCACGTCCCTGGTTAATCATAATGAATCTTTAATCTAATATGCTCACACTGCTAAATTAATTCAAGCAGATATGCCAAACAGGATTTTGATGTCTGTCTGAAAAAAGCGTTTGCTCACGCTCTTTTATCCATAAGCTTACACAGCTTGATCGAGTTACGATGATAGAAAATTGATTTAAAAGTCAAGTTTAAAGGTCAAAAGTCATGAGGCGCCATGGGAGGTCAGAATTCTTTACACAAGACTTCACAATTGGGCCCCACTCTAAAAGTTCAACAACTTGAACCTAAAGAATAAATGACTTATTAACCCACAATCTGAAGCAACTAAGGGCCATTGTGACCTAGGGTGCCTCCCAAACCGCACACTTATCCACTATTCTGCATCCTTTTCTAGGATAAATAGTAAGAGTAGTGTCGACATATTGAACGTGTGGAACGCAGGACTCTTAACGGTTGCCGTTTCGCATACTCTTCAAAAGTAATTTTGGCCAAACATTTGCATAGACAGTAAAACATCATTACAAATGAATATCCAGTCGTCATCATTTACTTGAACTTCCGTTTATTATAATTTGGGACGATGCAACCCTTGAATTCATACCCTAGATGTTATAGTGAATAGTGTCATTTTTGTACACAAATCCTGTTCCATCTTTATCGACCCTTGACTTATATTCCCTCTACAGCTTCTATGATGAAATTGGCACACCGTTGTTATCCGACATCCGTGTGGAATACTCCGAGGACGCTGTGGAATACATCACCCAAAACCTTTTCACGAACTACTTCAATGGCTCTGAACTGGTGGTGGCGGGGAAACTGAGCAATCGCAGTACAGACTCCCTGCACATTCAGGTGACCGCCAGCAACAGCGAAAGAAGCATCGTGCTGGAGAAAGACGTGTCTTTACAAGAGAAAGAACAGGAAACGGAAAGGAAGCTAGTGGAGGCAGATGCCGGTCCGAATGCTGACGGTTACGTAGAGCGACTGTGGGGATACCTGAGCGTTAAAGACGGACTAAAGGATCGCCTCCGCAGCCAAACAAGCAGCGAGAGAGAAAACTACACACAACATGCTACAAATCTTTCATTGACGTATAACTTCTTAACGCCGCTTACTCAAATTATAGTGGAAAAACCACAAGTGCACGCCGATGGAACTTTAGCGGAGGCGGAGCCCACAGAAGCCCCACCTGAATCATCCAATCGGCTGTCAGATGATGACAACAGTATAACCCCCCAGAGCCTTTATAGAAAGGCACCACCTAATCCGAGTTCTGGAGTCGTCCAGGCAAAAAGTGTGTTTATTCATATTGGACAAGTAAAACATTTGTTTTAGACCATATACGTGGTTGAAAATATTCTGGTGACAAGTTCAAACAATCCACGGGAATTTACTTTTCTTCTTTTAATCCGCAGGTGGCTATAAACCCAATAGACCCAACAAGAAATCTGTCACCTTATCCAAAACATCCGGTATTTTTCCACTTTTTTGTACATCTGCTGTGCATTTTAGTGAGAATGTGTGTGGGTGCGGTTGCAATAATGTAAAAGCAATGGTGTCAGTTCACATGGTCTGGGCGGCTTGTAATTTTCTTGAGTTCGAGTAGAAGAGGCTTCATCAGACCAAAGACAATTGCCACTGAGAGTTGTGTATGGGCTCTAATTTAAATACCTGTGTTTGAGGGGGGTTGGGTGGGAAAAGTCAAGGAGAACAACTATAAGGGGGGGTTTTAGTGTGCTGTAATAGTCACTGTACATCGGCATACGCTGATGTAAGCGGCTAAAGGCAGACCGCATCAGATAAGTGAAACTGTAGCCGTTCATTGTAGTAGTCCTGTTGAATCTCAAATCTCTGACGAGTTACTTCTATTTATAATTTCTGATTTCATGAAATGGGGAAGCACAAAGTGAAGAATGTGCTACAAAGGACTTGCTTGTGTTGCACATGAAATCCAAGCATAATTTGCGACAAAATGTTATGTCTAGTATTTGGTAATCGAACTTCATGCATTAAATTTTTTCTGTCATTAAATTGAAACCAATAATACCAATAAGAAATATAAAATTTCTAATCATTTTAATTGTCCGCTGGATATTTTTAGGGGGGCCCAAGAGGAATCTGGGGGGGCCCTCTCCCCCTCAGCCGTGCAAGGATACCAAGTCTTTAATTCGGGCCAGTTTACTTGGGGATATCTTAATAACGTCCCTGTATAGCTATTTTTTTTTGTCGTGCAACCATGCAGCTCCATCTACGAGTAATGTCCAAACTGTTTAAACAATGTAGGTTTCTATAACATAAATCACCACTGAAATGTGAAAAAAAGTATTAATTTAAATTGGTCTAAAAGCTTGTATCTCCAAAACTGCTTTAAAGAAAATGAAAGAACGCTGAACTTTGTCAATAATTAAACACTTGAACGCTAGAAAAAACACAAACATGAAGAGTGAGCGATGATTTATGAGAAAAATCATAAAAATGGAGATACAAGGTTTCAGCAACAACCCTGTATGCTTTACCCTATACACGCCACATAAAACTGACGTGGAAAAACAGAGTCACACATGAAATATGATGTTTCTGAACATTTTTGAGCGAATCCTACTGTATATAAAGTCAGAAAAACTGTAAAGGGTTCATTGAAACACTTGTTCAAATGGTATATTGTCAAGTATTGTTTCAGTTATTGTCATTTACATATTTACATGATTGTTTTATGTCTCACATCTGTCTGTAGCTGATGGTGATCCTCATTTTGTGGTGGAATTTCCCCGCAGTAAACTCACTGTGTGTTTCAACATCAATGGAGAGCCGGGGCACATTCTCAGACTGGTGTCTGACCAAAAAGACTCCGGTAAACACGAGCGTATATCAAAAAAGACAAGTTTTGTTTAAGTATTACTTTTCTAAATTTAAGATTGCATTACATTTGTATTTTACGCTCCACACGCCATAGACTTCTAAATGCAGATGTTAAATGTTCTGTGTTGTATCTGACCTGCTTTATAATGCTGGTGTATGTATCTCCAATGTGTTTGTGTGTCATTAAGGTGTGACTGTGAATGGTGCGCTGATCGGTGCTCCAGCCCCAGTCGGCAGTCATAAAGAACAGCGGACGTATTTCAGCACTATAACCATATTGGCCAATAAGCCGAGCCGCTCTTACATTGAGGTGACCCCACAGAAGGTCATACTGGATGGCCGTGACCGAATGATCCTTCCTTCGGGCTCCAGTATTTCTGTCGAAACTGCACATCTGGGCCTGGTACTCATTGCTAATGTAAACCTCACAGTGACCATTCAAGGGACCATCAAATTCGTCATCTTGTTTCATCGTTACAAAAATCCAGCCCCCTATCAGCGAGATCATCTGGGCTTCTACATCGCCAACAGCAAAGGACTAAGCGAGGATACACATGGGTTGTTAGGTAAGCACCAACACAACCTCAAGGGAATCTGTCACTATTTTACGAGGTGGCTAATTCACGTTCAAATTGAACGTTCTCCGAAAATATACGTCTAACTATTAAACACTCGTCTCTAACTAATAAAACATTTCTTATGTACAATATCAAACGAGGCGCATATTCCTATATTCACAGGTCAGTTTCTGTACGAGGACATCACATTGACACACATCCCTGGCAACTTCAGCACTGCCGGAAAAAACAGCACAGTGGAAACGCCGGAGACGAATATTACAGTATCCAGCTATCCTGCCCTGAAGCTGAAGGATCGAACGGTCACCGTCTTGAAGAAAAGCAGGAGAATCTACTCGGGAAAGCAGACAGTAGAGTGCTGGTTTGCCAAGAACAATGCAGCTAAACTGATCGATGGGCAATACAGCGATTATGTGGTGTCACATCTGTTTGACACAGGTGACCGGGCTAATGAAACAAACACACACTGAAAACCTCTGGACTACAAAATATAGATATAGGGTGTTTAAAGCACACACATTATGTCCAGTAATGTGTGGATATACTATACGTGTTTTGTAAGAATCTACAAAAATATATTTTAGTTAATATAAGACTCATTTTGTACTAAATATTACATTGTTCAGACTTCATTGTTTTTAGGGTATAAAAGATAAACAATATTATTTCTTTTTTATATAAATGTACCGAAAACAGACCTACCATCTGCTCTGCATCTATACATAGTAAAGTTTGATAAATATATGTAAAATTGTTGTTAACTAACCAGAGATAATTGAAACGTGTCCCGCGCAACAGCTTTTCTGTGAATCTATTGAGGTAACATGTGTGTGGGTGGGTGTGTGTCTGTATGTGTGTGTCTGTATCTGTTTGTGCGTCTGTCTGTGTGTGTGTGCATGTGTCTGTCTGTGTGTGTGTGTGTTTGTCTGTGTCTCTGTCTGACTGTGTGTGTGTGCGTCTGTCTGTGTGTGTCTCTGTCTGACTGTGTGTGTGTGTGTGTGTGTGTGTGTGTGTGTGTGTGCGTCTGTCTGTGTGTGTCTCTGTCTGACTGTGTGTGCGTGTGTCGGTCTGTGTGTAATGTATGTCTGTCTTTGTGTGTGCGTGTGTCTGTCTGTGTGTGCGTGTGTCGGTCTGTGTGTATGTCTGTCTGTCTTTGTGTGTGTGTGTGTGTGTCTGTCTGTCTGCCTGCGTGTGTATCTGTCTGTCTGTGCGTGTGTTTGTCTGTGTGTGTCTCTGTCTGACTGTGTGTGTGTGTGTGTGCGTCTGTCTGTGTGTGTCTCTGTCTGACTGTGTGTGTGCGTCTGTCTGTGTGTGTCTCTGTCTGTCTGTGCGTGTGTCGGTCTGTGTGTGTCTCTGTCTGACTGTGTGTGTCTCTGTCTGACTGTGTATGCGTGTGTCTGTGTGTGTGCGTGTCGGTCTGTGTGTGTGTGTGTGTATGTCTGTCTGTCTGCGTGTGTATCTGTGTGTGTGTGTGTGTGTGTGTGCGTGTGTGTAAAAGTGTGATGGAGAATTCAAGTGTATGAATACCTATCTGTCCGAGTTCATCACATTTAAAATGATTTTAATGCGCTCATAGATCAGGAAATACTTTATAACCGAGCATTGTCAGCAAAATCATTTGCATCACTTTGAAGGTGCCTTGTGTTATTGTTGGGCGGATCTATTGACATAAATGCAACATAATATACATAACTACAGTATGTCTTCAGAGGTGTATAAAGACTTTACATAATGATGCGTTATGTTTATATGACCTTAGAATGAGCTTTTTCTATCTTACACAGCGGATGAAATTCGCCATCTGGTTTCTACAGTAGCCCTAAACATCAGTAGTCATCTCGTTCTGCAAAGAATCGAAAACGTGACAACATCTTAGTCCTGTGTCAGCCACCGTAGAGCTTCGAAAGGGTGGGGGGAGTGAGGCGTTTGTTGCAAACTCGCCGCTAAATTTCATACACTGGACCTTTAAGTCGTGTCAGCCAATCGCAATCAATTATTCAAGAACTTTAGGAAAAATAACTATAATATTGTTTTACCATAGTTTTTCTTATACCGCAGTCAACTTTGGTTATTTTTGTGAGACCATAGTCAATTTGTGGTGACGATCGTTTTACTGCAAATAAGAAGAAACTCTTAGTTGAATGTGTAGTTGTCATCAGACTGGGGTCAGACCCGCCCATTCCAGGTGTGCTCGAGTTTGCTTAGCTCCCTTATCCCACTGACTGAAGCTAGAATGTAGGTATATAGATGTTGATCTTCATACAAAAGCTCTATGTATGACCAGTGACCCCAAACTACTGATAAGAAAAAAGCACAGGTGCATTTACACACACAAATGGAAAAAGAATGTAAACCCCTTTTCCAAAGTCAAGGCAAAGCAGTGTGATAGGCTGCTCATATTGTTAACGTAGTCACAAACCAATTTGTTAAAATATATTTTTACTGTTACAACAAAATACAATTTTGTAAAATGGAAAATACAGTCTTCTGCTAGACTGTTTATTCCATGACGTCAACGCACATGCAGTGATATGACAAAGTTGTACTTAAAACCCGTCTGTGACTATTTGAGAACAATCAGGATGCGCGGACCAGTTGACTGGAATATCTATTTTTTTACAAAATGTATTTTATGTTTCACAACTGAATTTAATCTTCGACACTCATTTTGATGACTTACTGTAACCGCCGAATAAGGCATGAAGACATTTTCCAAGAAATATTGAATACATGGTAAAATGGTAAATACTAAAGGTCATTTCGAGACATTAGAATAAGTTAACAGCTCAAAGTCATGAGATACATATACGATGCATTCATAACGTATATCTAATTATTTGATATGTTGAATCAAAAAGCACGTGTCTAAAATACAAAAGAAATGTTATATTAAGTAGTACAGTTAACATCAAGGTCATTTGGCATTTCAATCAAAATATTGAGTATTTACAAGTCATTGTTTATTTCATAAATTGAAATACATTTTTATTTTCATTGCAAAATTACAAATAAAGTACCGGCATGTCAAGAGGTGTGGACGTGGTCACAGAGTGTTTACGGCAAAGTGTTCATCAAAGGAAGACTTGAGCTGTTAAGACTTTTAATTCAAAAGTCCAAATGCCCGTCATCAGACCTCCTCTCTTATCACTACGTGCTTCTGTGCTTTCATTAAATCTTCTAACTGTCCTTCCACTTTAAAGGATGGAAGAGGGGGATAATGAGATAACGTTTCGCTTTAATCATTTCATCAAATACTATTTCATTTAGGCAATTTCTCTTCTTTATTTTTGCAACTTTCAATATATTATGATGATATTTCATCAAATGTACACCGAACTGGTCCCCAGCGGTCATGTTTCCACGCATTCTGAGACATTATAGTCTCTTGTGTTACGAAGGCAGCAGGTGACGCGTTTGTGTTTCCATTCGAAAGATTTTCGATATCCGCCCTGCATTGGAAAATAGAACCATTTACGTACCGGCTGGCCCGGATCGGCCCCGTGCGAAAGCAACGAGAAGGATTTGGCGCAATGGTGAAAAGGCGCTCTATTTTTCACATTTGAAAATAATACTATAGAATAATGCAAATGGTAGTTCAAGAGTTCAAATCTTACATAAATGCTCTCTGATACTTTCGCTTTGTTTTAGTAGCCATTGACTAGAATACAACCAATCCGATCTCACTGGAATTTGTACCTATTTTACGAGTTGGCTGGTTCGTAGGACTTCGTACGATGAAAACATACGATTATTTGAAAAAACCACACCGAAGCCCCTCCCCTATAGCCACACCCCTAAACCTAACCATCACTGGGACGAAAGCAAATCGCACTAAAACGTACGAATGAGATCGTACAATTCATACGAATTAGCCTCCTTGTAAAATAGTAATATGGGATTGTGTCAATACAACTCTAAACAGAGGGGCGGTTTCCAAGACGTGGTTTAAGACTAGTCCAATAGACTCTGTACTAGAACTGTCCAAACCGTACAGAGCTTGCGCTTCCATATACTAAATTACATCAGTGCCGTCTCAAAATGCACACAAGAAATGTTTATTTTAATGCGCGTTTGTTAAAAAACGACTTAATGTCCTAATCTAACTAAGCCCTAGTTCCGGCTTAATCGAATCACATTCTCTGATAGTTATCAAAAACAATACGTCGCGTTCTTTTTTACTCTTTTTAATATTCAGTAAATCCTGAAGTTGTTAAAGAGCATTATGTGTAGATATGAATATATGTGTAGATACAGTACAAGATCATTTTGGACAACGCATTCGCTTTAAGATCCAAAGCGGCAGTTGTTAGTTTTATATGTTGTACGTTTTTAATAACCTTTTAAAGCAATAAGCCCCAAGAAGCAGTGGTTTAAAGTAATTCCATAACAGGTGTGTGCTCCGTATAAAAAACAACCTCTTACTGCTTGAAAAACGGTTATTATACATAGCAAAGTTTCATAAAATAAAAACACGCAATGGTGTTAATAACAAATATTTTTGTTTCACCAAACAATGTAGAAACAGACACAACAAAGCGGTTGCCGAGCAAAACCGAAGCAGCAACATAGTGTGGCGCAATGATATTTATGTAATGCGTTTGGCTTAATGTTTTGGGGAATTTGACAACAGCTTAGAACACGGCACAACCAGAATCAAGGACCAGAACTAACCTTTTTATAACAGCTTTTGTAACAGTTTCTGCAATGTGACAGAGCCTCTCAATTCATATGAGGTCCTTTAAATTACATGCATAATAATTGCACATGTATTTGAATAATGTTATTTACATTAGTGCTCTCGCATACTATCAGTTTTAAACATCCATACACTTTCGTATCGTCGCTCCTTCTGACTGGACGTGCTCTTCCTCTTCAGAACACAACGTAGCATCATCTCCATCTGCTTTTAACAGCACCTGCAAAACAACCCGCACCACAGTTGGAGGTCAACTCAGCAGCCTTGACAGATCTTACACATAAGTGTTTACCATTCTTTTGGATCACATGCGAACCGGATCAGTTTGCAAATGCACGAATCTATTGACTGTAAAACGCATAAGAACAGATGAGCAAACTTCCAGCACTTTTAAAACATTGGGCCTTTCCAAAACTCCAAAGTAATTATATCATCGCTCATCAAACACATTTTTCCACGGTTCTGCCCTCAATCTCCATAGCATGAGCTTATGGAACCATGTTGCAAATGTCACTGCTCTTTCCCAACAAATGAATGATCTGTGGGGAGTTGGCAAACAACCAAAACTGGAGGAGTGAAAAAGGGGGGTGGGTAGACAATGGTAGTGGAAAAGTGGAAAACAAGGAAAAAGACCCCGTATTGCCTAACACGGAGAGATCACTTGGCCCTTGAGGTCACTGGCTTATGGAAAGATCTCTGGTCAAAGGACGAAAAAGAAAGATCTGTAATGGATTCATGAAGTACAATCCCAGCATTCAAGAAGGCGAATGCAATACAATAGACGCACAATCAAGCCTTTCATATATGACACTGGAAACAAAACAAGTCACATTTCAAATAGCTGTCAAAGCCTGATCAGAATGTTTGAAAGTCAGAAGGTTTAACGTTTGAAGTAAGTTTACGTTTTTCCGTTATGCTTTTTGATGTAGCATGTCGCAAGCATGATTTAGCATGAATTAATATGTTGCTAGCCATAGATGCCGCATTAGCATCTGTTTCTATGGGCCGCATATACTGTACGTAGGTCGTCCGCCATATTGGAACGACGCGAAGTCTGCAGATTTTCCATGGAATTGGGTTACTTTTTAACTGTTGCTGTGGGTTGTTTTTCTCCGCAGGTTAGGAGAGGAACTACTTGCATATTTAGCGGTCAATCCTTAAATAATATGATTTATGAATGTTAAGTTCTGCTATTTGAACTAGGGCCATTAATAGGGTGTTTTGGTTCACGGATCTGGCAACCTGTGGATCCGTTGCCACTCAAGAACAAGCTGACCTTGCATGTGCAACTATAGTTATACGCTACGATTGTGAAATCTTATTAACGGTTGTGTAAACTCAAACATTTCATTTACTTAAGTAACATATGACAACAACTAAAGGGGATCCCATTTTGGGGGAATTTAAATCCCCATGGTTTTCAAAGCCATGCTAGCACAGTGTTGTGGGATTCTATCAAACTGTGAGTGACGCCAGTGGACCGTTCCAAGATGGCGGACATGTCTACGTTCCTGGAGCGCTTGAATGAGGTATCTACTTATTTATATCCATGTTGCTAGCATTATTTAGATTGTTGCTAGCATGATTAACACAGAGCTAACAATATTTAGTGTGATACTATGCAATAATTTTATGTCGCGTGGTTAGTCTTTGGTCTAGTATAGTCTTTGCTTAAGTTTGGGTAATTTCTCAAGCTAACCTCATTATGGTAACAATCTTTTTTTTTGCTTTTCCTATTATTTTAAATTCATTGATGTTACAATACATCACCCATCCAGTTTAATCTGCAAATAGACTTTCTGAAGGGTACAAACATCTGCTCTTCTCTGCACTTTTAAGACAAGGCTGTATTTGTTTGAGCTGTACGAAATGTGAAATTTTGGGCTTAACCACTAACGTGAGTTTAAAGCAGGACTACCATTTTCTGACTAGTGGAAGATGGTGGGTCAGGAAGACTTTGGGTTCTTCACAACTGGCCATAGAAATTTCGTTAGACATTTAAGGTTTTCACAAATTTATAATAAGAATTTATCAACTTTACGATACATTATAATCTGTAAAGATGTGTGAATAGAAACAAAAGAAGCAGACACACAAAACCACACCAGTCTATTCCACCAATTGTCCTTGAAATGCATCATTTCAGTTATATTACTTGTTAATATGAGAGTGATTGTAGTGTTTTAGGTGAAAAATGTCTGTAACCGGTATTTATTACAATATTCTCACCTCTGCTTCATCACCGCACACACTTGGCACTTCCACTTGTCTTGGACGGTCACGTGAGCCCTCCAGGGATGTCATCTTGTTATACTTCCTCATTGTTAAACTGTCCACTACCCAGAACATGGTAGACTAAAACAGACAACCATTTTCACAAAATTAGATATATTATATTACATATTACAGAGACGGACAGAAAGCGAAAAATAACGATAGACAGACAGCGTCATGATTCCTAACAGAATGACTCACATTAACAATGAATGGAACGATCAGCATGACAATGGCTAACTCCAGCTGTGGGTTTGGGATGTAGTCCAACACCACCTCCTCGAGCTACAACATACAAAGTTGTCAGCATCAACACACATGTATAAATCATCTAATAGATGCTATTAGTAGTAGTCGTTTATTATTTGTAGATTGGCACAAATTTGTACCATTACAGAGGTTACGATATAGATGATTGTAAAATTGTGAATTGTATTATTAATGATAATCTTAAATCTAATTATTTGTTTATTTTGTTTTCTTGTACAGCTGCTTTGTAACAATTAAAATTGTCAAAAGCGCTATATAAATAAAGCTGACTTGACTAAACACAAAGCAAAAATGTGGGACACTTATTTATTCACATTCGCCTACGTACGAATTATTTCCCATCAAAGGCTAAATCATAAATAGCTTGTTCAAGTTACGCTCATACTTAAAGTGACAGTTCACCCAAAAATGAACATTCTGTCATTATATACACACGCTCTTGTCATTTCAAAACTTTGTTTCTTCCGCACAACACAAAAGATATTTTAAAGAATGTTGTTAACCGAACAGTAACGGCACGCATTCACTTGCATTGGTGCCATAGAAGTGAAAGGATGCCGGCGCTCTTCTTCAAGGTATCTTACTTTGTGTTCTGCGGAGGAAAGAAAGTCATTCAAATGTTTGGGTGAACTGTCCCTTGTACTAAAAATATTGCAGGAAAAAGTGACCGTTTTGCAAAGCTATTTAATTGTGCGTGTATTGTGTTTATCTTACATTGGTCCACCCAGGGATGAGCAGCACCAGCGTGACCACACTTTTCTCAACGGCGATGATGAGTAAATACACCGAGCACTGGGCTAACCAGGCCACAACACGAGGAGGGTCACCTAAAAGCCAGAATAATACAATAATACATACAAAGTGAGCTGCTGTGCGTGTCCGTTTCAAATCAGCACGTGCGGTCGTGATTCTAGGACCGGTCTGAATGAAATCACAGCTATAAACATGTACTCAATTCTCAAAAATAACTTGCATTTGTGTTTTTATTGAATGCGAATTATAGTTGTTATTTTAGCTAGGAACAAAAAAACATCTACATCAAAAATAAAAACAAAATGTGGCTTGATAAAGATATCTGAAGACATTTCTAAACGCACGGGTGTGTAAAGTGGAAGTCCGATTGAATGTGCCGGCTTGCTGGAAACAGACTTAACAGGGGATTTTATTTTTTCCCACTATGTGAGGATGCCGTTTCATGACCGCTTTTGGAGGAAATATGCCATTAGATTAAGCAAAACCCCTAAAGGGACACATTAGGATCATTCGTGCCTTTAAAACCAGTTTTAAAGGTCAGTTGGGGCCTGGGGGTTAGAGCGTTGGGCTTGTGATCAGAAGGTTGCAGGTTCAAATCTCAGTGCCAGCAGGTCATGGCTGAAGGGCCCTTGAGCAAGACACCTTACCCCTCATGTACCCCTACTGTAAAAAACTACTTTTAAGTCGCTTTGGATAAAAGCGTCTGCCAAATGAATAAATGTAAATGTAAATGTAAAACGGAGTCGACAATGACAAACTCAAATTAACACCCAATGCTTGTTACGTAAACCTAAAGAAAACCACATTTTTAATCTTTTATTAGCATTGTCTGGTATTCCTAGACGGACCGAAGTTATCAGCTTCCGCAATTTCAGATCAACGTCGTACAAAACAAAAACCAGGATTCACGATCTGACCTAAGCAGAAAGGCAGTCAGGATTTATTTTGGGCCAGAATCATTTTATACGAGAGGGTGTATTCCATCTGCTCCGAGTGTGTGTGCGTGCTTGAGTGTTGTGATATTTCTGTGGCGCTTCACCAAGGGAATCCCTTAGAGGAACCAAAGCGAATTTGGGAAAACAAGTCAAACCTTCTTGACAAAATATGACACACAGCGCCGTCTGGTGGACATATATAGTCTTCATTTCATCCCGTCCATTCAACTCACCGTACTCTCCAAACTTTAACAGCGTTAGCTGTCTGTGCTCCACTAGCTTTGACACGACCTTCACGCCCGCCCAGATCACCAGCATCCCCAATGTGGCGTCCAACAGGAAGTTTAATAAATACCTGTAGAGACGAGAATCAAGTTATTCTTCCGAGTCGCGATGTGTTTGATCGACACTTGACGGCTGACTCACAGAGAGCAGGGATCTTCACTGGTGAGCATGGACAGGAATATGTTGGCAAAATGCACGAAAAGGGCACCGATAGCCTGCTTGGACGTATCAAAGAACCTGCGGATGGAAGAAAGAATTCATCAGTTTTTGTCCTGCATTTGACTACATTATTCCACTTTACAACTGTACTCTGCTAATATTTAACTACTAATACCAGATTTTCCAAGGTCTTCTTATGCCAACAGGTTCACGAAACCTCTTTACTGTGAAGATAAAGACACTTATCAACACTTCTGTAATTCAGACACTTAAGTCACACTCGAACAAAATAAAATATCAAAACAATTGGCATCTGCGAAAATGAGGTTATAATTATTAATCGGTTATTTATTCTTTCATGACTGTTTTACGTTTTAGCCAATTGGTGGGTGAATTCATATTCAAATGAATCTCTAAATGAATTCATTCGCATTTTAGTCGGTTTTCGCTGTGGTGACAGATGGGTTTGGACCTTCATGTATGTTAATCCTGATTTTATTTGAATAATTCGATTTTTTTAAATATTTACTTTCTTCCTGTTCACAATTACAAAGCACATTGTGCTAATATATAATATTTGAAATATAAAAGTTGTACGCAACATCATTTGAAAGATACAAAATTTTTTTAAAATGTAAATCTTGCATCTTTCGTGGGAGCACCGTATACATCTAACAGAAATATCCTGATACGCAAACATGTAAACTAGTAATGAACGGTCCAAGGTGAAAGCCAAACAAGCAAAACAGCACAGCACAATGTAAGGGATTGTTTCCCGTGTTATACAAACAAGGCCTTAACTCTATTTCAGCTTTGTGTTTAAAACATTGTGATTATTATTTGCAAATTTCATTAACTCGTAAAACAGTGGTTTTGATCCAAACCCCTCTTAATGTCCACAAAGACGCGCTGAGATTAAGTCATATCAAATGTTGATGTGTCTTTTTCTACAACAGAACTGATCTAATGGAATAAGCGAATCATTTTGTTCGTGATTAACAGCCAAACAGAAGTGATTTAATCACTGAGCATCTGAGGAAACATCAGTGATGATATCAGCAAAGGTAAGCATTGAAAAACCCCACACAGGAAGTGCCCAGAATAACACAGAGGAAGTACATACTGTAAAAACAAGAATATGAAGAGTCCTGAACCTGTTTATGAAGTACAAACGGTACAGAGTAAACGTTCATCGTTGTGTTGTTCTCTTTAAAACAATTGAAGTGAAAACCATCTTCTGTATTTACAGAAAAACAGTGATAGTTGATAAACTAATGTATGTCCCGTAGTATACGCACAGCAAAATGTTTAATAATCAACAGAAACAACTCAGATCCAATGGTAATGTGTAACTTGGGTCGGGTCAGAGGTCATTTTCCATGTTTTAGGATCAACCGGTGCATGACCCAAAACACATTGATAAGAAACAGATTTGAGTTTTTTTGTTTTAATTCCCCTTCTATATACGCCAAGTAAAACACATTTGTCCTCCACAAATTAAATTAAATTTAAAAAAAAAAAGAGTACCATTCATCTCTGTAGTGCAAACTGTATGACGTTTGTAAAGTTTAACATTTGAAATGTGATGTTTGTGCAAATACTTGCTAGCGTAACAACCAATTAACTAAGGCTCTTGAACAAAAGTGGCAATATATTTGCTTTACAACTACGATGGTCCCAACAGTATAAGGGGGAATACATTTAGTGTATCAGGCCATTTAAAACCTGGATCAACTTTTAACCATTAACAGAACACGTGTTGTTTTCTCTGCAAGAGCACATGACTATCAATTCTATTTAACATAAATATTGGAAAGTAGAGCAACGTTGAACTGGACAAAAGGGTCCGAACCCGAAAGGCAGGTCACATGACGTGGACCCTGTAGCAAAACTTATCACTAGAAGTTTGTGGTCTGAACATCACACGAGTTACAAAAAGCGGATGTTATATCATCACGTGTTATCATGAATCTTATCTTTGAATAAAGCCCGCGTCTTAAAAGATAACGCTTGAAACGTCCATTCTGTGAAACGTGCAACGCGCTCCAGAGAATATTTTCCTGAGATAATAAACCCTTCAAACATAAAAACATCATCAAGGCGACCAGGAAGTTAAAAATGTACACCCGTGTACGCGGTAAAAACGTAAACTTTAATGTTAACGGTCTCTCCAATATAGCAGGATTTATTAAGATGTACATTCATGGATTAACTGTTTGATGTAAAGTTATTAGAGCGCATTTACTTTTATCAGCAAGTTTGTCCGTTGACCTTTGCAAACCCGTGACCTTTGCACACCTAATGCAATGCTTTGACCAACTGAGCTACAAAAACAACATGGTCAACTTACTTGATTTCCAAAGGCGATATCCCGCTTGCTTCACAACATTTCCGACACAATCTCACGAGAATTCGTAGCTATTTTACGAGTTGGCCAATTCGTACAATGTTATACATTTCAATACGATTTCGAGCGAATGGCTTTGGGTTTAGGGGTCGGGATAGGAGACGGGCTTCGATTGCTTTTTTGGGTTTCTAACAGTAATAGTACAAGTCACACTGTACGAATTCATACGAATTACCCAGCTCGTAAAATAGTAACAAAAATCACGTTTCACACGAATAAAAATAACACAGTTCATTGTTGTGTGTTTCCATGTACTGCATAGTGTTATAAGTCCTTGTCTAAAAGTGATTTATTAATAGATCATTAAAAGCAACAATTTAATAAAGTAACTGCCCAAATAAAAAATAATCCGACAGTAAAAAGAGAGAAAGTTCATTTCATTAACTCAAC
Source organism: Barbatula barbatula (assembly GCF_947034865.1). Lineage (NCBI taxonomy): Eukaryota > Metazoa > Chordata > Actinopteri > Cypriniformes > Nemacheilidae > Barbatula > Barbatula barbatula. The sequence continues at coordinate 25,325,772 of NC_136768.1, read as the reverse complement.
CATAAAAACAACAATACATGACATTGGTTGACCACTTTGGTTCATTTGATGAAGCGACTGTTAAATCCACTCAACTTTAACTGCACTTTAAACTTGACATGTCTGTGGTGAAAAACGTTATTTAACATTTGCATTAAAGTCTCCTTAAAGTGTCATTCCAATATTTATGTACAAAACAACGCGAGCGTGTTGCGCTTTTCGGTCCTTCCCTACTTTGTAGTACCGCAGCGAACTGTAAACAAACAAACAAACACAAAACCACGTGCTCGCCGGTTTGGACGAATTCCCGACATCCCGATCAGCAACAACGCAACGACAACGCTTGAGAAAACACGTAAACTTATCGGAGAACGCCAGAAACTTACGCATCAACGTGCTGAACGCGAGGACCGCCAGCAGCCCCTGAATAAAGACGCTGAATCCGTCCATCATAGACCCGTCCACACAGCCGCGGTACTCCGACCTCACGATGTCACTCATGTTAGTGCTACTCTGCAATAAAATATACAGACTCATGTTGGAAACTATAATATTAGTCATGTGACGATCCTTTGTTGAGCAGAAATCCGAGTGAGGTCTTGAATGGGTTTTCCATATAACTTCACCGCCGAGGAGACAAAGGCATGACCGCAAAAGTGTGATAAACGGAGATCCCAACACTGGTGGTTGTAAGGAGTCTCAATAAAGTTGACCGATATAACACGTGAAACATCACTCTGCGGTCTTTTCTTTCTTTCTTTCTTTCTTTCTGTTATGGAGTCAACAAACAGAAAAAAGCAGCTTGCTGACGTCACCTCCTGCTTCTGCCGAATTCCCTGCCCTTTGTCCCCGTATGCTGGTGTGCAAAAGCACTGTTGCGAGAACTGGTTTTATATATTATAGGCTACTGTATGTATTGTTAGATAAAGTCAAAAGTACTGTCGGACAAATGATGGATTTCTGTCTTTTTCTCTGTTTTGTATGATGTTTTCTACTTGGCCGGTTTATTCTCCAAACTTAGATTCCGACACCTTGAAAAAAGTGAACACAATTCAATCACACTATAGAATTCATGAAGGCAGAGTTTCACCCAAAGGTTGTGAAACCCCCTTCAATAGTCAATATTCTCTACTCTCTTAGGTCTTCAGACGTAGAAGAAACGTATGTGGCTTCCTAAACATTTGGTCAAACGTTCTTCTTACATTTTATAGTCCATAAAACTTTATTCCAGAAAGAAACTTCTGTGCGACCAAACAGTCCGTCAAAGACCCATTGGGAAGCTTTATTTTGAAGAATGTAGGCTCGTTGATGGCCAAGTGGTATTGGGAAATCATATGGTGGACATTTTGGGATATTTTTGACCGCTCCAGTGGGAATGCACTTTTAGAGAAAGGTACTTAAAATAACGCATTGCATAAAAAACAATTACTGGAATTAAATTATTGAAGGCTTGACAACTGGTCCGGTAGAAAGTATGTGTGTTGATTATGATGAATGGTGATGCATAGTTTGTTGATCAACAAGACAACACCAAAGCCTCATCCCAACTGTAAAACCACAAAGTAAAGGGAGTGGAAAAGGGTGAAACTGATTTGTTCAAATGTAATGATATTAAGTCTTGTATTGTTGGTAAAACCATATGTTCCATAAAGATATAAATACATTGCCATCTTTTTTAACATTATCTTTATTTCATGAATTCATGGATGCCTATATCGGCATTGAGTCTAAATGAAAGAAATTAGGGGAAGAAAACACTGTGAAAGAAAAAAGTAAATGTAAGTAAACATGTTTGTCTTTAAGGAACAGTTCATCCAAAAATCTTCACTTACTCACCCTTAGGTTGTTCCAAATCCATATAAATATAGCCTACTTGGAAGACTACCACGGTAGGAAACAATGTTTTTTACATTTACATTTCTTAGTTCTGTTCAATTTTTCCGATATGGTAGTCAATCGTGGCCAAGAACTGTTCGGTCACAAGCCTTTTCCCATCTTTCTCTGCGTTCATCAGAACAAAGAAATGTATACATGTTTGGAACGAATAGAAATACGATTTTTGGGTGAAGCGTCCCTCTACGGTTTAAAAAATGGGAAAATAAATATGAAAAAAAGAGTTTCATATAGCAAAAGAAAAAATGACAGGAATACATAATCTGATCGGGAAAAAACAAAGCTATCCTTAAAGGGATCTTGTTTGCAGACAGGTCCAAGTAAAACACACCACGAAACACTAATTTTGTAAAATTGTCCAGTTAAACACAAAACATAATTGAAAGAAATTTAGCAATTTAAGAAATGAAAGTAGGTAAGGTGAGCATCGCTTTGACCACTATGAAAGAGCACGTTGCTTATAGATTAGCATCCCCTACAGTAATGTACCACATTGTGGACAGGATAAGTATTGAGCCACATTGTCTATCTCCATCCACAAAGTTGTAATCTGTCCCTGCCTGGACGTGTCTGTCACAGTATCCTACTGTAGATTAAGCTCAAGGAACAAGCCATCTGTTAATGTAAACATCGCGTGAGTGTTATTTCGAGTGTTGATGATATAGTGTTGATTATTCGTCTGCCCAGTCTTACGAGATTCCTCGGTGCGCATATTTCTTCGCCCTGGAGGAGTGAACTGTCAACTCAAAGAATCTCTTTCGATTCATCGCCGTTTACAGCAATGAACATCGTTGCCACTGGATGGCAACGTTCCACCGAGGACTCGATGTGCAGTGAATGTGTCTGAACGGGATATCATTTTCTAGTCGGCAGCCTACTGAAAATAATGATGATGATTAGCATTTATTTACATCGTTGTGTTAAAATACGACGAACATGCATTTTGACAAGAGCAATATTATTGCTTTAATTATATAACGTTCAGTAAGGGTGTATCATTGTTTAGCTATAGGCCTATTTTATTTTTGTGGGATTAAAAGATCTCGTTTTTTTACATATATATATATATAGTGATTTTTTTCTATGACTTTCGGATCGGATACCGCCTTCGCGGTATTTATAGTTTAACCACGATATTTCTAGTAAAACACGCGTCAAACAAACGACTTTAAAAACGATTGTTAGTTTTAAAATAACGTCACAGTTAAAAAACGACGAGAGTAGGAAATATATTTATTTGTTTACACATCATATATTTATTTTAAATTATTTAATAGAAACAAACGAAAATAATTTTCAACTTTTACACAAATCGATGCAAATCAACTTTGAAATGTTAAAGTGTCACGTTATTGAGAGAAACAATCAAAAACAAGTTCGATTGCAACACAGCCCACTCTCGTTTGGTCCGACTTCGTCTCAAAACCTTTCGAGCTGCCCACGAAGACCGTATCTGGTCAGCAGGTTTGACGCATTCGAGGTGTCCAAAGACGCCTTTAAAAACCCGCACGATGCCCAAACGTGCCGCACGCGCGCCCCCAATTCTGCCCAAGCAGGCGGCTCACAAGGTTTCGAGACACCGCCAGCGAGTTTCCCCACACGGGGGAGGCGGAGGCCCGGGCCCGTTTCTATTTATAATAGGCTGAACAAATTTTGCAACTGTAAAGGTCAACGAAGGAGTCGGCTTGAAAATAATCTGTAGATGTTGAGACATGCGCAGATGCGGGATGATGCCATATTGGACTTGAGCGTTCAGCGGAGAGACACTCATGCACACACCGCTCCTGCTTCAACGAGAACACCGGATCACTCAATTCAGAGAGACGGAAGAAACTCGCATAAGGTAAAAACTACACGACCGGCTCGAACTTCATTGAGCACCGAGGGTCGTTCTCGACCCGGACTCGCGCTTCTCCGCGCGAATTTCCGCATACAGACGCTTTTTCCTCATTAAAACATTTGGAGGTTGTTTGTAACAGTCGGAAATACACCGCGAGAGTTGTGAAAACGACCCGTCGCATTATTTACACACATAACTCGAACGTCGAGCGATCGCGCTTTCGATTTTGCCGGTAAACATAGAAAAGATCCGCGGAGACGCGCTCTGGAAACGTCGCCGAAAATAACGTTTATGTAACGAGCGATGTTTTCGTTACGCGTTCTTCCTCAAAAGGTCTCCGCGCGTTACTGCTCACTTTATTCCGAACGACCGCTCGACCTCCTTTCGATTTCGAAGCGCGCGATGTTAACGCGTAAACATCGGCGCGATCGGACGTTACGGACCGCGGCGCAGATGGTTCAGGTGCGCGGAACGTGACCCGAAATCCTCGTTCCTCGTGTGTCAGATCCGCTCTCAACATGGCGGGTTAAGGTGTGTTAAAATTGCCATGCAAAATCTTTGAAGAAGGAAAAAATAAAACCGCGTCGATTACACGTCCGGTTTTCGTTTCTTTCGCTGCACCTGGACGTGCTTTAATGAATTAAATTGAAAGTTGTAGTTTGGTGACGTCTGCGGAGTTTTTTTCCGCTGCAATACTTTAGAGTGCGAGACGTACAGTAGTGTGTCCGCGGTCGCACGCACGCACGCACGCACACACACGCACGCACATTGCCTCCTATATTTCCTGTTTCACTTTGTGCATTCTTCTCTGTGTGTGCACTGATAAAAGGGCGAAATAAAACCAGGATGATGCAACTTTTAAAGGATAATTGAATAGGATTGGTTCACGTTTTGCTTCCTTTTAAACCGAATGTATAAATGTTTAGCAAAGACGATCTTTTGGTCTTTTTTCCGTGCATTTATTCAATTCGTGCCAGTAATTCTGGGAAATGGAGTCTTGGACGTGATTGACGAAAAATGATGTATTATCATTCCTCCAACGGCATTTTGGGTCCCGAGGGGATGCGGATGCTTCTCTTTATAACTGCACGCGCCGGTCTTCGTCAATGTCGTGTGTAGACACGACACCGATTTAAAACACAACCAATAAAACAGGTGGGCATTGATAATCTATCCCCACCACTTGATCATCGGTGATAAGCAGACATGTCAAATAATCGATTGCAACTGTTGAGATGTGCTGAACCGTGTGCTCGCCTCGATAAGGCGTCATGTTTAAACAGACTGCGCATCCACAGTTGAGCAAGACGATCGTTTTCGTTGACGTCAAAATGTAAATGCACGAGGCCGTGACACCTGTTACGTATGTCAAAACAAAGTTGTTAGGCCGTATTTAAAGCGTCCTTGAATACGCATCGCCCGCATCCTTCTGCGTGCCCGTTGATGTCGAGTGTGGGGATGTTATGCGATATGTCGACGAGGATAGTTTACACTTCGGGTCGGAGATCGGATGACTGTGCTTGTTCTGGCTGGGAAATGAATAATGCAATTTCAATTCGGCTCATTGTGACGCAATTGTATTGAGAGTATAAACGCAAGCAAAAACGCGCTTTTAGAAACAGAAGCGCGATGCAATCTATGGAGCACTTCGTTGTGACTTACAAAACAGAGCATTTTACATTTAGTCTAAGGATTTAGTCTTTGAATTTTGTATTGATATACAATAGGCCTATATACAGTAATCGTCGTTTGGGAAAATAGACCCACGCCTTTAACACATGCCCGCTTACATTCACAGTCACTTTAGTATAAATGTCATATTTATTGTAAAGCTGTATTTCCAGACAACTGATGCCATGGTATTTTTCCCCGGCCTTAAAATCAGAAAGTTTTGTGACGTCATCCGATCCTGTTTTTGTGATTGCGAAGTGATGTCATCATTAGATCATGTTGCCAGGAAATTTGCAAAAAGTCCATCATAGTTCGGTGATTCAAAGGAATGATGAAATCTGTGATCGGAAATGCCAGAACCGGTTACGTTCATAAGAAAAGCGGCGCGGGTAATCCTTTAATTCCCCTTCCGAAATTGAACAAGTACTGGATTAGCATGGAGAGGGGGCATCTGGCACAATCGGAGCTAATCGATAGATTCTGAGAGAGCCTGTGTTATAGATTAGGGTCGATAATTCACATTAGTCCTCAATCCGGAGGTGCCTTTCCACCCACAGGCCCCGCCGTGTTTCTTTAGTCAAGAGTTTGATGAGGTATAGCAATGGTGAAACGAAACATTCATTTGAAAAGGATTTAGGCAAATCTTATCTGATTTTGGCAACAACAAATGGAACTCGCGTCTTTTCAGTGATTAGGTTTTCAAATGAGCTGGATTTGGTTTTGTCACTAAATGGTAATACATTTACCTCTGCCGTGTTTGTCCTCCGTGGATCTTTAACATTTCTCAGAGAAGGGTTTATGAGAAAGCCATTGCATTTTTTTCTGACAGACTCTTGGATGCAAATTCTCGTGAGCTGTTGCAGGACACCTTTTCTTCATTAAAAATCCACATAAGTCACCCCGAACCCTTGCCATGTCAGTTTTAACTTTTATTTCTCATCATTTGATGTCGGAACACTGCCAGGAGCCCCATAGCACTAAAACACTCTTCTGAGGAATTGGTTTGCTTAAAACTCTCTCTCTCTTTCTCGCTCTCTCTCTCTCTCTCACACACACACACACACACACACACACACAAACACACAACGATAGCCATCATGGTAAATATTGAGTGAGTCAATCGCAAGGAAGTGGTTGAGTGTTAAAGTGCACTTCTCATTCTTAGTTTCATCTGAAACCAGGACTCCCACAGAATAAAAGTACTTTTGTCGCAAAGTATGCATCGTATTTTTGGGGGTTTGGTTTATTCGGGGCTTATCTGGGATGTAGCATAAGCATGTAGAAAAAGAGGTGTGTTGTGTGCTTTCCTTGTTAACTGAATTTGAACTTATTTCGAGGGTTTATTTAAAACCACGCCATCGAGTATTAGTCTTTGACGCATGCCGTCATTATTACCAGTGCTATCATTAGTTATTCGCATACAATAAATGATGATGACATCAGCATTAAGACGCACATCACAGGCAATAGGAGAGCAGAACAGACGTTGAAGTGCTTGAAGGATCTCAAAATTACTGCAGATGTTACGATTCCTCTGAACAGCCTAGTTCAGTCATCTGTATGATGAACATCAAATGTGCAAATGTTGTCAATGATTTCTCGACTATGGTCCATTGGTTTCTTGTAGTTGATTCATCCCAAGATTACTCTAATTCTAATAAAAGCTGACATGCATGTTTTGCAGCTACAGTATAACAACATTTCTTATAGATAATGTTAACTTTTCATCTGTTTATTTAAAAAACATTATAGTACGTTGCTAGCAAGCTAAATGAGATCCCATTTTTGTCAATAGCAGAAACAAATACAGGTTGAAAAAAGAACGCGTTCGTGCGTTTATGACCACAATGAGCAGGTCAGGGGTGACTTTTACAAACAGAGCGTCTTCTTAAGATGGTAATGGAGGAAATGACCTTAAGAGGAACTATACTTATCTGGATGAGCCCGGGCATTATTGTAATATTTATGATATTGATGGGCCGATGGTCGTAATTGAGGGAAGGGCTTGGCGACTCATTTCGCAGGTGTAGCAAGATATTACACGTTGATGAAAAAATACAAAAAACCTTTTTGTCTGACAATAAATAATGTACCTTGTTGAATCATTTAACAGACTAGTACATGCATTAAAAAGAACTGGAAAACTGCTAGCTAGTCATGCACGATATCCCAAGTATGAAGCCAACTTCGGAAGACTTGGAATATGGAGTCATAGACAACTTTATTACATTTTTAATTGATGACATTTGGTTTTATTTCTTGGTAAATATCTATTTTAACTCGTCGTTCAACTGTGGCCAACAGAAGTTGACCTTATTGTATCCGGTTTGCGATAATGGCATACGGGGCAATGTTAAAAAAGGGTTTTAAAGTACACTATTGCATTTTGAAAAAGCAAATCGAGTTGGATGGCATGAAATTGAGCTTGTGCTAGAAGCATTTGCATTCCCATACTTAGCCTAATACCCAGCCATAATAACATCCACCATGTCTCTGTTTTACATGCACGTACTGTACAAACTCTCTGTCTCTCTCTCTCTGTTTCCTACTAGTCATGGATTGTGTGGAGGAGGAGGTGGATTTTAACTGGGAGGAGTATCTCGAGGACACTGGAGTAACTGCCGCACCCCACACTTCCTTCAGACATGTGAGAGCACACACACACACACACAAATGAATAAAGTTTGTTATAATGTGTACTGATTGTGTACCAGAAGTATTCATTTGTACAGAGATGTCTTTAGCTAAAAACATATATTGGAACGTCAATAAAATGTGAAGTTGTTAGCCCAGGATTGTAGGTCAGTTAGTTCAGATGTTGTTTAGCCCCAAAGCAGATGGAACGCCACGGGCAGATGCTTCCCTCTCAATATTCACTGTAGATTAGTTGTCAGCAAATGTGGGTTTCAATGGCCGGATTTAAAATGTATTTAAATAAAACATGAAGGACTAATATTTGTTTCTCATCACTATTCGTAACCCCATCATCCCGGTATTTTAACCCGTCGCCGAATTTTGGAATTTATGTCACTTTTTGGTCAACAGTACGTCTTCACGATGTTTTGGGGTTGAACGTTACGGTTTAAATCGTGCAAAAATCCGCGATATTAGCCTTGGCCAACAAAATATTACTGCTCAACGCCAGATTAACGAAATAACCTATGTTGCGGGTAATAATACTCAAAACCGTTCCTGATGTTTTATTCATAACGGAGTTGAACTATTTGAAGTAAAGCTGTATTATAGCCGTATATTAATGTACATAATGTAAAACCGATAAATGCGGTTTGAAAAACAAACCTTAATTTGAATCAAACATCTTAAATATGATTTCAGAAAGAACAGCATAACAGGGTTGACATACAGTAGCATTAAAGCAAACGCACACCATACTAGGTGCAGGTCGAGAATGAGAGAGACACCTGAACAAGCTATCAAAGTCTTCAGAAAAAGCATTTGTGTTCAACTTGATGCGCAGATTGCTTGGTGTATCGCATTAAGTTTAAGAACCACTGCTGTAAACTAGCGTGACTAGCATGCTAATCATATCAGTAACAGCGAATATCAGTGAGTCATAAATATCAGTAGCCTAAGTCATAAAATATAAGCGAGGACACTTGGCACATAAATGTACCCGACTGTACCTTACAGGTGGAGATCAGCCTTCAAAGCAGCTTTCAGCCTGGAATGAAGCTTGAAGTAGCCAACAAGGGCAGTTTGGATACGTACTGGGTGGCCACCATCATAACCACATGTGGTCAGTTGCTATTGTTACGCTACTCTGGCTATGGCGAAGACCGCAAGGCTGACTTCTGGTGTGACATTATGACAGCCGAACTTCACCCGGTCGGTTGGTGCACTCAGAACAACAAAACGCTTCAGCCACCTGAAGGTAAGGCGCTAACGTAAAGACAAGCACACATTCAAATACACACATCTATTCAAAGTCAGATTAAGTGCATGCTCGAACAGCGCTTCTAAACAAACTCCAAACGCACACCTCTTATTTCATCTCTAATTTCGCCACCCATGTCTTGTTTGTTTTGATAATCGACAGGGACAATTGGGTTTCTTAAACACAACAGAACAATGCAAAGTCGTGTAAAAACACACACATGCTTTTGTTTGAATGACTCCAGCATGCATTAGGGGCTTTTGCACCGGAGAATAATTTTAGTAATTCCTTTAAGTAATTGGTTTGGAACAGTTTTTTATGTCCCCGTTTTGAAAGGACTAAATTAGCTTTTGCTTCAAAGTTGGGGTCTATCCCAGCACAATAGGAAGCTTCCGGGAACACGAAATCTCTGTAAATCGGTGACCTATGTCAACACCTTTTGGTTATAAAACGGATTAGTTAACGTTAACGAAGATTAATAAATGTTGTTTATTGCTCGGTAATGTTAAAGTGCCTCGGAATGTCTGTTCAACTGTACTGTACATCCTGACAAGTGTAGGCCTGGTAGCTCCTCTCCAAATAACCAGTAACTTCAATAACTAATTTATGCGCCCCCCCCAGGAATGGCGCATTAACGATTGTGTAAAACTATATAGAGATTAAAAAAAACTCTTAAAATAAGGAAATCAGTGTCATTTGGAAAGCTTGTTATTTATGTCAGTGCATGACACTGGTGTTCCTCTTTTACCCAACATTTTACCCACTCTGGCTATCTAACCGTTTCTTGGTTTTAACTCCTTCAATGGTTCTGATTTGTGTATATATGATGGACCGCCAATCCTTTGGAACAGTGCAATGGACGGCAAATGTATACATCACTCATTTGTAGACGACCAGCTGGTTTCAGGCGCAGTTTTAGCATCTATGCATTGTAAAGAACAGGATGGTTCAGATTGTAAAGATCATTTGATTGACGGGAAATTTGAGGATTTGCATGGTTGTGTGTATTACTAAGACACCCAAGCATAGCTAACTGCTCTACGTGATGTTTATTTGTGATGTGAGAGTTGGGTCAAAGTAAAATGTGGAAGGGTTAATGGTATACACTGAAAACCCCCCCCAACTAATTAGATTTACCTATTCGTTTTTTTACGCAAATTTTTGCACACAGTTTAAAAAAAAACTTGACTTTGAAAAACGAACAAAATTAAATAACAAAAGCAAATCCTATTAGTCGTTTTTTTCAGTGTACACTATTAAGGTTTAGGTCATGTCAGGTTGTGCGATTCTTTTCAAAACAATAGGACCAAGCAAAAGATTCGTAACGAACACAAATACCAACTACCAGGAAGTTGTTGTATGCAAAAGTTGTGACTTGGCACCAGAAAGTAATGACTTGACGCCCCAGGCATCTACTGTGGTGGTGCTCTAGCAACTATGCTTCTTACTTGCACAAGTCAGCCTTAACAGGTTAAAATAATTTTACACTCTTATGTGTAAAACATCAAGTTATTAAAAGCAAACAGACGCTGAATGCTAAAGCCACCGTGACGATCTCAATGAAGGCTTTCTTCATTCTTGTGTGTGTAAAGTTTTGGGTAAGGACAGAATTGTCATTTCCCCCATTGGACCAGTTCTGCGTGTGTTTTATACATTGGAAACATTTTCTGGGATGTTTATACATTGTTGTTGCAATTATGACACTCAACAAAAAAGACTTCTGTTAAAACGGCTTGAAAATTAGAAATACATGAACTGCCTTTTTTTAGCAAAAGAGTTTATCTATTTACAGTATATCTGTCATGGCTTACATTATTGCAACATTTCTGACACATAATTAAAACCTTATAGACCGGTTTCACAGACTTGGCGTAAGACAGGTCCATGCCTTGTACATTGCGATATTTAAGTTGCTTTTATAAGAAAGCATTAGACAAAAACATTCCTGGTGTACACCTTGAGACAAAACACGGGCATTGACATATTCTAAGATATGTCATTGCAAGTTATCTTCAGTTAAAACAGCCCAAACATAATTTTAGTCTGGGACGATTTTTCAAGGAAAATTTCGATTTATGCCATTCATAATATTTTTGAAAAGTCAGTAGGTTCATACAATGCAAAGGAAGAATACCCAGAATGCTGAACCTTGAAAAAAACGGCGCAAATATGATAATCTTTAAGAAATCTCTTTGTTAAACCCCAAATCCCACAAATCAAGTATGGTGGCACGTCGATAGGGCACGTTTCTTTTGTCAAATTGACATCTTTTATAGAATGCGTACACACAATTTGATTGTATTTTTCCAAAGGACGCAAGACAGGTGGAGTTTTCTAAGCTGGAAGGTTTGGCTTGAACATTCTTCAAAATATCATAGTTGTGCTTCAGAAAATGAGGCTCATTGATATCCTTGAAAGAATCTGACCATACCTGTTTGTCTTGTATCGTCAAATGATTTTTCATGGAAAGGTTTTCTGTCCTATAGTAATGTGTTGTGTGTTGACAAGGGCATAGCCGGATTAACCCATGGGGCACCAAGACCACAGTAATAGTAAAAAATACTTAATGAAATGTGTGTGTTCGATTTTACATAAGTGTCATAATAATGTGTAATTCTTGTAAAATAGTATATTTTAAATTGCCGAGTTAAAATCTTTTAGCATATCAATCTTTTAATGAGTGGATTCTTGCGTGTGGGTGGATGGGGGGGACCTCCGGGGCTGTTGCCCAGGAGCACCATTGCGTCTTAATAGGCATATGCAGACAGGTATAACAGCAGTATCGCTGGCCCAGGTTTTCAATGTTTATTCATATGTGGTTAGTTGGCTTGGATACCACCATAGAATTTTAATAATATTCCATAACTCATCCAACCACTTAGATGTTTTGTATACTTTATATCTCAAACAGTCAGGAGCGTCATTTAATAGTAAGCAAACGCTGCAGAATGATTATGGAAATGTATATATATTTATATTATTCAAGGAAACGGAATAATTCCCCACTAATCCTAATGTGTTTATAATCAGCTGCCACGAGGAGTTCGGGCTGGCAATGAGTTTTCCAAGCTATTCATTTTTCTTGTAACACACTTGGAAAACATATACAGTTCAGTAATAAAAATAAGCACATATACAGTACAAGTAGGCAAGGGTAAAAAGTCTATTCTGCTGTCGATTACGGTTTTAAAAAGTATCATGTTTTGAGTTGCAACGGTGATAAGAGAGTTTGTAAAATTCAAAATTACATTTATTGTTGTAAAAACGTTTTCTACAACATTGTGGGATAACGAAGAATACATTTGACCAAATGCACTTTGCTTGGCTGTTCGATTCGGATTTTTTCGGATTCGATTCCGATTCTAATTCCTGGTTTGGGAATCGATTCCAAGAATGGGAATTTCGATTCCTGCTCAATTGCCTGTTTTACTAAAGACTTTTATCTGTTTTCAAAAAATGCACACATTTAAATGCAATTCAATTTCCTCAGCTGTCACTTTTCATATTTAATTATCGATTCTATAACAAAAACCTCAACCAAATATGTCAATCCTGTCCCGCAATTCCAACGTATCCTTAATAATATTTTGAGTTTTTTATATACTAGCTTTTTTCAAAATAAAGCACAGGTCTATTAACGATTAACTGTAAAAGTTATTAAAAGCTACCTTAAGTTTTTCAGCAGTGTACACAAACATACTTGGGCAATATAGATAGATCGATAATCAGTAAATTCTATTAAAAAGTGTTGGAATACTGTGCATATTCTGTAAGTGTAAATGTGCGTTTCCATAGTACGATGGATCGTTGGGGAAATGAACGATGCAGTTACGACTGTTTCCCCAAACCGTATTAACCGTTTGATCCAAGTTGGTCCATCAATCGAGTTCTGATGTCTACTTATAAATACGCGAGATCGAATTTATCTCAAATTCTTGCTGTAAATAACATAAATTGCATTTAAAGACGACTTTTGTTATTTTTGTTATCTGTTGTTTGATCTCAAGATTTTTTTCATTCATAAGTTTGCTCATACGTCACTGCTCCCATGGATTCCCCAGGGTCCTAGCGCACGTAGGTCATACACATTCGCACTTTAAAAAAAAACTGCGCTTCTATTTTGTTAAACTAAAAGACGTCAAATTTTATTTGAATATATTTGATGGATATAGAATGCACTGCGTGTTGCTTGCTTGGTTTGCTCAAAGGTATGATGCATGCAAGTCTACATATCATGATAAGAAATGCGCTTCTAACCACAGCTCTAGACTTTGCGATGCTGCTTGCGAACGATGGTTTCGGGAAACGGCTTAATCGGTGAACTCTGCTGAATCGATGGAACTTGCGACTGTAGTTGGCTAAAGATGCTAAAACGTTGCTAAACATTTATTTAAATGAAACGGTGGTTCGGGTAAACACCCTGTTGTGATGTCGCAAGAGTTGGCAATTCTTTGTGTTCTTTTTGAAGAATTTTCGGAGCCTGATGAAATCGCTATAAATACGGGTCGAATACTTGCAAAATACATGTCTTCTAAAATCTTTCATTCTTGCATAGACACATTAGTAGGATTTCTTTTTTTTTTAATGCTGTTTATTTTGCTTAAGCAATATAGTTTGACGGAACATATTTGGTTTCTTGCATTAACACAATTGCAATGAGTAATACTGACGTAAGGTGACTCTTTGACATAACTGAACCCACTTACTGTTTATAATTGCATTATAATTGCATTATCATAGTGCATTTCAAGTTCACGTTAAAAATAATTGATAATAGTTCATATTAAATGAATATACCTGTTTGATGGATGTGTTCTGGGTGTTCCTAGTTCATGGAAAACCATGAGACAGAATGTATGGAACTAAATTAAACAGGGCACCTCACATGAGTTGAGCAAATCAATTCGATTTTATAATGTGTACAGAGGCTTAATAAAAGCGCTGCAAAGACTATTGTGTGTTTAACCATGTTTGATTTTCATCAAACAAGACATACTTGTTGTGCATATGCATTTGTATACGTGTGTGTTTAGCCAGTGTGTATTGGTTGGTCATCTCTGTTCCTGTCTGTTTGTTTCTCAGATAACGTTTACCTCAGAGCAGGTAAGCCGAGCTTCCTTGTTTTTCTCTATTGTCATCTCTTAGGCCAAGGGTGTAGGTTTGGTTTTAACACCGGTAGAGACATTGTGAATTCAATATACAGATTGTATACAGCTGAATTACTATGTTATTTTCCATTTCCCATCGTACACTGAAAAAATAGGAAAAAAATTGGGCTGGGTGGAATGACGGAACACACCGCTTCTTGCTCGTGCAAGGGCGCAGGCGCGTGTGCATATTAAAAAAGCGAATTCTCACGTATTGCAGAAGTCAGATTGTTTTGTAAAGCTGTTAATAGTTTTATTAAAGTTGTACTTTAGGCGAGCCGAGGCGTAACTTGCGTTGAAATGCGCGATGATGTCCTACAGTACAGATCCACCAGTTTATAACACCGTACATGGGCTCTCATTGTTTGTGCATATATTCATACTTCATTGTTATGTTGTCTATCTTCCTACTTTATACATATGATATAGTCGGAAGATAAATAAATTATAAATCTCATTATCAAATTCGTTATCTTTAGTACGTTTTCATAACTTCCCTACATTATGATTATGGTGAGCGTTCAAATGAACTGTAATAAATAAATGAAATTAATTTATTAAAAAAGGTATAATAGTTATAGAATTTTAATGGGAGATTGTCACCGAAATATATAGTTACCGCGAAATTCGATTTTGGTCGTTCCGCCCACCCCAATACAAAATAAGAGTACAGTGATGCTAAAGTGCTTTTAGGGGTGCTTAGGGAATAGTTGAAGATAAAGACTTTCATTATAAAAATAAAAAATCATTCAATTATTCTCACCCTCCTGCCATTCAAAACCCGTATGGCTTTTTCTTCCGAACAGAACACAAAAGATATTTGAAAGAACGTTGGCAACCAAACAATTGACTTCCATTGTATGGACACAAAACCACTTCTCAAAGTGTCTTTTGTCTTTCCTAAAAGAAAGAGTCATATACAATATAGGTTTTGAATCACATAAGTGTGAATAAATGATGAAAGACTTGCGATATCTGGGTGAGCTATCCCTTCGAATAATTCTTTAGGAGATCAAACTAAATTGTATACAATCTGGTTTATTTTCTCGTTCAAGTACGGTTTAACAACCCGAGTTTGTTTTTTTCTAGCCACAAGCATCCAACTAAATCTAATCGAAGTTGTTATTGAATGGGGCTATTTGGTGGCTGATGTTGTCGTGTACGCTTTCAACGCAATATTATTATATTTATTTGATAACGTTTTCTTACTAACTTTGGTAACAGGGTTGAATGGTTGATTTTCATACAGCAAACGCTTGTTTTGCAATGTGTGTGAAAAATAGTGTTTTTTACATTACAGATTGTTTTTAAGTTCGTGACGTAAAGATACCTTTAAGATGTCAAGATAGGTATAGATAAACTACGTATTAGTTCATGTTAGGTGAAAGTGCTTTAAAAAAAGGGAAGGGTTACACTAGTTACATTACCACTACTGTGATAACCACATATATTGTTCGAGATTATTTCGTAATCTTTTCATTCTAAACATGTCCCTACTGTCTACACCCAAATCTACGCCCATATCTCCGATGCATGCCTGCTCTCTCTCTCTCTTGACTTTGGGTCTTTTCACTGCCTCTTGCCCCAACACTTTTTCTTTTTTAACACTTTTCATTGCCATATTATTTTTTTCTCTTTCCGTGTTCCTTATTGCTTGTTTACTCAGATCTGCCTGTTAGATAACGTACCGTATGTAGTATGGAAGAGTAAGAGGTGTGCGAAGCAACGCGAGTGATTCTAAGAGTATTTGCATGCATTTGTATAGCCGAGATGCAGAGGTAAAGGCCTCTCGGGAGGTCATATGTAAAGCTGCTTAGCTTGGAATTTTTCGCAAGGTACAAGCACACGTACAGTATGCCCGTGTCACATTCTGTAACATGCATTGCGCACGTACGTTTGTTTATGGAGAAACGACAGCAGAGGCGGATGTGGGAGGATTCAGCATCAGTCCTTTTGAGCTAATTTAATGAAAAAACATTTATCAAAAATCACAAATATTGTCATCATTCTGGCTCTGGTGTTGTTTCAATCCTGTATCACTTTCTACGTTCTTCCTGTGTGAACACAAAATTTGATTGTTTTCAGAGAATGTTTAACACAGAAGCATAAAAATAATGAAATAAGTGGTCGATCCTGAGACTGAAATGGTAAGCTACAACCCTACCACCGCTTGACATGAATATTCATCACACAGATGAATATTTGTTATTCGTAAGTATAATATTTGATTACATGGCACTCTGGAATACTTGATTCTGATTGGCCAATAGTAATCCGGATGCTGCAAATCATTTCGACAGGCACAGTTTAATGTTAGGTCCATAAATACTTCCATAAGCAAACGTTTTGCTTTCTTATCTGTTTCAAAATGTATTCGAGGTAGAGTTTTATAAAGGATATTGTCTTAAAGTGCGCCCTCTCAGCTTTATTTAGATTATCCAGATTAGCTGAAGGCTTTAGGAATTACAGCTCTTTAATATGAAGCTCCCTCCTTTTTCAAGGGACCAAAAGTAAATGGACAGTTGAATCAAAAGCTGTCTTATTCACACGTACGGGCTTTTCCTTAAATCAAATCTTCATAAATGACGCATGTTAAGGGTCTGGAGTCGATTCTACGCGTGGTGTTTGCACTTGGAAGCGGTTGCTGTGAACCCACATCGTGGGGTTCGGGGAGATCTCCATGCTAGAGAAACGGGCCATTGTTAGATTTAAAAAACACAACAAATCCATCGGAAAGATGCCAGGGACATTAAGAGCGGCCAAATCAACAATTTGGTACATTCTGTTTAGGGTTAGGGCACCTTAAGACAACGTACATTGTAAAACCGTTACTCGAATACACTTTGATACACCGCTAAAATAAGAAAAAATGATGCATGGACCGAACTGTAAATATGTAATTCAATAACACCTACGACGATTATATTTACAAACGATTAAACCAAATCGGCCCCTGGCATTTGAAGGTTTACCTTTAAACCGAAAGTAAACAAGCGTTCCTCGCGGAAGGTCTGCGTTGGTTAAAAATGAGCCGATTTCAATCAATATTTCATGTTCAGTAACGTTCAAAAATCGCACTTTGTCTTTCACGGAGGAATGTTAACCTGGTTTTGAAAAAATATGAGGGCGAGTAGGGTAAATGATGGTATTTTAGTGATTCTGGGATGTACTGTTCCTTTAATGCAGAATCTTTACCGCCTGCACGTAGCGACCGGCAGTTCAAGAATTACATATGAAAACAATGACACTCCCTTACTATTGTGTGGTGACTTCGCCCATATAAGATATCTCTCATTGTGGTGTCTGTGGATGGGCACATTTCAGCAATTAAGCAGTCATCCAGGCGTGACACTATTTTAATACTGTAAAATATTTGGGTTTAAGTACCAGTTCAATTTTACTGACTGTGGCAGATGATCTTTTACCGCTGAAACTAGATTTGGTGAAAAACATTAGGGATGTCCCCACTGGCGTCCGAGCCATTTTGTCACGAGCGAGTCCCGATCCGATACTAGTGCTATAGTGCGCACTCCATGTACATTAAGGTAAAAAATTCCATCATCATTTACTCAACCTGTATAAATGTATTTGGTTTGATGGACACGCAGGAATAAATTGGGACCCACGTCAGACCCACCATAGTAGGGAACATAAATACTACGGGAGTGAGTAGGGGGTGAGATTTGACATTCTTTAAGATATCCCCCTATGTGTTCAACAGAGCAAGTACGTTCATACAGGTTTGGAACGATCTGAGGGCGAGTAAATGATGAGTTTTGGGTGAACTGTCCCTTTAAAGTTCTTTTGTTGCAGCTGGACAGTACTTTGCCCTCACGAGGCCACAAAGCAACAGAGCTTCATTCAGTAATCCCTATTGTCTATTCTAGTCTATTTAGGGTGTCGAAATATAAGAAATCTGACTCAATGCGACTTATATTTGGTTAAAGCGCTTTCGCTTACCAGTCACAATTATGGCCACACATGAGACCATGAGCGCTTTTCCACCATCGAGTGCCGGCCGGTACGTAAAGGGTTTCATTTTTTTCATGTAAACTCAAACGCTGCCTTGGTAACACAAGAGACGGAGCTATAAGGCCTCTGCGCGCATTCATTGGCACGATTCAGCGCGGTTAGACAACCGTGACGGAAATTCAGAGCCGAGAACAGTTTGTAATCGTGCCGTGTCGAACCAGGCTCACATGGAAACATAACTGTCACCGCTTCCAACGACTCGGCGGGATGGTGGAAAAGTGCTACCCAGTGTGAAAAGTTATAATCCAGGCAAAGGCAAAAGGTGACTATTTTGAAAACGAAAATATTAAATTGTTTTTTTTAATCAATCATTTATTGCTTGAATTATTTGGTCAGTATTTACAAGGTGCATTTGTGTATTTATTACTGGACTAGTGTACTGGGAAATATTGGTGTAGTATACTGTATTCGGGAGTAAATGGTAAATACTTTTGTTAGTGTATATGCAAATGTTTCCATAAAGAACTGCAAGTTATTTCAAAAAGTGCTCATTTTTGAGGCGGATGTGTGTTTCCAATATAGGTCAAGGTCACTTTTATTTATATAGCACCTTAAAACAACATTACTGCGGACCAAGGTGCTTCACAGAGACGCAATAAAACCGCAATAAAGCCACAATAAAACAAAAAAGTCGTACAAATTACATCGTGATTTCTAAATAATCCACAGTTAAGAATAGGCCAGGGAGAAAAGATGCGTTTTCAAAGCTGACTTGAAAATATTTAATATATATTTCTTCAAAAGTAGTGCGTCGCTTTCATTTAAGGGATAGTTCACTCAAACATTTGGGCATCAATAACTCACCCACGGGTCTTTCCAAACCTGTATACATTATAGTTTGCTCTGCTGAACAAAAAGGAATATACGTGGAAGAACGTCAGTGCCAAAACAGATCTCATCCCCCATTTCCTGCCATAGTAGGGAAAATTCATTCTGCGGGAGTCAACGGGGGAGCAATGTTGTTTGGTTGCTGACATTCTTCCAAATATCTTCCTTTGTGTCCGGCAGAACAAAGAAACCTCTACAGGAACAATCTGGGGTGAGCACATTTTTGGGTAAACTATACCTTTAAGTGAAAAAGTGTCCCAATTCACTGGGACAACACGCAGAGAATATCGGGTGGAGATTTGATTTCATGCTGACTTTAGTTCCTTCCTCAGTTAGTAAAACAGATTGTAATAAATACTAGTCCAAAGTGCATGGACTGTAGTCACAGAATTTAAAGTCACATGTGATAACTGACAGCAGACCACATGCAGTCCATTGCGATAAACTTTAAACCCTGAACATTTCTTCGAATCTTTAAAAATAAATCTTTTCCAAATAAGATGAAATTCAAAATACCCATATTCTTGAGTTAATTCAATTATTTATCTACGTTTATCAATTATTTATCTCATACGTAGCACCTAAACTCTGGAATAGCCTTCCCGACATTATTCGAGGGTCCGACACTCTTTCGCCCAATTTAAATCTAGATTAATGACACATATTTTCAGCCAAGCATTCACTTAATGCAAACTATGCTTAATAAACCACCGGGATATATATATATATATATATATATGTAAATAAAATTGAATTGAATCTATCACGGTGAATAGCCTTTTAACACATGAAAGTAGCCGCTAAACGCACACACAGAAAAAGGGGGGCCCAAAAATTCCCAAGGTTAATCGCATAAAGTTGTGTTACATTTTATTGTCATGAGCTAATGTGATGAAATGATCCAGTTCCACTGAAGAGTGTCGAACACACAAGCTGAGCGGAGTGCTTAGACGCTGGGGGGTTGTTGTCACGGCAACGGCCGCGCACTCCCGTTCTAGCGCTACTTAAGCGATTAGCGTACACACTTGTGCAGTGGAGATTACACGCTGGGACACAGCAGCGTTCTGCCACAAGCACTCATTCACAGGCACAATCAAACTCAACTTTTTTACTATCGGAGCTATATGAGCTGAATTACATCAGTCACATACTCCCTGCACTTTTTTCATTCACCCTGAATTTCAAGCAATGATGCTGCAATGCATTTTATTATGGTATCATCTATATAGAGTGATTATATTATGTTTATACCATTGCGTGGTTAGACAAATTGCGACTTTATTGTATCTGTGGTGTGGTAAATCCAGTTTGATTCTCAAATTAAATGCAAGGTCATTATTTCCAATGTCCAAATTATTGGCTGCTTGGTTTGTTTTTTAATCAAGACAAACTCTAAAAATCATACATTATTATTTTTGTATAATACAGAACACATTATTACAGTTGTGAATTAAATTATGTATCCCTAATTTTACATTTCAACACCACAGCTTTAATCCAGTGTTTCAAATGTACTACTGTTTTTGTCGCTGTAAATTTGAAACCTCTCAATTTCCCCTGAGACCTGAATAATGTCATGTATCTCCTTTACCCGCAAAATCTTTCCTAAAGAACGTTTATATTCTCACTTATGATTAACTTGATTAAGCAATGACCTTTTTTCAGTTAGTAATTGTGTCCTGGATGTACTTCCAATGGGAGTAACTAGGCAGGTAGAGGATCCGCGTAAATTAAAGGTTTATTGAAATAGTACAGGACAAAAATCAAACCAAGGTAATCCAAACACTGAACGGAACATAAAACAAAGACCAACACCAGACAAAGCAAACACTAGGGTTTAAATACACTTGGGTAACAAAGGAAAGAAGAAACACCTGGGGAAACTAACGAACAAGAAAAACTACAAAGAACTACAAATATGTAATGGATCATGGAAATAACATGGGAACACAGAACAGATCATGACAGAACCCCCCCGCCCCCTAAGGAGACGGGTTCAAGAGGGCGGTGGAGTGTTGGGGGAACAGTGGGCGGGACGAAGGGCCAGGTCCATGTAGGGGCTTGGGCCGTGGAGCAGAGGTGGAAACCTGGGCGTGGCAGGCTGAGCTGGAAACCTGGGCATGGCAGGTGGTGCTGAAAACCTGAGCGTGGCAGGCTAAGCTGGAATCCTGGGCATGGCAGGCGGTGCTGGAAACCTGGGCGTGGCAAGCAGAGCTGAAAGCCTGGGCGTGGAAGGCAGTGCTGGAAACCTGAGCATGGCAGGCAGGGTTGGACGACATGGAGGTGCAGGAAGAGCTGAAAGCCTGGATGTGGGAGGAGAAGGCACTTGGCACGGAAGAGTCCAGGGCATTCATAGACACCAGCCACCCGCATAGATGCCAGAGTATCATCCTCCAGATAACAGACCAGACGTCTGTGCCTTGAAATCCCTGTCTTTGTAGAGGCGGCCATCTTGTGAACAAACTTTGGGCTGGCGGCCACCTTGATGATCGGACTGGCAACCATCAGCCTGGGAATTGCAGGCTTACTGCCCCCCAAAAAGAAATTCAGGGGAGGCTTCCTCCTCAGCCTCAACCAAGGTGAAGGGGGAACAAGACACAGGGCGTAATCCATAGATGGTTTCAGTGACACTCAAGGACCAACATGGGTGAGTTTGTCCTTGAGTGGCTGGTTTAGTCCATAAACGAGCATCGATAAGCATGAAAACTGTTGAAAATGTTCAAAAAATCCATTATGTGGTCCTTGAGGGGGAGAGTTCCCCGGCGTAGACAGACGACTGCTGGATCCATAGTGGTCAGCTTTTCGGTAGTGAGACTAACTAGGCAGGAAGCGGATCCACATAGGTAATCCAAACAGTTGAACGAAGCGTAAAACAAAGACTGACACCAGACAAAGGAAACACTAGGGTTTAAATACACTGGGGTGACAAAGGAAAAAAAGAAACACCAGGGGAAACTAATTAACCAGAAAAACTACAAGGGACTACAAACATGGCATGCAACAGGAACGAACATTCCAAAATAACTGGGGAACACAGAATAGGTCATGACAGTACCAGCGCTTGGCAGGCAAACAGAAAATGGTGTTATCCACTTCACTAAGAAAGGACAGGTGTTACTGTACTGAACGAGCAAGTCAGTATGTTGCAACACTTTTCCAGCAGCATCTTGTTCCCTTTCCTCTCTTAAATAATTGGTTTGATTACACGAGCGGGAGAAGCCTTTAAATCTGGCCCTGCTGTTTACAGAAGAGTTGTTGGAAGATATGCAAATCTGCTTTTGCATAATGAATATTTGCATAGAGACTCACTTGTGCGGAAAGCAGGGAACGCAAAATGGCCGATGCGTCTCGTTGAGTTGGTCTAAATTTTGAATTCATTTATTTGATGAATGTTTGCAGTCAAAAGTAGCAGAGGGAAAAAGTCAGCGAGTGAGCTAAGGAATGAATGAATTAATACATTTTCCAACCTAACAAAGCCGGAAATAGTCTGAAATATCCGTAACTCAAATATTCTTATCAAATAAAAGCTTAACATTTTTTATTTTACAGAATATAAAGTAGCATCTAATTTTATTGATATTTCCTAAATGCCCTAAACAGTTTTATTGTTGTGCTTTACTGAGGAGAAAGGAAAAACATGAAGATATATTAAAGGGATAATTCTGTCATCATTTGCTCGCCTTCGTGTTGTTTCCCAGATCGCATCACATGAAAATGATTAGTTGTAGTTACTTTTTAATCAATAAATGCAAATGTGGATTGAAAAATATTACATTTGTTTGTGTGGCTTTTGGCTAAGGAACCGTTTAAAGCAAGAGAACATAAATATTTACTCATGTTCGTGTCGCTCTGAATGTGCATAGTGCTTGTTTTCGTGGAACACCAAAGTGGACTTTATTGAAGACACAGGACATTTGCCAACCTGAGGATTAAAACAAATTCAATATTAAGGGACAGTTCGCCCATATTTTTTTATTCTGCCATCATTTACTCACTGTCGTGAGGAAGGCGGGACGAGAGCCGTGACGCGGGGCCGGTGGCGTGAGTGATAAGTGCAAGCAGCTGTGCACGGACCGGTCCCGCATCTTATCACGGAGGAGATTGGGAGCTTAAAAGGATGTTCGGCAGGACTGTTGACGAGAGAGGACCGGGCCCGGACATATGTTTAGTTTATGTATGTTTTATGGCCAGCAGTCGACCGTGAGGTGGCTGCCGGTCAGTTACTTCCGTGTTTATTGTTTGTTTAATTAAAGTTTTATTGTTCAAATGTTCGCCGGTTCCCGCCTCCTTCTTTCCCTTCTAACGAACTATATTACACTCACCCTCAAGTTGTTTCAAGACTGTGTAAAGGTCTTTTGGTGTGTTCAACACAGAAGAAGATATTATAAAGAATACGGGTTGACTTTTCCCAACTATGGAAGTTGTTAACAGTGCCCCAGAACTGCTTAGATACACACATTCTTCTAAATATCTTTTTAGTGTGTTCAACGGAACAACAACATTTACAAAGGTTTGGGGGCGAGTAAACATTTTGGGCTGAACTTTTAAGCACACGCTATATGTACACTTCAGAGGAGAACAGGTTTTGGTGAATAATGGCTTCGGAAGGTGGTACACTGCAATTCTTTGAATTGAAATGTATGGAAAAGGATATATCAAAGTCCTACTAAGTGTACAGAAAGTCCTTCCCATTTGCAATAAACTCCCCAGAAGTTTAGAACAATGATAATGTGATAAGCTTAACGTGCTGAAAATGTTGCTGTCTTGTTGCACTTTAGGCTTTTGCTTAAAGGAAAATCCAATAATGTGCCCTGCCCCCAGTCTATGTCTATCTGCCTCCGTCTTGCTCTCTCTGTGTCTTTGTTTACCAGAATGTTCCGTCAGGGCAGAGATCACACCCTCGTGAGCGGTGTCATGTGTTATTGAGTGAAACAGTTGTGACGTAACGGGGCAGAGGATTTGGCTCTCGGAGTCAAGCTAACTGCAGAAAGCGTCTATAAGAACTTCAGCAACCTGAATTCCGCTGATGCAAATACTCAGTTTGTGCTTGCGATGCACAATCCCTCATGATTAATGCTTTTCTCCAACACAACACTCTGAAGGTTTTATGTGCCGTTTAACAGAAAACATGTTGAAATGTTCAACCGTGCCTTTTTGTTTCTTCATCTGGAGCGCGCTTTACTAATGTGGTCTTGGAAGATTTCGATCTGATTTGACTGCCGACTTTAAAAACGCCGTTGAGATCTCTTCTGAAACACGAACAGAGACGCGTCTAAGATCACTGAAGTATTCGTCCAAGAGAGGTATAGCGATTCAGCAATTTTAAGGCACTTTCTCCCTTCGATCTTACCGATGTCTGGCAGAAATTGGAGATATTAAAGAGAGATTTTATATCATATGAGTAACCGAAGACATTTTCTGTATTAATTGTACCTGTGTTTTAAATTGTGCACTGTTGCATTAACGAAAAAATGTCCATAAAATAAACAGATACTGGCAAAAAAATACATTTTTACAGTCGGGGGCTGCAGGATATATCTAAGCGTCGCTAATGTACATATTTCATCATGCAAGTGATTTTAATACTTCAAAAAGTATGTGGACGCATGTAGCATGGAGACTGGCGAGGCGAGATTATAGTGCCTTTCCCAAAATGTATTGGTCTCCATCTCTATCTCCATATTACCTGATTTTTGCCAGGAATCATTAGTCACCCTTTGTTTGTGACTGGGTTTTGCAAATATTTAACTAATAAAAAGTATTAATTGTCAACGTTGACAACACGGTTTTTAATCATTTAAAAGGTACAGTGTTTTTTCCATTTGGACATCTGAGGTTTTGGAAGGTTAGCATCAATGCATTTATTTGAATTGAAATGGCTTTGACAGCACACACGTAAAGCATTCTTGTCTCGCTTATTGCGCGTTTTTTAGGATGTTATTGCATTGCACCCAATCGCACTTTTCTTCAACATCGTGCAGTTGCATGGACTGTTTGGACACTGACATGCAGAAGATGACGTAGCACTTTCGAAAGTTTGTATTTCTAATGCACATATGAAAACGTATGCGGCTGACACCATGGGCAGGAAGTTGTATAGGCAGGATGTGTGACCAAAGAAGAGAATTAACAGTTAAATCAGGCGATAGCATGTGTTATTTGTAATGCCCATACATGTTTATGTGCATGTGTTTTCTGCATTCATAATATTTCTCTGCCACACATGCACACACACATTTGAATTGTTTGCCTGCTAAAGACTCTTAAAGAAACCTTTTATATTTGTTTGAGAAACACGCGGAATGTGCCTGAAATTCATTACTTTTTATTCTCTTTCTCTCTCTCAGTTATAAAAGAGAAGTATAATGATTGGGCAGAGTTTCTTATCAAGGAGCTCACGGGTTCACGGACAGCACCGGCCAATCTGCTTGAAGGGGTGAGAATGAGATTCAGTATGTGTTTGTGTGTTGTTGCCTTCATGCTAATGATCGCGTTTAAAGTAAACATTACTAGTGAGATTATTTTTATATTCTGGCAGGTTTATTTCAGCATCATCAGATTATTTTTATTGAACATGGATTTATTCCATTTAACATTATAAGAGAATCAAAATAAAAAAGACTTTATACAACTCGATCATACATTTCATGAATAAACTTGCTTTACTTGCATTTTTATGTTATGCAAATATGTTTAATTGGTGCAAAATCAGACCATAAATATCGACGGCCAATACATTAGTGCATCTTTGTAGTACTGTTGATAAATTATAACAAAGTCTGTTTAAGGTGTCATGAAAAATTCTATTCCCGTGTGAATTGTGTCCGCTCATTACGACGCAAGTTGTAATGCCCGATCACAAAGTTGTTATCTCTATATGTTGTTGTATGGCTAACCGAAGCTGCGTTAGCTTCTAGCGAGTTAAATACGTTGGGTAAAATAAAAGCATTAAAATGACATTTTCAAATTTAAGTTTTGAAAAACATATGAGCATATAAGCACACATTCATGCCAGTATCTCTGGGTCAACATCTGCTGAAACAAAAAACATTTTTTTTAAATTACAATGGTTTTATCATAATAAATAACTAAAACCGTAAGAACGAGATTTGTTTGATTTCACTACCCATAGCCTCATTTATGTACTATTATATGAAGCATTAAGTGAAAAAGACAATGACGGTTATTTTAACAATGTAATAGCGACATAAATCGTAATGTAATTTTGTAAGAATTGCAATAAGGCGCTAAAAAGTACCCACAAGAAGTTCTTTTATGCAACAGAATCACGCAAGGTCCTAAAGGGGACCGATTTCGAGAGGGGACACGATTTGTCATGACAACGGAAGTCACGCCACTCGGCGGGCATTTTCGCCACTCGGCAGCTCTTTACGTCATAGCAAGAGAACAGTCCTGTCTACTTGGATGGGGAAAGACTAATATTTCTAGTCGCCAGCTAAAATCCAAACTAAACAACGTATTTTTGATCATCAATTAAACCGGACATAGACTGTATCGAAATATTTGTTTTCTAGCCTTGATTTGCGTTAAATATATTGCGCTTGCGTACAGTTTAGCAAGTGCCTCGTAGACCCGTCTCAGAAAATCGTCCGACTTTATCTATTCAGGATAGGCTCTTTTTTCCTTCACTAGAGCATCTTGTTGATTTACTCAATTATACCAATAAAGCCAGAGAAAAGACCTGATGCAACAAGCTTGTGATACAAAACTGTCTTTGCCATAATTCACTAATTGATTTAATGAAGTAAGATTAATACATTTGACTCTTTTGCTGTCTTTTTCAGCCATTAAGAGGTAAAAACACAGTGGATCTGATCACGGTGGGGAGCATTTTGGAGTTGCGTGACGCCTTTGATCCCAGCGTGTACTGGGCCACTCAGGTCCAGCGTAATGTTGGCGGACGCTTGTGCCTCAGTTATGTCGGACTGAATGATTCCGTCTACTACATCTGGATGTTCTACCTTGACACCAGACTCCGCCCTCTGGGCTGGGCCAAAGAGAATAATCTGTCAATGGAGCCACCCACAGGTGAGTTTATTGTATATATATTAATTATTTCAAGGTTGAAACAAGGTTTTTGAAAGAAATAAAGAAACTTGACATCTACTGGTACAGTTCAAAAACACACAGCAAGTCCTCCATTCGTTCTTTCCCTTAGCTGCCTTTCTGACAATAGTCCTCTTATAGGGATAGTACACTCAAAAATGATAAATCTATCATCAGCTATTGAAAAAAAACATCTCCATGCAGCCTCCAACTTCCGCATCTTAACTGTCATGGGTCTGAATCTACATTTCCCTAAAGGAAACTGTAAAGCAACGTGTTTTCCTAAATTCACCATTCAAAACAGAACACGCATGTACACTATAATATGAAACATTAACTGAACCAGAAATGTGGGGCTAAAGAAACGTTACCAATGTACTCAAATGTGTCATTTCAGCAGGTTTTTCTATTTATTCATCATACATTTCTTCTACCAAAGACATCCCGACAAAGCTGAAGCTTATGTACTGGCGTGAAACATTTTGTCTTTTGGTTTTGCATTTTGCTTATATAATTTCAGTTTACATGGGAGTCTGAGAAATTAGCATCGGTATCTCTGTGTGTACAAGCCATTGTGGAATACTGTCTGATATATAAGTCTGATATTTGATATACAAAATCTGTGAGACAGCTGCAATAGGTAGAATTTCATTTATAAATTCGTAAAATAAACACTACAGTAATGCACCGTTTATTGTAGATGCAGAAAATTAATGTAAAGACTGGAACAGTCGCATGACACGTCTTACAAGATGGACGAATGTGTACATGGTTGAATAATTCGGTGGGTGGATGAATGTGTCTTTCTTTATCTCCAGATCTATGTGGATTAAGAAGCACAGCAGAATGGACTGAAGCTTTCGAAGCCGCCACAGGTGAAGCCATGAAGAGTCCACTTCCACTTGAAGTCTTCAAGGTGTGCGTTTCAACAGTCCTTCAAAATATCCTAACACGTGTCTGCACAATTGCAACCATAAAGGAATAGTTCACCCCAAATGAAAAAGCTCACATAGTTCACTTAGCATCCCATCTCAAATCTCATTGGTTCTTGCGCGTCTCTTGACAAAACATGCAGATGACAACTAGTCACGAGACTAAATATAGATTTGACGTGCCACCAAATCGCTCTGATCTACTTGTTAGATTATTTTGTGCGCGTCGATGCACTCATTATCTTGAAAAATGTTTTGATATTAAGGTGTATTTTCAAATGTGTTAAGAAATGCGTGGACGAAAATATTACCGTGCACGTTTTCTAGGGCTGTTCGACGATTAATTGCGATTAATCGTATCCAGGATAAAAGTTTGTTTACATAATACATGTCTGTGCATATTTATTTTGTATATATAGAACACATACACATGCATGTATTTATTAATTTATTTATTAAAATATGTTTGCCATTTTATTTAAATATATGCAAATATTTCCTAAATATATACATGTATGTGTACGTGTATTTGTTTATAAATACAAAATAAATATGCATTATGTATTATGTAAACACAAACTTTTATTCCGGATCCGATTAATCGCAGTTAATCGTTGAACGGCTCTGCCTTTTTCATAAAAAATACGATTTTATTTCATATAAATTAAATAAATGACTTTGACTGAGCCAATAAGAGGACCGAATAGATGGGAACTACTTCAGTATGTTTAAAATGCACAATAAATCTCAATAATATTTCTGGTAATTCCGAGATACTCACATATTATGTTATAGGTACCCCTGTGTTATACCACAGATTTAAGGGGTTTTGATGCGGAAAAAAATCTGAATAAGTAAGAAAGTGTTCTTAAACCTTTAACCAATAGTCTATACGTTGGTGTTCAGGATATACTTACTGTATCAGAGATGAAAGAATATATTCATTTTTGGCTCAACCATTCCTTCCTCTGTCAAAACGCAGGTTAGGTTGTATACATCAAGATCACTGTAGCTCACTATATAAACAAGAACATGTTAAGAAAGTCATCTGAAAGTCCTTGTGATAGCAATGACAGTAATACGCCTCTGTGTATTTTGGACAAGTTGGGCAGATAACACTCATGACTGATATCTGCGTGTTTCAGGATCATGTCGATTTACACAAACACTCCTTCAAGACAGGAATGAAGCTTGAAATGGTGTCGCCAACAGAACCTTTTCACATCTGCCCTGTGTCTGTAACTAAAGTAAGCTAAATGAGGGGTTATTATGTTATAGGAGTTATAATCACAAGCCATCTGCCCTGACATCAAGCTCTCACACCGTCTCTCTCCGTCCTGCAGGTTTACAACGAATACTACTTTCAGATCACGTCGGATGACCTCACTACTGAAGACACACCCACGTCTGTGGTATGCCATGCTGATTCACCTGGCATCCTGCCAGTTCAGTGGTGTATGAAGAACGGCGTTGTCCTGGAGAGGCCGCGAGGTGGGTTTCCACTTTGACTCTGATGTGGTGTTAACGCCATCTTAACACTATTAAATTCACATTCGTCCCTACGCTTTCGTTTTGTTGTTAAATGTGCTTTACTGGTTTGACAAAAGGAGTAGAATCGCAAATGCATTTTGTGCTCATGTACAGTAGCTCAACTGGTAGAGCAAAGCAAAAAGCATAGCAATGCAAATACACGTACACAAACCTAATGTATGCCGTGAATGCACCGCAAATTGCTTTGAATAAAAGTGTCTGCTTTGAATAAAAGTTTCGAACCTTTATGAAGCGTTTGGCTCCGAAATGAGAACTTTGTTTTTAAAGAAATCATGTTTTTTTTTATTATCCATTCCAAATAATATCAATCAAACTTAATTTTGTTTTGATTTCAGCCATAATAACTAAAACAATGCTGCTAAGTAACACAATAAAACATGATAACATAACTCAGAAACTCTTCACACACACATATATATATATATATATATAGAGAGAGAGATTTATATACATTAGTGTCTGAAAGTCTGTTGTTTACGGTGTTATTTTAATGACATTATATTTATTATTCAAACAGAATATACAGAAGACAAGAACACAAAATTGAAGGCCGTCCTGAAGGTTTTAGAATTAGAAACCACGGGTTTAGGGGTCAGCCGGGTTATTTTTCTTTGACGTTTACGAAGAGAGCAAGAAATGGTATTGTACGGTACGTGTTTTTTATTGCTCCACCTTTTCATTCTTACCGATTTCAGGTTTCGAGTCGCAGGACTTTGACTGGGCCGACTACCTCAAACACACCAGCACCGAAGCAGCTCCAGATGTTTGCTTCCCAAATGTAAGACCCTTTCTGATGCAACGCCACATGTTCCAATAATCCTATCCTATGGAGGCTTTTGGGATTTGCCCCTTTATTTTGATATAGTCCAACAACAGCATGTTTTGCCATTTCGACAGCGGTTTAAGGTATTGAGTCATCCAATAGCGACGTGAAAGACTGACAGCATGACAATACAAGAGAAAACTGTGATAATAATCGCAATAAGTATATAATAATTTTAAATACACGTTCAAATATTACCGTTCCATTGCTTCAACGTGACTATGAAAAATACAGAGCATCTTTTCTTTTCTTTTGACCCGTTTCTCCAGTTCCTTTCCCTGCAGATAAACAATATTTTTATTTGAAATTTGGGAGAAATATTGTTAGTAGTTTACAAAATCAAACAAAATGATCATTTTACCTAAATAGTCAATAAAACCGGTCTCTTATTTTTCCACAGATACCTACAAAACAGTTTATGGGTCAAAGACAAAAAAGGGTTTAAGCATAAAAACAATTAAGTGTAATACTGCTTTAAATTGTTGTTCTACATTTCCCCCCGATTTACAGAAGATATGTTTTATATACGCCACTGTCCTAGGGGTTTTGCCCATTTGTCAATAAGACGTTTTAACTCATTTAAAGCACAATAAAATGAAATGTGCACACAATATATAGTTTAACATGCAAGTCAGAATAAGCATAAATAAAATCTGACATTTTATTCTCCCAAAGCGTATTTGACCCATATGCTGTATATATGATCAACAAATCATCTGTACTTTAAATTTCACTATAAATATTCAATATTACATTATATACCGTGGGCTTGTTTTTTGTCGTGATTATTTGTATAATAAAGTTTGAGCTCTTTTAGTCACAGAAGCCGTTTTTCTTTTTCTGCGCATCTCTCACACAATCTTGTTTATTTGCATACTGTGCAGTCTATCGTTTCGAGTATTCATGCTTTTTTGTTTTTCTGTGTGTGTTCAGGCCTTTCTCAGCAAGGGCTTTTGTAAGGATATGTGGCTTGAAGCCGTGAATCCGCTTCAGCGTTCGGAAATCTGCGTCGCTCGTATCGCTCAGGTCAAAGGGGGACTTCTCTGGCTAAGACTGGAAGGTAGGAATGAATAGCGCATGTATGTTTCTCCTCGTCTTGTTTGCTACGAGATCAACGTAACAGCTCCTGAGCATCTTCTTCACCTGGTCTCTCGTCTGTCTATAGGTCTGACGAAGCCGTTGCCAGACTGTATAGTGGATGTTGACAGTATGGACATCTTTCCTGTGGGCTGGTGTGAGGCTAACAGTTACCCGCTCATACCTTTATTAAAGCCAGTCTGTGAGTGTCACGGATTCACTTCGGTCTTTATTTACAACGTGTGCTTTCAAGTGCATTTCATATACTTTTGTAATTCATGGGTTTGTATTGTGCGTTTCAGGCCGACCTCAGAAGAAGATCGCCGTCGTTCAACCTGAGAAACAGTGAGTAAACTGAGAACGCGAAGCAGTAACATCCTTCTCTCGCATGGGTCACTGCTAATTTCATCATTAATACATGAGAAATAGCATCGGTCATTGGATCGGTCAATACGGCCTTATTTCCTAAATGATTCAATCTAAATTGTATTTTTCTTGTCTGCTTTGCTGTCTGAAACACGTTTGCACTCTTTAGGGAAGCGAATATAGGGGATATAATATTTAATAGACGTAATGTCATGCATATCATTTTGCACTCAAGAAACAAATGGGCCGTATCGGTGGATTTATTTAGAAGATATATGATAATATACGTATGATGTTTTTGAAGGTTGAATAGGTTGGTCCCCTCGCAGCTTCCTGATGCCCCTGCCAACATGTGCTCATCCACGGACACAGGTTTTACACATTTACTGTTTCTGTTTTAATCTAACATTTTAATCTGAGCTTGTTTTTAGAAGTTGATGGTAAAAATGTAAGGTGAACGATGTCTTTCCGAATGGAATGGGGTTAATGTCTTATACGTGGCTGTTCTCTGCAGGTTTGGTTAATGGCAAGTACTGCTGTTCTCAGCTGTTCGTGAATCATCGCTGTTTTTCTGGCCCGTATCTTAACAAGGGTCGAATTGCCGAGTTACCACAAGCCGTGGGTCCTGGAAAGTGCGCTGTCGTTCTCAAAGAGGTACAGTCTACTAATATACACCTGCTGGGCCAAATGAATAATCTATAGACCACTTCGGAAATGTCAACGACGCTGGTCCAGAAGAACTTCCTGTTTCGGTTTTTTAAAGGTGCCATAGAATGGAAAACAGTATTTATGTAGGCATAGATGAATAATACGTTTCCTTGTGTAAATCTTGTGCATGCAAAAGACCACTGAAAAAGAGGCCGATTGTGAAATTACAGTCGGGATTGACGGCCATTTTACGCCTGACAGTAGCGATCTAACCCGCGCAGCAAAACAGCCAATCAGAGCAGAGCTCAACATTAATATTCATGACCCTTCCAAATAAGGCAATAACAAAGCCATACACCCCTATGTAGATATCGGAGAACAATTTAACACGTGAATTCTTCGGCACCTTTAAAACTACACAATGTTTGAACGGAATACAACCACTAGAACATTCATAATTTTATTCGATATGTAAAATAAAATAAAAAAATAGAAACCAGAAGTGCTTCTGGACCAGTGTTTACATCTTGTGAAGTGGTCTATAGTTTAGAGGACTTGTTTTCTCTATAGTTTAAACATTGAGAACATTTCAATTACATTTTTCTGAATTGACTTTTTATAAGAATGTGTTTAGGTCAAATTATCATTTTTGATTTATTCTTTGAACCCCAAACGTCCCCCATTTTTATTTATTCATTTGCATTAAACGAAAACTGGAGAAATGGGTCAAAACAACGGAAACGACAATTTGGATGTTTTCAGACCTTAAATACTGCAAAGACAACCTGTTCATATGCACTTTTAAGCGACGCAACAGTAATATTTGTACATGTATTTAGTGTGATCACTTTTCATGCGTCTTGCGGTCTTTCACATTCGCTGTCGGATGTCTTTGTGTCACTCAATTCGGCACAGTATAGAAATGCAGATTGATATTTGGTATGGTCTCTTCATTTTTTACCGTGTATTTGTTTTTTGAGTCTTTAAGAAACCGCGTGCACAATCGTAGTGTTTTATGTTCATAGTGGTGATATCTTTTTGCAGATTCTCACGATGTTAATAAACTCTGCGTATAAGCCTGGCCGCGTGCTCAGAGAACTGCAGGTGGTTGAAGATCCACAATGGAACTGTCAGGAGGAAACTCTAAAAGCAAAGTATGAACACGCACACCCACAATTTCAGATTGTATTGACTTTGTTTATATTACGCTCTGTAATGTTCGGGAATAATGCGGCTAATATGTAAATTCAGTTTGCATTCGGTTTAAATGGATTCACATTTATTTGTCAGTCACTTAGACTGCAAACTCGATTTTTGCAGGTACAATACTGTATATTCAATACTGGGAACAATACTGTTATTTATATTGTAACGGTATTGTTCGGACACAAGGTTGGAATTATAAACGACACAAAATTGGACTAAATCTCTAACACCTAAATCTATCGATGTCGCAGAACAATTTGAATGTAAATGAGGATTGGTTATGATAAATAATTCACAGATAACAACATAGACTGCTCATCTCCGAAGGTCAGACATTACGTCAGTAAGGAAAGAATTGTGTTTGAAGGCAATGTTTGTATTATTACTTCTGCAACATCTAAGTACAAGATATTCTATCTATGCCGATAGTGACGAACGCATACACGTCTCCATTACATCCAGCTACAATTCTACACTGCAGTAGTGTTTTGGCTGGCTGGTATCAAACACTGAATCATGCCGAATCATTCTAGACTGTGAAATTACCCAACACTTCACTGGCTACCTGACTCTTACACAATTGATCACAACAGTTACTCGTGCTCATTTTGTCGTGCTGTACGCCTTTGCAAGAAGACAAACATGCAAACCTTTCTTGTATTGGACATTATTACATAAAGAAAACAATTATCTGCTTTGTGGTTTCTAGATACAAAGGGAAGAGTTATCGGTCCACCATGATGATCGTTCGCACAATTGAGCAGGTGGCAGAGTTCTGCCGTCGAGTATGTGAGAGGCTGCAGTGCTGTCCGAACCTCTTCGGCCCGACGCTAGTTTCCGACAAGTGCCCTGAAAACTGCTCAAGTCAAACAAAAACCAAATACAGTGAGTCTTTTAGTGTTATCCGAAGAAACGACCGCTCGAACTCGGAATTAGTCGATGTCTTGTTTTCTTCAACAACTGCAGACACAGAAACGTGACTTAGAGCGCTTGTTAGCCGTCAACATTCTGGTGATTGTTTTGTTTTGTGTAATGTAGCTTATTACAAGAAGAGGAAAGTCGGCCGACCAAGTTTGGGTGAGATTGCACAGGATGGTGACGTGACCAAACCAGCACGCCGACGAAAGAAACGGAAAGCCATCTTTGTCCAGAAGAAACGCCGCACTTCTATTGTCGGATACCAGACCGCAGAGTCTCCTCAGGTCTGCCAAACCGCACAAACCCAGACCAAAACACAAAATTGAATTGTTCATTTTGTTTGAATTTATTGTTAATAATGTTCATTGAAACAAAATGATTGACCAAGTCAAGAAACCAACCAACCAATAAAATCTTGCTTTGTAGGATAGCGATTATTATTATGACGACGAGGACTTTGAAGAGTCGGGTAGTGAGGCAAGTTCCAATTCACCCCAGGAGGAGACCCCTGCCCACACGTTCAAAGAGGCCCCAAGAAGAGGAAGACCCCCGCGACGTGTTGCTCTTCTGCGCCGAGCGACCCATCCAGGGCCAGAACCCTTAGATAAGACTTCTCGGAGAACCACGCGCTCCGTTTCCAACATCCAGAACCAGACGACCAACCACGAACATACAAAGGTAAAACGCTCATACGCTCAGACATATAAGACTTATAACAACAGCTTCATGCATATTTCAGCATTTGCGCCAGGTGTGCCATCAGTGATGCCAAATATCTACCATACTGTAATCCCTCTGCCCATCTTTCAGTTATAGTACAAGACATGCCTAAAATGTACAATTTAAGCAATATGCTCTTAAAATAACATTAGAAAGAATTTCTTTGTTTGTCTATTGTAGTGTAGGTATTAATATTGTCTGTGTGCATGTGTAGACAGAGTGTGTGAAAGACGATGATGATGATGACCGTCTGGTGTTGGAGAGAAACCCTTTGGAATGGAGTGTATCTGATGTGGTTGATTTTATTGCATCCACCGACTGTGCCTCCCTTGCAAAGATATTCCAAGAGCAGGTACACATACACATCATATGCGAACATATGATCACATTTAGTAAGATTTTAGGGCCTCTGTCCATTTATAAAGAGATAAATACCAAAATGACACTTTTTTTATAAATGTGTTTGGAAACGCACTGCTTCATAGATATCTTTAAGGCGAACATAGGCCTATATATACACTAAAAGCCAGTGAACCCATAAGTTCAATCCAGTTTGTTTGATTTTGGTGCGGAATGCTACGTTTGTATGATCCATTCAATGTATTGTCGTCATGTGGTTAGCAGGTTCTTTTTGACTTACTGTAACACATTTGACTGGTCAATGCTTCTCCCACCCCAAGCAAACAACAAGAAGCAAAACCGGCAAATTTTCAAACATTTACAGTATATTAACAGCATACCTTTTTTTCTCCTCAAGGATATCGATGGACAAGCTTTGCTGCTTTTGACCCTTCCTACAGTTCAAGAATGTATGGATCTTAAGCTCGGACCGGCCATAAAACTCTGCCATCAGATCGAACGAGTCAAAGTGGCCTTCTACTCCCAGTACGCTAACTAAGCTAACCCCGCTAACTCTGCTAGCCTACCCAAGAGCCTTTGCCTCAACGAACGCAAAGAAACAGAAACCTACGTATTGTTCTCAGGGGTTTGAAATCGTATTCCATCCATCAGGAAGCCTCAGGTTGGTTACAAAGTGCATTTTGCAGCAATTGTCAACCAAGTCAAACATTTTTATACTATCTGCCTTTGATATACCATTTAAAACTGGAAAGTGTCGTATTTTTAGAGGTTTCAAGACAAAAATCCTCTAGAACATAGACAATATCCCGCTACGATAGGAAATGGGATATGTTTGAATGAAAAACATTTCAAATGTGAAACACCTGTAACTTATCTGCGTTTTTTCCCCCATCAGGACCAAATTATATAAAATGACAAATTAAATGTGAAGTATTGACCTAAGAAGTAAGCTAATATATTTGCAATATTTATTTTGCTCCTATAAACTATTTTTGTAACATTTAATTGTAACAACTAAAAACTGTGCTTTCTAGAGATCAATTTAGGCATCGAATTTAATATCTTAAATTATAGAATTTCATTATTATGAGGACTGAAAATTTGGATGTAGGCATGTTCTGTGAGTGACTATATGTTGTGTGTATGCTGCATTTGTATATGTGCATGCATCTGTACACACACGTATACAACTCGTTGTATTAGATAATAACTCTACACATAAATATATAAGTACTGTATATGCCTGATCATTTTTCTAATCTGAACACTTGATTTGTTTCTTTTGGAAATACAAGGGCAAGTGGATTATTTGAAGAGTGGCCTTTTGTAATGGCCTAATCTATATTTTATGTAAATATGATCTATGCAAAAGTGAATGTTTTATATGCATATTTTGTTGTTAATGACTTTCATAGTGATATATTTTTTACTTCTCTCCTTTAAGACACTTCGCTTAATCACTTAACTAGTAGATTGTATTAAAATTGTACAACTGCAAGTAAAACACTGTCTACAGTACAATCATTGCAATGTCTCAATCTTTTTCATTGCTTCAAATCCATCAATAATTATAAGTGATCCTGCATGGGAAAACCTTTCTAAAGTCTTATTTTGTGACTGACTGTTTTCTACATAATTCATCCTATATAATAGAAAATATTTACATCTTTAATATTGGCCATGTCAAAGATTAACATTTGAAATCAAACTTTGATGCTCCTAAACTAATAATTAAATCACGAGACTCATAAAACTCATCTTTGATCATCAAATGACACATTTAAAATATCCTGTGAAACAATCAAGATTATTAACTTTAGACCTTTCTTTTATTTAGTATAGAGAATATGAAGCTAGGTCACGCAGTGTTGAATGTTGCGCCATCTTGGGAGGATCGCTGCTAGTGCCTTCAATGCAGTGTTTGGTTTTCTTGTTTGATTAGGAAATATAACTAATATAAAGGAAATATAACGTTCAGAAAAGGCCCCTGGTTCTTTAACTATCCATTTCTCCATATATAAAACAAAACGGTAGAAACGGTACATGTCAGAACAATAATAGCAGTGAAGGTATGATCCTCCCAAGATGGCGGCTCTACAGCAACGTGCAACATAGAGAATGTGAAGCTGACGTCACGTCCTATACTTGGATCTATGGATAGGCAAATGCGTCTCAGCGTCCCCTCGATCACATCAGCTCTACCTGATCTACTCGCTCAACTGTGTGACATGATTGGTTACAACCTATTGTGACAAATGAGTGGCGGTTTCAAATCGTTTGTTGAGACTTAACTGGCGTTTTAAGGATAAAATCATGGTATTACATTACAAACACCAGATATATAAACAACATTTGATTTTCATAAAAACTCAGTTTAAAGGCGGGTGTTCGATTTCCGAATTACGCTTGTTTAGACTTGGGTCGAGTACAAGAACAACCTTGTAGCCAATCAGGAGTAAGGTGTACAGTGCACAGGACAGACATTATTCTAGCCGAGTCTGACGAAAGCGAAAGATGGGGGTAGGGATGTGTCTGTTTTGGTGATTTCAACATCAACAACGGCTAATAGAAATCAAACACTTTTTCCTTGTAAGGCCCCCTTTGTGTAGAATGAGTCGCTTTGTGGCCCCCCAAATAAAGACTTACCATCTTAAACTTAGAATTTTAATGAAACCAAAAACATATTCAGTTATACGATGCTTTTGTTTGGTGGTGGCTTGATAGCATAACATCTCTGAAAAATGTTTATATTTCATAATGAACGCAGAATAAACATTTAATGTTTTTTGTCCTGCACCTGAGGCCTTTATGGTTTGTGGATGTGCACACCTTTTTTGAACTTTTATATAAAAACAATGCCATAAGATCTGTGCACCACTGGATCCATCTGGTTACCCCCAGTTTGAGAACCGCCGTCCTAACATAAATTATTTCCAAGAACTAGCTCCCTAGCAACCACATAACATTAGAAACATGAGTATTTCTAGAAAGATCCTATAGCAGTGCGCTGTTTCACAACAGACATTTAAGTAAAATCTAAAAGGATAAGACGCATCTCTGATTTCAGATCTCAGTGTTTTACTCTGGTGATTTATCAGAGAATAACAAACTCATGTGAGTTCACTGTCCTCGCTCCAATACAAACATGATTACCAGGAAACATTATACAACATTATTCTTTGGGATGTGTACTTCCTCCCACACGCTCTCTGCCAATCGAGTCTGAAACATGACAATATTACGTAACAACTGAGGTTTTTCAAGAAGGATTTGAACCGAGATCTGAACGATGATATATTTCCACTATATTTAACCAGAATGTAATTCATTGTTCGAGGGGCACTATTCAATACTCGCGATGTACTATACAACCCTGTTCACACACAAAATATACCCTAACGTGTGTCACTGTGATGATGAAATTCTGACGAACACATTTGAGTTCTTTACTGTGTACTTCTTTACTCAGAAGATGACGTTTTCGCAAAACTAAAATCCTTCAACCCTCAAGCAGGCAGCATACAACAAGACAAATACCCTTTAGCTTCTTTTAGGGTTTTTTTTCGAACACAGTCTGTTCTGAATATCCGGGTCATATGACTTGCAGTGTTCTGTTGTGATGTGGTCAGACAAACCTAAAACTACCAGACGAACACGGTGCGTAATGTTGCCTTTGTGGGGAATGAATCCACTCGATTTATACATAAAATTGACCACAGAAATGCTCAAATTGATTGCGAATCTTTTGTTGAGATGGTGAGGAAAAGGGTCTTATGTTGCTCATGCTGTTATTTAACACATGAAGCAAACCTTTGTGAAGTGCCCTTGTCATCGTTAAACTAGATATGAACATAAGTGTAAACTACAAGAAAGAAGAAATTATAAATCAATGAATGATTACACGAATAAAGACTGAAAGACCAGAAACATTAACTTGACAGTAAGAACAATTGATTCTAAAATAAAATGATTATTTACCTTAACTAACGGCTTGAAACCATCTAGCAAAAAAACTAAAATTGACGTTAATTAGTGAATTTATAGCTCCGTTAAAAAACATGGCTATATGTAAAGGCACATCACGTACGATGTCTGGGAATATCACAGGATTACATAAATAAAGTACTAAAAAGGACATTTCCAAATGGTGCCTCAAGTTGGATCCGCAAGTCATAAAAATGGCATCTTAATTGTTTACAATAGTGTTTTTGATTCGGTACTCAAGGGACCCTATGCAACCCCCGCATCACATTCCCAGATAGAAAAGGGGTTTAAGTGTTAGCTCACCCAAAACATGAATTCGCTCTAACGTCATTCCAAACGTGTATGACTTACCTTCTTGAAGATATTTAAACACAAATGAAGATATTTAAAAAAAACGTTGGTACCCCAACAACCCCAAAATGCCCCCATTGACTTTGATTGTATTGTTAGGTTTTTGGGGTGAACTCTCCCTTTGAGTCACACCATTGTTTTGGATTTTCCACATATGAATCCCGAATGTTTCCTAGCTGAATGGACTGAATCTTTCTACAGCAGGCATTATACAGTGTTTTCTAAGGCCAATTGCTGTCACCGTGAAGCAAGTTCGAAAAGAATCTTGCTAAGCAAGTCGGATAAACTGTCGATGTGTCGATGTGTCTAAATATGTTTTTCAGGACACATGTTCAAAGGTAGCTTCAAAAGACCTTTGAGTTCTGACGTCTTTACCAGACTGTGATGTAAAAACATTTATATATGACTGGAAGACACATTTGCGGTGGGTTGCCAAGTATTCGTTTGGGTAATTCTAAAATATATTTTAGTCTCAAAGGAGTCACAAATAAAATCTCACTGATCTTTTTAAAAACACGACCAGGTCGTTTGAATTCTGTGGATTTAAAAGGACGAAAGTTTATACTTAAATGCATTTTTTGTTCACATTACCATATTATTTCCTTTTCTGTGCTAATAAGAATGTTGGTGCTGTTTATTCCTCTTGAAAATGTCAAAACAAATAGACTTGATTTTCTTATTCATAATGTTTTTGCTGGGTATCTGGTTGGGCAAATACAACAGATTTAATTTTACCCAACAAATTTGAATTCTTTCATTTACTTATTTCATTCGTCTTATTTTAAATCTGTATGACTCGCAGAACACAGAAGATATAATGAAAAACCAAGACTTTTCTCAAGATATCTTCTTTTCTACAGAAGAAAAAGTCATAAACCGGTTTTGAATGACATGGGGGTGGATGAACCACGACAGATATTTAATTTTGGGGTGAAGATTGATACTCAACCGAAAAATGTAGTTCAGTTGCCAACATTCATTCAAATATCTTTCTTTGTGTTCAACAGAACAAAGATTTATACAGGTTTGAAACGACCTGAGGGCGAGTAATTCATGACAGAATTTTTTATTTTTGGGTAAACTATCCCTTTAAGGTGTGGTTGGCCAAACTCTTTCAAAACCGCAAAACGAATAATAAAACATTGTGAAATGTCGTACAAACAATTTGTGTTTGCTGTGTACTTGTTTCAGTCATCATGACAACAGTACTAAATTTGAAATGGTTTTATACATTCTTCTTATCCATTGTGCATCATTATGGCTATGAGGACTCATTATGAGGACATCGAGTAGCCATCAGCCTTCATTTTCGCAAGCAAAAAAAATGATAATTATTAATCACACTTTTGATTTTGCAGTGATAATATAAGTATTTTGGAGGAACGACCATTAAGTCTTACTGTGAACCAATTTGTACAACTGCCACTTCGCATGGTTGCCTGGCAACATCACTTTAAAGGTATGCTGCACACCAGCCAGACCATAATCCATGTATTATTCTGATGCTGCAAGCACACATTTGAGTCAAAACAAGCATATCAACATTGCAAATAAAGCATGTCCAGGTGAAATTAGACTATTTTATTTTGCAATTGCATAACTGTTAAAGGGTAAGTAAATGGAGACGTATGCTTATGACTGAGAAACATTATTATCTTTCGTCCAAAGTTGTTTTCAGAAGAGATTCTAACACCGTGTCTACACCGGACGCGACTAAACACGACAAAATATATTAGAAATGGCCATTATAACCTATTATAATAAAAACTTTTGGATACGGGCGGCTTGATGCGACAAACCCATTAAGAACAAGCAGGTTGTCATGTCGCGTCCGGTGAAGACAATGTGTTACACCGCATCCTAACCAAACCCAACGCAACGCCCCATCCTTACCAAACCCAACGCAACGCCGCATCCTAACCAAACCCAACGCAACGCAACGGCACATGATAAAAGGTATATTTTCAATGTTAATGAGAGGTTTTGTCCTCACCGGCCACGATCTCATTCGATGCAAGTTCTGCACCTCATGAATATTGATCGGCAAACATGGATGTGGACATGTGTTATACGTTTAATTACATACGTTTAGCTCCGGTGAGGCGTCACTGGAGTCATGGTAACAGGACGCATAACTGTTCTGATTGGCTGTGTTTAGTGATTAATTGTCGCGTCCCGCCCCTTTATCGCGTTTGGTATG
This sequence comes from Barbatula barbatula, assembly GCF_947034865.1. NCBI lineage: Eukaryota > Metazoa > Chordata > Actinopteri > Cypriniformes > Nemacheilidae > Barbatula > Barbatula barbatula. The sequence continues at coordinate 25,283,284 of NC_136768.1, read as the reverse complement.
GACGAACAAATGGCAGGAATCCCATCGCGTTTGGTTTGGATGCGTCTCGAACTCTTAAATGTGTCAAATCTGCAAATCCTTCATCTGGTTTAATATAAAATGATCGGATATATTAGAAAATACCCAAACCTACAGTAGATAAACTATGGCTTTATTACTGAGTTTTCAACTTCATTGTTGACTTAACAGCAACACCGTAGTCAAGTGTGTGTGCTTGCATGCTCGAGAATGCATTTGGATATAATATTGTCGAGTGTGGCAGCCAACGGGACTGTGAACTTGTTGGCGTAAAAAAAACTGCATGCATGGGTTAACCACAAAGCTCATTCTCATACTAACACCTGAAACTGGGTCACATGACCTGCGGGGGGTGAAATGGGGCAGTCTTAAATGATAGGTGCTGCATTTCCTTTGAAATATGCTGTCTTTTAGATCTGCACATTTTGCATGCAATCGGAAATCAAGGTACAGTTCCGAGGTCGACTTGCTCCCATGCGCTGGCATTACCGCAGACTTAAACGTGCAACAAAACAGACACTTGCACAATGATCTACACACCTGTTTTGATATTACACGTACTTCTATTAGTTCTTTTGTCAGTGTTCCATGTATGATCACAGCTACGGGGGGTTGGTGTCTTGCTAATTTGATGATTTTGTAACCGCAGTGCGTGTGGTTTGTGTAGAAGAGCTATTCGCTTGCTTTGTCCTGGAAGGATTCAATGTGTTTATTGTCATATGCCCAGCGAGGAAACAAGTTTCCCTGAGTCGTACTTTGCCGTCCACAATGAATGCCAACACACACACACATACGTACAATGATAGAAACATAATTGTGTATATGATATCTATATATGTGAATTTGCAAAAAACAATAGTGCAAACAATAGTAAAAACAATTTACACTCCTGTTCCTCCGTCCTGAGGTCTGTGTTGGGGGTGGGTGGGGTCTCTAATGATGGATGCCGCTCTTCTGTGGACTCTACGGTGGTAAATGGACTGCAGCCGTTTGCGGTCCCTCAATATAGTGCTGCCACACCGCGCATTGGTTGCAGCTGGTCAAGACGCTCTCAATTTCAAAGCTGTAGAAGATGCTGAGGATCTTAGGTGACTTGCTCAGCCTCCTCAGGAAGTACAGCCGCTGCTGTGCCTTCTTAACCAGCTGGGTTAAGTGTCCAGGCGAGGTCCTCGCTGATGTGGACCCACATGCATTTAAAGCTGCTCACCCTCTCCACTTCAAGCTCTCGGATAAACAGGGGTTGGTGAGTTTTCCTCGATTTCCTCAAGTCCACCGCCTACCATCTCATTTGTCTTCTTAGTGTTGAGGACGAGGTGGTCGTCTTCACACCACGCCAAGGTTATCATGGGTGTTTTGGGCGAATTGGTTACAAAATCAAAGGAGCTCAACTCCACCCGTGCATTTCTTTTATGTTCTGGTCTCTAGAAAAGGCCCAAGTCCTTTAATATGTTAAATATGGTTCACGCAATTCAGTAACGTGTCTAGGACATATGTCACGGGACAAGTTAAATGTTATTGGTTTGACTTATAATACAAATGTAATACTGATGTGAGCCAACTGATGTAATACGGTGATGTGAGCCTTGGCACACACATCTAAATAGATTCATTCTTTTAATAAATGATAATAAATTATTGTATCTGATTTGCAAAGGGCAAACCTTTAAAGGGATACTACACCCAAAAATACAAATTCTGTCATGAATTACTCGCCCTCTAGATGTTCCAGACTTGCATAAAGGAAGGTAATAGGAAAACATTTTTTTGTTTCTGTTGTACACCAAAGAAGACATTTCGAGAAATGTAGGAAAACAAAACTGTTCAAATGGTTTTGACTACCATTTACATTTTTCCCATGGCAGTCGATAGTGCTTCAGAACTGTTGGTTGCTAACATTATTCCAAAATATCTCTCTTTGTGTTCAACCGAACAAAGAAATGTATACATGTATACAACTAGAGGGTGTGTAATTCATGACAGAATTTTCATTTTTGGGTGGAGTATCCCTTTAATCCTAACTAACTATAGAAAGGATTACTTCAAATACTGTTGCGGTGAAGTGAAAAGGCTCCTGAAATGAGAATAATGTGGGGCGGGCAGATTCTTTTCCTTCAGGAACTGATTGGATTGTTTGAAATTGAAAGCCTATAGCCAATTGGACAAAGACACCCAGTATAGTCCCGCCCCAGGCTGAATACGTCACGCAGACAAGAGTTGACGTTTGTAGGGAAGGTGAATGTTCTCGTGATAGACTATGAGAGGGAAAAATGCAACACGGATAAATAACATTATGGAATATTGCTTGGTTATTCATATCAATCAATATTAAATGGTTAAAGATATGGATAGAATGTTTTGATTTTATGGTGACTGTAGTTAAGCCACATGCATTGCACAGGTGCCGAAACACATCTACGCGTCCCATTTAACCACCCATGTGAAATCCATAAGATCACACAATTATCTGATGAAATGTTTTCAACATTACATGTTGTTTTCTGTAAGGAAAGAGCCATGCTAAACGCGAAAGGCACGTTCTTTACACTAACTTAGGTATTCACTGTGGGTGTGTCTCAATCAGCTCCCCATGTTGCGAATCAGACTTGACTGCATACTGCGGTCGCATCACGAAGTAAGTTTTGAGTTGGCAAAACCAGACAAAGCCTAACTGGTTTACATCGGGTTCAGCTGTGGCACACATTTGGAATAAACATTCCCTGTCAACTCGGTTTGATCCGGAGTTTGTGAGGTTTGTGCACCTGAAAGTGTGAGGTGCGGCAAACAGCCGTTCAAACACAGAACATGGAAAGCATCATCAGTTTGATTCAGACTTCTCGCTAGTATCAGCGCAATTCGACTTTTCGTAAGCATTGTAGGGTTATTCCACCCAAAAATTTAAATTCAGTCATGAATTACGACCACACAAGTTGTTCCAAACCTGTATATGTCGAACACAAAGAAAGATATTTGGAAGAATGTTAGCAAATGAGATTTCTGGGGCTTTATTGACTACAATGGTAGCCAAAGGTGCCCTACATTCTGAACAGAAAATAAATTGTACTACTGTGAAAGTCAACGATGTCCCAGAAATGTCAGCTGCTAACATTTCGATGAAATATCTTTCTTCGTCTTCAATTCAGAGCCGAGAACCGTTTGTATTCACGCCATTTCGAACGTGGACACATAACTGTAATCGCTCCAAACCGTTTAGCGCAATGGTAGAAATAATGGTCTCATAATGTCTGTGTACATGTGTATATGAAATGTAATGAACATTGGTCTTTTCATACGTTCTCACGTTTCATGATGTTTACTTCGTTGGCGCATCCAAAATCCTGCAACTTCCACGGGCACGGCTCTTTGCAGCAGGCACAGCTGGAGATATTTGATCTTTTTGTGAACGCCAGCGGCAGCCACATCGGCCATTCCACCGCTCACCTCTTACCGTGTGAATCCACCATTATTTGTAGCGCTGGTACATTATTATCTGTACCCTTTATAGTAAAGTGTCACCTTTTATACTTTGAAAGAACAACCTGATCTCACAGGATCTCCACTTTTACAAAGTGGCTAATTGTATCAGCATGATATGAATCGTACGAGAAATATAAACACGCCATACTGAAGCGCCTCCCCTGAATTAAACCTAAAACTTATGAGATTGTACGTTTTCATATGAATAAACCACCTCCTAAAATTTACAAATTGCAATGAGACTGTGTTGGAAAAACACAAATGTATTTATTAAATAATGTATTGTATATAATCGTCTTTTCAATTTGTGTAAATAAGATAACTTTAACCATAAACATGTTATAACTGTTGCATTTAATATCATTATTTCCCACTTAAAATAGTCATTACATTTAATTACTTTTAGTTGGTCAGCCAGGACTTGACCTCAGGGTTTGCCTTTCATTTCTCAACTTTTGTTCTATAGTAATAACCATCGCAGTCATTCACTGGACGTGCTGGAAAAGCACACATGCATGAGCGCAGGTTCTTTGTATGGCTTAGTAAAATGCAAAGACATCATTAGGATTAGTCATAATGATACACCTTTGACACATTCTGTGACTCATCGTGGAAAAAGACCTCGAGCAAAACTCCGTTTGAGTGCTCTGCGTGTTTGCCTGTAGGGGAACATGCGCATACACATTTTTCTTTCAATCACATAAATTCCCATCAAGCTCTTGATGTGTAAGGCAAGGTTGGACAAAGAATTAGACAAATTACACATGAATGCACTTCAAAAGTTCAACTTTTGGTGGTCCGAAATGAGTGACAATCTCGCTTTAAAGTGTTTGATTTTTATAACCTAGCGAAAGACTGCGGACTGATTCTGAATCCCTTGGCTGATCTCAAAGGAAAAACATGGATTGATATACTTTTTAGCAATATACGGTGGAATCGATGCCTGTTTCAATTCAAATGTTAGAGAAATGCATTTACTTGCGAGTTCGCATGGAAACAATGTGGGTGTTTGTATTGCACCTTGCAAGCAACAATACACCGAACGCTCTTTTTCTTTTTGATTTAATTGAAAAAATATTCTAATGTCTAGCAAATCCTCGAGCATTATTTTATAGATCTACATAACAGCTGATTTGCCGTCTGCCGTCTCTTTTGCAAATTGATTTAATAATAATAGTAATAAGAAATGGACCCACTGCTTCTTAACAGCTGCTTGTCAGATTGCACGAAGTGCAAAGCATCATTTCCTCCAGGAGTGTTGTGCGGAAAAGTGGTGTAACCGTGAAGACAGATCCATAGGCGGAGCGTAAAATCAAGCATGACATTTACAATGCCGAAGAGCCACGGCTCAGGGCAGGATTTATTGAAATGACTGGTAAAAATGTGTCGTTACGACTTCAGACGCAAGTGTCCGAAAAAAAAACTCGTAACATTATTTGCTTTTCATGGATTGACACAACCATCGAGTGTTTGTCATCGGTTAACATCGTTAAACGTGTACTGTACAGCTGAATTTAAAGGAAAGAAGTCATGATAGGATTTTTAGAATTGCATGTATCCTGTAAGATATCATTGCCACTTCCATCGTTCATAATTTCTCTTAACAGACTATTCAGTCACACTGCTGGATAGTTCACTGTGCATGGGGCATTACAATGATCTGTGTATTTGTTTGTGTGTGTGTGTGTGTTGCACCGTCATTTGTATTCACTGTGAATGACTGTGATCTCCGCATGCAAACTGTTTAAACAGAAATGTTTCATATTCATTCATGTTTCCTATAAAGAAAACCAAGCTACATGCACGCCCTTAAGAGTCCGTAACCGTTCATGTGCCATACTGGCGTCGCCACAAAGACAAAAAAAGCATATTTAATATATATATATATATATATACGATCATCATATAAAAGGTAATCGTGACAATCAAAACGTCAGTTCTCTCATTCATCATCTAAAAGATGTTTAACGCTCATCCTCAGAATTCAGCATCCATTACAAACACATTAGTTAACGTGGGAGTTTTTTCCCCGAGAGCTTTAATTAATTTGCTGCGTACTAAGATTAAATGGTGCTTTTGGCAAATCCTGGGGATTTGATCATAAATCTAAATTAAAGACAATCGCTTCATTTCTGAGCTTTGGATTCAATTCAGATCATTAAAATGAAATGTATTCAGACGTACCCACACAGGAATCGTGTGCCTGTACCGTATGTGTGTGGAGGACTTTCGCTGGGGGTCTCCCAGTCATCTGCCAGCTCCCTCGCTCGTTTCCATGGCAACCCAACTATAGAGTGAAGGCACGTTGCCCTATGCAACGCAACAATTCCAATTCCTTTACTCTCCGTCCCATCCCCCCATATTTCCACCTCCCCATCCCATACTTCCATTATATTTTGCCATTTATTTCCTATTGGGAAAATACAAATCTCATTAAGGTCATTGAGAGTCGAGTACTTGAATAGGACCGGCTTCAGTAGTGCAAAAACTTTCACAAAATTAAGGATTTATTCATATTTTAGCCACACTTTACAACAAAGCTGATGCCTTAACTAAACAATACTTCTGCAGCATTTATTAATCTTAGATCGTGTTCATTTGAGCGTCCGATTATAAAACCATTATTACCAATGTGAACTATAATATGATTTTAACTATTAACTCATTTCAAACCCGTTTGACATTCTTCTGCAGTTCACAAAAGACGACATTTTAAAGAGTGCTGGTAACCGAACAACAGCGGCACCCATTTACTTATTGCCTGCATGGACAAAAACAGAAATCCATGCAAGTGAATGCGTACCGCCATTGTTCGGTTACCAACATTTCCTAAAAGTATCGCCTTGTGTGTTCTGCAGAAGAAAGAAAGACCTACAGAAATTGATACATTTTTGGCTGAACGATCACTTTGATAGTTCGTTGACCTGAAGGATGGAAGAAAAAGGCCTTTCGTATTACCAGATGGTATTGACCTTTTTTTTCTTTTAAATTCCTTTTTTAACAAAATCTTTGTTTTACGTCTCAAGTGTTGCATAATGTGATGATAATATGAGTAACTGCATGTAAAGTGATGTTACAAATCTATAATAGCCCAAATTTGTACATATATTTAAAGATCGTGTTCAATACTGCTACTAATAAAATGATTAGTGAGATGTTTCTCTTTTCATGCTCGTTCCCCACCACGTTGTGTTCTGGTCAGACTGAGCTGGTTATGATGATTCCTTACACTTATCTCCATTACACTCATTTTCGCTTTATGTCATGTGAGCCTCCTTGACTCTCTGTGATTTACCGCCACCTGCTGTCTGAACGCTGCCACTGTCATGTTATGGTCGTTTCAAATGAATAACTTGGCTTGGTTTGTTTTTCTCGTAGAGAAAATATTTACATGCAACATTGCTGCTTTTAATGAATTAAGATGCGTTTACCCAGATAGCGCGATCCATCCGTCTTACGTCTGCAATACGTCTCGGAGACGTCTGAAATACGTCTGCTTAAGATCTGGATACGTCTGCTGCGTAAAAACATCCATTCTAAATCGTAAACATCTAACAGACATATATTCTAGATGTCTACCAACATCTGACAGCAGACGTCAAATAGACGTAAGCCAGATGTATGCGTGCGATCATCAAAGATAATATGAATATCACCACTGCGTTCCAATAAAACCAGACAACTATATGTGTGCAGGTAGCAGAGCGCCCGATACTTGGCACGCCGCAGAGTTTCTGCTTCCTTTGTGTCAGGTCAGAAACACACACGGGAGCGCGCACACGCATACACACCAACGCGTGACGCACGAGCATCCTGACTTTTTGAAGTTGTAAATGGAGGCAGAACATCATTTGAAGAGCAGCGTTGATGTGCACTGCATTGGGTAAGTGTTTATCTACAATACACCTTTTACACCGTCTTCTTTTTTTAACCTGAGCTTATACTAATAAGTGTCAGCTTTTACAAAATCTACTCAACGCCACGAGGACATGCCATGACCACAGGTAGGGGCAGTAAGATGTTAAAACATTCAACAGTCTGCCTCATTTTCCAGTCGACTGCGTTTTGCTGTTTGCGCTGCAGTTGCAGGAAACCACAAAACGAAGCTGAAAACAGCGTGGAAGTTCACTTTGCATTTGAGAACTCGATCTTTTGAAAACAAAATGCGACCTTTTACACAATAGACTGCGTTGTGAACTTTAAGAGAATAGACTGTGTGTGGAAAACCTTGGGATCAAAAGATTGGCATTTCCGAACTCAAGTCTGGATTTTCAGTGCACCTATAATAATAGGATTTGGTGCCATTTATCCTTTATTTGAGCATTGCTTTGTAACATGAGGTGCGTGCTTTTTACCTTACCCACATTGAATCCAGATTGTATTAAAATAACATATTCATTTTTCCATGCAACATGATTTAGAGTGAATAACAGTCAGTGCATTGTATCAAAAACACTGTGATGGTTTCCTAAACGTCTGGCTGATATCCAGTAAGAATGACACGCATCAACCATCATGCAAAGATATAAACTTGCGTGTCTCCTTTTGTAACATGATGCAATGCCTGTAAAAATAGAGGAACTTAAAATGTCGGGTACTGGAACGTGTTACTCGGGTCAGGCTGTAATTTCAAACCACACATTTTTATCAAGAACACAAAACGTTTCAGAGGCAACCTGTGTAACAAAGGTTCTTAATATTCAGGTAGCGTTTGGGAAACCTATTGGAAAACAATCACGTTTGGGGTTTCAGTGTTTATGTACTGACTCATAGGCTTGTGTATCTGTTTTATAGACAGGAAATCTATTTAAAGAGAGAGTTCACATAAAGATTTCATATTTTCTCATCTTTTACTCACACTGTTGTTTTAAGCCTAGTATGACTTAGAAAAACACGTGGTTTGGTAACCGACCACCGGTTGTACTCGTTGACTTCTATTGAATGAACACAAAACCAATGCAGGTCAACGGGGACGAACTGTTTTCGGTTACCGACATTCTTCAAAATATTAGTTTTGTTCTGCTTTCAAAAGAAATTCATACATGTTTGAAATATCAAGAGGGCGAGTAAAGGCTGACAGATTCTCGTTTTTGGGTGAACTATACTTCCTATTTAAGCAATGCGACACATATCAGCATCAGCACCATCGAGCGCTGCTGATAAGAACGGTGTGCTTATATACAGCCATAACAGCACAACTGCGAGTATAATATTCAATATTATTTTTTCAACGCTTGGATCAAGAACATGATAATGCTTCTCTCTCCTCAACAGTTACCATATTATCTAAAATGGTTGAAACCTGGTAAAATAAAGATGAATTTTCTCGCTCTTGTGTAACTCACTTTTGATAAAAGCGGCTGCTAAATGCACGAATGTAAATACTTTTATACAACAGTTCAACAGAAAGGAAAAGCCAATAAGTAAACCCATTTGTATGAGTGCACACTGAACAATGTCTAAATCAATAGCTTTGTCACTGTATTGTTTCAATGGTTATAGTGGCGGTCTGATTCAAAACAGTTAAGCATCTTCGTGCTTTCGGAAAACCTCTCATCCAGATCAATGGAACTAACTGTTGAAAAACGACAAAGTTCATAAATAGGCCTTTTGCATATTTGCGCTGCATCTAAACCTGTCAGCCATACAAACCTTTAATGTTTAACGTTCCTATTATGAATCGGCAAAAAAAAGATCCTATTCGACTTACATTTGTAATATTTCCAAACACAACTTCCCCAACGGATTAAATCCAATTGTCCTTCTCCAATCTTTAAATGGGTCGCTTTCGATACTGCACATAATTCAAATTCTTCAGTTTATTTGAATAAACTGTATACATGAACAATTATTCACTCCCCATCACAGTAAACACAGACTGATCGGCGTATGACAACAAAGTACAGCGTAGAAACCGTCCGTCGAAGTTCATTTCTCAGTGCGATTCATAGAACGAACAGATGCACAGACAACGCGTGTACTCCTCTCTATCAGAGAGCTAGCTTGATTTAGTGATGGTTATCTTTGTCTTATCTTAATCAATAAATCACAGTTGGTCAACAAAAGCATTGTGCGGTCAAAGACTTTCTCAATGGCCACTAAATCCACTATCAGTGTGATGTACTACAGTATGCCCAATACCCGTAGACTGGATAAATGGATAAATGTTTCAAAGACTATTGTGGTTGTGGAATGCCACAAAAAAAAAAAAACGTAGAATTCGTGAAAGACAACAAAAATAGCATTCGTTCATGGAATTAGGAAGAAACGTACAGGAACGATCCTCAATACACCGTTTCGACGTAGCAAACCCACAGACAAAAATGATAATAATATTATATATTATAATAAAACATTTTCTTTACAGATAACTCGCAGTCCATTTCTTTAACAAGCCTTATAAATCTGACCTCCCAAAAGGCTCGTGAAAGGTCACTTTTATTTGTAGTTGAAATCCAGTGTGTTAGCAGTTCAATGGTGGGCTACGATGTTTGATCCCACCCCTGCAACTCTCACATGCTGGCACTTTTCAACCTAGCAGGCCACAGAGTCTGTATTGACCTCGCACTCTGTTTGATGAAGCGTTAAATATCGCTTTCAGAGAGCCAGTAAAAGCTCACTACAAAGTTATGACATTAAAGTGTCATGTGTTTGTGTCCTGCTAGGGTCTTTCTAGCTTTGTGCCAGCGTTCATGATTATTAGCAGGTAGGCCTAACTGTGAGAAGAGACTCAATATCTTGGTTGCAGTCTTTCCATGCAACAGGAAGTGTGGTTTGAGCTGTCAGTCAAATGGCAGGAAATACTTGGCAGTCATACATACTCTTTCAGTGCAAAAAAGAGAGTTTTGACAATTCACACCATCCGAAAAACAAACTTAGTTTTACGCCGTTTTATGTATCAAACGGCTACGATGAGAGTCGTGTTTAATGTTTAAAATCTGGTCGTGTTTAAATCAGATTATGACTTTGTTGTTCTTCTGCCTCTCTTAACAAATGATTTCATTATAGTAAGAGTGTAGTAAACATGGTTTTATTTTAAAGTAAAGGTTAGGAACCTTTTTTGGTCTATTAGCCATTTGTATGCGAAGATATTACTAAAGCATGATTAAACTGTGGTGTTTTAAGGGCTAGTTTGTATTGCTGACTATTATACTAACATACGTGTGGTATTTTTATAAATGTGACTTAAAAAATCCAATTGACTTACAATGTAGCGGGGTCGGAGACACACGTAGCGACCATAAGACTTTAAAGACGTATTAACGCTAGGCTTAAAAGCCTAGCCTAAAATCAAATAAGCAATTCCCTAAAAACCAGCCTAGCCATAACTCGGTTCAATCAAAGTCCGTTTACGGAAGTCGTGCCACTCGGCGGCCATGTTTGCAACGCCTCTGGGCAGTTATGTACGTCATAGCAAATCGACAGTCCTATCTACTTGAACGGGGGAAAGCAGATGTTTCTCGAATCACAATTAAACAACATATTTCTGATCAATAATTAAACATGTCGTGAACTGCATCATAACTTGGTTTGCTAAGCTTAAATTGTGCGGGAAGAAAATCACCTTTCAACGACCGAGCCTGTGCACAGTGCATCAAGAGAGCCCCGCCCCAGAGAATCGTCAGTCTTTACTGATTGACGATTGGCTCTTTTTACTGAAAGGCGGGACTTCCTTTCTTAGAGCGGCCATATTGAACGTTGCATTCCTTGCCATTCTTTGTAGCGACAGTGGCGCATCTTGTCAATATTAATATCTTTGGTTCAGTTCAGAAACACAGCCGGAAAGTTGTCACGCTACATTCCTACATTGTTGACAAATGTGAAAATGTAGTATTGGTCCTGTAACACATAAATGGGTGTCCACTACAACATCCTTACAGCACGCCATAGGCTACGGCATATTCAACCATGATGCATGTAGACAGTAGACTATGACTCATGAAGGGAAGTGAATCCTGGTCGGCTGTTCGAATGGGAGTTGTGTTTCACATCTATTAATAGTTCTTTCTATTTCTTCCCTCATGCTTATCCTCTGGTAAGTAACTTCTCGACGTCTTTCACGTTGTATAGCGGTCCAACTGTTGAACATTTTACCCTGGTCAGTTTGTCTTCTACGCTTGTTGCGTTTTGTAGCAATGTATTATTAACAGAGACATTACAAGAGTTGGTGTCATGTTAATCTGAAGGGTATGGAAAGAAATTAAGGTTTAGAGATCACCTGTTACACAGAGTCTATCATTAAGAGCTTTGATGTGCTGTTGGTAGATTACCGTGTTGTTTACATGCGTCATTACCTGGGATTTCATTCTGGAGGTTAATTTAGTCAACTTTAGTAACTTATCTCGGGCTTTGTTTACAGGCTCAACATATGTTCACTAGCTAATGTAAAAGAACACATACCATCACTATAAAATATGACTTTTGAAAGAAATAAAATCACATTTTTCGTCTAGTTCACTAAATATTGAAAATTCGCTATTTAGTTGCTCTTAAATCGGTCAAAACCTGTATACAGTTCTTCGTCCTGCTAAACGCAAAGGAAGATTTGTGAAAGAATGTCAGTATCCGAAAAGAGTTCATCCCTCAATTACTGCCATATTAGGGAAAATAAATACTATGGGAGTCAATGGGGGACGAGATACGTTTGGTCCAAATACCTTGTGGTGTTTAGCAGAAGAAAGAAATGTATACAGGTTTGGACAATCTGAGGGTGAGAACATGACAGAATTGTCATTTTTGGGTGAACTATCCTTTTAAGCATTGCAATATTTGTTATGATGTTGAGTTTAGATGTAACGAAGAATTCTGAATTTCTTTCTAAAGACAGATTTGACATGAATTCTATTACAAAATATACATTACTAATGACTATTACTATGTAATCTTTCTAGGCGATCATTTCTACGCATGGTCATGTTTAAACAACATCTTTATTTTCTTCCACTGTAACTTTTAAAGGTACAGTACATTGTAAAATAGGTAATATTCCCTTAGAAAAAAACCTTAAATGAACGTTTTGTCATGTAAAAATGCTCGACACCAGCTTGAACATGAAATTAAACTGTCAAATTGTGAACATGTGATCAAAACAGTTACTTACTGACTCACGTAGAATTATACATTCTGTTTTCGTAGTCTTTTCCAGATTTGAGGGGGATCGATCACTACCCAGTTTTCATCCTGTCATCGTACCTCCTTAAACAACGGCTTTATAACACACGCAGAATTGGCAGACTACCTACTCACTTCATCTGAGAGGATACCTGTGGGGCCCGGGACAAAGTGTCAACACTAAACACCCACACGGATTCACAATCGGGTTTGTACAAGGTGTCAGATCGTTTCAGGAAGCCGCCTAAGATACAAGAATGGATGCGCCAAATGTAAAAACTATTGAATAAGAAGACCGTATTTGAAAATAAACACAGCTTTAAAGGACACCGCGTATCAGAGGCTAACAAGGTTCAACAGCCATGTCTCCATTCTTGAGGATTGGCTTCTCCAGCTTTGAGATGGACCCAGGACTTGCCTACTATGAAGAAGTTCTCAATCCATACTGTGCCGTCTACATGAAGGAGGCCGTAGAGACCGGTAAGATACTTTAGCAACAGATGTTGAATATGTGGGGATATTTTTCCATGTAACTGCAAATATTACCACAACAGATGTCACGGATACCTCAATGTTTCTACCTTTGCCTGTAGTCCTGTAGTTGAAGAAACACCCAGACGTCTGTGTTACTGTATCTTTTAGTGTGTACTTACACAGCATCTTTCAGGTCACATTAAAACTAGCAAAAGTCAGTGTTGACTTTAAGTTGAAGATGTATTAAAATGTAAATGCAAAAATGACATGAGCCCTCATTACGTGAGAAGATGAACCCAAGAGATATATCCATTCATTTATGATGGCCATTGCATGTAAAAACAACAGTAATGCATGTTCATCTACTATTAAAGCCCCCAATTTAGGGTCATTTAGAAAACACGGATGAACAGTAGAGGTATTTTTAAACGTACTTTCTTAACAGGTCATTGGTAACTTTTGATCGATGTTACAAGCAGAACACAGTATGTTACGCAAGTTGACGATTACCAGAATGGAAACATGCGATTGACGTAAGAGAAGTTGAGAATATGACGAATTTACCATTTAAGCTACCATACGATTTGTTTCTGAAATTTTGCAACATTATATTACAGATACGCATTGCGATTGCGTAATGCGTCAAATTAGCCAAGATTAGCCAAATTTGAGATCGTGGTGACGATTCAATTTGTTCATGACATACAGGACAAAATTCTGTGATAAGGCTAAAAACTGTTGGTAGATAAATAAAAATGACCCTTTTATAGACAAATATGTTTATTTTCCAAGAATCCACTGGGCCAAAGGTGACCATAGAAGAAGAAACGCACAACATGACTCATTGTTGCTCTTTAGGTCTGAACACTGTTCAACAAGCATATTTTGTGTTTTTGCGCATTTAATTGAAAGGGAAATTATTGTTGTGCCTGCCATCGTCAGTAAAAACATGACACATTCTGCGGTTACAAAGAAGGGAACCTTTACTGCCAAAGTTGCACTAGAACTCACCTATGCTTTTATTGCGCTGTGCACTGTATACCCCTATGTCTATTTGCATTGCCCTACAAAATGTGGGTGCGAATCAGATAAGATGTCTGAACAGATTATATAAAACTAGGCTTACATAATATATGAGCATTATTGCTGATGCGAGGATTTCCCAGCAACCCCCCTTGGTTTCGTTTTCTTGAACCAACCACAACCACACAAACATCTAAGAGCTCAGACCTTTAACATTTTCTATTAAATGTCAAGCAAAAACGAGTCAATTCTTTACCCCGCGAAATTATTTTGTGGATGTTAAATGACATGTTTAAGTAACGTTAATGTGATGCAGCGTTCTTGGCCTTTTACCTTAGTAAACGTGACATTCTATAACTCTGAAAAAAATCAAGAACAAAGTGGTTACACTACAATAACCATATGGTTTTATTTGTAGAAAACCATAGTAACCACTAAATCATCATAGTCTTATTATAGCAACCATGGTTTAATTTATGTATTTAAAGTTAAACTGTTGTGATACAAATGGTAACCAACATGGCCATTTCATTTTATTAAAAAAAAACCACAGTTACATACCATAAGGAAAGTGTAGCGGTTTACTCGCCCTCTTGTCATTTCTAACCCACACGACTTTCTTCCGCAGAAGATATTTGGAAGAAAGTTGGAAACCGAACATGCACTGCACCCCATTCACTTCTATTGTATGGACACAAAACCAATGCAAGTGAATGGGGTCCAGTGAACAACATTTCTTCAAAATATCTTGCATTATAATTGTTAATAATGTGTGTTGTAATATTTTAATTGGCTAATCTGTATGTATTTATCTAAAGAAAAAGGGCAGGCGTACAAGCAGAAGCGACCCACTATGTATCCCCCCTGGAGCAGCACGTTTGATGCTCACATCCACAGGGGACGAGTGATGCACGTGGTGGTCAAGGACAAAACGGCCGAGTTAAAGACAGAGGCCACCATCCAGCTGGACACCCTCGCCTCACGCTGCAAGAAAGAGAACGGCAAATTGGAGATCTGGGTGAGCTGCAGACACATTTTCCAGTGAAACTAAGTGTAAATGAAAGTGATTCTGTTGGTTCTGTGCATCTCAGTCACACCTGGATAAAAATACTTTTGAGGTAACGTTTTAAGAAAAAAATGGATACACGCGACGTGGCTTCGATTGTTTGTTTTGAATTAAGTAATACGATTGTCCGCACTACAGGTGGAATTGAAACCACAGGGTCGCTTGCTAATGGAAGCGCGGTATTTTCTGGAGAGAAGTGGTGAGTGTTTGTTTAAACGCTTCTATTTTTTTTTAAATATGACATTCGGCAAACTTCACATCTGGTAAAATGCAGTCAGAAATCATGTATTGTTACAGCCCACACATATCAGACGGCGCAGAATGCATCAATGTCTCTTGGTTATTCGGTGTGGGTGTCTATTTGTTCTTAGATGCTGCAGGTCACGGCGAAGGCGATGGAGACAGCGAGCAGGAAAAAGAGGGGACGTTCGCCCTCCATCACAGACGCGGTGCCATCAAACAAGCCAAAGTTCATGTGGTCAAAAGTCATGAGTTCACCGCCACCTTTTTCCCTCAACCGACTTTCTGTTCGGTCTGCAAAGAGTTTGTCTGGTACTGTTCACCTTCTAAGCGGTTTTGGCTTTTAGCATGAATATGTTAGCTTTAAGGATATCCATTATCTAGTTTGACTCAAATCACTGACAGAATTCAAACCTATAGTGTCTTACTTCCACCAAAATGAATTAACAATTTGAATGACATCATTCTGCGGCGCTCCTAACATTTTTCTGACCGTTAAAAATCTTTCTAGGATCTTGATAGTCATTTCAAGGCACCTCAATGGGTCTTAAAAGCCAATTGCATTCTGAAGACATTTTGGTTCTGTAGTGTGCATCTATAGTGAAATACGGATTAAGATCTAATCTCATTCATCATGATTTGTTTAGAATTTAAAATCCATTTCAATATTTTCTTTTCCAGGGGCCTGAATAAACAGGGGTATCAGTGTCGACGTAAGTCATTTTTCTTGCTTTTGGAGTTCTCAAAAAGCGTTTCCATACAAGTGTCACGGTCCTTCCCACAAACCGATTTTTATTTTTCCAGAATGCAATGCTGCCATTCATAAAAAGTGTATCGACAAAATCATCGCCAAATGCACGGGCTCGGCCGTAAACAGTAAAGAAACCATGGTAACCTACATTTACTTTAAATCCATTAACTGTTGTGTAATTTCTTTGTACTTTGGAGTAAACAGCGTCCATCTTATTTTGTATACTGTATATAATATGGGAACATCCTGTATATTTAGATATCATGGTAGTATTTATCGACCCACACTTGTGTTGAATTTATTTTAATTGCAATGTTCCGACAAAAAGTAAAAAATAATTCCACAAAAATAGGTAATGAGATGATTCTAGACGTGTCCACATGAGAAAAACAGCTCAAACATAAAACTAAATTGTTTATTTGAACATGTAAAACGCAGAAAAGTTTGTGTGAGGGTTAAGTTTAAAGGTAAGGTGACGTAACCATTATGTCCCCATAAAACATGCAAATAGTAAATATGTGTGTATGCGTGTGTTCCAGATCCACAAAGAGCGCTTTAAGATTGACATGCCACACAGGTTTAAAGTGTATAACTACAAGAGTCCAACGTTCTGCGAGCACTGTGGCACCTTGTTGTGGGGTCTCGCTCGCCAGGGCCTTAAATGTGAAGGTGACTCATTACACAACCATTTACCTGTTAAAAAGTTTCATATATAAAATAGTTTCATGCTGTAGTTTCGTATGATGGTGTACAAACTAGTGTTTTTAATAACGCAGTCTTGTAAAATCTTCTAAATATATATACGCTCCCTAAAGAGAACAAAGACAAAATACTAAATTAAAGTAACTTGCATTTTCAAGTTTAGAACAGAGGGGGCGATATAGATGGTAACGTGATGGATTAAAGGTTTCAATTTATTAGTATGGCCTCATAACATCCCATTTTTTACTTAAATATGCTCCATTTACAGAGTGTGGCATGAACATTCACCATAAGTGTCAAAGAAAAGTTGCTAACCTTTGTGGAGTCAACCAGAAGCTAATGGCAGAAGCTCTGGCTATGATTGAGAGCGCTCAACAGGTCAGAGAAAACACTACACAGATTGACACAAGCCACACCCCCTGCAAAACACAGCACACTTTGTGTTAATCTACGAGTAGTCTGTGCTTATAAGTAACTCACTGTATATGGTATACTATTTATGCGAGTGGCAAACTTTGTGTGGCACAAACCTTATATGAATTTAAAGTTTGTGCTGCATGTGTGTGAATGCGTGTTTCCGTCCAACACAGGCTCGTAGCTCTCAAGGTAATGAAATAGTTGGTCGTGAAGGGCCGGTGGCCGTAAATCAGGCTGGGGTCACCGGAGAGCCCTCTGGCCACTTACCAATTTCTCCTCTTTCACCTGCCCCAGCTCTACCACGCAAAGGTACAGTAAGCTTACAGTACGACAACATCACAAAATCGTAAGTACTTTCAAACGCAAGCTCTGTTCCAAACCC
The DNA here is from genome assembly GCF_947034865.1 of Barbatula barbatula. NCBI lineage: Eukaryota > Metazoa > Chordata > Actinopteri > Cypriniformes > Nemacheilidae > Barbatula > Barbatula barbatula. The sequence continues at coordinate 25,265,626 of NC_136768.1, read as the reverse complement.
GCGCCTTTCTTCCTGTTTTATGAGGTAACATTTTTATTGAAATTACCTTTATACAATAAGTGGCATGTGCGAGAAACTTGTCTAATAACACCAACAATAACTATATTGGCATCCGCACCAATGGATAATCTTATATTTAGGGTTTTATATTTTAAATGCACAAATCCTTGAAATTCAGATCAATGTTTTAACCTTCACCAGCTAGAAGAAAATATAATTCGAAATGTAATAACAGTAATACCGTATTGTTGTGGTGTGGACATTGCGTTTTCCCAAATATATTAAACTTAGAACAATCTTTACGGTTATCCATTATCATAAACAACATTTGTGTCTCTAACGGTGTATGCACACCAAAAGTAAACTGAATATTCACATCGCATTCCTCGCAGATTACTTGTTTTTTCTTCGTGCAAGTGACACGAAACATCACGCGATTATGAGTGCTTTCACGCATCAACACGTGTCAAAGCGGGCGTGTCAATAAGCTCTTCGCTGATTGGCTTTTGTAATTTCATGCGAGTTTTATCAACTTGCAACGACGACGTGATCGTTGCGTTCACTGCAACCACACCGCCCAATTCACATAAAGCGCCTTGCGTGAATTCGCATCTCTCTATGCATCTTTCTAATCCTGTAATTTACTCGGCAAATAATTCAATTAGCTTTAAATGCATTGCTGTTAATGGTCACGCAGGAATCATTTCTCAGTCAACATTAAGCAGGACTTATACTCTTATAAGATACTCTACTTCAGTCAAGTGTGGTTTAAGACAGCAAAATGTTTTCAGCTTACTGTTTGGAACAACTTTCATATCTTTAATGTACTTATGAAGTGTAAAATGTTGCCTAGTACAGCAGCTCACTACATTTTAAAGCGTAGTCAACCCTGTCCAATAAATGCATTGATGTCTAACCCTTTTCTGGTCCCCCCATAGAGCAACAGGGTATCGCATGGGATGCCCCGACCGAGGGTCGGAGGCCAAGTCTTCCCGAAGAGACTGAGCCCTTGTATGCCATCCCACGCAAAGAGTACCATGCAAAGTTTACCCTTGAAAACTTCATTCTGCATAAGATGCTGGGCAAGGGGAGCTTTGGAAAGGTAAAACAAAAAACTGCTTTTGTGGTCCTAAGCATTACCACATCTAAACACTACATCTGTGTGTTTGTAGGTGTTTCTTGCCGAGTTGAAGGGCGCTGGGCAGTTCTTTGCAGTGAAGGCCCTAAAAAAAGACGTGGTTCTGATGGATGATGATGTTGAAGGCACTATGGTTGAGAGGAGAGTGTTATCTCTAGCCTGGGAACACCCCTTCCTCACACACCTCTATTGTACCTTCCAAACCAAGGTAAAACACATACTTGTTACATTCTACACTACATACAGTATAGAAGTGCTGGACTGGTCTGAATCTATCCATTTCTGTGTTGTTCTCTCAAGGAAAATCTTTTCTTTGTGATGGAGTACTTAAACGGTGGCGACCTAATGTTCCACATCCAGACCTGCCACAGATTTAACCTCCAACGGTCCACGTGAGACCCATATACAGCCTCCACAACACATTTTAAAAGCTCTGCCCACTCTTGTATTTGTTTTTTCAATATTTTCCACCTCCTCTCTTCTCTCTTCAGGTTTTACGCTGCAGAGATCATCTGTGGGCTGCAATTTCTACACTCTAAAGGCATTGTGTACAGGTGTGCGTTTCCGTGAAAACCATACACAATAATGTAAGCTATTGTACGAATGTGTTGGCAAGTTTTGGAAATCCCATGTCTGTGCTTTCGCCTTTGCAGAGATCTTAAATTGGATAACATCTTGCTGGACAGTGAAGGCCACATTAAGATTGCAGATTTTGGCATGTGTAAAGAGAACATGTTTGAAGAAGCTAGAACGTGCACCTTCTGTGGAACACCAGACTACATTGCTCCTGAGGTGATCGTCTTTTGTAGTTGTGGAAGATGTGTTTTTTCAAAGATGCAAAATATGAGACTCAAGAAACCACTTCTTCGCAGATTTTGCTAGGGCAGAAATATGGGATCTCTGTGGATTGGTGGTCATTTGGTGTCCTTCTTTATGAGATGTTGGTTGGCCAGTCCCCCTTCCATGGAAGCGATGAGGAAGAGTTGTTTCAGTCGATCCGCACCGATGACCCTTGCTTACCACGTTGGATGACTAAAGACACACGGGACCTTCTGGTTAAGGTACTACCACTTCAATGTGAACCTCACAAAAATTAAGATTCTACAGAAATTTTCTTTCATGCCTCAAAACCACTTTATTGAAAAAATTTTATTCTTGGAAGAATTTCATATAAATAATAATAATAATAGTTACTCATATAATCAAAGTAAAAATGTCATATCTTAAAGTCCCAGTGAAATTAAAAATTCCATTTTTTTTCATTAAATATTTCAGCTTATCAATGTGGTTCATTTTGCATTTTAAAAAGTAATTTACCCTCATAATCTTCAGTTAAAATCTGAAAAGGCACTTCCGCCCTGAAATGACTGTCCGGCTCAAATGACGTAAAATAGACGGCTTGGCCAGAGCATCCGTTAACTCCTCCCCTTCAACTGTCAGTCTGCTGCCAGCTTAATTTCAAACTCAATGCAACAGCTGTTTTTACATATCCAATCAATTAGGAGTGAAAACGCAAGCCACGCCCACAAATTTTTTCCTTTGAAATTCCTTTTCACTCTGAAATGTGTCAGAATGAGAATACGGCAGTAAAAACAATCGGAACGTCCTATTCACGGGACTTTAAAGGAATAGTTCACGCAAAATGGTCAGGAGGGTGGAGTGAGCAGTTGGTTGCAATTTGCAACGTCACCACTAGATGCCTCTAAATTTCATACACTGGAGCTTTAACACTTAGAATTACTTACTCTCTGTACTAGTACTGTATAGTCCACTTTTATGACACATCAAATATTTTTGATTACTTAAATTTTGTGCCTGGTCGCAGTTATTCGTGAGGGAACCAGAACGGCGTCTGGGTGTGAAAGGAAATATACGGCAGCATGCGTTCTTCAGAGACACTGACTGGAATGCGCTGGAAAATCGGCAGGTGGAGCCGCCCTTCTGTCCCAATGTGGTAAGACCATAAGCACTTTGTTTTATTTATTTGAACAATGACAACACTACATTACATAGTGAATGACACGTTTTGCCTTTATGTTTACAGAAATCGCCCAGCGACTGCAGTAACTTTGATAAGGAGTTTATCAACGAGAAGCCCCGACTTTCTATCGCGGATCGTACCCTTATCAACAGTGTGGACCAGACCATGTTCCACAACTTCTCCTTCATCAACCCTGTTATGACTCGCCTCAAGAACCAATGACCTACACATTTATTAAAGACATTTGTGAACATACTGTGAACAGTTCAGAAACATGAAGAAACACTCATCTGTAGAGCACAACAAATACATAATGTCATGCTATGGACAGTAGAAAATGTATAAAAGTAGTCCTATGCTATTTGGTACTTCCTTATTTTAGAGGTGAGCTAGTGTCACAACTTTTGGCAATCAACAGTCCTGTTAAAACAGAATTTTGCAAGATGTTTTCAATCGATTTCATTTGAAAAACATGTTCCAGCATAACATGCCATACTGCTCATGTGAACGACGTTGGTTTGAAACGGACAGTCAACATACAGCATCTCGTACTGCATAGTTCTGTTGTTTGTTCAGTGACATTAACGTTTTGATTTCTACTACATTCAGTGTATTCACAATTGTCCTAAACCTTGAAAGAAACAAATGAAATCTAATATTTTGGTTGCAAGTATTTAACGTGTTTGTTTGGTAGTCCTCCAACACACACAATGAATTGTTTAGATCTGTTCCTCTTTTTCCTTTTCAGAGTGAATGTGCTTGTATTCATAACTTTAATAACTAGTTTTGTAATGTGTTACCAAAAGATGCATTGAAAAGTCCTTTTATAGAATCGTAAGTGTAATGCGATATGTGTAATGTTATAAAATGTAGGTTGCTTATTGTATTATACAAGGTTATATACGTATTATTCAAACTGTGGAGTGCATGCAGACGAAGTTCTATGTTTGGCATGGCCTTACTCGGTTAATATTAAAGATGTCAAGGATATATGTTCACAGAATGTTCTTACATTTTCACAGGTAGGTCAATTATATAAGCATTTGTATTATTTTGATACAAATGATTTACAAGGATTAGGATTTCTTGTGATCATACACAATTTGTTTTAAACCGTTTTCAGACACAAATTTGTTATCTTCTTCACACATATTAGCATTTCAAGCATAACAATCGGATTTACTGCAAAATGTCTTGTAATAAGTTAGAAGTAGGGCTGCACAGATATGTACATTTTGGACGATAACGATAATCGATGATTCTTTAACATTGGAAGCCGATAACCGATATATTGGCCGATATACATTATCTACATATGAATATAACATTTCCTAAGACTGAAACAAAAGGCAAAAAGTGCACAAATGCTTTTATATGAAAACATTCACTGCAGAAAACAAGGTAACCGTTAGGTTGTACAAAGCCTACTTTAAAGTTTGAAGGTTAAATAACAACCAAATAGATGTTCTTCCCGAGCAACCCAGAAAAATTTTCTTGATAGCCACAAGTCTAACAGGTCTCAAGACAGAAAGCAGTCGGATTTAAACAAGAAGCTTTTGTTCCTATAACTTACACATACTGTACATAAATACCGTATCTACATACATCAACAATGTTTTGCTAATAACAGTAAAGTGAATGATCATGACAGAAAGACAGTACTGTATTTTAACCGAGATCATTGTGCAAAAGAAGAATTTAAACAAGAAGAATTTATTTATCGGATGTAATATATCAACCTAAATTTCATTAACGGCCGATACGATAACATTAAAAATGACCATTTCATTGATCGTGCATCCCTAGTTAGGAGTCACAATTTCAACAGTTAAAGCGTAGGTCACACACGCAGTTTCTGCCAATCTCATATTAATCTTGAGAATAGTACTAGAAAAGTATTTAGTTTGATCAAATAGAAGACAGATACAGCTGTACGATTATTTCTGAAAACAGGCGAGCCCCTGGAGGCGTGCAGGGGGGCTGAACTAAAGCCTGAGCACACAATAATCATCGTAATATCCCAGCATGGATTCACCATAAGATTGTGTTGTGTATCTTATGCACATATTGCCGACAAAACACAGATATGTGCGGTTCACGACCGGCATCATCGATCAGTTTCAAATGATCAACAAATCCCATGTTATATGTATTACCGTTTATATAACATTCCTCACCCAAATGCTGTGAACAACAAAACACAGCTGAACATCTGCAAAGCGCATTGAATGGGCGTGCTCTTTCTCTCGCTGGTTGACGAATGGGCGTGCTTTTCCTGGTGAATTGCCCAATAAGGGACTAAGAAAAGTTGTTACGTGAGGGAATTTCGTGTTTAAAAAAACTTTCCAAACCCTATAGGAACCTTGGGGGAATGTATCGAGCACAGAAATACAATTTCATACATCTAACACTTTGACCATATAAGCACGAGAAGCCAGAACGCATGGCCATTTCTATATCCTCATTGGCACCCTAGGCAAGATTCCCATTATAATCCCCCAATGGCTCCACCTCTACACCATACAAATTATTTGCAACCTTCCATAAAGTAAAAGAAACATTTGGGAAAACACATTTAATAATTATTGCAACATTGTCTGAATTCGAATATTTCAACATATACTGTATATTAAACTGTATATTTAAAAACTATTTTACTTGAATTATCACAACAATATATTACAGTATAGCCTATTAAAGCCACAATATGTACATTTGGACCGCTACATGGCGCACTTTCAAAACAAAAACCAAAGGGCGAAGGTAACGTTATGTAGGAGAGTGGAATTATGGGATATGTCATTTTCACCATTCCGAGGCGTATGGAGATATCCCATCATGTTCACGGACGAGGTAATGAATGAATTTTATTTTAGAATAATGAATTGCAAGAAACGTGGAATGCTACGTAAGCCCACGAATGACATCGGACTTTGTCAATTGATTTGGTAGAGTAATGCTCCACAGTTCTACGTGTTTCAAACAGTCATACAGTCGTCGTTTAAAAAGTAAACTAAGTTTACGCTTTTTTGGTATTCTTTTACTGGTCAAAAAGTAAACGTGATCCAAAATAACAGAACTTCAGATGCTGTTTCCCAGAAGCTGTATGACCACTTCTGCGTTGGTGTCGCCGCAGTTTCTACAAACGGAAACTGAGGGTGTTGCCGAGTGCCGGATAATAATTCACTGGTAAAATACAAGGGACGGGCCATTTTAAACAGGAATTTCTCTGGATTTGCACATTCGGGATAAAGTAAGTACACAACTGCATGAAATATATCACACTGTGCAAGTGATTCTTCCATATTGTGTTTTAAGTATTATGCAGAAATACACAATTCCCAGTTATCAATGAAATAACTGTGCACAAAGGAAGTAACTGATAAATTACTTAAATGACAAATTTGCAATTTAAACATATGCTATTGTGTAGGTTAGCTTTAAAACTGCACACGCTAGACTTAATTGCTGCAAAATGGTCAATAATGTCATCATAGGACAGCTGCCTGGAAACATCTCTCATTCACTTTTGAAACAGTTCCTTATAGCCAAAACTGTAAACAAGAAAGGTAAACACTTACAGTAAGGACTGTTGCTTGCCTCTGATGCTTCTTCCGCAGTAGCATCTGCCTTCGGTTTGCTTCTGTCATGATTGTTTTGTTTATACCATTACCATATATCTGGTATCTTAAACTAATAGATCCACACACCTACGTCAATGGCATTCTGTTTGTAACTATTTACACTAAAGCCTAAAAAGATTATTTGATATTTATGTTTTTAAAAGATTTTTGTCTTGATATTCAACAAATACACATTAAACACATTTTTGACAATATTGTTTAGATTGAATTTCCATTTTATTCTAATATATGTCGTTGCTGAAAGGTTCACGTGCTACAGTGCTAATATGCAGTGTCACATTGTGCTGGTCATGATGATAGACCGGCGACCACCTTACAAAACAAAACGTTCTGCCGCGAAGCAGTGTATCGTTCCTCCCGCTAGCGCCTCAGATTGGAGTTAACTTTGTGTGAAAAGGACTTGGTAAACGCCACAAATACGGCTAGTTGATATACAACATCTTGCAGGAAGTTTTCGCTTACGATGAGTTCAAAGGTAAATTATTCGTCGAACGGTACCTGTTTGATTTGAAGGTAAGTGTTTTTTTCTTTTTGTGTTAGGGAAGGTGCTAGGATAAGTACTTGGATAAGTGTTCTTTACAAAAAATGTGACTGTTTTTAAATTCCGGAGTGAAGGCGAGACGGATGTTCTTCTTGTTGTTGTTTGTTGCAAGACGGATGTAATGATACACCGCTTTGCAAAAAAAGGCGGAAGCTACGTCATTGTGAAAAGGGCCTATTTAAACGCGTTTTTAATCCAGGTAAGCAAGCTCGCAAGCGCCTCCTAATGGTGGCAAAACGTTTAACGTCGTAAATAAGTCTGAATGGATCAAACATGGAATCCCCCTTAAATGAGACAGGGGTAGCTGCAGCCTGGAGCAATGGGCGTGTCAAAAGGTAGAGGCGTGCCAAAAGGTTTCTGATTGGTGAAAGGAGTTTTACTGTGTTGGCCAATCAGCGTTAAACTTTTGTTCCACACTCCAGTCCAGCAGGTGGCGGTAAAGCACTTATCAGTTGGTTTGCAAACCCTAACCCTAAAAATAGTAAAAAAAAATGAATTTGTTTTTAATTGCTATGTTTACTATTTATTAAGTTTTGCATAATTTTTTTTTAAATCGTAAAAGACTACAATATGTAAAAATGAGAATATACAATGTAATGTTGAAACAAAATAATAGTAATGAAAGAGAGAAAAAAAGATAAAGGGAAATATATACAATTTATATTCACTGCTTACAGGTTTTGCAAACTTTATTTTTTATTTTTTTTTATTCAAAGAAATCTTTGAGTATTTCTCCCCTTTCCTATGGACACATTCTAAATCCACAAAAAAAAAATATATATAGGCCTATATATAAAATATTTAAACAAAAGATTATCCATAAAAATAGACGGGATATTCAATTGAAAAAAAACGTCTGCATACATTTTAACAACTTTAAAAAAATTGTTTATGAGCAAAAGAGAGTTTTTTAAGTTCACAAAAATAAATTGCAGTTAAGTGCAGATTTTACAAACTTTTGTTTATGAATATAATATTTGCCATGTAAAATATAGAAATTAACCACATAATCATACCTTTTACATTCATTGGTATATGAACATATAATATCTTTAAGAGATAACATATAAACAATATTTAGGTGGGCAAATAAAAAGGAGCTAACGTCAGACCAGAATTTAAGGTTACAGTACAGTTATAAAATAAATGAGCCAAGTTTTCCTCCTGCATATTACAAAAAGAACACGTATCACCAATGTCCATAAATGTAGAGGTTTTGCAAACTTTAACCTAAACTTGCCGTGGTGATGACGTCAGTGACCCGGGTAGTTTTCGCAAAACCTTTTGGCACGCCCATACTGTTCGGCGAGACCAATGAGAAACCTTTTGGCACGCCCCATACCTTTTGCCTCACCTTTTGCCACGCCCATTGCTCCAGGCTGCAGTTATCCCTACTTGCCTTAAACGGCAACGGACAATAACTATTGACTTCATGACATTGAGTTCCTGAACAATTCACAATGCTAAAACCATTAGTCAATGTTTGTTCGCGTTATTTTTGTTTTTAACCATTATTAATAAAACACAAGCCTAAAATCCAACAGCTACGGCGTGTTCGCGTCGGGTGGAAAATCTCTCGCGTCAGACCACATCTATTAACTTTCCTTTATAGCCACGGCGGGCTTTACAAACCAGCAAACCATCTTACCTGCCCCACGCCCAAGTGCACCTGAGGGTCAATAAAAACCCGCTCTCTCGGTTAACTGGTGTTCTTTTATCATTTAAGTGTTTTATAGAGGATTGCTTGAACGTCTGCGGGTGCGAGTCTGACGTAAACATCTCGCGCGCTCAGACAACCTGTGTATGCTAATTGCTAGTCACAGGTGTTAAACTCGTCGCGCATCATCAAAACACCTTTTATTGAAAGATTTGAAGTGTTCGAATCATGTCTGAAGTTGTTTTAAAATCAACAACACGAGTTTGATAAAGAAATATTGACATCATTTCATCATTGTGCTGTCCATAGTCGGGACAACATTGAGTGAAGTCGAACACGGGTTATTATTTCATCATTTATATTCAAATGAGAAGCACGGTTTAACATTTTTAGGGATTTCCATGTTACACGAGCGATCACTGCCCAATCCAGTGTAATGCCTTCGTACCTTAAAATCCGCATTTACACGCAATGTCCACTAGAGTTTAGTGTTTTCCAGAAAATGACCAGGGAGCCGGGAAACCAGAACAAGGTTCTTCTGCACATGACCAGTGACTCATCACATTCAGGAAAATGAGTCAGTTGTACCGTATCAATGTGATATAACACAGTCCTACGCAATATCCTGTCCATGACCCACAAGGTCAGTTCATGTCTCGAAGATGTCACTTCTTATAGCATTTATTATATATATATATATATTGTTTTTGTATTGTGCGCTGTTAATCAAAGATATGGACATCTTCAGTGTGACCAGCTGGCTAAGAGAGAGAGACCTCGAATCGTATGATGCCCTGACCAGACGGACCACTTTATCTTTAACCTTCAGAAGAAATATTTCATCATCTTGAGCTCGCCTGTGACTTTCCCCCCTACACCATACACATACATACATAGACATCTTTATGATGCGTTTGTTCTTATGGATGTCTTTGTTAACCAAAACAAATAAACAAACAATAACAATATCGTTATAATAATATAATAAATACTTAGAAGTAGGAGGTTTTGCCTCATGTGTCTGCACACCTGCCCTGAACTGCAAATCGGACACTTCTGCTTGTGTTTTCATTAAGTGTCTATTTGTATATACTGTATGTGTTGACTCCTCATAACTACAGGCTCAAAGTGCGCTTTAGTTTATACTGTTTAAAAGTTTGTTACGCTCGTGCATAGCAAAGATCTTTGGAAACATACTAATGTTAAATAAATGCCTTCTATAGAGTAATAGAGTAACTGGCCTATTTTAATGTGAGCCGATTATTCAGCTTGTATATTCAAATACTTCATAAATATACGCACATGCATGCCTTGATCAATGATCAATAATATGTCTCCATAACTGTACTTTGAACGTTATGGCAAGGGATAAAGTACAATCAATAAATTGGTCATTTTATTGCTCTGTCTGTCTGTCTGGGCAGCATTAGTTTGGGATTAGGATTTCTGTGCATGTAGGTTGGTGCCGTTCTGGTTGGCATCGCTTAGTGTCTACGGGAATGTGTCACGTACGCGTTTTGCATTTGTCTACCTGAGCGGAGGCTTGGGTTTCTTTTCGAGTGCGCAACGTGCTTGGGGCAGCATTGAAAATAAATTAATCTGGATGGATTTAGGGTCGGTTTAATGTAATGGGATCTATGGTCAAGAGAACAGGGTCAAGACACACACTTCTTCGGAGGGAAATTCAAGATACTTCCTGCCTCCGATAACATCTGACTGAACATTTTAATTCAACCAAAGATGTTCTTTTCTGTGCTATGAGTTTGTGCTAAAGAAAAGAATGCTTGCCTGTATAACTTACTTTTGTTATCTTGGGGAGATCTGGGTCGGGTTTGTTGCCAAGGCATTGCTGTCTGGTTGCTAGGGTGTTGTGAGTCCGTTCGTTTGCAGTTGCTAGGGTGTTTTGAGGGGCGAATGGATTCACGCGGCTTGAAAATACCAAAAATGCATAATTGCTACATAAGGGCCTTTTTAATTGTTCTTTTATGGGATTTTATCGTCCATCTGATGAAAATCGTTAGTTGGCAAGCAGGTTTCAGCATCTTTGGCATTAGAGAGGGATGTCTCAAGTCCTAAACTGTACCAGTTCTTCTGCCAATAATGGGATTACACTTGTGAAAAATGACCAAACTAGAAAACACAATTAGATTATGGGGTCTTTATTGTTAGGCTGATGCACTGGCCAACAGGCAATATCTTGACGTGACAAGTATAGGATAGGATCTATTCCTCTTTTTAATTTGGTAACAAGATTAGGATTGAGGTTAATTTGTCTGATACAGTACAAGGTTAGCAAGCAGGTCAGTTCAACCTTTAACATCCCGAAGCACACTCAAGACAGCAGTTTGAAGTTATTAAGCATCACAATAAAAGCTTTTTATTTTCTGTAGCTCTTTTGGTACAGCACGGTGTTAGCAATGCGAAGGTCATGGGTTCCAGCCCAGGAAACACACAAACTGATCAAATGAGCTGCATTGGATAAAAGCGCCCAACAAATGTAACAAAAAGTTCAAAAGGCCGTGTGAGGTCACTGTTTGTGAAAGTAGATACATAGACAAAAGTGAAAACAGCAAGTTTCAAATGTAGTTGTCGCAAAGTGTCTTCTCATCTCATTGTGATAGTTTATAGTTGACGTGTACATGAAACAAGGAACGAACCACATGTGTCAACTTGGAACAAACTTATCAGCAACTTTAAAAAGAGAGGAACGCGAGTTTAACCCCTGACCGATACTGATGGGATGGGAATTTACTGAAACACTTTGGTAATATTGAAAGAGGTCCTGATGAACACATGATGTGACCTCTGGCTTTCATTCATCGCTCGCTTCCTCTGGGTCTGGAAAGTTCCGCCATTTGATTTGCTAAAAAGGAAATGTACCTTTACTATCTGTATGCCAAGGCACCACTGGTACTATTTGAGCAAGACATCATTTGAAGAGTTTGTTTGCATTACACGTCATTTCATAAATGCGTTTCGTTGCGTTATAGTAAGCTGAATTTTGTTGTTGTTGTTACTTAATATACCTAGTTCGATCGCCATTAATTGGAATTCACAATAAAAAATGAATTGCAAATGAAAAAAATATGAATATAACCCTAAGTCATCATTTATAAAAGTTTTGCTTAAATGTGTGACACGAATTATTAAAGCGATGGAAAGAATTAAGAGACCACTTCAGTTTAGTCTTTATTCTGCATTTCTACATGTATTGTGGCAAGTCCAGTCTAGTGTCTATTGAATTTCAACAGAAACAAACCTCGGAAGGGACATAAAGTCACCCAACCCAGCAGCTTGGTGTGGATACACATAAAATAGTTATTTTCCATCGCTCCTTTGCGGAGAGTATTTTGACTTTCGGCTTCATTGCTTGGTATTTCTCGTATGGTGTAGTAAATCAAATCGAATTAAATAAGATTGCAAGTATGAAGTTAGATTGCAGGTCAACATGCCATTATGACAACATTATGTGAACCTTGGGTTGTGAGGAGATGCCATATAATTCTCTGGGATGAATTACATCCTCTTTATGGCGAATATGAGTTACCATAGGGTACCATTGATACTGACTGCCCGTGCACAAATATATTTTATATTCTGATTTGATTATAAATAAATCCCTGTCTAGGTACTACTGTCGATTTTGCGTTTGGGAATGGGAGGTCTGGTGGTTTAATGTTAGGTGTATTTGTTATGGGTTATCAAACGTTATGTCGTATGTTCGTTTGTAATTGACAAATGCTGTTGTTGAGGATGACTGGAGGATGTCACATACAAGGCGATTTTCCGCAAAGACAATTAACAATACATCCATTCAACATTGTTAAAGACTGAGAAAATCGGAGAAGCATTAAAGTAATGAAAACATCTGTCTTATTCCATTATATCTTCATTTTATAACCAATCCTACAAATAAAAATATGATCATTGTGTTGTTAAGACATAAAAATGAACTTTTTTCTTCATCTATTTAAGACCTGACAAGCACTTTTGCATCATGGTGACATTGTTGACAGAAAGTACTACTTGGAAAGTCATCGAATAATAAAGTTTCTATGTAGAGTACATTGGTATCTTTTTTTGGGTTATTCCCTCACAAACTCCATGTCCATTTTGTGACAAAGTCAGGGATGCCGGCACACCGTATTTGTCACAACGCTGCCAGTAACCTTGTGACTGTGATGTAATAGTCTGGCATTTGCGCCGCTTGTTTGTTTTTCTCCAACGGATTTCTGTCCTTTCCGATGACATCCTCACGAGGGAAGGAAATTTAGCCTGAAAGACCTTTAACAAACTCAGATATTGACTTCCATGTAATTTCTACAATATTATTATATGAATTAATCATGCAGTCTCTGAAATGAATTGGTTTGTCTTTGAAAATATGTCATATGTCATATTATTTGGCCTTTTATTTGTTTTCCTTACTTCTTGTACATTGTAAAAGCACAATAAAACTTGTGATCACTGTCAGATGAGCCGCACGTGCACACGTTTACACAAAGCCATTTCAAATGTTACCAAAAGTTGGTTTATGTTCACTTCTGCATTTGTGTTAAAGGGACAGTTCACCCCAAAATGTAAATGTTGTCCTCATTTCTTCACCTTCGAGTTGTTCTTTATAAATGTCTGTGTTCGGATGAACTCACAGAGAGATATTTGGAACAATGCTTGTAACCGAACAGTTATTGGACCCTATTGACAACAGCATGGAAAAAATACTTAATCATTGACTACCCTTGTAATTTTTCCTATATAGTGGTCAATAGGGTCCAAGAACTGTTGGTTTACAAGCATTCATCCAAATATCTTTCTCTGTGTTCAACCAAACGAAGACATTAATACAGGTTTAGAACAACTGTTCATGACTATCATATTTTGTAACCCAGATTAAATACTTGGGAGTCCTATGGCATTAAAAGTTCATTTCGATCTGTTAGCAAGCAACCCAAGTTCACCTGAGGACCGTCTGCTCAGGACTCCAGGGACAGTTGTTGGATGGCATTCAGGCACTGCTCTCTCCTTCATGAGGCAGTGGCCCCGTCTGGAGAATGTGAGGAGTGTCACGTCCACCTGAATGTTTCTTCCCCATGGAAGCCAGGAAAGATGTCAACTGTATTGAAGAATATGCAGCCACAGTCGAAAAAATGAAATGCTGAGCAAGCGCTTCTCTTCGATTTGGCTTTTTCCGCTGGCAAATATGAGCATGCATGTGTGAAAGCGGGTTAGAGAGGCAGCGGATGAGTACGTGAGTCTGATCACAGCGTACTCCTGGATTCATTATTCAGCCGTGAACGAGGGATAAAGAGAAAAAAGGAGGAGGGGCACGTTTTTAAGGGAGCAGCGTGCCAGTTTGCCATCTCTGATGATATCGCAATACACATTTTTCTGCTCATCCATGAGTCATTTCAGTCATGGAGTTGTGATGTTTTCTACAGACTTTAACCCAGTATATATTGTATCATAAGACTTTTACAATAGATCCTATGACACATTTTATAAACTATGATAATATAAACAAAGACTTGCATATTGTATTTTATGTATTATATATTTATATCACAAACAAATGACAGTTTGTGTCAAAATAAAATCATCACAAATATAAATATTGTGCGTTTACATAAAAAGCTAACTATGAAATATGCCAAGACAGTATGTTCTTTCCAAAAATATTTGATATGGTATTTGCATAATTTTGATCACAGAATGCTATCAAGCACGATACATCAGTAGTTTTGTTAAAGACCTAATCCAAACACTCATTATAAAACAATGCTGAACACTTTTGTTACATTTTTAGGTGTGTCAGACGAGGGTACAATTCATTGCACTTGATTATATTCTACACATAATGAACTATTATTGGTCTACACATTATTACAGTTTTACTAGTCATGCGGTCATTGGTCCCAGTGGAGGATGGCCTTACTGAAACATTGAGACATTTCTGTAACGCCGCTTGTATTGAAAAAAACATAAATATAATACAAGCAATATGAATATAACCAACATTTTTATTCGAACGAGATAATATATTGTGATGGATGTCCTTGACATTTCTTTAAAGATTTCTGATCAAAACAATTTGAATTGTAAACAAATATATAGGCCTTCATATAACGTTATAAACAAATATAACAAACAATATCACTATAAACAACATTGTATTAAGTAAAAGATGATGACATCGTCATGTATCTAGAAATATGTCATGTGCCCCCTGGACTCAATTTTGACCTTGCACAAATTCAGTTATTAAAACCAAGGGACTGTAGTTTAACCGACTCGGAGAGAATTGTGTGTACAATTGCGAGTTAAAAGTACAATTTAATCTCTGTCATGTCTTTATAAATGTAATTGTAGATATTTCCACCCCTCAGAGCGTGTAGTATTGTCTTTTTATGCCGTGGTCACACTTGACTGTTCCCTCTATTGACTTCAATTCATACGCATGCGAATGCTACTGACCGAAAACGCAAGCCCGTCCAATGACATTTCGCCATTCGCTGCGTAGCAAAGTTCGAGTTTGGTGAACTCCGAATTTGCGTATCCGTCCGAACGATCTTCGCATGTTCAAAGTCAAAGTCGGCTTGATGCAATGTGACACAAGTTAATCTGTGCGTGGTGGTGGGCTTTAACTGACAGGATTAGAAACCTCCTTTCCTGTCTTAATGAGTACTAATTGTCACAACAAATATGTGACTTAGTGTTTTACAAAAAACTCTGACCCAAACCTTCACATCATATAAGCGGGACCCCGAATGTACCCTTTTATTAGTACAGACAAGCGATTCACTTTAAGTGGCAAAAAAGAACAGCACGATAACTCCGTCTCCCCAAAGCACATTAGCTTGATGCTAATTGTTTCACGTGATTAACTAATGCGGTACTGAATGGGTGACCGTGGGAACTTATTTAAAAGTGTTTTTGTAAGCTCATCATTTTCCTGCCATGCCAAGTCACCTCGGTAAACTAATCTCCGGAGTATTACAGTTCTATTTAAAGACAAAACGCTTAGCGGGGTTGTGCCATATAAGCCAGTGAAGCATCTATGTTTATTTTTGCTGGGTCAGAGAAAGTTGTTTTAAGAGCCTAGAGACAAATGCAGCCGGCAAGGACACGTGTTCAAACGTCCTACAGATGATCATAGAGTCGGTAAGTTGTGCATCAGGTAAAGTTTGATATTTATGATTTAGCTTATTCTGCTTTCATGACAACGCAGGTTACTGCATGGTGCACATGCACGACATAATATATTATGACTTAACACATGATGTGTCCCATAATATATCATACATGATGTGTCCCAAAGATTCTGACCAGTGCTGGGAATTTGGACTTACATTGGAAGATACATTGAACTTAAAGCCATTTGAGGTGGCAGTCCCCTCAACAAAGGCAACTTGGGTGACAACTTTAAACAATGCAGGGAGGAAAAGTAGCAAGACCTCTCTATTTCCTGGAGTTTAACCAACTGTCAATACAATCAACATACCTTCACACCTTAGGCCTGGCATTCACTCCTGACTCAAACCTTTTACTGAGTCATGAGCAGATGGGCCCCAGATCACACAATGGAGCAAACATGAAGAGCCATCACATGCAATGTAACCACGTTCCTACTAAATACCCAAATGCAATGTGTTTTACTTACTCTTAAAATGATCCTTAATTGTACATTTTCACATCAGACACTGTCAAAGCATATAATGCATTTATAATGTTGTGCTATAAACAATTTCCTGGGAACACACATCAGTCAGACATGCATTTGATATGTATATTTGCATCTTTTTGGATCGCTTCATTTAGGGATCGCTTATAAGAAAACACAAAAAAATAATCCCATCACGAACCATCAGCATTTCCATGAAACCATTACAAATAGTGTGTTTTGGGCATTATTCCAAAAGGACATAATGGTTCCCATTTGAAAGATAACATCCCACCAATAGAATCTATCACATACCAGCAGTAAGCACCATTATAGTTTCCATTAAAACCAATACAATTCGCATTATATGTCCATTAAATCCATTAAATGTTTTGTGTTTTTTGGAGGGTTGTATTGTTTTTTCAGCAGGGTAGTTTCGTGGGATACTGTTGGCACATTTGTGTCAGAGCTTGCATTGACAGAACCCAAATGCAGACAATTTTTAAAACACAAAAAACTTATAATGTATAACAAAAATATAATGTTAAAACCAGGCAAACACATAAAAACCATAAACAGTCAATCTGCCATTCTTCAAAAAAAGCTGCCCTGCCGCAAAGTCACAGAAAGTCTAATGGTTTCCATTAAAAAACATAATGAACCATTGGGTTTTGCCATTAAAACCAGTACAAAACCACTTTTACTCCAGTAGAATTTCATATCCCACCAATAAAATCCATCACATACCAAAAGACACCAAGCCTGGATCCATTAAAACTACTATCATTCCCAATATACCAGCAAATCCATTAAAATGTTTTTTTTGGGGGCAGGCTTGTATTGTTTTTCAGCAGGGACATGAAGGAGAAACTATAAAAGCAACAAACTTGACTTCCTATTGATATGATTGGGCAACAAGACACAAAACACAACATCTCAACACTAGTGGTTCAGCCTATAGGGATGCCAAAATGACTAAAGAAACGTTAACAGCAACACTGTATATTTCTTGTCAATTTCCACCCTTTTGCCACTTATACCAATGACGGAAATAAGTGATTATAGCTATATATGTGGGAGAGCGTTTATATCATGACTATATTGTATTGCAATATGGAGCGTTTAGTTTAGCAACTAGTCTGCAGATTTGAAAATGAAACAATATACATTGAAATTGACCAATCACGACCACATTTAACCCCCACTGTACTGGGCCCACAATACACAAACATCCCGGGCCAAAGCGGTTGATCTCCATCTCAGCACCCCTGTGATCTTTAGAAGGGCAAATGGTGGGGAAATGGCACATTTCTTCCCCTTTTGGGAAGAAAGAGGGGGTTGACACAGCAATAAATTCCTTTTATTTTTGCCTACCCTACAACAGCAACCAAAGGAATTATGTTGCCTTCACGTGCTCTAGGAAATTTGATAACTCTTACTTCAACCCGGCAATAATTGATGGAACGGTGCTCTTTTATTGTAAGCAGATACTTTAAAACACAAATTATCCTTTCGTCCGATTATCCTTTCATTCGTCCGTCCGATTGTCCTGTCGTTCGTTCGATTGTCCTTTCGTTCGTCCGTCTGTCCGATTATCCTTTCGTTTGTCCGTCCGTTTCTCCTTTCGCTTGTCCGATTGTCCTTTCGTTCGTTCGTCCGATTGTCCTTTCGTTCGTCCGTCTGTCCGATTATCCTTTCGTTTGTCCGTCCGTTTCTCCTTTCGCTTGTCCGATTATCCTTTCGTTCGTCCGTCCGATTGTCCTTTCGTTCGTCCGTCGGTCCGATTATCCTTTCGTTCGTTCGTCCGTCCGTCTGATTGTCCGTTCGTCCGTGCGTCCGATTATCCTTTCATTCGTCTGTCCGATTATCCTTTCGTTCGTCCGTCCGATTCTCCTTTTGCTTGTCCGATTGTCCTTTCGTTCGTCCGTCCGATTATCCTTTCGTTCGTTCGTCCATCCGATTGTCCTTTCGTTCGTCCGATTGTCCTTTCGTTCGTCCGTCCGTCCGATTGTCCTTTCGTTTGTCCGTCCGTCCATTATCCTTTCGTTCGTCCGTCCGATTGTCCTTTCGTTCGTCCGATTGTCCTTTCGTTCGTCCGTCCATCCGATTGTCCTTTCGTTCGTCCGTCCGTCCATTATCCTTTCGTTCGTCCGTCCGATTGTCCTTTCGTTCGTCCGATTGTCCTTTCGTTCGTCCGTCCGTCCGATTGTCCTTTCGTTCGTCCGTCCGTCCATTATCCTTTCGTTCGTCCGTCCAATTGTCCTTTCGTTCGTCCGTCCGATTGTCCTTTCGTTCGTCCGATTATCCTTCTGTCCGATTATCCTTTCGTTCGTTCGTCCGTCCGATTGTCCTTTCGTTCGTCCTTCCGTTCCTCTTTCCTTCCCTCCCTTTCTTTCCTCCTTCCTTCCCTCCTCCCTTTCCACCTTCCTTTCCTCCCTCCCTCCTATCCTCCTTTCCTCCTTCCTTCCATCCTTTCCTCCTTCCATCCTTCCTTTCCTTCCTCCTTCTTTCCCTCTCCCTTTCCTCCTTCCCTCCTTCCTTTCCTACCTCCCTCCTTTCTTCCTTTCCTCTTTCCTTCCTTTCCTTTCCTTTCCTTTCCTTCTTCCTTTCCTCCTCCCTTTCCTCCAGCCCTCCTTCCTTTCCTATCTCCCTCCTTTCCTCCTTCCATTCCTTCCTCCTTCCTTCCTTTCCTCCTTCCATTCCTCCCTCCTTCCTTCCTTTCTTACCTCCCTCCTTCCTTCCTTTCCTCCTTCCTTCCTTTCCTCCTTCCATTCCTCCCTCCTTCCTTTCCTCCTTCCTTCCTTTCCTCCCTCCTTCCTTTCCTCCTTTCTTCCTTAACAAATAAATGTATTCTGGGTTGAAACAACTTGAGGTTAAGTAAATAATGATTTTCGGATGAACTATCCCCTTAAAGAAGAGAGACAGAGAGAGCAGATGGGGTGTGAAACAATGATGGGATAATTAAAAAGGAAACAAGAGAGCGGGGCAATCCTGTCACACTAAACATCTACAGGGTGGACAGGACTGTAACAATTTGGCCTACTTAGTCAAGGACAAGCAAGAGCACAAGTTATATTATAACACTGATATTTAATCACCTCTTAAAATGTCTCTAAAATGTTCTTAAACCAGCACTGCACTAATCTATACTGTAAATTCTTCAAAAGAATTTAATGTCTGACATCTTGTCTGCATTACTGCCTTTTTAAGGCTATTAGATCAAACGCCTGATGGTCTACTCCTAGAGTCACAATACTCAATTCAAGGTTCAAAATGTCTGAGCGTATTTGTAGAACTGTACCGCCCTGCAGCAGACATAAACAAGTGCAAACTGCCAAAGTTACCGCTGTCTTTGTTCTATAAGGGCCGGGTTTCTAGTCCATTGCACAATTATGTCAATTTTGTACAAAACTGTGTGGGGACATTAGCATAATGATACAAAGTACTACATATGATACACCAAATCGTACGTGTTACTTAAGGTAAGGATGACTTAGTCATATATATACACTACATTGCATGTGCTCTATAAAGCCGTGCTTGTGAGACAGCATCGGTTGATAAAAAGCGAAATACTTGGATAAATACACGATTTGTGTCGCCATGTTGTCTCCATAAATAGATATGTTTTAAGAGAAGGGCAATTTTATAGAAGTAGTTTTGTTTGTGATGTGTCGGTAACGTTTGTTCGCTTCATTGTTTTACTAAACCTAAAGAATGGAACCAACTACTAGCCAGTAAATGAAGCATCTATTCACAGCTTGATTTAGGATCGTTCTTTCCTTGAAAGGAGGAAATTAAAGTTGTTTAAAGTGTCTGTCTGGTTGAAATCCTGTCAAGGTTCTCAAACTCGCATTGCCTCATAATAATGTTTGACATTTTAAACTCTTTTCCGTAAGTGTTGGTTTGAAAAGTGCTTGGAACATACAGTACCCACATGTAATTTGGTTACAAGAGCACAACCTGAGTTGGTTTGTGTTAACAATGCTTGTGTTGATTCACATTTCAATGAAAGTCTGAATATTTATTGTTCTATATTAGTAGTCTATACAAGCCGTTTTTAAAACCGACATTATTACAGCAAATAAAGGAAATATATTAATTTTGTCCTGATGCCAGAAACGATTCAAAAGTAGCTCTTTTAGCGTATTTCATACAGAAAGGTACTTCAAAGTGCTTTACATAGAAATGATTCACAAAGAAAACCGATACTTAAAGGTCCAGTGTGTAATTTTTGGAATGATCTATTGATACAACATTTACACCGGTTAGGTTTTTGTTAGCGAATTTGTTTAGTACTTCAAAAGCATTGTGACATTAAAACAGTAAGCAGGTGCACCTTAACTAGAGACATTGTTAAAAGATAACTGATAAAATCGTTGTTTTTATCTTCATTGTTTCTTAGGAATATAATCCTCACTTCTGACATCTTTGTAATTACAAAGTATAGAGCATTGCATTGTTGCATGTCTAACTTCTGTGGAAAAGAGAACCGATATGACATCTTAATAATCATTTCTCCTGATAATAGCAGCACTCAGTTTTGTTACGCAAGTCCTTCGAAGTATTAAAACTGTTGTGTACGAGTAAACAACTATACTTTCCTCCTTTCGAGGAAAAAGCAAACCTAAATCAACCTGTGACTACATGCTTTGCTTTGTAAAATACAACTGAGATACAGCATAGCAACCATTTATTCAGCCCATAGGGACCGCATGCACATTGTATAGGAATAAACATTACATACACAATAGCAAAATACTAGAAGGGTAGTAAAATGGAGACTAAGATGAAGTTATAACGAAAAACGGCAAAGAAGCCGCCATGCAACTAATAACTAAGAAATGGTAAAGTAAGGAAATACAGATGAAAATGTTAAAATGAACATCTTTCCGAGACTATAACATAAATCGAGATCCATAGCCTTACCATGTTTGTGTTATTGCTTTCTGTAGTTGATGTCAGAAAATGAAAAAGCTGTCCTACGTTCACTGGCTAGCAGTTGAAATGCGGAACGTTGGTTTTATTCTTTAAGTTTAGTAAAACAATGAAGCGAACAAACATTACCGACACATCACATTAAGTCACTCTAAAAACATATCATATAATGTCAATATTCACAAAACTGTGAGAAACAAAACTACTCTAAAATGCAAGTGTAAAACTTCGTACGGACCAAACGCAAATGTTGAAACTATACAAATGTTAACCAGAGGAGAATAAAAATGTTCTTGACATTCACAAACTCGTGTAGAAAAACAGAAGTGTTTGCATGAGAGATCCATGTTGCGAGCACGTTGTGTATTCTAGGATATAGTTGGATTAATTTGCCCTTTTCTTAAAGCATATCTATTTATTGACACGTTGTGTGCATACGTTACACGTTGTGTGCATAAGTTACACATTGCGTGCATTCGTTACAAATTGCATGGATTTGTTACACATTGCGTGCATACGTTACACATTGCATGGATTTGTTACACATTGCGTGCATACGTTACACATTGCGTGCATACGTTACACATTACGTGCATACGATACACATTGCATGGATTTGTTACACATTGCGTGCATACGATACACATTGCATGGATTTGTTACACATTGCGTGCATACGATACACATTGCATGGATTCGTTACACATTGCGTGCATACGTTACACATTGCGTGCATACGATACACATTGCATGGATTTGTTACACATTGCGTGCATACGATACACATTGCATGGATTTGTTACACATTGCGTGCATACGATACACATTGCATGGATTCGTTACACATTGCGTGCATACGTTACACATTGCGTGCATACGTTACACATTGCGTGCATACGATACACATTGCATGGATTTGTTACACATTGCGTGCATACGATACACATTGCATGGATTTGTTACACATTGCGTGCATACGATACACATTGCATGGATTCGTTACACATTGCGTGCATACTTTACACATTGCGTGCATACGTTACACATTGCGTGCATACGATACACATTGCATGGATTCGTTACACATTGCGTGCATACGTTACACATTACGTGTATACGATACACATTGCGCATCTAAGTTACACATTGCCCGCATACGTTACACATTGTCATGCATGCTATAGCCATTTTGTAACAATCCTGTCTGTCCCCAGCCTATTTTCCACGCTTTTGCCCCATTCATTTCTTTCCCTCACCTGTTCCTCGTCATATTCCCCGCACCTGCCCTTCATCAGACTCATTACCGGGACAACTTTTTATACTCTGCCTGTTCCTTTGTTCATTGTCTAGTCTAAAATGTAACTGGTGTTTGTTTTGCACCACCATGTTCTTGTGTTTCTGCATGTTCTCCTTTGTTTTTTGGATTCATTAAAAGTTTATTGTTTGCGTCATCTCATGTGGAGTTTTTATTTGTACATTATTTCAATTTCAAGTATGATCATTTATTGTAAAAATAAAGTACACTTTCGAGTAATTCACCATCAAGCAGATTTGACATTTCGGTGTATCATATTTACTACTATCCAACTTTCTCTGCTTACACATTTGAATAAAGCAAATTGTATAATAGAAAAACGCTTATAAAACTTCCAAAGGAAAATGTTGATGACTATATGTATTATGACTATGACGCATACCACTATATGCTTTTAAAGGTGTGACACATTCCACAGTCACGCATTCGCTCTACCGATTTCCAAAACACAAGGAAAAGGACCATTGCGCATTTCCATCCTACTGTATGCACTCTGTACTGTACAGTCATCCATCTTCATCTGATTAACAGGGAGCACTGGGTTCATCTCACGTGATAATCTGTAACCCTGATGACCCCATTGACTTTTTACTGATCTGATTGCAAAGTGCGTTCTGCATCCTTTTAGCCCGGAGCTTAGAGCCAACCGTGAGCTATAAATAAACACTAGAGCTCACGCTGGCATCCCCGACCACAGTCACATACACTTCTGAAGGACCATCGACGCGGACCCCCTTTTTTCCCCAATCATTCAAATGTAAATAAATGTTATATCAGTTGATATCGTAAATCTAAGATTTTTGATCTACCAAGCTGTTTTTGAGGGGACACATAAACTGGGCCATTGACTGACATATAATGTATGTGCCTGAAAATTTGAAAATATTAAATATTTTTCAAAGTGCTTAAAAATATATTTTATATTATTTGTGCAAAAATAAAGCTCAGAACACACAAATAACAAATGAGTCACGTTAATAGTGAATGCGTATAATTACATTGTATCATTGTAATACAATTTAATTCCATTTAAATACATTGGAAAGTTTCACCTCTAAATGTCAAGGGTGCGTCATCCGATGGGGGCGTACTTCAAGATAATTCCTAGTTATAAAGGTCACTGCAAGGTCAGTGCGATAGTAGCAAATGGGCAAATATGTGGAAACAATAAAATAGTGACAAACGTCTATGTATTTATTGATCAAAATTAAATCATAAATGATTAAAATATTTGTATAATGTTGTATAGATTTTAAACCATTTCATTAGATGTAAACACTGGTCTAGAGGCGCTTCCGTTTTCATTTTATCTTCCATATTTAAATCTTAAATATCCCTTTAACATTTTGATTCGGTTATAAATGTTCTGTCGGTTGTATTTTGTTCAAACAATCTTTTTGGTATTACAAAACGTTGCTTATGTCACGTGAAGTGGTCTATAGTTCTATTTTTATATAATGTAAGATTTAACCATTGTTTAAGACCAACGTCACAGTACTTTAGGGTTGAAACCAGAATGCTAGTCATGCTACCAATGGCTATCTGTTGCAGGAGCATTTGATGGACGCCATGTGACAAGCATTACATGCAAATTGCATCATTTTGCATTAGTTTGAATAGCCAAGTTTCCGCTGAGGAAAATATCTGGCAATATCTATTCCAGCGGGTTCAAAGACAAGGGTCATAAATATATGAAATATATGAATAGCAAACAAAGGGTGTTGGTGGTAACGGTAGATAAAATGAGACTGAATAAAAGGGAAGACAGCCGAGCATCCTTCAGTGTTTTATTTAAAGAAATACATTATGTGGAAACAAATACACACCCACAAATTGTCATCAAGACGGTTTATTCAGTATATGCAAAATAAATCACCTTCTTCAGAAAGAGATATTTAGGCTTGTTGTTATGCAATACAATCGCTACAGTGAACAAAGTGCTCGAAACGCAAGTGAATACACAGTCAACTACAAATAAATAAATATTACTTTGCATTATTTAAACAAGAAATGTATTACAATATAAGGTTCAAGTATGGGAAGCAAGCAAATGAATTACAAGAGCCAATATACAACACTGCATGTAATGAACAAAAATTTTACGTTAATCCATAACAAAATGTAGATGCGTTACAGCAGTACAAAACCAGACTGTAGACAGTTAAAGCTGGTATTTGCAGGGTTAAAGTGTCATTTTAAGCATTAAAACTCTTCTTAAGAATCAAAACTGTAAACATTTGGCTTACAAGGATAAATGCATCCGCTTCTACGAATCAAACACTACTTTAATCTCTTGATCAGGCTCCAACAAACACAACAAAAACATTTAAAAGATACTGAAATGTAAAAGCTATGTTTCTCATATTAGAATATAAAAAGCAGCTGTGGCCCGATAGCTCAAGCGCTAGGCACTCTAGGGAATTAACCAGTATAAAAATGTGATATCCGTCACGCCATTAAATATAAACAAGCAATACAAACACGGTTTCACTTAGTCATATCCAAACATACATAAAACACCCTGCTTCAACAACCCGGTACATTGACTTTGTCATCAGGCCTTAAAAAGACGAAATTACGCAAACACGCTTACAATCGTCACAATCCATATCCATAACACATCATTTGAAACGACAACAGAACACATGAGAACTTTTAAACAGCCTGTAAAACGGTAAGATTCATTATTGCTCTCAATGAATATAAATATAAATATACGTCTAAGTGTGCAATTACAATCTGCTATTTATTTGCATCATGAGTTGGAAAGTGAGTGCAAAATAGACGCGAATCAACCTGGAAGTATCTGCGAGGCGATCTTTGGTCTGTTACATCATTTCAGAGGCCGAAGAAAAACACATTTCCTTACCCCAAACAGGGAAAAGGGTCCCAAAAAAAAGTCTCAAAAATGTGGGTTGACAAAGTTATTGAACATACGGTCCCTGCTGCCGGGATATTCATTCTTACCGATGCGATCGCATACTATTACAAACGACACTCAATCATTACAAATTCAAGAAGGGAGAATACAAAAGCCCAGTGGTAATCGGCTGTCATTTTTGGAGATGGAAAAAATGAAAATTAGGAAGCAGCTTGGCAGGAAACGTTTCCGTGTTCCGTCAAGCGATAAAGCTGAACAATTTCACAGACAGAGCCGAGTCGTCTCGTGGCTCTCGATGGGGCATTTCTTCAGGTTCTGAGGCGAAAAAGAACAAAGCTTTTGGTTAACAATAAAACACTTGACATGCTTTCCATCTGGGAAAGCGTCGGATTGCATTTCCTCAATGTTCTTTCAAGAGTCATGCGGGTTAATGCCAAGCCAACACACAGCGTTTCATCAGCCAGTAGACCAAGTTTGGGCCGAAACCATACATTTGACCAGCTAATACAAGAAACCTTTTACGATTCCGTTTAGTGATGCTAGTGGCGCAGGAACTACAATTCACATTCAAAAATGTTGACCTTTGAACCAATAACTACCATTCTCACGGTTTAACTCTGCAGAATGGATTGGTTTAATGTGTCGAATGGACCCAAATAATTTTTTTTTTTTTAAACAGGTTTGCTACTGTTATGCTAGCAGTAGCTACTGAACTACATTACGGACTCTGTGAGCGTTACCTCTGAAAGAACAGCGCCGATACCGCTCGAAGGTAGTATAAAAAAGTGCGTCTTCAGGCATGCAAAAGATGAAGAAAAGAGACAGTGAGGATATGCAGAGTAACGCCAAAGTGGTAGCGTGGATATAAACACAAGCTGCTTGTGGGCCATATTCGAAAAATCTAAGCAAAAATAGAAAAAAGGTCTGATTTTTACCTTGATCATCACCTGTCCTCAAAAGGATCACCGTTTAAGTTAAGTAGTAAAGTCGCCTATATCTGGAATGGCCTGAGCGGACGTACATTCATATTTTTTGTGTACGATTCCTTTCAATTGAAACTAGTCATTTTGTACTTAATCTTTAATACACTTTTACGTTCATTCGTTTAATTATGATTGTCTAATATCCATGTCGACACAACAAAACATGTCGATCTGGACGGACTTGGAATAGGACCCATTTAAATGTGTTGAATTCTGAACTAAAAGGTTGGACGTGATGGACAAGCAAGAGGCAAGTACGTCAAGGTAAGTTAGGAAAGAGGACAGACTTACAGACAGGCTTCGGTAAGCCAGTGCTGTAGCACATAGAGAAAGATGAAGGGATGGAGAGAAAAAGAGGAAGACGTGAATGGGCGAACCATGCAATGACTAGTTTGTTAAGTGACTATATGAACATGAGGATGTGATTTAATACCACGAAGACTCACCTGTGTTGACAGGGTGAGAGTGGGGTGTGAGGTTGAACACAGGGTTACGGGGATGGGAGACATCTCTCTGATCGATTCCTCCAGACCTTCAATGCGAGATTTTTTATTGGGCTCAGGGCTGGTGAAAGGGGTCACGCTGTTTCTCCGGATTAAAGTGCTCGGGCCTCTTTTCACCTCCTTAGGATGAGAATTGAACAGGAGATCAGAGCCTGGAGTAGTTCAGCTGTGTGTGTTCGGAGAAATCGGTTTGTGCTCACCTCGGGTCTGTCTCTTTGTGTGTTTACTGCCTCTACATCCAGAGAAATAGATTCAACTTTGCACCCTATGAAATAAAAACACAAATGTTAGTGTTGTCTCAGATTATAGGGTACGGCGGGGTCTCCAAAAGGCACTTTAGATTTTATTTTCCAGTAAATCATTGCGTTTCAGTTTTTTCCATATATTGTGATATTAACAATTTAATGACATAAAAATGTTTTGCAATCATACATTATGGGTGTAAATGTTTTCTTACCATAAGCCACTGGGGTCAGCTTCAATACAGTATGTAGTGGACATTTCAGGTACGACATCTCATCTGTTTGTTAGGAAATGAAAGGTTTGAAACAAAAGGTAATGCAACCCGCGTGTACAAGTTTAGAGTTGTAAAGCTTCAGCGCAAAACCTCTCTACCGCCATGAAGGTTACTTTCTATTCTTCTTGTCGGATTCAAGTCAAATCTCACCTGCGCTTTTGTCCAGGAAGTATGCGAGGAGACAGCGCATGACAGCCTGATGGCAGATGACGAGAACATTCTCATGCCGTTCCAGTTCCATGATGACAGGTTCCACTCGCTGAACCAGATCCTGGTATGACTACAGAAGCAGACGTCATTTCATGATGAAACGCACGATTGATTTGCCTCGTCATAGTAGTAAATTACTTCATCTTGATTCTTACCTCTCCAGAGGGGTAGCGGTAGTAATATTTGTCCTGATCTCTCAGAGCGAACTCGTCGGGAAACCTTTCCCTCACTTCTTCATACGTCATCTCCTCACATACACCCTGCAGACAGCGTCCACATATTAGATGAGATGAAATAGGAATTACAGGTAAAAACGAAACATTTCAGCGCTGGAGAACGTACAGCATCGATTTCATTGAGGGCTTTCCACTGCTCGTACGGCACATTGAGGGCTTCGGCTGTCTGAATGCTACGCTGCAGCTGGCTCGTCCAAACCTTCAAGCCTTTCAAGCTCTGCTCCTTCACGAAGTTAGCAAGAGCACCTGCAAACTACAGCGAAGGGGAGTTTGTTATTCTGGAGAGTTTGGACAATTTGGATACATAAGAGATTTAGTAGCCCTTGGCAAGAACACACTGTTTTAGTTACAATAGAGTCCTTGTCATCTACCCGAGCTTCTTGTCGGTTTGTGACATCTCGCAAAGAATATGTCTTTTAAATGGCCAGGCAAGAAGCATTAAAGGGATAGCTTGGCCAAAAATCTCTTTCGTGTGGTTCAAAACCTGTATATGACTTCTGGAACACAAGAGAGGATATTGAGATGTTGTGTCCAAGTCAAAGGTTGTTTGGTGAGCAGGTTTACTCAAGATATCTTCTTTTGTGTCCTACAGGTTCAGAATGACATGACTGTTCATTCTGGAGTGAACCATCCCTTTAAAAATCGGTTTGATATGGCAGGATATAGTTCTATACCTTTTGACCACGGGTAGACAGGCCCGAGTCTCCACCAAGAAGGCCTTGCAGGTTGTGCAGGCTCTCGCCATGCCGACACAGATAGATAGAACGGGGCTGCACGTGTATGTTCATCAGGTAGTAGACGATCCGACTTTGGATGTGGTCCTGAATCTGGTTGACCAGGAACCGGCGACCGACATCGATCACTTTGATAAAAGACAAATTCCTGCGAGAACACACAAGAAATGCAGTTATAATGGAGATCTCGAAGAAGCTTTGATGTTGATAAAGTGTGAGCACTCAAGTTTGAGTACCTGTCATATTGATCCGGGTCAAGAGGCTGGTAGTTCACTCGGTAACACTCGATCCTTTTCTTAAAGTCCACCATGGCATCGGTCTTGTTGCAGTCTTGGTAGTCGGGACATGATATCTTTACCTCCTGTTGGGAGGGATGAATTTCATTTTTAGACGTCTTTCAAACTTTGTCATCAAGTAACTTAAAGGGATAGTTCACAAAATGAAAATGCTGTCATTTCAAACCTGTATGACTTTCTCCTGCACACCTCAAAAGATTATATTTTGAAGAATTTCGGTAACGCAACAATGGCGGTCGCCATCCACAAAACAAAGTCAAGCCAATGGGAAACGCCATTGTTCGGTGACCAACGTTCTTCAAAATATCTTCTTTTGTGTTCTGCAGAAGAAAGAAAGTCATAGAGGTTTGAAATGACAAAATAGCTCTTTAAAGACTTTATCAGAAGTGGGTAACTACAGGTATAAGAACTATGAGCTTCTCACCAAAATATTACAGGCGATTACGTTTGGGTCATCACAAACTGACTCGATGAAGAAGACCTGCAACAGAAACGCATTTGTATTAGTGGTCTTGCTCATCTGTGTCCTTCATCTGTAATGGTCTATAAAATATGACTCACTTTAAAGCCATTTTCAGCTCCGAAATCCAAGATCATATCCCGTCGCTCTCTGGTTGTGTTTGTTGCATCAAAGACCTGCGAAAAGAGGTGCCGGTGAGACTCTGAAAGAATAAAACCAAGCAAAAAGGCGCAATGTTTACGACAGATACTTACAGCCACTTGGCCTTCCTCCTCGGTAAGGTAAATCTTGACATCTCGGAGAGCGGCCAGAGCACACTGCCTGAGGACAAGACACAATGATTACTCCGTATATAACCACATCGGAGTAGACAAATTGAGATTTTAACATAAGACATACATTTTTCATCTTGGTTATTACGGGGTGTAGTTTCGGTATAACTTACTGTCTTATTTTGAAGGCATCTTCATTGTCTGACTTGAAGAAATCATAGGAGCTGTAGAGCTTCACTGCCTCTCGACGATACTCACCAACATTGAAGACTACAAAAAGAAAGTCACACATGTAATATACAGCAAAGTTAATTTACAGTCAAGGCTAATATATCTGTTGATACTTCATCAACCCATACATCCCCAAAATAGAAAATGTGAAGCGTGTTGTTAGAAGAATTTTTTAAAGCACTTCTTTCCTATCCCATTGTGATGTGCTGAATCATCTAAGCGGACTCCCCCGAAAAGTGTACACACTTTATCTCTGTGGTGTTTTGTTTGTTCCTGACCAGTCAGACACAGAAACATTGGGTCAACCCATGGCATGAGTTTAGGGCGGGACTAACTGTTGACCGATGGACACCTTTCAAAAGATGGTTGCAATGCCGTGCCATTGGTGTGAAAAATGCACACTTCACCTCCAACTATTCCCTTTTTTGTAAAATTGCAAGAAAATGTAAACACGGTTTGTTTTCATACCTTTAGTAGGGATTCCAATCCAGTTAAGGTAGCGCGTGAGTTTCCTCGACATGTAGGTTTTTCCCCGAGCAGGGAGCCCGACCATCACTATGACCGTCGGGGGGTTGGCGAGGTGGGGGCCTCCAACTGCTGATGTGCAAAAACGAATACATCATCACACGTGCACTTTTTTTTAGCATTGGTACATATCAAGTGCTGCATGTACATTATCTGGACAGGCCTGTAACCCTTTTTTCCAAGTATGCTTAAGACACACTACTTGGAAACTAGATTCACGTGTGACCGATCAAAACACACAACGTGTAGAATAAGGACCGTCGGTGAGTAGGCTATGTAGCTCGTTGAGTGTTGAAAAGCAGTACGGGTGCTTCATTCCCTTATTGTCACGCACAGAGATGCATTTTGTAAACATTTATTGCTCTTAAATGCACATGCGGATTCCTCGCAGCCAAATTAACTCGCTTTCTCATAAACGTAGAGAGAGTTATATCTTCTACAAAGTAAATGTTTGTGCGCATCTCCACGTCCGAGATGGCGAGCGTAAGGGAGCAGATTTATTCAATGAATTATGGACGTCCATTGGCAGGTGGCCACGTGAACCGACGGATTCAATATTTAAAAACATCCCTAATGCCAACACACACACACAGCCTGAGATCCGCTCAGTCAGCAGACACTGATCTCATTATGCTGTTTTGCTGGCTCTTCACGAACCCCGACTAGGCCGAAGGTGTCACCCCCGTCGAAACCAAAAGAATAGAAATGAACCACGGCGCTCAGCAACTACTGTCGAGTTTCCAGATTTTTAATGTTGGGTTTGTAATTCTCTGAAGATCTGAATGGCAGTAATACATCTAATACTAACATGAAGCGAAATACATTCGATCGAACATTTAATACTTCAATTGCTATTCGATTTTTATCGATTATAAAATGATAACATGATTTATAGTCGCACATTTATAACTTGGACAAAAGCATCTAAGAAACTGCTCAAATTGAGCTACGTGGGGGGACACGGTGACGTCACGGATGCAGCAGGTAGGCTATCGTGATGCGGTTTTGATGCGTAATTCTGCAAGGCGCAAGTATCCAATCATCGCCGACCGAGAGCGGCCACGTAGGATTCCCACACACCTCCACTGTCGTGATGAGTCGTTTCACAATTGTCATGGCAACCGAATCACTCAACGCTGTTGGGGCACGTTTCTGTAGACCCTTTAGATCCGAGGTCCAGAGCCGAATTACGCAGTTGTTATGGTTACCGATGACCATCACTTTACACAAGTGGTCATATGGTCTATGAATTGTTTCTCGACGCAAGCAAACGTAAACGTATCGTGATATCAACGCATTACTAGTCAATGTATCGGATGGAGTTTTGCGCTCCACATCACGCGAATGTTAACCCGCATTCTGCACGCAGATACTTACATTTGCGGGGCGTTGAAGGTCTGTCATCCTTGGAGGGAATCCAGATCTTTTGGATCTTGTTTTGGGTAAGTTCCCTTGGCATTCCTTTGTTGGGAGAATATCTAAAGCTGCTGTGCCGGCTTCGGAAACTTCCGGACTCCAAGAAATGGTGAAATATCCTTCTCAGCAACGTATACCTGTTATAAACTCGCCGCGAAGCGATCGGATGCAAACCGTTATCTCACTGTAACCGTGTGCGTTCCGGTAATCTGTAACATCGCGATTCTTCTCATCAGCGCTTTAAATACTCAGCCGGCGATGTGACTGCGTGACGCAACATCAAAGGGGCGTGCGAAATACCCAGATTGCGCACACGCGCCTCACCGCGGTTAAACGCGAAACAGGTCAATGTTTAAAACACGTACGCACACATATGATATGCACACTTTCATGCACGATTTGTTGCATGAAATGATGTTTCACTATAGGGTTTTGTAATGCACGCATTTGGATGCCTAGCAGATGCGCCGGGCGGTAATGGACGAAAGATGCGTCACGCGTCCAGCGGGCATCCCCACGCATGCCTACGTGCGGGGAGTCACTTCAACAATCCATCAGTCACGCAGGCCAATATCGGGAGGCATATTCGAGGTTTATTATCTAGTTATTCAAGTTTGGTCGAACAAAAACGAGAGGTTTTATGACGTGCACTTTAGATTTAATTGTAAAACGAATGATTCAATAAAAATAAAACGATCGGTGTGTGGTTAAACAGATTTAACATCAGAGACCACTTGTTGTGGCTTCGTGTTTGGAAATAGTTAAAGATGAATGAGATCAAAGAACACGTTGTTTTGTAGTTTATTATTAAAACAAGGCTTATTTGGATACTATAAGTAGCCTAATATTTTATTATTTCATGACTTTACTGGAACACAACCCCAAAGACAACTTTTAAGAGTTGGACTTTTTTATACTGACATATATTTCGATACTATTTATAATTATTATTAATAGTATTTATTTTGAGACGGAAGGATGTATAGATGCACAAAATGCGCACAAAATGCGCAAAAAGACCCCTTGGTGGCACTTTTCCTCCGTTGAAATGCTGTGTGGTGATGACTCTCACATCTGCACGTACAGGATGAAAACGGAGGGCGTGACATCAACCTGACATCAGACTTCTCTGTGCAAACATAACTGTTCAGTCCTTTTCTCTGATTTTCAGGGTAATGAAAAGACATATTTTAACGTATCACAAGGTTTAGATACTGTATGTTTCTGCGCTCAATATGAAATGTGATGCCTTACGAGGAAGGAAAGTTTATTGCAAGTTACATGTTTTTTTCCATCATGTCCTATGCTTGAGGTTCTTTTCATCCTTTCAAGCCTTTGTTCATACTGCAGGGTGAACCGGTTTTACATCGGGCTGCGGTGATGATGACCCACTTTTAGATTTGGACAAAGACTTCGTAGGCCATTCATTCATATTCGAGGAGGACACAGGAAGACTTTAGAAAAGGATTAACTCTACTTTTTGCTTATTTTGATAATTTAATAATAATTATTATTTTTTTAAATAACCTGCCCAATTTACACCAAATCGCCCTACATCAAGGATGTTTCTAAGAGTTCATACTGCCTGGAAACGTCCCTAGGTTTGGATTAAGTAGTGCTGAGTGAGAGATATCAAAATATCATCCAGGCCTGATAAAAAATGAAGATGGATTCCTTTCACATGGACCAGTATGCAACCACCTAGCGACTGCTTAGAACACCCTAGCAACAGCACAGCAAAGCCCAAACAGCTACCAATGTACCAACTGCACCGTAGCAACTGCAAGTTATCGACGAACTAGCATCACAGTGACAAGTTTTGCACGAGGGACTCCTCATTCAAGAAAAACTATATTTAGTGGGTATTTATTGTCTCGTTCCACCCCTAGTATGCATTAGATTACATTACATTAATGCATTTGGCAGACGCTTTTATCCAAAGCAATTTACATTGCATTATCCTATACATTTAACATAGTTATCTGCAATCGCTTGGGATCCAACACACCACCTTGCGTTGTTAACGCAATGCTCTTACCACAGAGCTATAGGAAAGCTACCAGTATGCGCTTCCTGAGTACTTGTGTGATGACACGGTTCAAGACCCAAGCCTAACCCATCCGTAGACGTAGTCGCGGCTGAAGTATCACCGTACTGGATTATATGATATCCCGACTCTATAGAATGCTCAAATCTACAAAGTGAGCCAAATTTCCTAAACAGATTAAAAGTTGCAATAATGGATATTTCATTATCGAGAATCTGCTATAATAAAAACATAATGAAGAACCATACAAAGGAAACGCTTAAGTACACTAATATTTCCAATAGGGAACTGTGGTATACCCTAATATATTACAGTATTACTGTATTTATTTATTGTGCACTAGTATTTTGTAGTATCACATAGTAATTTGATAAACAGTAGTTGATACGGTTGTATACTTCAGGATTTATTATGGTAAGACTCAAAAACATTGCGTCTAGGAATAGTACTACGAGCACGCAAAAGTGCAAGTGTCAAAGTCATTTACTCGAGTGCATGAAATAGAGCAAGCAATTCAAGTCTGAAGCATGCGTGCAACAGTAAAAGTGTTGTTGTGTATTTGTATACAGACGAAGAGCCGAGGGGAACGCAAAGCAGCATTAGCCTAAAGAGACACGCCGATCCCGAAGGCCATCCAAACTTCCTAAGGATAAGATGTCCAAACCAGGAATAGACTGGAGGGAACATGAATCCCAGACACGCAGAATTGTTTGTGCGCGCACGCTTTCACCTACGAGGCGAGATTTTAGGAATGAATCATTGTTCTCGTTTTTTTCACGTTCCATGGAATGCTGAAGCGAATTTCAGAGAAATGTGCAGTTGCCGACAGTGCATGGAAATGGCGGTTGAGTCTAATGCATGGTATTCTTGAGGCGTGTTTCACAGAATCGCCCTAAATAGATGTCATACATCATACCTTTACGTCAAACTCAAGTGCCACCAGTCATTTCCAGTAAGCAGGGTCCGGACTGGTGAGCCCCCCATGAGCGTTCCACCAGTTGTCCTGTTAAGACACAATCCAACCCCTCACTCTCACACGTAATACGCAGGTGTAACCATATACTGTGCGTGAACAACCACTAAAACAAAACAACAACAATCCACATCAGGGGACGTACAGCAAGTGTACAAAGGTCTGTATACACACACAAACAAACAAACAAACAAACGTGCTCTTTGCAAACAAATTCGTCTCCATTTTTAGGAACAAAATTCACCCTTTAGTTTTACTGTAAACATATTGTAATAAAATGACACAAATAACTAATTTCTTATGGTCCAAGCGTCTAGTCTCCTTTTTTCTACCAAGTATAAATCTTAGAATTTTGATATACAGCGGAGAAAAGTGGGCAATACTAAATAAATAGAGCTAAACGTGTCTGTTGTAAAGTTCCTACATAAACCCCCCACAACTATAAATAGCAAGAGAATACAGAAATACACAGAACTCACTCTACCTTCAACACTGTCCCACACGTCTAGATGAATCATGGATATGGCCTCATGTCATCGGACAGCAAAACAAACGCCTGACATGTTATTGTTTAGATGGGTTAGTACCGAAAACCATCTACAATGTTGAATTTCACAATTCTCGAAGACGCGAGTGGTACTCAAGAAGTGGTCAAGACAACCCACCCAGGCCTCTTTAATATTCTTAAAACTGGATTTGGTTTGTGTCCTCTTTCCACGGAAGTCCAACTGCTTAGACATTAAATATAAATGCATCATTCTTGTCTCATTGACTATCATAGTAGTCAGAAAGAACTCGTCGTTTTCCTAAATTCTTCCAAAGAAATCATTATGTATACAAAAATACAATATATTTTTTCCTACAATGGTAGTGGATGATGTCCTGAGAATTGCTAACATTCCCCCAAATATCTTTCTCTGTGTTCATTGAAGCAAAAAAAATGTATACAGGTTTGAAACAACCCGAGTAAATGACGACGGATTTTTGGATGAACTGTCCCTTTAAAAATGAAACGGATCTTCAAGTTTCAAAACTCCGTACTGAAAAACAATTCATTAAATTGTCCATACTTAAAAACTATATTGTATCACAGATCTTTAAGACCTAAACAGCCGATCCCTCTCCTGCATGCCATGTTTCGCTCTTTAATGACAATCTGTACCGTTCGAGCAAATCCTGGCGGAGTTCAATCTATTCTTTCCTTTATTCCCCAGCACATTCGTCTTGCGTAAGTCCCTCATTCTTACCAAACCAGAACATCACACCATCGCTGACCCAGTCTGGCACATATCTACACACATTCTGTTAAAGCATATATACCCTCATGCAGAATGAATGCATCGTTTTTTTAATGATGTGCAAATAGACAAACACTAAGTAACGTCTTTTTAGGTGCAGTATGTATTTTTAGATTGTTGGAACTTGCAGTTCACAGTTGGAGGGCGACTAAGGTCACTGTTACAAGTATGAACGTGTAAGAAACCTTTCTACTGACTGCTTATAAAGAAACAAAAAATAAGCATGCATATGACGTCACCGTTCGGCCCAAAACAACACTGTAAACGAACAGCCAAATGCAGAGGTCCCTAACACGATCATCTTTTTAGAAAACGGCGACACTTCAAGTATTTAAGTCAAGTCAACAAAATAGTCTTTGTCAGCAACATACCCACGTTCTTATTGAACATTTACTAAACAGCAAATGGAGCCAATGATACACAGACGTCGATTCTAAAAATGTATTATTTACAATTCTACAATAAGTTTGCTGTACAATGAACCAGTTAACAACAAGGAAAATGTTTCTTTTTGTGATAAGTGTCAACTTTTGTTAAGAAACTTTGTTTTACAAAACTCAATTTCTGCTAGGGTCAAGACACGTATTAAAGGAAAAGGTTTCATTTTTTAAGTCTATCAATAGTGTGTGGATCAGAGAGCGAGAGGGCTCATGGGAGTTGCGGTTATGTCAGAAGAATATAGGTTTCCTACTTTCACAAGTCGCCCGGGACCTGCTTGTCTGACTAGATAAATTATGAACCAGAACTCCGTTCTTATCACCATCATCGTCGTCTCAGTCGAACTCATTCCTTTTAGTACATGTGTGCAGTATTGTTTTTCTTTTCCATCGAAGTTGAATACTTCAATAAAGGTGTATGCCGGACGCTTGCCATAGTTTGGTTTCATTAGTTAAGACGTTGACATGGACAACTCGAACTCTTTTGGAAAAAACTCTTCAGGAAGTCAACCTACGAATGACTTATTTATAGCCATCTGCGTTAAACTGTGGGACGAAGTATTTTAACATTGAAAAATACAAACCAGCTTTAGAAACAGTCAACATTGATCTTTCTTCTCCCAAAAGCACTTTTTATTTTTGGGTTGTTTCATCACAGTACATCTTATTCGCAAGGACCAAACGAGCTAGTTTGAACTGACACACTGAGACAAATTGATCCACAGGTTTGTATCCGAGACGATGAAATCCTCATCACAAAACGCATTGTGGGTCAAGGGTACATAAGCTAATGTAAAGGTGTATAAAATGATTCATGCTATTTACAGACAGTCGCATTATTTCCTCCCGTTTCTTTCCTGGTAGTGCTGATCTATATTTCCCACTCACACCTGTTCACCCAAATTTAAAATGCGGAATTTATCCAAATTATAAAAGCAGGCCTTAACCACCCGACCTCCAAAGTATCGCCCGTTCAGATCCACCACAGCTGAAAAAAGAGAGAAAAAACATCATGTGGATTACACACATCACATTTGAATGCGTGATCTGTAATACATTCAGGAAAAGTTGTTCAAAGTTAAAGAATAGATCAAAGTATGTAAATAAATAAAATGTACGCATTTGACAACAATAAGCATTCCACACAATATCTTATAATTTAACCTAGAAAGTTGCAATTGCGTTATTAAAATGAGAAATCATGGACATCTTAACATGGACTAAGTTTTTCTTATCTTAGAAAAACCCAACTAATTATGTACTCCGCGGCATAACGTAGGTAAAAAACCATTGAACACGTCACCATTTTTCTCGGTAAATATATTTCTCAAGGTGCAGTTGAAATGAAATCTAGATCAGATGTCGGTAAAAATCCAAAAAAAACACAATACATACAAGACAACAAAACAAATATCATGCCCCTTGTCAATGGAAATGAACAGCAGATGGTTCAGCCCCAACTGATGGCATATAAAATGGTGTTCATTACCAAGGTTTCATCTCATAAAGGGTAAAAGCAATGAGCTCTCTCAAGACCTTCGCAACTTTATTGTTGCAAAACGTACTGATGGCATTGGTTATAGAAGGATTTCTAAACTTCTGAATGTTCCAGTGAGCACTGTTGGGGCCATAATCCGGAAGTGGAAATAAAGTCATTTCATCACAAACCAACCACGACCAGAATAAAAAGAATAATCAGATGGGTGGTCCAAGAGCCGAGGACCACTTTTAGAGAAACGTCTGAAAGACCTGGAACTAACAGATACAATTGTTTCTAAGAAAACTAAAATCACACTCAACCGCAGTGGCCTGCTTGGAGGATCATCACGCAAGACTCCATTGCGGAAGAAAAAACATGTTAAAGCTCTCTGAAGTTTGCTGCGTGACCTTCAGACAAGCCGGTGAAATACTGGGAGAATATAGTCTGGTCAGATGAGACCAAAATTGAACTCTCTGGATGCCCAAAACACCACACCAACAGTGAAGTTTGGTGGTGGGAGCATCATGTTGTGGGGCTGTTTAGCATATGGCACTGGCAAACTTAATATCATCGGATGAATGGACAAATGTTCAGAGCGATCCTAGATACCAGAATGATGAAACGAGGGTAAACATTTCAGCAAGACAATGTTCCCAGACACACAGCCAAGGAAACTTTCAATTGTTTTCAGAGAAAGAGAATGAAACTGCAATTTATTTGTTATTAACATATTTGTTTTGTTTT
This sequence comes from Barbatula barbatula, assembly GCF_947034865.1. Lineage (NCBI taxonomy): Eukaryota > Metazoa > Chordata > Actinopteri > Cypriniformes > Nemacheilidae > Barbatula > Barbatula barbatula. The sequence continues at coordinate 25,226,512 of NC_136768.1, read as the reverse complement.
CTTTGTATGTTTGGATTCGTTGGGATGTTAACAACATCGGGCGAAAATCTCATGTCAACAGCACCTTGAGAAATATATTTACTGACACAAAGGGTGACGTGTTCAATATTTATTTTTACCCGCTGTATGTAGATTTCTCGAGAATGAAAATGCCTCTTCAAACACCCCATCTGTCTAAACACTGTATCGGATGCATAGAAATAGTGAACAAATTAGCATTTCAACTTAAAATGTGACAAATTCTTAAATACGGTTCTCTCTCCCCGCAGGTATGATTGTTGTTATTTATAAAAAAAAAGGAGTTTGAATTTATTTTCAACCAAAAGGAAATCAGAAAGTGTAATGCTCAGTCCTCTGTATAAACTGTACCAGAAACACGAGTGCCACAAGTATATTTATATGGAAATTCATGTCATACACCACATTGCACAAGACATTCAAAGTAAGTTTCCAAACAACTTAAACCATGTAGTTTGTGCAATATGATCTCAATATTCAAGTCGGAAGTGTGAGATGTGGTTGAGAAAGCAATAAGAATAGGAAATAAATGTGAGCTTGCAAAACCTATATTTTACATTGATTTATAATATAACAGCAAATGTTTCACGTATTACAAACTTATATAAAACAGATTTTACATTTTCAAGTGAACTACTTACATTCATTACTTAACCCCTGAAATAAATGAGCGAGTGAATTAATCCAGTTCAGTCGACACGTTCCCCTGAGAAAGTTAAACTTAGGAGGTTGTCCTTGCACTTACCTTCTTTAAAAAGTTAGATCTGGGATAGCTGAAATAAAGACCACCAGCACACACATTCACTCTCGAAGTAAGTCCTTCACTTGCTTACCTTTAATGGCCGATTCCACCCGCTCAAACTCCAGGAAAATGCGGACGGCCTCCTCCTCCATCACACCGGCAATCTTGAATTTCAACCAAACAAGCATCAGCAAATGACAAGTCCTCAACAAGCCAAGCTAAACAAGCGCCTTACCTCAAAGATGACACACTTGGTAACCTTGCCATATTTTTCACACTCTTCTTTAGTCTCGCCTTCAAGGTCTTCGTCCACCTCTCCCCTTCCGACCATGTTCTGCGCAAACATAATTTGGATGTAAAGATGCATTGAACACTAGCCTACATGAATTCCAACAAGTTGTTTCGGTGTCCCAAATATAAGCTGTATCACATATTACAAACAACTAGGTCATGCAAGTCAGTTATCAAACACTACTGTTAAACCGTAGCGTATGGCCATCTTGATACCTTTATATTTCTGTATTTCTAATTATTCAGAACTCATTTCTGAGATTATCAAGACAGAAAGTTTACCCGCAGCAACACCACTTTGGTAGGACACTTGAGAATCTCTGTTAGGGGGTTGATCTCGGTTTTCTTTGATGGGTCCGCTTTTGAAATAAACACACACACATTTGTATTCATCACGATCACTAAATCTCTTTTATTTTGAACTTTTATTAGGGAGTTTAGCTACTGTTACATATGTGTTTGTGGTATTGACTGAATTCATGTGGGTGATGACGATCATGAAATAACAAATATAAATGGATGCTAACAGAACAAACAATCGAATGTTGTATGGAAAACCAAAAACAAAGCCAAACCTGATGCCCCTGATCCCTGTGGATCAACCACATTCTGACTCGGTCCTGACGCTGAAACACACATAAACATGAATGAACAAAGTCATGCAAATGATTGAGCAAATATGACAGACATGAAGACGGCTCAAAATAAATCAACCGAATGTTGACTCTGAAACTATGGGAAGTGTGGGCTTGCATGCGGGTTTAGTGCGTGTACGTGTGTGGCCTCTCACTCTTTTCTGCCGAGTCTCCAACAATGATCTTGCCCCCCCGCTTGCTGGTTTTCTCCACCGAGAGCGCCGTGCTCAAACCTTGCTCATGTTTCCCCAGGCCCTGTCCTTCCCGGAATCCATACTTCTGCATGATTTTATGAGCCACTGTACCCCTGTGAGACATGAGCATTGCATAAGAGTCAAAGCAACATACTACGAGGCCTGTCGCAATAACAACTTTTGCTTTGTAAATTAATTGCATTGTTATTTTATAAATATTTAAGGCCACTGATAAAAGTAATGATATAATATTGCAAGTACACCCTTTTACAGAACAAAGACCTTTTAATGTAATATCTGGACATTGAAATTGGAATGTAAATATTTTATAAAGCTGTTATGATGAAGTTTAGGGTAAGCAGAGCCATGGAGACGGCAGCACGATTGTATCGAATGTGGCCGTTTAAAATACGTTTGCCCAAATGAGCACTGAAAAACATTGTCTCTTTATCTGGCACGACATTTACATTTACATTTAGTCATTTAGCAGACGCTTTTATCCAAAGCGACTTTACAGATGAGGAAACATTGGAAGCAATTATAACAACATAGGCAACGAAAATACATAAGTGCATCAAACTAGTCCATTAAAGCCTAGCACAGTATAAAAGCTAAGAATAGTGAGGTTAGTAATGTTTTTTTTTTTTTTTTTGCACGACTTTGTGAAGTGCCCTTCAACTCCTCGAGTCTTTTCACCTGCCGCTGTCGGCCCCGTGTGCAGGACTATCACACTACACACTACATCTCACACCCTCTGGTTACTTCAAAAATCTACAACACTGTTTAGTTAAACCCAAATTCTACAACTCTACTAATGCACTCTCACCCCATGTTGGCCAGGAATGTATTTGTTGGTCCCGGTGGAGATCGGGGTCTGTCGGAATCCTCAAACACAGGAGGTGGTATCGCTGCTTTCGACCGCTGGCGTCCATCCTCTTCATACGAGAACGATGCTGTCGCAGAAACTAAATATGCAATGTTTGTTTCCTTTCAATCCCAAATCCTGATTAAAGAATGCAATAATGCAACCTAGTGGTGATACACTGACAACACATTCTGGAAACTATCCTCACCACGCATTTAAAAAACGAAATACTGTCAGAAGGACACGATCCATCTACACAACGAAAAAATAATAGAGCATAAAGGTTTACTCACAGTTTTGATCCATCAGTGACGTGGGAGGGGCAATGGCAGCTCCACCCACACCTGTGTACCGGACAAGACATGACATCGTTGAACTGAAAGCTCATCGAAAAGATCAATATAATATGAGAAATGGAAAATTGAAGGACACCCACTCCTCTTTCTCTTTTCTATTTCATACTCTTCATCCTCGTCTGATTCGGCCTCCGTTGGGAAGCGTGAAAATCCACTGGGCGCTCCGCCTCCTCCTCCTCCGTCATGCCTCTCTTTACGTTTCCTAAATCACATCAACCCGATCGAATTCATTTTTAAGTGTACTTTGAGATATGATTCCCTGTTGAGGTTTGAATGCAGGTGCTTTATCGCCAACACAATACATGTATGGAACAGTGTTGATCGTTGCGAAATGAACTCTTTTCTCATTTAGTGAATCAAAACGTGTTTTTAAGAAGAAGAAACCGGTTTTGAACGAAGTGAGGTTTGGGTCTGTGGGTGAGCCGTCACATTAAGTATGCCACGTACTTCTCTCTCTCCTCGATCTCTTTCTGTCGCTCCTGTTCTCGCTGCCTCTGTCGTTCCTCTCGATGTCTCTTTACCACTTTCTCGTAGTCGTTGGGGAACATGGGGTCGTACTCATCAGCCAATGGGATCAGCACGTCACTTGCTGAAAAGCCACCTGACAAAGAGTCCTAACACAGGCACAACAGCACAGTCAATGTACCCGCTGGTGGTTTAGCACCCTAATAACATGGCATTAATACTTGATACACTTTGTACCTTCACTCCGGCAGCGATGTGTGGCGGTGTACCAGAGATCTGTCTGTCTTCTGATGTACTTCCTCTCTTTAAATCAATAACCGGGGCCAACACATTAGACTGCCTCGTCCTCTGAGTCTGCAAAACAATGTTTCTCTTTTACAAACTGCACTCTTATAAACCAAGCGTCCTTAATATACGTTATCACAAATGATAACACTCGAAATGACACCAACCTTTGCTTGAGTCAGTGCAGCTTTCTTCACTTTCAGTTGAGACTGAAGCAGTTTGAAGTTCTTCGACCATCCTTCTGTTTTAGTGTCGCTGGTTGCGACTCCCAGATCGTCGTATAGAGACATTTTTCTTTCTTTCACACTCAGAAATACTGAAATACACACATTATGTGTAAAAAGCACGTATGAAAGTATACATTTGACTGTTATTGGTGTTACACACATAAAACGTGCACTCCAAGCACGTTGGTTTAAGTCACTTAAGTCTGCGTGTACTCTTAAATGCAAATCACTTGCATCTACGTTAGCAGGAGTTAAAAGATGCATGCTAAAACTATACACATATAGCAATGCAGCACGATGATCGTGACATCTAACGTTGTTTACATACGCAGTTCTCTGGAAGTGGGCAAGCTTATCGCACAGTATTGCTTGAAGCTACGTGTCGTTTAATAATGAAAGCACTTAACATTGTTGAATGTCAAATATGATACGAACATACCTTTAATCCAAACAAACGATTGCGCTGCTGTTTAGCGCGACATGCTACGAGAGCGCCGCTGCCGTGTCGCAAGATGATGGCGTCATCAGCAACCGCACAACACGCGTCATGATAGGACGCGTATTCTGTCCATTGAAAACTCAATTTTGAATTTTGTCGGCAATGTAAATGTGAATGTTTGTTATTTTTTAAATATTAATATATAAATATGAAGATCTTGTTAAACAGCAGGCTTTTGCCGGTGCTTTCTCGTTCTTGTTAAAAACATTTCCCTGAAATAGCACGATTGTGGCCTTTAAAGGTGTTTTTTTCATAAAGTCATCTTTGACATGTGGGGCATCAATAGAACTTAATGTAATCTTGTGCTTTCGTACATTTATAAAATAAAAAACCTCATTTTTGTATTATACGTCTGCCAAATAAGAAAAAAATGAGCTTGATATTAACTGTAAAAAGTGTTTATTGAACATAGAAATGCAAAAATATATTTATTTTTAGTTGTTTAAAAATGTATTTCAATGCTCATTTTGTCGAAGCCCCCCGTTGAGAACCGCCGAATCATTGCGTCTTGGCGCCCTCTAGTTGTAAGTAGACGCAACTCATTAAAATCACAAAACTCGTGCTTACTGACACATCAAAGATGTTCGTTTTATTTGGTTACAGTCCTTGTAAGGTCATGATGTGTACTGTTTAATTACACTCAACATTATTCGTACAAATATTTTTCCAAATTATATTTACGTTTAGTCGTTAAGCAGACGCTTTTATCCAAAGCGACTTACAGAGAGTTCAGGGAGCAATGAAGTGATGTGTCGTACAGGAGAAATAACACAAGAGGTGCGAATATAAATAATGTGAGAATGTTACAGCTCAGCAAATCTCCACTTAAAACTCCAGGCTCAGTGTCTAAACAGAGTTCTGTGCAACTGGACCCTGGACTTCCTGCAACTGGACCCTGGACTTCCTGCAACTGGACCCTGGACATCCTGCAACTGGACCCTGGACTTCCTGCAACTGGACCCTGGACATCCTGCAACTGGACCCTGGACTTCCTGCAACTGGACCCTGGACTTCCTGCAACTGGACCCTGGACTTCATGCAACTGGACCCTGGACTTCCTGCAACTGGACCCTGGACTTCCTGCAACTGGACCCTGGACTTCCTGCAACTGGACCCTGGACTTCCTGCAACTGGACCCTGGACTTCATGCAACTGGACCCTGGACTTCATGCAACTGGACCCTGGACTTCATGCAACTGGACCCTGGACTTCCTGCAACTGGACCCTGGACTTCCTGCAACTGGACCCTGGACATCCTGCAACTGGACCCTGGACTTCCTGCAACTGGACCCTGGACTTCCTGCAACTGGACCCTGGACTTCCTGCAACTGGACCCTGGACATCCTGCAACTGGACCCTGGACATCCTGCAACTGGACCCTGGACATCCTGCAACTGGACCCTGGACATCCTGCAAATGGACCCTGGACTTCCTGCAACTGGACCCTGGACATCCTGCAAATGGACCCTGGACTTCATGCAACTGGACCCTGGACTTACATTTAGCAGACGCTTTTATCCAAAGCGACTTACAAAGAGTTCAGGGAGCAATAAGCGATATGTCATAAAAGAGCAATAGTACAATAGGCGCTTATAAGTTACTAATTTCAACAAAAGCCAGACCACAACCAGTTGAGAGAAGAGAGAGGGTGTACCTTTTTTATTTGTCTGTCAAGTATTCACAGAAGAGGTGGGTTTTAAGTCGTTTGTGGTTGAAGGTTGTGAGAGATGTGTCCTGCAACTGGACCCTGGACTTCGTACAATCTACTAATCCAACACATGTTTGGTGCCGTGTCATGCACTCACGCGTTAAATTCGGTCAATGCCTACACTGCAAAAGTATGTTGGCAAGTGGATTACTTTTTTCTATTTGAAATAACACTGCCATGTCGCATTGAGAATCAAACCGGAGAGCCCCTTTTATAGAAACAAACATAAAAAGACTGGACCTCAACTTGGCAAACAGAAGACTCGCCTGCAAAAGACAGAACAAACAACAAAGCTAGAAAAGAGACAATTGCAACACGAGGGCTATAAATAAACTGTACATATTACAATCATGGGAGCAAAACACACCTGGATCCGTGACCAAAGACCAATCAGAACCCTGAATGATTCCTCGCCCTTATTGGTGAAACAAGATGTCGGTCCAAAGAAAGGAATTTTACTCTTCTGGACCCTTAACACTTAAATCTTCCACACACAGCACGGAAATATGCAAACTTCTGCTCAAATGCAATGGCACAGCAGCAGTGGCCAATTTTAACTCATGTCTGGCGCAACAGCGGCGCAGATTGAAAAATCAAACTTTTAAACATTCCAAATTAGCAGTTTTATTTCGAAACAGTGTTTGTTGGCGTTGGTTGAATGGAAAATACCCTACAGCTACTGCGGTCTATTAGACCATTGACTTGTTTTGCTGTGTTACCATGCAGTCATCACATTACCAAAATGACCCACTGAATGTTATTATTACAATTTTGTGAGTTAATAAAAACTAATAGTCGTAAATAGCAAAGTGTTTAGGCGTATATGTGTTGCAAAGTGTTACATGCATTAAATATGTAACAAGAGGAAATATAAAGAGGAAATTCCAAAGTAGCATTCTATTTTCATTTGAAAATTGACCGTCAAGGGACTTTTTTCGAAAACCAAATTATTTTACGTTACAAAAGGTCAAGTTCCAGGAAATATTTAACTTATACGATCCGTATAGAAGTATATAGGTATACCGCAAACATATGACACATGTCTAATCATTATTTAAGTTATTTAATGTCTGTAAACGTTTTCAATATTTTTTCATGTAGAAACAAACCAACTTCTCCGACTGTTGGCTCCGGGAGGCATTCTTTGAAATCACATAATGTTTTCTGCCCGTATTACTAGACATTTAGTGCTGTGTCACTCGATGTTTATATCCGAAGACTGAAGAAGAGTTTTCATGTATGAGGCTTTTCCCCAAATAGTTTTTTATATGCAACCAAGATTTCTTGATGGTTCACAGTCACTACACTGTAATGTAAACTGAGTGCAAGATCGACCATAAAGACATAAAGTCTGCGCCGGTCTGCAGATTCGATCAGTCCGTGTGATTCTATCTGAAACTTTCAAAAAGTCTGCAAGTGCGCGACGTCTAGTTTTCAGATTTTAGTGCAAGTGTGGTCCTGTGGTGTCCCTGCCGTCAGATTCCTGGAAACTGTGTTTTGCAAAATGTTGATGTAATATTGGCAGATGGGAACTAAAGGGGTTATTCCAAACCTGAATACGTTCTTTGTTCTGAACCCGAAAAAGACATTCGGAAAAACATCATTGACGACCGTGTCAGGAAGAACGATTCTGTGATTTGTTCGTAGCCTACCGTAGAACCCAAAAGGAGATATTTCGAAGAACGGCACCAAACAAACAAACCCACCATTAAAATGTTTACCGATATCCCGATATATTTGCGCTCAACACAGCTACCTTGCAACCTACAGGCCCTTATTACTTACACAGAAGCAAAGCATGAAATGAAAATAAATGCTACGACTTAAATTTGGCTATTTTCTATGAGTTTCCTCCAGGAAGTGCATATTTGGTCATATATTTCGCAAGGACGCGCCTGAAGTGAAAGTGAAAGGAGGTTCGAGAGCTCAAAGTGGCGTCTCCTTTCACACGACTACAAATGTCGCATCTTTCTGCGCAGTTTCCATCTGAGCGTTCCGGGAGAAGTGGACATGCATGTGCTCATTATACTTATTCTCGCGACGGCCGGATACCATCATAATATTGCTGGAGCGGACGGTAAGTGTGCGCGCGCTACTGAATTTAAACATTACGCTCGTGTCTTGTTTATGTGACGTGACGCAAAACGGTACGAGCGCACAGGACGCGTTGAATTTTTTCAAAGAGAAAGAGAAATAGTCTTCGAACATTCCTTATAAATATAAACTCCTTTGTGATGTTTTAGCCTTCTGAGCACAATGTCCGTGCCTATCGCTTGCTTGCATGAACTCTAAAAAACGTGAAGTTCGCATCTCTGGCATAACTCAATCTTTCAAAATAAAGGTACTGCAATTTATAATAAAATAAATAACAAACAACTTTAATCATTACAATAATTTAGAATTTAAGAAAAATAAACAAATTGTATACACATTATATCAATAATATAATGGCAGCATTTACAGAAACAACTGCTGAGCAGATGAATGGGAAATATAAGATGTGTTTTATGAATTGTCTAAATGTCCAATTCTCTTGGTCTTTCATGCTTTTTAACGAAATATGATTTTACAATCATGTGCCCCACGCGAGATTTGACCACTGCTGTCCTTCATCGTTTATTTTCAATTTCATTCTCTTTTTGGCCTGTTTTAAACGTTATCTTCATTCTTATATTTCTTTCACAAAACAATACTTCATTTCTTCTTTGCGAAGTAAATTCATGTCGGTCATTTGTATTAGAGAACAAGACAAACAGCTTGGACAGTCTTTGCAGCAGATGCAGAAAATGGGGTTCGGGGGCATTTGCGTGGATTAAAGATGCAAACCCTTAACATTTTGCATCCCCGGGTTCGTTTCTTGCCCTGTGCGTTCATAGTGAAAAGTTCTAGGGTTGAAACTTATACATCAACGACAAAGTGATATAAAATGTAGTAAATTTGCTCTATTTTCTGAATAAGATTTTTAATGATTAACCACGAAGTCACATTTCTGTAACATGAACAAAATAAATGAATGGAAAATAAAACTATTTACGTGGGTATTTTTTAGACATTTTTACACAGTTTAATTGGCTAATTTAGTTAGACTTCGCTGACTGCATCTGATTTTAGAGTCGTGGGGGAACGGCGAGAGGAGCTCCGGGAGCATATTAGAGGAGCGACAACAAGGAAGGGCGAGAGAGGTCTAGGCATGGACTTTGTGTTGTGTTTTAGTGTGTTTGTATGGCCGGCAGTCGACCGTGAGGGAGCATTTTGCTTTTGGTTGGTTGTTTGTTTTACGTTCGCCGGTAAAACAAACGGCCTATTTTGTCTGTTTTAGACTGTCGCGGCCCCTTGGTTATATTCATCAAGACGCAGAGAGTTTCAAACGGGTGTCAATTTATTTATTCCTCTCAGCGAGCACCATGCACCATGAACACCGTGAAAACTCATTCCGCTTCTCCAAGGGCGCTAAATCAAAGAGTTTCTGCCATCAGCTAACATGCTCTCTAGCTCCACACACCATCACAGTTCGAAGCTCGTTTTTCAGACGATACGTGAGCACCACATTTTGAAGTATAGCGGGAAGTTTAGCATAACAAAAAAAATTATTATTCAACATAAAAGCGGAACAGACAGGGTGACACTGTCGAACTATAGTCTTTTCAACATATACAAATAAAATATTATATATCTTATAAACTGTGTAGGAAAATATTAATTAGATTTATAAGACATTTACATAGACAACAAAGTCTGTTTTACGTTCGCCGGTTCCCACCTCCTTTTACCCGGGTTTCGGCACCAAAATAACACGGTTAATATACGTCAGTGAGGTATCACCTTTAATACGTTTTTTTATTAGTACTTTATTATTGACTATGTATTATTATTTATCTATGCATTTAGCATATCTCAAGATTTAAGTCTTTAATGGAATTGAACCGACAACTTTGTAAGCAGCATGCTCTGTAATACCATTCATGCTTCATTGTGATGAATTGTTGCAACAGATTGTAACATCTGTAACTGCAAAAGCATCTCACAGGTTTCCTGTCATTCGAATGTAAACTTGGAAATATGAAAACATTACAGTATTAGTCACAGAATAAGACTTGTGCAAAACAATTTTGCACAAATTTCCTTGTATTTGTTCCTGAGTATGAATATTTTAAAGAATACAAGAAAAGTGTTCCCTTTCTTTCCTTATTCAATACCATAGGGAAAACTGGGCCCCACCATATTGTACTGTATGTCACTTTATTCCACTTTTTAGAACAGATTTGATGTGCGCCATCCTTTTTTCACATCAAATTGTACTTTGTCTATGAATGTGCATTGCCATGGATTTTGTTGAAATGTTGGGGTACTGTTGGAAAAAAAATCAACAGATACATAGAATGTAGTAGTTCACCCTTTAAAAGTGTAAGGCTATTTACATTGGGGACCAGAAGGTTTGGATGCGAGCAGAAGGGCATTCTGTGTGCTATGCTTTTGTGACATTTCTCAACTTTGTCTTAGGTATGTGTGATTCCTCGCCTCCGATAGAAAACACAATGCCTGTTACATCGATCCATCCTGTTAATGTTTGGATTCGCATTAACTGCACGGATGGCTTCGTGAGGGGGGCAGGAACATCCAACATATTCCGCTGCAAGGAAGAAAATGGCAAACCAACCTGGACCCAAGCCAGTTTGCCACTTAAGTGCATACGTAAGAGCGTTTATGGTTACACATAGATACTTGACTGAACTATATGTTAAAACATATGTAAAAGTAGTGGTGCTTGGCAAGTGCAGGCAATGCATCGCTATTACTATTACTTGATCTCTATACCTGGCAAAATAATCCATGTGAAATTGGTTTCCACAGCCATTATTTCGGACCAGAATATTGTAGAGATTATCTAGGGCTTGTTATTTAGATTCTTGTAAACAACCACCCAAGGCACCGTAGCGCATAATAACATGAAAACACATTATTCTAAGAACACCATAGAAACCGCATTACAAGCCTTTGCAACCGTCAACAACACCCTCAGCATTGTTGTGTTGACATTTTCAGGGCCAAGAAGCACTTACTGATTTCTTAAGAAGCTGTATTGTTACATCCTAACAAATAGCACGTGATTAATATGCACAATTTTACATTTCTGCCCTGTAGCTGATCCCAAGAAGCGAATAAGTAAGTAAACAGTATACTACCGTTGATAATTGTAATAGTTTGACCAATTTCCTAAATAAATGTTTGGGATAAAATGTCCTGTTTTATTTATTAGTAACAACAGATCCCCCCAAACCTGAGCAGAAATTCACAACATCCACAGAAAGAGCACGGACTTCTAGAATTCCCAGAACAAGCATGCCATCAGCAGGTACAGTTGTCTTTCTATGCGTCCATATGTTGGTTTTCTTTTGGCTCACACCAACGTTTATACCACACTCCAGCGACATCTTATGGAGCAACGAATGAAATTGCTACATACGAAACAAGAACAACTACCACCCTGACAACTCTGAAGACGACAACAAAGGAAACAGAGTTGATTACAACAACCAATGAGGTTCCCTCTTCAGTATCCACCAAGTGCACGAACAGACAAAATATGACAGCAAAGCCGTCGCCAACACAATCAAAATCGTTGACTACAACTACAGGTGAAGCCGTTAACTGTGATGGGCTGATCTGCATTGGGCTAAAAATGAAAATTCTTTCATTATTTACCTACACGCGTTCCAAATCTGTATATCGTCTTTGAAAAGGAGAAAAAAGTTCAGTTCCATCCATTGATCTGTAATAAGCAACTATGATGTTAGAACATTGAAGCCACTGCAGCACTATATTGTTAGAGTACTATTGCCATGTCCGAAATCGCATACTGTTATTTTTAATAAGTACTTACCTATCGACCGTTAAAACAGTACGTTCTATGTAGTATGAGTTGAAGTAGTATTAATACATTGCGGACATACTGCATACGCCATGTTTTGTGGTCATGTGACCCATATGCTCTTTGACCTGTGACGCATGGACCACAACCTGTTGTTAAGAAGACCATCCGGTATTTCTCGCCTCCTGTTTTTTGCATACTGAGGTTTGGGACATACTATTCGTGACTCATACTTATTTATGTCTAGTATATAGTATGGAAGTAGGCGATTTCGGATCAGGCCAGTGTTTGTTGACTTGGTTGGTTTCTAGTCATAGCTGGGGGCTTGGCGTGGGGCGGAGTTTTCATGGCGAACACTTCCCCTGACTGGAAAAGCAGGGTGTGAATCCAATATGACGTAAAGTTGTCTTCCGTACTGAGGTTTCCAATATTATATATATAATAGACCTTCTTTAGAAGGAACATTCTTACGAACTTCCTATAATTTATCTTAAGTGGACAGTTCACCCCAAAATGAAAATTCTGTCATCATTTACTCACCCTCAGGTTGTTTCAAAACTGTATACATTTTTGGGTTTTGTTGAATTTTCAGTTCTGGGACATCATCCACTTCCATAGTGGGAATTGATTTTAATTCCGTTACACTCCATTTAGGAAGACCAAATTTGGACAACCAGCTTTTTCATTTACTGATAGTATTGTCTACATTGTCTATATTGTTTTTGTTATCTTCCTTGCCCAGGGACCACAGATGTAAATTAGCTGTACAGCTAAATCTGGTTCAGGGCTTGAACTGTGCACGGTCCCTGTCAAACGAATAAAATGAAAATGAAAAAGAATCACAAAATTACAAACAGTTCTGGGGCACCTTTGACTACCATTATATTTTTCCTACTATGGTGGTCAATGATGTCCCGAAACTGAAAATGACTAACCTTTTTCCAAATATATTTCTCCGTGTTCATCAGAACAAAGTAATTTATAAAGGTACGGAATTACGTGAGTAAAGGATGAAAGAATTTTCATTTCTGGGTGAACTGGATCTCTTTAAGATTGTTTTTTAATTTTGTCTGCCCCAGGATTTTATTACTAGGGTGTACATTATATTGATCAGAGGCTCTTAAATCGATCTTCAAACCTCATTTTATTGTTTGCATATTCAAACTTGTCAGTATTACAAAAAGTCAACTTTTGGAGTTGGAAGCTTCATGAGTAAATGATGACACATTTATTATTTTTGCGTAATGTATATCTAATATATTCACAGCTCGATCTTGGCTAATATAACACTTTATTTACCAATCTAACCGTTAGCGTTCTCCTTTAATTCCATTGCATGCCATTCTCTCTCAATCGCTCTCCAAATGTTTTTTATCAAAATAATTGAAGTATTTTTATATTGTGACAATGAGGGTGTGTGTGTGGGGGACTTGACCGATAAAGTTCTTGGTTGAACATGAAGGTAAAACCACTGAGACAAAACAGGATGCAAAACCAACTTTGACTTATTTCCTGTTGATGTCAAAAGATATTAACACAACATGAATGTGACTGCTGACATACAAGTTACGTTAAAACAACCTTATACCATGACTGGGATGTTAACTGTTAGGGAATGACATGACATAACCTATTTAATATGAACTGTTCGTAAGAATTAAACTAGACTGAAGACTCTTGAGGTGACTGGTGTTCTACGGTTCGGAAAGTTGATGGGTGTCACAATATGTATGCCTTTTCTTTTCTCTAAAAATAACCATTATTCAACATTCTTCTCGCTTTCTCTCAATTTTTCATTAGGAGTGAATAGTACATCAAAGACGACTTTAAATTGAACTTTTATTCAAATAGTCAGACTTCTTTCCTTAAAGCTCAACCGGTATAGCGTAACATTAAGGGGTGGTTTCCCGTACAGGGTTTAAATTAGTCCTTGACTAAAATAAATGTAAGAGCTGTCTAAACTTAAAACAGCTTGCTCGGCTTGAATCTTAAAATAGACCGGTGCCCTTTTTTGTTTCAAAATGCACACCGGTGATGTGTGTTTAACTAAATTGAACTAAAACCTAGTCCTGGGTTTAACCTTATCCTTATAGTTTAACTGCCCCATTAGCAGTACAGCGTACAAATGAGTTTGTTTTCAGGGAACACAAATACTGATCAAATGTATAGCTTGAATTCGCACCGAATATGGCAAATACATCAAGTTTTTTACTAGGAGAATAATTGAATGTCTGATGTTTAAATGATTCATTTGTTTTATTTAGACAGCCGTAATGAAGGAACCTTCTCTCATAATAAATGTAAGTGCATTGGTTTTTTTCAGAAGATTTCCGCTAAAAGTTTTGTATGACTTCAGGAACATTTGTAACTGGTTCCTTTTTCAATCTATGTTTAGCAACTATTGGCGGAACTGTAGGTGTAGTAGTTATCTTGTGTCTGACAGCAGCGGTATTTCTTCTTTGGTGGAGGTACGTGACATGCACCCCGTTACATTTGTTTTGTACATTGTTATGGCATGAGCTACTTTTGTCATTAACTGTTTTCACACTTCAACCCACAGATCAAGACATCGAGCCACTAACGCCACAAATGACATTGAGATACGCCCCAGCAACGACGCCACCTGTACTTATTACATACCTGTACCGGTCTCCGACTCTGAACATTGTTTGGCAAAACAAAACATAGCGGATGCATCTGACCGTCTCCAAATGAACCCATAAATATGTGGGCTCCACCCACATTTGCTTGCCGATATTCTCAACTGATGTTCAACCTTATACTCAAGCATTTGTCGTCCATTCTGTGACCTGGAAATCGCCTACGCGTCCTGGACATACTTGATCAGCCTCCATCTAATGTATTTAATCTCATTCGCTCTTAAGCATTATAACAGAATAAAGTTTTATATTGTTTTTAAATAATGCTCTATATGCATATTTTATTCAGTGACAAAAGAAAGAGTAACATCGATTCTAAGCTTTTGCTTAAAATCCCAAATTATGTTGGAGCCAATTTCTTTTTGTTTAAATGAGACAAATTGTTTAAGTTTCAGTCACAAACCAAGATGGACAGATTTGGGTCAAAATGTATTCATGCGCTTAATATTTTCCAAGCAACACACGTGGCAAGAATCTCTTTCTGAAGTTACCAGGGCGTCATTTTGAGTTCATAAAACCACAAAACGGACTTAAATGTTTTGCTATGCTATTAAATGCTTTTGGGATTTCATAAAACTCATTCACCATACTGGATGCTAAACACACATGAAAGAGGATCCTTTCTTAAAACTCCAAAACGTGTATACGTAATGCATCAACATGACTGTGACAGAGAGCTCTATAATCTGATAGGTCAATAAGTAAGTGCATTCCAGTTCAGCTATTATTATGTTATAAAATCGTTGTGCATTTGATATCTGGTTTTTGCAGATGTCATTTTCGTCTGGACAAGGTTTCCTTAAGGATGCTGTAACGTGTAATATCATGTTGGTTTGGTACAGGTATATAGGCAATTCCTTTTTTAATGAAACCATGGTAACTTTGCCAAAACACCACAGTTATTAAAGCTACAAGTTCAGACGGTGTAAGAAGGTTTCAGAATATTTGTGCTATTTTTTATTATATTGTTTTGTGACAATGGTAACTGTTATCACAGTTTTATTAATGTATAGCAATAACTACGGTATTTTGTAAAAATGCAACATTGGGTTGTGAACTTTACCAGCCACCTAGATTTTGCTCTAGACCTTTATATATTTTTTCACATATTACTATGTTTTATTATGTGGGGAAAGTCATGATCAGCTTATTTTTACAATTTCTACTCAACATTGTTAGAACCAATTTGCTTCTCTAAAGTACAATTCAGTGGCATGTTAAACAAGATCTCACTAACCTTTTTATGGTCTTAAGAACTGAACTTGAACTGAACCTTTGTCAAACAAAAAGGATGTTCTAAGGATGTTAAATGTCCCTTATGGAACCATACAGCCATTCATTGTTCTTCAAGTTCAAGTTGAGCTTTATTGTCATTCTGCTACATGTGGGGACATACAGTGCAATGAAAGGACCTCAGTGGCACATAAATACAGACATACAACAGTGGAGTAACACAAGGATAAACCTATACACAAACAAACCTACTAATTTACTGAGAGAGTGACTGAATATACCTCAGTCTATATGCAGATGCTATAAATAAATACTGTACATGTGGAAGGAGAACATTGTAAACATTGCAAGTCAGGCAGATGATTTGTAGTGCAATGGAAATTGTCCAGGATGGAGGGGAGAGATGCTGACTTTTTCCACAGTTATGCTATCGATAGTCAGGGGGTATGGCAAGTCGAGTTTCTCGTGAAGGCCATCACAACCTCATTTGTCTTTTCCACATTGAGGCAATTTTTGAGACAAGTGGGGATGACTGCCTGGCCCAGTGAGGTGTTGAAGATATCTGTTAGGACATCTGTCAGCTGTTCAGCACAGTCTCTCAGTACACAGCCAGCTACAGTATGTTTTCAGGACCCGTAGCCTTGCGTTATTTCTAGATAGGGTCTTCCGTACATCAGCTGGACACAGACAGAGTGCATTACACTATTTTTTAATGCAATGTAATTTATAGCAGGCACATCAAGGTCCGCTCAGAAGCAGTTTGGGTTCTACAACTCAACGGACAGTTCAGAGAGAGCCGAGACAGACTCCTGCGCAGACTTCCTGCGGCGACGTGTACGAGGCCTGTTTGTCTGATTTGCTCGGACTCAAAAGTGGAAACCCTAAACGGCATTATGAAACTAAACATAGACACTTTGAATAAACTCAAATTATGTAAATTAGACGCCTTGGGGCGGGGCATCGGTTAACCCCTCCCTTTCATTTCAAAATGCAACGGCTGATTATGTACATCAAATCAATTCACTGTAAAAAACGCAAGCCACACCCACATCATTTCTCATTTGTTATAACTTTTCACTTGGAAATGCGTCAGAATACGGAAGAAATAACGATCACTTTTTTTTCTGCTTCTACTTTCATTTCCTGTTTTGAACAGTATTTAGGAAGAGATCTTGTGTTTGCACTTTGTGAAGTATTGCCAGTTTCATCTGCCTTACCAAGCCTTTCTATTGTTTTCTGCCTGATTATTCTGTGTATGATTCTGCCTGTTTTTCTGATCTACGCCTGTTGGTTTACCCCTCCGCTTTGGTAGCCTGTTTTGGATTGATGATTGTGTTAGGACCTCTTGCCTGTTTTCTCACTTCTGCCTTTTGGATTACCCTTGTGTATGTCGCCAGATTGGACTGCTACTGTGACCTTGACCCATTGCCTGGCTTAACGTTTCTGTCAGCAGCGACTCTACTTTGAGCTCTACCCGAGTGACCAAGCTTCTCACCCCATCTCTAAGGGATCGACTGAGAAGCATGAGATTTAACATTAAACGTGAGCCGTCTCATGTAAAGGCAGCAATCTCCCAAACACCTTGGTACAACGCCAATGGAACGATCTGTTATCTTGAGCCCACTTTATCCAATAACAAATAGACTCAATTTTAAACAGAAATAAAATCACGTTTTGTTTACACATCGCAAGTTGTTCACCCACAACTAACTTTTCATGTCTTTCGTCACCTATGTCTCTCTTGACAGACTCCTACATTACCCACTCAATAGCTTAACGTTCACCCACCTTGGAGGCGGATTTAAGTCAATCAGCATCCAATCACATAACAAACATCAGGCAAACTTGATTATACACACCAGCGTTTTTCACATATGTATACAAAGCCTTATGTAGGATTATCTAATTAGAGACTAATACACAATGCTTATACAGATGATGAACAAACAGCAAAAACATAGAAAACTAAATGTTTCACCTGATTACTCATAGGACTATAGTTCTATGGGGTACCATTTACAAAAACCTATTTAGTATACAAGGTTTTCATTATTAATTTGGGCATTTTTTTAATGTGTGCTCTTTATATAAACCCAACAACCCTTTCACTAAAATGTGGAATGAATGTGGTTCCGGCCTCCTCCTTTCCTTTTGTGGATTTTTGTTACAATAACGAACCAGTCAAACAGAACCCAGCAGGCAGCCATGGATGGTGCAACCACTTCCCGGTGGCCGTTTACCTCCAACCCTGTTTGGTGCAACTCGATGACCTCCCAGTCCCATGTTGGAGGAGGTCCATTCCCCGCCCAGTGCCAGCGTCCCTTGCTGGACCACCCCCGGGACGTCAAGGGCAGGAAGGTATGCGTTCCTGGTGTGCTGGTTCCACGTCTACCTGTTGGCCGGGATAGACAATCCTCCACCATTTTCGGAGCAGGAGGAGATGGATTATCAGCCATTCCCGCAGTTAGTGGAACCTGCAGCTTCGAGAGGAGCTAGTTAAAGGCTTCTTTCCCAGTTGCCATCCATTCTCCTCTCATTTTGGTCTGGTCCTGTCCAGCCGGCGTCCCAGCTGGTACCCAGTCGTGTCCCGCCGACAATCCAGTCGGGTTCCCAGCCCGCTGCCCAGCCGGGCGGAGTGCGCTGCCCAGCCATCTGAAGACGCTGCCCAGCCGCCAAAATCATGCCCTGTCCATTAGGCATTCCAGCCGACATCCAGTCCTGCCCAGCCTCGGGTGTTCAGTTCTGTCCAGCAGTCGGTGAGCCAGATGGACTTCCAGCCACTTCAACCACCTCTGAGGATAGTGGGGGTCTTAAATCACTGGCACTGTTATTTTGGGGGTCGCAGGCTAAAAAGTTTGGGAACCTCTGCTCTACATAGTCCACCAAACGAAGATGTATAAGAAACTGTGGGCACAGGTGCCATTAATGAAGCCTGTGAAAAGTCCTGATTGGCTTTGGATCATGTGGGCGGAGTCAAGTGCAACCAGGGCTTGGTAGTAGCACACAAAAAAAATCTGGACAGTGTCTAAATGACCTTTGGTGCTCACAATACTACTGTTTGAAGGTAGCATTTTGTCATTAGCAGTATAAGTCACATTTGCAGGGTTTGTTCGGATATCCTAATCTTCCAGATATCAGGTTTTCATCCACACAACCTATTAAACATCCTAAAGGTAAGCTTTCAGTCTTTTAGTATTCCTAGTTTGGTCCGGTGATAGGCTATATCAAACAGTTTTATATCCAGACACTTATTGAATTAGATATCTAAAAAAATTATTTGGAAGGTAGGGTTATTTTATGTGCAAGACTCCCCTATAAAGTACTTTGGTCATCATAGTTTCCACACATACTAAATTTACTGAAAACAAGTGGTCACATTCTTCAGGAGAGCTTTGCATGCCCAGGTTTCACCCAAAAATGAATATTCTCTTATAAGTTACTCACCCTAATGCATGCAACGCTATTTGACAGTTTTATTCAGTATAAACTGCCGTCATGTTGTTACTCAGCACTCAAAAACTATTAAGCTCCAAACAGAACATACATCAATCATTAAAGTAATCCAAACCACTCTAGTGGCTTAGGACACGTCCTCTTTAGCACAAAAATATGTTTGTGAGAGAAACTTTACATTTTGAGCTTATTTAGCTAAATTAAAATGTATAATTAAACGGATCAAAGATATGCAGGTGGCACGTGGATTTAACATCTCATTGGTTCTCGCGTGTTTTAATAAAACATTTAATATGCGTGTTTTGTCAAAACTAGCTGCAAAAGTGTGTAATGAAGTATTTAAACGCTGAGGTCTTTAAACATTGACAGTCATTTTTCATTAAAAACATGCACAATTATTATAATATATATATATAGGCCTTTATATTTTGTATAAAATGCATATTTTAAGTCTATTGTAGTCACATATATAGCCTACAGATAGTTTGAGAATGTAGGGAGACCAACCGAGGACGGCATCAATCATCGCACCCGATTCATAGAAGTAAACAGTCATATCAGAGCACTTTTGGTCCCGTCTTGGCATCTTAGCCTTCTTGGTCAAGAGTCCGCACATGTTATGTTACGCTGCATAGACTTTCAGGTTAAAGTTTACTGTGAAGTTAACTTCAGTGCAGGTGGAGCGACAGGGTACATTGCGGACTCATAGCATCAACATCTGGCACTCTTTTATGAACTTCACGGACACATGCATGCTGTACTTACTGCAAGACTGGACATGCACATCCTGACCCCTCAACATATAGTAAATAAAACAGCGATAAAAATTATTCAATTAAATAGTTCACCTGAAAATCGAAATAAGTCACACATTTCTTCCTCTTGAATATTGCACTAAACTCTTATAAGGTTTTTACACCCTAGAAATATGTTTATGCATCTTCATTCAGTTCACCAGTACAATCCTTAGAAAACGACTAAAGACCTGCTAACACTTTTATTAAATCTCTTGTTAATAACTAGGACTGTGAACATTGAGATGGGGAAAAGTCCGTTGCTGTCTGTTCAGCCCAGTCGAGGTCTGGTGGATGAGAGGTTTCAGATTGTCATAGAGAATTTATTGCCAAACCAGGCGGTAACGCTGCACTCTTTACATCAATCTGAGGACAAAGACTTCTGGGAGGCGTTTGGACATTACATCAGTAATGAACATGGAACAGTGACAGGTGCCTTGTACAATCGGATGAATGACTCACACTAGCTGTAAATAATTTGATATGAGCATACGAATTCCTTTATTGAAGGTATAAGAAACTTTATATAGAAGGTATGAGAAGAAAAAGGAACTTTTTTGGTGCTGTGTACAATATAAAGAAATTAAGTGCAAAGCAGTGGTAAAAATAATAAAAAAGATCAATATAACGATAAAGTTGAATGAAAACATGGATAGTGTCGCATTAATAGAAAGTATAACTCCATAAGTTTGAGTGCAAACTGTAGTCACTCATTCTGTAAGTGTAACTTTTATAACAGTGTAGAATCCTCCAGACATCCAATACAAATAATATCCTGTTGTATGATATTTAGTTGCCAAAGATGAATGTTTTGGAGGCTCTTATGAAGGGACAGAGCCGATGGGTTTGCTGTGGAGCATGAGGCCTGTACCTGGAAGCCGAAGTGGACTCCGGTAACTCAAACTTACAAAATGAATTACAAACATGAACTATAAAACTATAAAGATGAGACCGGATTATTGGCTGCATTTGTCTTCATTTTTCTCTATCCTTACATAATCTTTCCTTGCAATCTCTTTGTTCAAGATTACGCAAGAGGGATGTACTTTCACCTATGGTAGTTCATATTTCAGTATATGGCGGTCATTTATCTCAAGGCTTCAGCAAGCAAACTGTGCTGGCAACCAGTGTCACAGAGCGCTGGTACATGGCACCAGGTGTGCAGAGGGTGGATGTCAAAGAAAACGGAGTACGAGGAACATTAATCTTTCCTCCTGGTAAAAACACACGTAAACTCAAAACCATGCAGAATAATGGTTCATAGTCCCAATTGTCCTATAATAATCTGGCAGAAACTGTGAAAATTCGCAGAGAAACTTTGGAAGTCAGTTTTAAGTCTATGTATGTACATTTTGACTCCTAACGATAACTGATATTTTTTTATTGAAAGCAGATATCCGAAGATTATAAATCTATAGTAATTTCTGCATGTGCACTAATGTAACACAACTCAATGCAAAAACAGAATCTATTGCACACAACAGTACTCTTGAAAACATGATCAGGGTGTGACGTTTTTTATTTTCTTTAGTCACACCGCAATCACTGTGCGGCATCATGTCGCTGAGCTGCATCGGGCCACATCCCCTCATCCACATCGCAGGCTATATTGTCTCTTGCCAGGCACCGCGGGAAAAACACCCTGGAATGGCGAATCCATCCTTGGAAGGCCTCCACTGGGATGTCAACACAGGCCAGCTCCATTGCCCTTAGGAGGTTCTATCTAGTGTATAGTTGTCTGTCATAAACCTTCCATCTCCACGATGAGAATAACTCCTCTATAGGGTTCAGGAAAGGGGAGTAGGCTGGCAGACAGAAGTTTAAAAAGGCCCAGGATTGTGTTGTTGGCGGTCCAGGAGGATGTCTTTTAGCTCCTCTAGGAAGGTGAGGATACGTTGGGTGTTGTAAGACCAAGGACAGCATGCCGGTGGACAAGCCCCTCCAAACCCGCACAAAGAGTAATATTACCCCACCGTTGGCCCGGAACCTCAGTGATGGCTCTTTGGCCAATGATGTTACGGCCTCTTTGCCTTCGTTTCTGCAGGTTGAAGCCAGCCTCATCCAGGAAGAGGTACTCATGAGGTCTGGCCATCGCGTCCAACTGTAATATCCCCTGTGAAAGTGCACAGGTGTTCAGAACAACAGTCAATCAGGTAGCACAGTATTGTCCAGAAGTAATGTAGGCCACTGAGCAACACAGTATGTCCACTAACTGTACTGTGAACATGGATGTATACTTACATGTGTTGTCAATTGACATGTTTCACAACTGATTTGAAACCAATAGACTACTTTCACAGGCTTGTAAATTGTATTGTGACAAAGAAAGCAATGGAGTACAATACCTGTTGTGTTGTCTGAATGCCCTGATAATGGTGAACCTACTCAGGTTTGGACGGACTCTTAGTCCTGCTTCAGCCATTGTCATGCCATGGACAATGACATGGTCAATGACTGTTGCTCGCATCTCGTCCGTAATGATGGTGCGAGGTTGTCTTGCTCTCCCTCTCCCTTGTTGGCCTTCTCCTCTTCTTCCATAGCCAGCTCTTCTCCCTCCTCTGACTCGAATTCCTCTTCCCCTGACTCTGCCTTCATCCATAGTGTTTGTTTGGAATCTTCAGCAAACTGTGCCCTCTGAACTTGCTTTTATACATGTGGTCACAGCATTAGCAACAAGTGTCTTCAATTTTGAGTCTTTGTTTGTGTTGGTGTGTTCATTGTGTTCAAAAATTGCTGACTGTGGCAAGCATTTTGCATCACATGAGCTTATTTTTGAGTTTTTTTGCAACTTGTGTTTTAACAAGGAAAAATGTGTTAAGATTAATGAGAACGGAGGAATGTGTTTTGTGAATTGTGTCTTCATGTGAAATGTGTTTATGATATTGGAAAATGATGGCTAGATTTAGTACATGTGTTTAGACAACTGGTCATTTGGTTTAGGGGATTGGCTTTCGTGTTTTAGCATTTGAGAAAAACGTCTCGGTTACTTTCGTAACCTCGGTTCCCTGAGAAGCGGGAACGAGACATTGCGGAGACCGCATATGAAACTCCTCCTCTTTTTCACTTTTCCTGAAGTCCTATAGGATAACGCCAGTTAAAAAACTGGCCAATTGTCGCAAGACATGCACAGTATGCAAATACTGACGAATCTAGACAGTATAAATAAAGTGCATGAGACGACAATACCTCAGAATCTACGATAGAACGCTTGACCAGAGATAAGCAGCGAACACGGCGTTCTCCGCAATGTCTCGTTCCCGCTTCTCAGGGAACCGAGGTTACGAAAGTAACCGAGACGTTCCCTTTCGAGAGCGGTCACTTCGACATTGCGGAGACCGCATATGGAACGGTAGTACAATCCCGCCGTGAGAGCTAGCAAAAACAGCCCGATAACTGGGATAACACGTACACAGTATGCGGAGCAGACAAACCAACCATTCGCGAGGTTGCCCCAAGCGTTAACCGCTGATTGGCTGAAACCGGCCTATGAGCTGCTAGATCACTGAGCACGCCAATGAACTGCTAGATTGGTCTTTTGTCGAATTTGCATATCCAAACCCAACGAATGCAGCGGGCTGCGCTGAACAGGGCAGACACCACAGCAGTAGAACCAGCACGGAAACCCGGGCGATATAATAACGAACATAAGTACACCAAGCACAGTGTAAACAGCAATGCGGCAACAACTGTGTAGCACAATACATTACAAGGTAGAAGATAAGCTTAATCAGCACTCACCGAGAGGACTTGAGAAGCCAACGAGGACACATCCAATCTATAGAGCCTGGCATAAGTATTCTGAGAAGACCAGCCAGCTGCACAGCATATGTCCTGAATAGATGTGCCCCTAGACCAGGCCCACGAAGAGGCGATAGCCCTAGTCGAATGAGCTCTGATACCGAAGGGGCAGTTCTGACCCTGGCTTTCGTACGCCAAGGTAATAGCGTCCACTACCCAGTGAGAGAGCCTCTGTTTTGAGACAGCCCGGCCTTTAGTACCCCCACCAAAACAAATAAAGAGCTGCTCCGACTGCCGAAACCCGGCCGTGCGATCTATGTAAGCCCGCAATACCCTTACCGGGCATACCGCTCTCTGAGCGTCAGCATCCTGTGAGTCTGACGACTCGGAAGACAAGGCGGGCAAGGAAATGACCTGAGCTCTAAAAGGGGTAGACATGGACTTTGGCACATAACCCGATTTTGGCCGGAGAGTGACGCTGCAGTCGCCTGGCCCAAAACGAATGAAATCAGCGCCGACTGAGAGCGCTTGCAAATCCCCTATGCGCTTAGCCGAAGCAAGGGCGAGAAGGAGAACGGTTTTTAGAGTGAGCTCTCTTACCGAAGCCGCGTCCAAAGGCTCAAAGGGGGGAGAAGAGAGAGCCTTCAACACCAGTGTTAAGTCCCAAGGTGGCACCGAAGGGGTTCGCGGGGGGAAAAGTCTCCTCGCTCCTCTGAGGAATCTGACCACCAGCATGTGCCTACCAATCGATTGCCCATCAACCGGGGAGCAAAACGAGGCGATGGCCGCTACGTAAACCTTCAGCGTTGACGGGAGGCCGCCGCTGTCCAGCCTGTGCTGCAGGAAAGACAAAATATCAGACACGGGGCAAGACGCCGGGTCGATATTGTTGCTGCTGCACCATTTAGCAAACACCCCCCATTTTAGAGCGTATAAACGTCTGGTAGACGGCGCGCGAGACTCCGAAATAGTATCCAGCACACGCTGAGGGAGTGCAGTTAGAATCCCCGAAGCGGCCAGGCATGAAGGTTCCACAACTCCGGGCTGGGGTGCCAAATCGTGCCGTTCACTTGGGACAACAGGTCTCTCCTGAGGGGAATCCGCCACGGCGGTGCCGTCAACAACTCCCTCAGGTCCGGGAACCATGGTTGATTCGGCCAGAACGGAGCGACGAGAATCACCGACGCCGTCTCCTCTCTGACTTTGCACAGCACTAGGGGTAAAATCTTCACCGGAGGAAACGCGTAAAGCCGAACGGCCGGCCAACGCCCCGTCAGCGCGTCGCTCCCCATAGGGGAGTGGATCAGCGAGAAATACAACGGGCAGTGTGCGTTCTCGCTTGTCGCGAATAGATCCACCTCCGCTTTCCCGAAGCGTTCCCAAATTAACAGGACTGTGTCGGGATGAAGCCTCCATTCCCCGTGCTGAAGACCCTCCCTCGAAAGCATGTCCGCTCCGCGGTTCAGATGACCGGGGATATGCGCTGCTCTGATAGAGAGTATATGCCGATCCGCCCACAGTAGGAGACCCGCCGCCTGTTTGAAAAGAGCTCCGGAACGGATCCCTCCCTGGCGATTTATGTACGAAACCACGGACATGTTGTCGGTGCGAATCAGAACATGTTTCTGCTCCAGCCTCGACTGGAAAGTATGAAGAGCTAGAGACACCGCCTTTAGTTCCAAGCGATTTATGTGCCATTTCCTCAGAGACTGTGACCAAAGGCCGGATGCCGGCATGCCCTCGCACACCGCGCCCCATCCCGAGGACGATGCATCCGTCGTAACGACTGTGCGTCTCGTCACCAGCCCCAGGGGAACTCCCCGACTGAACATGCTCGGGTCGCGCCATGGACTCAGGGCGTCGAGGCAGCGGCGTGTAACCGGGACTCGCGCCTGGCCCGAGGACCATGCTCTCCATGGAACCCGAGCCTTCAGCCAGAACTGAAGCGGTCGCATGTGCAGAAGACCTAGGTGGCAGACCGCCGACGCCGATGCCATGAGACCCAAAAGCCTCTGGAACTCCCTCAGGGGAACAGACCGGCCCAGCCTGAGCAAATGTAGAGCTGAAGAGATGGACTCCGTCCTCTCTAGGGAGAGACGAGCGCGCATCTCCACTGAGTCGAAACATACCCCCAGATACGTTATAGACTGACTCGGCGTGAGTTTGCTCTTCTGCATGTTCACGCGCAGCCCCAGGGATGCCAAGTGACCAAGCAGCATCTGCGTGTGACCGATTAGCGCCTTCCGAGAGTGGGCTAAAATCAGCCAATCGTCCAGATAATTGAGAATGTGCATTCCGCTCGCTCTGAGAGGGGAAAGCGCCGCGTCCACGCACTTCGAGAATGTGCGCGGAGCTAATGCCAGCCCGAATGGGAGGACGGCAAATTGGTACGCTGAATCCTCGAATGCGAATCGCAGGAACCTTCGGTGGCGCTTGTTTATCTGAACATGGAAGCACGCATCCTTCAGATCTACGGAAACAAACCAGTCCCCGGGACGCACTTGTGCCAGGATCTGTTTTAGAGTTGTCATTCTGAACGCTCGCTTGTGAAGCGCTCGGTTGACGGGTCTCAAGTCCAGAATCGGACGCAGACCACCATCTCTCTTGGGCACTACAAAATACCGGCTGTAAAACCCGCTTTCCAGCTCGTTCGGGGGGACACGCTCGATCGCTCCCTTCGCGAGCAGGCTGCGGATTTCCTGCCTTAGCACAGGTGCGTTTTGCGCTGACGTAAGCGACGGGACCACACCGCTGAAGCGGGGAGGTCTGCGCCTGAACTGCAGGGAGTACCCGTGTTCTATCACGTTTAGCAGCCAAAGAGAGATGCCTGGAATGGCTTTCCACGCGTCCAGAAACAGACATAACGGCCGAATCTGATCGGGGGTTACCGTCATCGGACCGTTTAGGGTAGCGCGCTGGCCCAGCGAGGCTAAATGCACTGGCGGGAAAATATCTCGCGCGTGAGACTCCAGCGGCGCTTTGGGTCCGCCGGCACGCTCACAGACTCTCTCCTCCTCTTCCCAGGTCCGTCAGGACGACGGCTTGGCAGCCGATGACGCTCCGCCGTCGTGGCGTGGACCCCTCTTCGGCCCGTACCTCTTCTTTGCTGGGCCCGCCCATTGTTTAGGACGGACGTCCGGTTCGCGACCTCGACTAGCCGGTGCGGGAGCCGCGTGCTGTTTGGCGGGTCTCTGCGAGGAGTGAGGCGCGGATGAAGAGCGGGCTCTTGGAGACGGTTGGTAAGAGCGTCGAGGCAGCACGTGACTCATGGCCTTGGCGCGCTTTTGCGCCTCACCAAAACGCTCTACTACCGACTCCACGACGTCACCAAAGAGGCCGGAGGGAGTGATCGGCGCGTTGAGCAGGGACTTACGATCGGCGTCCTTTAGATCCGCCAGCGTAAGCCACAGATGACGGTGGAGGACGACCATAAACCCCATAGATCTGCCGATAGCCTGGGCGGTGCGTTTCGTAGCCATCAGCGCGAAGTCGGTCGCTGCCCTCAGATCCCGTGTAGCGTCCGTCTCCAGGCTGCCGCTATCCAGCGACTGAAGGATCTTTGCCTGGAACACCTGCAGCACCGCCATAGTGTGCAAGGCGGAGGCGGCCTCGCCAGCGGACGCGTATGCCTTACCAGCGAGATGGGCGGTAAACCTGCACGGCTTCGAGGGCAGGCCTGGGTCCGAGCCCAGTGAGGTGGCGGAAGGGCACAAATGAGCGGCGAGGGTCTCCTCGACGGGTGGCATGCGCACGTAACCGTGGGCCTCGGCCCCGACCACGTGGGCAAACATGGCCGGCGTAGCAGCGTGGACGCGCGCCGACTGAGGTGCTGACCACGTCTTCACCACGTGCTCGTGGACATCTGGGAAGAACGGCAAACTCCTTTTCGACGTGGCCTGGCGGCGACTCGCCTGAAAGTACCAGGAGTCGAGCTTACTCTTCGCCGGCATCTCGGGTGGATCCCAGGTGATGTCGAGCTCGCTTACAGCTTTTTCGAGAACCCTGACGAACTCCTCGTGGAGGTCCGGGGTGCTCTCCGGATCGGGACGATCACGCTCCGATCCTGCCCAGTCCTTGTCCGAAGCTGATATGGACATGGAGTCATCGTCCTCCTCGACGCCGAAGGAAACGGCGTCCGCGATGGAAGGACGAAGGACCTCGTCGACGAAGAGGACTGGGGAATGAGGTGACGGCAGAGGACGGGGGCCCGGAGCCGGGTCGTCGCCGCCACCTCGTGGAGTGGGTGGACTCACCAGCGGCTCGTTGGCGGCGGTGAGCCTCGACCCTAAGAGTCCACGAGCAATGTTCCTGCGAGTCCTCAAAACACGCGCCGGCAGGTCAGCACAGTGCGCGCAATCGGACTCGCAGAGTGCATCCTCCGCATGGGCAAGGCCCAGGCAGGCAATGCAGTGCTCGTGAGTATCCTGCGGGCCGATGGGGCCCGCGCAGAGACGACAGAAAGAAGCCATCGGATGCGGTGAAGAAGTATCCAGTTGCGTCTTCAACGATGGCAGCGTGAAAAAGAAGATTCTGAGGTATTGTCGTCTCATGCACTTTATTTATACTGTCTAGATTCGTCAGTATTTGCATACTGTGCATGTCTTGCGACAATTGGCCAGTTTTTTAACTGGCGTTATCCTATAGGACTTCAGGAAAAGTGAAAAAGAGGAGGAGTTTCATATGCGGTCTCCGCAATGTCGAAGTGACCGCTCTCGAAAGGGAACTGTACTCTACATTTTCCTCAGCCTGAAACAAAGCAGATGCTTTTATTTTAAAAGAATAATTACAGTAAACACGGTAACATTTAGTTTTTCCGAAAATCATTTACCAAGCCTACTTTACACTAGTTAAAGATTCCTAAACTTTTCTGGTATAATGTTTATTTGATAAATAAATGATAGATGTTCTTCCATTGAAAAATGTTCTCAATAGCCACAAGTCTAACCGGTCTCAAGGCAGAAATCCTCCAGACAGCAGTCTGATTCAAACAATATGCTTTTGTTCCAATAATTTACTCATTCATAAATATCTATATACTGTACATCAACGTTTTGCTAATAGCAGTAAGTGATGATAATGACAGAAAGACAGTACTTTACGGTATTGTCACTGAAAGCAGTGTGCACCAGAAGTGGTTAAACCAGAGGAAATTATTTATAATTTATCAGATATGATAACATAAAAAATCTCCATTTATCGGCAAATACTGATATGGACGAATATACTGTGCATCCCTAGCTCATACATGGTTAATTTGCCTTTCAGGACACACAGCTATTCAGTTTAGTTTAGGGTTAGTTCATGCAAAAATGTGACAGTGTCTGACTGTACAAATACATCTACTGATGCTACTGGACACATCTTAAGTGATGTTCCTGGAATCATTGGGTGTTTCAGGTCTTTCAACATCATACGCCCTCATCCAGGTGACCCAGCTAAGGCTGATCAGGACCCATGCTTGTGTCCAGTTGGCGAGTCTAGCTACTTTGCCCCCATTGATCTCCTCTCTTGAGCCATAGCCATCTTGAGGCTTTCTCTGCTGCTTCAGATGTATTATTATAGACTAAAACATTTACCTTTATTCATTTGGCAGATGCTTTTATCCAAAGCCACAAAGGAACGCTTGAGCAGTAACGTTTATGTATAGGCTATACATTGCCACATAATTATGTTGCACACGGTACGAGAAAACCAGTCTGTGCAAAGTATAAATGAACCAGTGGAGCATGCATGCGACACAGTTTGTCAGGTGTATTAGACAGTGCTGCGTGTTTGTGTGAAGTGAGTTTGTTGTTGTGGTTGTTTGTGTGTGACATTAATCAAGGGCGCACTACTTTTTAAATTAGTTTTTGGGAGTTAGGTTGCATTGAGTCCGTATAACTAAACGCAGATTCACTGACGCGCAATCCTTAAATATGTCATATGGCTGGTCTGCGTGGTTGATTGAATGAGCTGCACCTTTTAACATGCTACACGTGACGTCACAGTCGTGGCTTTGTCTGCATCTGCACTGTATGAGGACATGAAGACATGAGGTGCATTCCATTTGGCCATAATTGGACTGCGAAGTGGACTTCACAGGGTGTTTTCTCCCATCGTAAGAGAGATTCCAATGCAAAGGGAGCGATCATGTTAATTTCGAAGGGCACTGCAAACGGCATAGGGAATCAGGGAACATCGATACATCACTGTGCTGGAAGTGGAAAGGCAAAATCTCCCAACTGCCATCGAGAACCACAGAGATGACTTGTTTTTGTAGGCCAACCCGGAAGTTAGCACTGTAGTGGTTCCCTTGACCATAAGCATATGAATTTTTCTCATAGACTTTTGGAAGATTGCACAAAATAAACTCTGTGATAAACAAAGATTTATGATGTTTACACATTTTGATAATCTTTACAAAGGAAACACTACTTTTGAAGTCGAAATACAATTGCCAGAATTCAAAGGCTAACATGATGCTATAAACAGACTAGGCCTACACTATGGTCGCTAGATATCGCCTGCACCAAGCCTCCAGCAACTTGTTCAAACTTTATTATAAATGTGTTCCCTGGTAAAGAATTTCTCTGTGAATGAATTAGCATCTACGTTTTAAGAGATCTGTGCCCATGTTGCATTATTTGTGAGCTTTATATGCGCAATGGGATCTTACAATACGTGAAAATGTGTTAAACACAGACCTTATTTAAAGCGATTTACCAAGAACCCATTAAAAAAACCCATAGACTTTGAGGTGGTGGAACCGGAAGTCCTTAAATGCTAACTCGCTTCTGGGGTTCGCATGCAAAACTACTGCATCTCTGCAGCCCCTATTGCGCGCCGTGTCACGAGTCAGAAAAACAATATGTATTTATACTATGATCTGCACAACCGTGTCATTGCCTGAATAATCTATAACCTGAAAATTACAAAATACTGCAGTGTTCTCTAGTATTTGCTATTGATAATTGTAGTACCCTTGTATCAAATTTTTGAACTGTAGTAAAAACTGTAGAATACTTTAAGGTAATGTTAAAAAACACTATAGTCTCTAGGACTTTTAATGCTGTTTACTACAGTAAATACTATAGGACTATATTGTTTGTTTTGCATGCAAGTATTTTCAATTTCTTAAATGTATTATGCGGTGTACACCATTGTTTAATGTTTTAAGCTGTTAAATTCGTTGAATTAGCGAACATGTAACACACCTGAGTCGTAGATTCAAGTTTTACCCCGTTTTAAGTCTAAGGATGATGTCATGTTTTATTAAATCCATAGCCAATTTGGCTTACTTGAACAAATCACTTTAATGTAACACAATGGTTTCTAGCTCAAACTCACACGAAAAATAGCTCTTTGAGCGAATGTATGCTCAGTCAATGTGTACTGCGTACTGGTGTCGCTGTGGGCTCAGGCTCTCCGTCTGCGGTGTCGTCTGGTGAGCCCTCCATGCTGAGGGGTGGCTAGTCTCTGGTTCGGGATCTGTGGGGTTCACTCATCACTTTCCCCAATGCAAAAATTCACACCCCACTGCCTGGAGGACTTTTAAAAAAGTCCTCCAGGGAGTATTCATCTGCGTTGGGAAGCATAATGAGAGCGAGTAGCTCTGTTTGGTTTCAATCCAGATAATCCAAAGCATGAGGACAAGAAAGATTTCAATTCTTAACCCTTTATTCCAGTCCATAAACAAGCCAACATAGCCAGGCATGACATGATAGGCAGCAGGTGCAAAACACTTGCATCTTTTGATAGGCAACAGGATCTGGTCTACAGCGCCATCTCTTGACAAATACACAACAAGCTCATCATCCAGTCCCAACTGAAATAAGGGTTTAAATTGGGGGTCGCATCAATTTACCAGCCTGCATGCCTCAAAGAAATCCTCTGCATACCTCTTCAGAGACATGCCGTCCTGGCAGAACTGCATCAGATGGGTCTCGGAGAGGTGACGTCATAGTCCAGATCTGAAAAGAGATCTGTGAAGGGCTCTAGGGTGGTGAAGGGTTCCGGTGATAAAGATGGTGATGGAGTGGTCATTGCGTTTGGAGGTCAATTCTTCGGTAACACTTCAGTACTGAAGGATTATGCCACACACGGGGCAAAGAGATTGGTGATTTAATGTTGGTGAAACAGATTAACAAATGACAGGTAATCCACAAAAAACATCCAAGGGTAAATCCACAATAAACGACAAGTTTAACAGCGGGTCGGCAATAGCAAACCATCAAGAACAACTGATAACTTACAACTAGACCTGACCGAGACTACAAGAAAACACGAGGGTAATATAGTGTCCAGGGAATGAAGATCAGGTGGGGGTGCATTCATGGTGTGAACGGGTGCAAAGGATTATGGGAAGTCTAGTCCACGAGTTTAAAAGTCCGGTGAAAGGGAACAGGTGCAACCGGGGGAAGGCACTGAGGGGGCATGGCTGGCTGTGGCGGAGAGTTCATTACAATGTGGAACCACTGTCCATGATTGAATCATGTTAAACCAAAGAGCCATTTTTTAGTGCAGTCTCTGAATGTAGGCTATAAAGATAATAAACACTGTCCTGCAGCTGACTGATTTTAAGACACTTATTTATGATGGTGCTTTTTTCCGTTTGAAATATATACTCACCCAAAAGAAGAAGTGATGGCTGTGTTACTGTAAAATTGTTGCGAGAAAACACTAAATAAATGAATCCAGGCTGCCATTAAATTTTATTTTGAAACTATATCATTACTTTCCTCCCTACTTTGTATCATTATATTTTTACAGTGAAAATCTTTGGTGGAGGAGTTGGGGGTGCTGTGATGGGCCTCCTAAATACATTCTACCTAGGGCCTCCAAATGTTTAGAACCGGCGCTGTTTTCACTCTTAAAAATGGTTTTGCATGTTATATTTATAATTATTATTAAACATCTATGTAACATTCCTTGAGCCAAAAGTAACATCTCAGCTTTAAAATTCGAAACTAACAGGAAACGCTTTTAAAAGTTACAAATAATATAAAAGTTTATTAAACATGCTGTGACTAAAATCTAGGGCACAACAGACGACGCTGGCTCTTGTTTTCTCTCTTTTAGTCATGTACACATCCATCATTACTTTAGGGGGACTCGGACTTTAGGGGTACTCGTTCTCATCCACTCTCCAGCTGTTTCTCACACAAGAGAAACAGCTGTGTTCGAATGTAACTATTTTCACTTCCAGCCTAAGCACCGGGGTCTCAGTAATGATATGGACGGCTGCAGATGTGACTGTGACGTGAAAGGGGCTTTGAATAATAAGTAAGCTTTTTTTTCAGCTTTTAAACCAAACAATGTTTTATATACTGTATGTTTTTTTACTTTGGGTCTCCAGCTGCCAGCTACCTCTGGTGTTGAGTATCCCATGTCTCCGCCTCCAGCCTCAGAGACCCGGACTCCACGTCGGCCCTCCAACCCATCGGCTATACCTTGGCTCCTGCCTTCCTCATCTCCGCCGTGGACCGTCATACTCCACAACCGTAACTCCACCAGGCTCCCTCGTTCCTCCGGCTACAGCTTGGTCAATCGTCGACCATCCGAGGTTCCCTCATCTCCTCTGTGGCCCGTCATCCCACCAGCTCCACCCGGTGGAACCTCCAATCCTCTGGGTAAGCCTTGTCACTCCGCCCCATTTGCTCGTCTCCACCCTGGGCTCCTTCTCCCCCTGGTGTTCGTCAGCCCTTCCTCCATCATGGATCCTCTGGTCTTCCTCCTCCTGCTCCGTGCTCCTCCCACCATCCTCACCACACTGGCCCCACGGACTGCTACCTCTCCCTGTTGCATGCCCCTCGTCCACCTACCGAGCCCCCGCCCTCCCTCCTCTGTTGGACTTTGCTCTTCCGGGTTTACTCTTTATACTTTAAAAGAAGTATTCAATATGTAGCTACTATATGTTGTGGTGTTCTGGCGGAGGAACAAAGTTATACACATGACTTTTGATGAGTTTTTGTTTTATTGCACTTAATTACAATAGTATTGTTCGCATATCAAACTGACCCTAACTGGTTTTAATAAATGTTTCTTTTTAATAAAAGCCCACCATGAAATCAGTGAATAGCAACTAGCAAAATGTTCAAAACTGAATTGCATGCGTTATTTAACACTGAAAAATATTTGTTTGCTTTAAAAGATAAGGTGATTTCGGTTTTAGCAATTCTCGCCCAAATAAGTCCATTAAAATGAAACAGCTTAACAGAGACAACGACCACTTAATACAATATATATATATATATATATATATATATATATATATATATTTAATCTACTGAATGTAGACCGGAACAGAGTGCAAGCAAATTTCTCTTAAAAGGGGCAAGTGTCTCACAATCGTAACAGACAGGAATGCATTTGTATGCCATAGGTTTAGTATTTGTTCACAGGTTACAAGTAATTTGTAGGATGGCTTGTATTTATTTGTGAAATATTATCTGGGCTCCTTTATTTATATTTGTAAAACATAATTTATATTTGTTAATTATCCAAGTTCTCGCTCAAACGGACCTTTGTATTTGCACAATGCTTTCTGTTTGTTTGCGAGGCGAGGTAATTTTGCAAAGCAAATTGAGTTTGTTTGTAAAATGCTGGATTTGTTTGTTAAATTAAGGCACATTAACTCCATATTATGACACGTGACTGCACACGACCAATAGAACGCTCCATTGCGACAGCAGCGCCCTGCGATGTCCGCCATTTTGGGGTGAAAGCGAGTCGGCTCTTTTCTGTCGCGACGGCAATGTCAGCTGCTTTGTACAAAAAAAACATTAACGCGGAATTGATTCGACCTGAGTGATGACAATACGCGATGACAAAAAAGCATTGGCTCGTGAGAAACAATAGTTATAAAGCCGTTTCATCCCAACATGGCGGCCGCGCTGTTTAAAAGAACGCACCGGAGTTTCGCCGCTTTAGTACCCTCTTCCGGTTCGGGCAACACCGTCACGCGTGTGGACGCACAGAAACTGGACTGGAGTGAATATGGATTGGCATGACATTCTATATTACACGTAACATTACGGTATACATCTTCTCGTCTCGTTTAATGTAACCTAATGCAAAAATCCCTCCATTACAAGATCTCTTTGTAATTTTAACTTGAGATTCCATGTAATCATTTTGAAAATGTCACACAATACAAAGTATCGTACGATATAAAGATCATTAGAGACAATCCTGTAAAGGGGTCTAAACGACCTTTGGTGCTGTGAACTCACAAATACTAACTGTGTCAAAGGTAGGATTTCGTCACCAGCAGGATAGATTTGCGAGACCATCAAGAGATCGAGTTTTACGCACAGCCTCGCTTACATCCTAAAGGTAAGATTTCAGTTCCATTGTTGTTATTTGGTGTGTACAAATATAATTTTGGTGCTATTCATTCTGGACATTCCACTTTGACAGTATTGATGTTTTTTTAATCAGTTTTTATACTTCGATATCTGAAAAAATCATCCCTAAAGAATGCCTTCATCATGTTGATTCCCGAAAGGTAAGGTCATTTAATGGTCAAGACGCCCCTACAAAATGACTTTGTCACCTGTAACTTCGTTTCCACACATATTGTATTTTCATATCTGGAGATATTCAAAAATATGAGCCTTGTCCGTCTGATTTAAAGAAGGTTTTGCGCATAAAATGAATATTCTCTTCAAAAGTACTCGCCCTCATGCATGTAACGTTTGTTTCACATCTTTAAAAGGATAAAGCTCCAAACGGAACATACGTCAATCATTATAGTCAACCAAACCACTCTAGGGGTTTCAATTGTTCAGTGAAATTGTAACACGGTTCGATAAAAGCAAGGAAGGAGGCGGGAACCGGCGAACGTTTAAATCTTTTAATTAAATAAACAAACAACAACGTAAACTTTAAATGCCGGCAGCTCCCTCGCGGTCGACTGCCGTAAAAACATAAAAAAACGACATAAAGTCCAGGCCTGGTCCTCTCTAGTCGTACCCTTCTGTCGCTCGTCCTTTCATGCTCCCGGAGGTCCTCCGTGAGAGATGCGAGACTGGTGCACGCACAGCTGATGCTCATTATTACTAGTGTCACCGGCCTCAGCTGTTCCCTCACGGCTCGCGTCCCGCCTTGCAAAATAAGTCACACATTTCTTCCTCTTGAATATTGCACTAAACTCTTATAAGGTTTTTCCCCCTAGAAATATGTTTATGCATCTTCATTCAGTTCACCAGTACAATCCTTAGAAAACGACTAAAGACCTGCTAACACTTTTATTAAATCTCTTGTTAATAACTAGGACTGTGAACATTGAGATGGGGAAAAGTCCGTTGCTGTCTGTTCAGCCCAGTCGAGGTCTGGTGGATGAGAGGTTTCAGATTGTCATAGAGAATTTATTGCCAAACCAGGCGGTAACGCTGCACTCTTTACATCAATCTGAGGACAAAGACTTCTGGGAGGCGTTTGGACATTACATCAGTAATGAACATGGAACAGTGACAGGTGCCTTGTACAATCGGATGAATGACTCCCACTAGCTGTAAAATAATTTGATATGAGAATACGAATTCCTTTATTGAAGGTATAAGAAACTTAATATAGAAGGTATGAGAAGAAAAAGGAACTTTTTTTGGTTCTGTCTAAAATATAAAGAAATTAAGTGCAAAGCAGTGGTAAAAATAATAAAAAAGATCAATATAACGATAAAGTTGAATGAAAACATGGATAGTGTCGCATTAATAGAAAGTATAACTCCATAAGTTTGAGTGCAAACTGTAGTCACTCATTCTGTAAGTGTAACTTTTATAACAGTGTAGAATCCTCCAGACATCCAATACAAATAATATCCTGTTGTATGATATTTAGTTGCCCAAGATGAATGTTTTGGAGGCTCTTATGAAGGGACAGAGCCGATGGGTTTGCTGTGGAGCATGAGGCCTGTACCTGGAAGCCGAAGTGGACTCCGGTAACTCAAACTTACAAAATGAATTACAAACATGAACTATAAAACTATAAAGATGAGACCGGATTATTGGCTGCATTTGTCTTCATTTTTCTCTATCCTTACATATTCTTTCCTTGCAATCTCTTTGTTCAAGATTACGCAAGAGGGATGTACTTTCACCTATGGTAGTTCATATTTCAGTATATGGCGGTCATTTATCTCAAGGCTTCAGCAAGCAAACTGTGCTGGCAACCAGTGTCACAGAGCGCTGGTACATGGCACCAGGTGTGCAGAGGGTGGATGTCAAAGAAAACGGAGTACGAGGCACACTGTTCCTTCCTCCAGGTAAAGACACACACATTTGAACTCCATGTACGTGCACACAATGGCCCTCATTTATCAAACCAGAAAACTGCGTGCGGTTGCTATGATCAAATCTCACCAGGGGCGTTTCCTCCGAGGAGGCAAGGGAGGCGGTGCCTCCCCTCCCCCTCGAAAATAATCGAATGAGAATATTATTAACAGTTCAGAAATAAAATAGGACAGCTGATAGAATGTATTAAGCGAAATATGAGATCAATCAGCGTATAAAACAGTGTGAAACAGCGACCCCGCTCGAAAGAAATCCAAAGGGAGGCAGCGTTTCTCTTGCCTCCTCTAAGCTCATAGACTTTACATATACCCGCTAAAGCGTGCCGTGAGTTTGAGTGGGGGTAATTGAAAAGAATGGAGAAAAGTCACGTGAGAGGAGGCAATGCCTCCAACGGGCTATGATTGGATTAACTCATCAGCGAGATCCCGCCTTCCTGCTCGTCTTCTTCATTCATTTTAAACTGCAGGCGCTAAATTAGATTGAACGTTAATTAAATTGTTTTATTAGTTGTATTAATCAGAGTTAAGATTCGTTTCGCAGATGGCAGAGCCAGAGGAGTTATCGATTGTTGACAGAATATTACGTGGTTCAGATTTGTTCAAAAACGTTTGCTTGTGATCAGGCTTGCTCAGGATAAGAGCAAGTTTAAAGTAAGTCACATCTATTTGATTTGATCTCTTAAATGCTTTGAATATTTCTGGGACTGCTAATAATTAAATTGATGGTATTGATAATGATCAGGGCCAGACGGAATGCGCGTCCGCGGACCGCGGTACCCGCGGATATTTCCGCGGAAGAGTAATCAAGTACTCTGCTGTTTAGTGTTTCAATCTGATGATTTTATGGCGTGATCGATTCCAAAGACACCCACAGTCTACTTCTCAAGCGAATCTAATAGATCGTAATCGTTTCTAAAATAGGCTACAGACCAAGCGAATATTACCTCACGCAAAGCAAAAGTAAAAACCACTAATGAAGCAATCTGTCTATATAAATGTCCACACGATATGGTTGTCGTGTTCGTATTGCATCACATGTTTTTGTTGATAAAAGCAAGCTTAGCCTACACATAAAACTTGGGTTTAAGAAGCGCTGCGTAATCAGACGCAGCAAACTCACACACAACAATGCAATGAGCGAACAAGTTTGTTAAAGCGAACAAGTTTGTTAAAGCGCTTATGTTTTTTTCCACATAAATTCCTTTCTTCTTCATCTCATGTGCTGAGACAGTAACACTGAAAGATCCATTAAAGTAGTCAAAAACACGACTGAGATCGTCAGAGTTTAAAGCTGTGAACAGCATTTACATGTATGATCATCATTATAAAAATATGTCATTCTGCATGTTAAATGTATATTATAAATAAACAAGTAGGTCTATATTCAATAATGGTGTTTATAAAACATGTCTATAACGTTTTTATTTAGGTTTAATTGCAATTTTGACAGCTGATTTGTAAATGCTTTTATTTTGTAAAGTTTAAAGGCCCATTCTCTCAAATCTTTTAACAAATTTATTTTAAAACCTTTTTTCAACTTATAACATATTTCAAACAATATAAAAACTATTCGGCAGATTAAGAAAAAAATTCTGCGCAGAATTAACAAAAAAAGTCTGCAGATTCCGTCTGGCCCTGGTAATGATGTAATTCTTATATAGGAAATATAGTACCAGAGGAAGATGAAGGTGGTGTTGATGTACCTTTTCCCAAAGCAGAGAAAATATAAAACTACAAAAATCAGAAGTACATACTGTAATGAACTTGTAGTAATTAAAGGGAATTTTTCACACATAAACACTGAAATGACTGACAAACGCACTTGTTAATAGTACAGAGATGAACAAAAATTACATGGGTAGAAATCTGCCTCCTCATTTTTTAAGTCCACCGCACACCACTGAATCTCACGACAGGTCTCCGCTCGTGTACGCAAGTTTTGAGATAAGGTAAAGGTCCGTCTACGCTTTACCCTTTTGATTACTGAAAAGGAATAATGACAAATAGAAATATATATTTTTTTATTTAGTATTACAAATGTAAAAATAGATTCCAAAGCAATATCTTCTTTTCATTACATTAATAAAGTATTTTCTTTTCTAGCCTAATTATATGAACATTTAATCATTTAAAATTTCAAGGTTAATTGGTGCTTGGGTGTAAAAAAAACGGATGAGACGTTAGGCTACTTCGAAGATCATTTACGACAGTTAAAAATAAAACATACTACAATAATCAATATATTTACAAGCAATCTGTAAGTTTATCTATTTGCAAGGTGACAAGTCACGTATTCCCAAACCGTTTTTTACTTCCTTTGATTCCGCTTTTCAAGGATGAAGTTTCAATTCTAAATTTGAGAAGTTCCTCTTTTTGTCCGGATTACGTTTCTCCATGTCGCAAAATCAAGGGGCAGTATATACTATAAATGCAATTCTAAATCTAACCAGAATGACCATGCCATCATGCTTGTACTATGATCCCTGTTCTTAGCTTGAAGTTGGTACTTTTGCATGTCTCCCCATATTCATTAGGACCAGGACCTTACCCAGGAGTGCTGGACTTGTGGGGAGGAGGAGGTGGTTTAGTTGAGTATCGCTCAGCCCTGCTTGCATCTCATGGCTTTGCCTCGCTGGCACTCGAGTACTTGGCTCCCAGCAAGCTGAGGACCGCGGATGTTGACTCCTCACACTTTGAGGTAATTCAGATCGTCGACAGTCTCATAGACTTTAGATCTTTGAACATGCAGCATTTTTATCATCTGCATTTGTCCGATTTTGTAGAAAGCATATCAAATCCTGCAGAACCATCCAAAGGTACAAAGAGACCGACTGGCTATGATTGGACTTTCATTTGGAGCTGCAGTCACACTCAGCATGGCGGCCTACTCGGAAATCATCAAGGTTTTAGTTTTTACCCACATAAACATTCATGTATTTATATTTTAGGTGCAGCTTTTTGGTAGTCTTATGATTTTATTTCTCTTGTAGCCCCAGTGCTGTATATGTATCTGCGGAAGTCACGCGATCCCTGTCGATAAATCTCTGTTTGAAATCTTTGAGGAGTTTAAAAAGTAAGATGCTTAATAACTTTATACATTTACAGTCAGACCGAACCACATCTAAAGCAATATTAAAACGCTTTAGACTGAGATTTTCAGAACGTTTTAGCACTATTAAACAACCATACTATCGGTTAGGTCTGTACGTTGACCTTATTAATGGTATTAATACGTTATTTTAAGATCTTTCTGTAAACTGTTTGAACTGTTCAGTCTTTGCATTGTGTCATCTGGCCAAGTTATGACCAAAAGAACATAAATTCCCTGTTTAAAGCGCCACCTTTGAAAAATAACCTGTTTCCAAATAATGAACAATAACGGAAAATGTCGATTGCAGGAGTATATATAAAATACGTGTGAATGAGGATAACCAGGTAATCCACAGAGACCTAATTTTACCGATTCCCTCAGACATGACGCTCAAAGTAGACGTGAGTAGAACGTCAACATGGTTTATTAGTCTGTTTTTGTGCCTCATTTGTAAAATGTCTGTTTGTTATAATATACACAGGTTGGGAGAATAAAGTGTCCAGTTCTGTTGGTGACCGCTGGAGATGATCAGAACTGGCCTTCGCTTGAATCTGCTATAGATGTGAGTCGTAGTTATATATATTGACAGAATGTATTTATTCTTTACTAGCTAATTGTGTTTTGAGATTTTATTTTATTATGTGGATATCCTGAAAAGTATTCTGAAAAATAAGGATGCACTAGAACAGAATATATTTAGTGTGAAACAGTTTTCAATCGCAGTGGTGGGAATTGTATTACTAACATCATATATATATATAACATCGTAAAGATGTTATCTTATTTATTATTAACTGTAAATGTTGTGATCTATAAACCAAGATGAAAGAGATGATGGCAAATGCAGGGAATCTTCACTTGCTGGAAGTCCTGATGTATCCTGGTGCCGGTCACCTGATCGAACCGCCTTACACACCTCACTTCCGTGCCAGTAACTTCATCTTTGAAGGCACTGAGAAAGGTATGCATGCATCTATGATGTGCTGTCCTGTTTGTTTTTTGCAACGTTCATACTGTGTATAACTGCAAGCATCAGTGAATGTGTTCTTCAGTGGCATATTTTCGTCTCTGTTTGATTGTGAACTGTGCGTTTACATCTGTTTGTGTGTGTTTTTTTTATTGCAGTTGTCATGCTGTGGGGTGGACAGACGAAGCCGCATGCAGACGCACAAGAGGATGCGTGGAATAGAATTTTAGCCTTTCTGCGTCAACACCTTTATTCCAGCTTAAATCATGAAGTTAAAGCCAGACTATAGTTGTGCCATTACAACACTGACCGATGTCTCTAAATGAACATATTCGTGTTTATTGTGATTTTCAGAACTATGATCCTAGGAAAAGATGTTTTTATTAGCGCTCTCAAGATCGACACATCAATGCACACAATAAAGCACGTATTTTTTACTGTTGTGAATGCCTTTTAATGAATGTATTGAGCTTACGGGATTTTATTGAAGTATTGTGCACACACACACACACACACAAAGAAATATGTATAGCATACTGCAAGACACATTTCTTAGTAAATCGTAAAATACATTTACTGCAGATGGATTATCAAACTAAGACAGTCAGTCTTTGTCAGTGGCGCCCCAGAACATTTTAATGCGGTGGCCACTAGGGGTAGCACCAAAATCTTGGGGTGTCTCCAAAACAAACAAAAAATCGAGTGTAATGTGTGTTATACTTGTTTATGTTTGTTTCTGGTTAATGTAATGATATTAATTTAAAGCTGCAGTCCGTAACCTTTTTTGGTAAAACATTTTCCAAAATCAATTTGTTGAGTGTGAAGATGCAGCAGGTGGCAGATCGTCTTCTTACAGCAGCTGTATACCCGTTAACGTAAATCCCACTAGGGGTGGCCATGGGGTGGCCAGAGTTAATACGTTGGTGGCCGTGGCAACCCCTTGGGGGCGCCCCTGGTCTTTGTATGAGGAAATTGAATTATAATTGAAGCAAGTTAAATATTTAACAGTCAGAAAAAAATGAATGCAAACATCGGCTGCAACAGAACGTCACACATACTGTATGACGTTACATCCATAAACTGCAATGTTTACGTTGCATTTCCTGCAATTAGTGACAGTGTATTGATTCTGTTTGACAAATACGGTTTCTGTCTGCATTTCTGTTTTTACATTGTAATCATTTTATGTATAACTGTATTTAAAACGTTATTGTATGGGCGTAATAACACTAACGAAAGAAGTTTATAAATGAATAGATATGAATGGCGCGATATAACCGTTGAAAAACTGCGCTGTGTAGTCTGTGAAATAACGGCATGTTTATACATTTTAACGAATTAGTGGACGTATCTTACATTCATATAACTAACATTCATATGTTTGACAAATGGTTTCTATAAATGAAGTCAACGCAGTATTCAGTGTACACATGCGCTACTATATTAAGGAAACTTTTTCCAAATCGTCAAGTCAGCTTTATTTATATAGCGCTTTTTACGATTTTCATTGTTACAAAGCAGCTGTACAAGAAAACATTACTATAAGCAAAACATATATGCAAGTCAAAACACAGGTCAAATATCAGACAGACTATAAATTCCTAAATGCAGCTTTCGTTAAACAAAACTATAAATATAGTTAAGTGTTATCAGACTCGCTAAAATTCATTTTAATAGGTTGACAGCTCGGATTTGTTTGAAACCATTGAGGCTCCGCGAACCACGTGATCACGCGCGGCGATATCGAGTGTCGAAACTCTCATTTTCAACGGCTCTGGACATAACTAATGATGTTTTATTATAATTAAAATATCAAACCGTCCGATAACCAGATTCATTAAATTGCATAAAATAAAAAGCAGGTTTAGAGGAACTTGTGGAATATAAAATGTAAACATCTACGCAACTCTATAAGTAACAGTTAAGGGGCGTTCTAAAAATTCGTGACTAACGGGAAAACGCAGTTTTTTTTCTCTCGTTTAGTAATGTTCACATTCGTCATGATTTCGAAGCAGCACGGGGTCCTTGAAGTAATCCGTTCTCATCCACTCTCCAGCTGTTTTTACGTCCAGCTGTTTCGCACGCAAGGTCGCGTCTTGGATGCCCCGACGTACTTTCTAGGCAGCGCACGTAGTTTTCGACACGCCCATCATATTTGCGTGAGTTCGGAGCAGTGCATGCGTACATCAGTGTTGTTCAATATCATGGGCGTGATCCGCTTCTCCAGCCCTGGAGTCTCCTGGAAAACACTCCTGGAAAAACAGAGCAATAATGTGGACACTCAGGATCGCAGCTCTTACCACATGTGAGTTGTTTACGAATATGTTTGTACTCAAAGTCCTTAGTTACTCAAGGGTTTGACATATTTATATGTTTTAAAAACTGGAATTTTCTGCTCAAAGCTGTTTTTTGCTTAAAGAGTTGTTACATGGGTACTTTTTGTAAACAGCATATCAAATATAAATAAAATACTGTACGGTATGTGATGCAACACCAGCATCCATGTGGTGGTTCATATATTCATTGACATTTGGTGTTATAGTGAAAATTAAGCTTTTCCAGATGTTGATAAGTGTTCCCATGCGAGACTCGGATGTAAGCGGAAGCCAAATCCTTTCA
This sequence comes from Barbatula barbatula, assembly GCF_947034865.1. Lineage (NCBI taxonomy): Eukaryota > Metazoa > Chordata > Actinopteri > Cypriniformes > Nemacheilidae > Barbatula > Barbatula barbatula. The sequence goes on along the minus strand of NC_136768.1, from coordinate 25,182,533 downwards.
GCACATACATAGCTCACACATTGTTTCAATTATAACAGTTTAGAGAAGTTATCGGGCTATTGTGAGAGTTGTCTCTTTGAATTCAACACACCGTATGCGAATCTGAAGATCTATTGTGGATTTAATAAAATATGACAATTGCAGCTTGTTTTTACATTTTAGTCCTGATATTTATATTGCGTCTCACAGTTATTGGTTTGCACGCCCTGGCGCAATTTCCCGATCACAATGATCAGTGTACTGAGGGGAGCTGTTACCCCTCTACGGGCGATCTGCTGATCGGGAGAGCACATCGACTTACAGCCTCCTCCACCTGCGGACTGAAGGAGCCAGAGACATTCTGCATCATGAGCCATTTGGAGGTAATGCGACTTAAAGGGGTACTTCACCCCGAAATTCTGTCATAATTTACTCACCTTCGAGTTGTTCCAAATCTGCGTCCATTTCTTTGTTCTGATGAACACAGAGAAAGATATTTGGAAGAATGCTTATAACCAAGCTGATCTTGACCCCCGTTGACTCCCATAGTGGGAAAAATACTTTTATCTTTTTGGGTTTGTTCTGTTGGACACAAAAGAAGACATTTTGAAAAATGGGCGAAGTATGCATTTAAACAACTGTCTTGTTAGCTGAATGACTATCAAATATATCGAGTCTAATGGCGATATTGTGTCACCTCTATACACTATAGAGATAAATATTTATACTTTATGTATTTTATGCTGAAATGTTCCCTGATAAACGCACCATTTGTATTTTCTTTCCTTTGATTTGGGGGTCAAATGTAACTCAGATTCGGTTTTGATTTGAAAGTACTACACTATAGCAACGCATATAAAATGTGTTTAGTAGTTATTTTTCTCACCTCTTGTAATATAATGCATGCAAACCGAAGACAGCGATTTGATCATAGTCCTTGTTGGTTGGGAAAAACAATGTTCTCTTTTTACACCCACATTCACAGTCACTGTCTAAAAAACAATCACATGTCTGTGCGGAGAACATGTGGTGGGAGGAGGATGGATGAAGGCCCCTCTATTAGAAATTATACAGACCCCTCGGGCCACTGCTTTGCCCTTTAGACTGTCCGAGTTGCCCATCCTCTAACGAAAGAGAATCTGCCTGGGATCTATGTCTATGTTGCCCTAACACATTAACCCATTCACACATTGGAAAAATTTAGATTAGTTTGGATATCAAACGTCAAAACTTTGAAGAATGTTGTAGTTTGAACAGAGCTGAGTTCTGTTTTCTGAATCTTTTCATATATTGGCTAGTTCAGTTTATTTGAGATACTTGCCATACAGTTCATTTGTGAGTATTAATGTGCGAACGTTCGTGTCTATGATAGTAAGAAAGCAGTTTGAGAAAAACAGGTGCATATCCAGAACATCTGGCGTCCTCATGCATGAATGTACTTCGCCAATCCCCCAAAGATTGAGCTTTTCTCACAGACTTATCTGACATCTGCATCCTTCTCTCTCTGTCCATCATCAGGACGATAAGAAATGTTTCGAATGCGATTCCCGACAGATGTACAATGAGTTCACCGATCCCAACAGCCACACTATTGAGAACGTGGTGACAGCGTTTGCTCCCAACCGTCTTAAAACCTGGTGGCAGTCTCAGAAAAGTAAGTCTGTGTATTCGTACCCGAATCATAACACATAAGCTCTATTTAGAGATTCTCCAAGGAAATGTATTTATAATGAGCACATTTACTTTATTCATTTCATCAGTCCAAATTTCCATCGGACAAACACTGGAATCTTGTATTTGAGAGAAATAGGGAGAGAGATACTGGTAATTTATGAGACGAGCAAACAGGAAGTATTGAGATGAGTACAGCAGCTGGGCGTGGGAAACAGCTGGCCCGCTCTCTCCCTAGTGACCAGTCTCTAGAATATACTGATGGACTGAATGCAGGGGTGTGCCATACCATCACCACGTCTGGGAAAATTTGACTTGGATGCTTTATTTGGCACTGTGTCAAACTTCAATTGCAGAATTTTTACTTAGTAAATAAACTACATGTGTTTGCACAAAATGTGCCATTTTACCATATTTATTAGACGTAATGTACATTCACACCAACAAAAACCATCGTGAGTGGTCTCGTTTAAGAACTAGAAGTAATATTTAAGTTTAGCATGAAGTACTCCAGACATCGTGTTTTTAATACTATCATTTAAATACTATAAATCCTATTCTTAACATCCTTATATTTAGGGAGTTACATGGTTAAAACACAAACTATTAGTTACTGTATTTTGTACCTAAGTTACATTACCAAATTCTTGCGGAGAACCTACACAATAACTGTCCCATCCGTGAATTTCCAACACAATCTCGTGGGAATTCGTAACTATTTTACAAGGTGCGTAATTTGCACGCTACGACCTTAATGCGGACATATCACAGTAGAATAAGCCAGTTTCGCCAATTGAGAAAAATGCGTTTGGACTCGGAAGAACGTTTAGATCAAGTATATTTGCAAAGTACATTGAACTCTTTCATTTCCAAAGATCAAGGGACGTTTGATTTCCCATGAAATGACTTCGATATTTCCGGGTTGGGAAACTGTCCATGCCAGATACTTTCAAGTACACAAATACGAACACGCTTTTCACACATGAGTAAATGTTTAAGCCCCGCCCATAACACAAACGATCTAGAAATGAAAAATAGTTTGGTACAGATACTAAATTTAAGTTCAGCTAATCGTATCCCTTTTTTCTCTATCAGGAGTTGAAAATGTGACCATTCAGCTGGACTTGGAGGCCGAATTCCACTTCACACACATCATCATGACCTTTAAGGTGAGACGGATATTCTCTCATGGAATGCCGTTGCCATGACTGAAGTGCTTCTTTTAAAGTAATAATAGGAAGCACATTTTTATACATAGTTTCATAAATAAATGAATTGTCGATTTATATCGTTCGTCAGAGCTTTCGGCCCGCCGCTATGGTGATTGAGCGTTCGGCAGATTTTGGCAGGAGCTGGCAGGTATACCGGTACTATGCATACAACTGCGCAGACTCCTTTCCGCATGTCCCTCAGGGGCCAATTAGAAAAGTGGATGATGTCATTTGTGACAGCCGTTACTCTGACATTGAGCCATCAACGGAAGGAGAGGTGACAAGACTGCGTACAGTACCTGATAGCATTTATTTGACATTTATTTAAGTAAATATAAAAATGTCTGTTAATGTTTGTATGCGCTTGTGTGTAGGTTATTTTCAGGGCACTTGATCCTGCATTTGTGATTCCTGACCCGTACAACCCGCATATCCAGAGTAAGTTATTATCATAACGTCTTCTGAACTTCTTTGTTGAACGTTCAGTTCAATGTTTTCTTTTGTTTGACATCGTGCATCGTTTCAAAGCAGCTTTACAGTAAATACATACCGTATTAGTACAAGCAGAAGAGACGTGCACTATTTCCCTTTCGTTACACGTAGAAATGTATTAAATATTGACAGCGACTTACATTGCATTATCCTTTACATTTTACATGGGTAGATTAACCTATGCATTATATGTATAATGTGTTTTACTGGATCAATATTGTGGCCCTTGCTAGAATCTTTTATGTGCTTTTCCGAGTGCCAAATTGTTTGATTTGGTTGCATATTGTGTTTTTCTTTTTTGGTCGTTGAATGTAGATCTATTAAAGATCACGAACCTGCGCATCCGGATGACGAAGTTACACACTCTAGGGGATAATCTGTTCGATGATCGAGAGGAGGTGCGAGATAAATATTATTACGCCCTCTACGACATGGTCATCCGTGGCAACTGCTTCTGTTACGGTCATGCATCCGAGTGTGCGCCACTCGACGATGAGGGAGGAGTTGAGGGCATGGTGAGTAAACACAATAGCTGCGTCCCAAATGACATAGTATGCACTATGCACTCAACCACGTGGTGTATGGATTTTAGTAGGGAAGTTTCATCTCAAATGGAATACTATACGTTTTTATACCAATCGGGCAGTTTGCAATTCTCCTTCACCGGTAAAGCCCCGTTCAGACCGCCAGCGACACTCGGCGACAAAGCGAGGCGATGTCATCCATTTGGCATTGACTGTGTGTGTGTGTGTGTGTACGTGTTCATTTCACGTTCATCTGAAAATGTATAAACATAGAAAGGGGTCGGGGGAGGAGATACTATATACAATTTGCATAGTATGCAAATGATTTGATCTATGGAAAGTCCCCCAAAAAATGTAAACCCAAAACGTGTGTGTTTTTGTGTGCAGGTTCACGGTCATTGTGTGTGTAAACACCACACTACTGGACTGAACTGTGAGAAGTGTGAGGACATTTATCAAGATCTGCCCTGGAGGCCGGCAGAGGGCCGCAACACAAACGCATGCAAGAGTATGACAAACGCAAATAAAAAAATGCGGATAAAAAAATAGTTGAAATTAGATGTTGTTATGTTATGTTTATTATTTGTTTGTATTTATTATTCATTTTGATATCTTTTTATTTTTTTAATAATGTAAATAATATTATATCATTATAATATTCTACCATAAAACCGGTTTTGTTGTTTATTTGTTATTCATTTTTATAAACATTATTTACATCGTTAAAAATAAATAAACATTTAATTGTCTACACCTCTCACACAACCTTTCTATTGATGACACCTTTAAGTTTGTAAATTATTTTAAGCGGTAAAATCCTGTCCTAACATTGCCAAACCACCTATATAAAATCCCAGTCATCGTTTCGGTGAATATTGTCAGATATTCAAGGTTCAACGTTTATTATAATCCCAAAAGGACGATTTGTGATGCAGCACAGACTTTGTAAACTATCAAAAAACACACAAACGGATCTCACAAACGTAAAAGCCTTTCAGCAGTAGGATTAAAGGAATTCTTGACATCGATCGTGTTTAATGGATGTAGAGCCACACTTACCTCTATTTCTCTCTCACAGAATGTGAGTGTAACCGTCACTCGTATTCCTGTCATTTTGACATGGCAGTGTATCATTCATCTGGTAACGTAAGCGGAGGTGTGTGCGATGATTGTCTACACAACACAGAAGGCCAATGGTGTCAGACCTGCAAACCGTTCTATTACCAGCACCCCGACAGAGACATCAGAGACCCCAACATCTGTGAACGTAAGTCTGTATAACGTATACATCTTCTGACATTATCATATGTTGGACTCAGTCTGAGAACAAGTGAAGCTTTTTTTCTTCAGCAGAACACAAGATGCATTGAAATGTGTTGGCGATACCCGTTGACTTGCATTGGATTTTGTGTCCATAGAATAAAGTAATGCCCGGACTATTACTGTTTTTCAAAAATGTCGTCTTCTGTGTTCCGCTGAAGACAGAAAGTTCGAAAGATAAGAGGGTGAACTGTCCCTTCGATGTTTGTGTTTAGCTTGTGACTGTGACCCCGTGGGCTCTCTGAACAGAGGCTCGTGTGACAGCGCTACAGATGTTACGGAAGATATGATTGCTGGACAGTGTCACTGCAAACCTCATGTTGAAGGAGCGCGCTGTGACCACTGCAAAAAGGGACATTACGGCCTCAGTGATGACCCACTGGGATGTCTGCGTCAGTAAACATCTGATTTATTTCCGAGGCTTTAAAACACTTCCTGTTAGTTAACAGTAAAGTTGTGTTTGTCTTTTCCTTTCGCTCTTGTGTTTATGGCCCCAGCCTGCAGCTGTAATCCACTGGGCACGCTCTCAGCGGGAGGTCCCTGTGATGCAGAGACAGGAAGCTGTTACTGCAAACGTCTTGTTACGGGACGAAACTGTGACCAGTGTTTGGTAAGAGAACATTAGACGATAGCCTGCGATCCTACTGGGAATAAATCATTTAAAATGACAATGTATTACTATATAATGTACATGTTATATACTATCAAAATACGAAGACCTTTGTGTTGAATGTAACTATTTTCACATCCAGCCTAAGCACTGGGGTCTCAGTAATGATATGGACGGCTGCAGACCATGTGACTGTGACATGGGCGGGGCTTTGAATAATAAGTAAGCTTGTGTTTTTATATATATATACAGTATAAACTGAAATGTCAATAATAATGTCAATATTTAAGAGCACATTTCTCCCATTTATAGTTGTTTTCCAGAGACAGGACAGTGCGTATGTAAGGAACACATGTTTGGGAGGCGTTGCGACCAGGTGCACGCTGGGTACTATTTCGCAGGACTGGACCACTACACTTTTGAAGCTGAGGAAGCATCATTCGGACCGGTATTTGAGTTCTACGCACTATATTAGCGCAAGTCAATACATTATAATGTATTACACCAGCTAACTTCATTAACACAGCGACAGAAGCACATTAGTTTATATAAGAATGTGTTTATTGCACACAGGGGGTGAGATTGGTTCAACGACCTTTACCTGTGGATCGTAAGCCCACCTGGACTGGTCCAGGATTTGTAAAGGTACCGGAGGGCGAAACGCTGAGGTTCAACATTTACAATTTGCCGCGGTCTATGCAATACAATTTCCTGATCCGCTATGAACCGCAGGTAATACACAAACACAATATTCAACATATAACTGAATTAGTTACTTATCTACATACATTGACGTGACAAACAAGTTTGGTTTCTCTTTTGTAGTTGCCTGATGAATGGGAGCGAGTAGTGATGACGGTGGAGCGGCCCGACGCTGGTTACCCATCAGCCCTCTGCACTTCTACTTACAATGATGAGCAAAGCATTTCACTGCATCCTGGCTCCAGGTGAGTTGGTATTTAGTGTATAGTAGGGGTGTACAAATGTAAGTGTTTGCAAAATTCACTTGGTGGGTTGCCTTAGTAAACTACTTAGCTTTAAAGCAACACTTTGTAGTTTTTTCGACTTAAAAATTATTTCACTCTTAGGGGCTGTTTACACGAGACCGTTTTCAAGTGAAACGCAAAACAATATATGCGATTTGGCTATCCGTTTACACGGAAACGTTGTTTTGGGGAGTGATAAAGCAAACTTTTGAAAATGGGTTTCAAAGTGCTAGCTTGAAAAACCACAGCGTTCTCATTTCCGTGTAAACTTTGTGATCAGAAGGTTGCCGGTTCTAATCTCAGTGCCAGCAGGTCATGACTGAAGGCACCTTACCCCTGATTGCTCTGCAGTAATATGCCACTGTATAAAACTACTTGTAAGTCGCTTTGGATAAAAGCGTCTGCCAAATGAATAAATTTAAAATGTAAATGTAAATGAATAAGGAGAAATGCAGCGCTCTGTATTGTATGTTCTCTTTAGCGACGGAAGTCCGCCTTCCAATAAACCGTCAATCAATCGTCAGGGACTCTGGTAATTTTTCTTTATAAAGGGATGTCGCCAACTACTTGCGTGTCATGCGTAACACAGCGTTTTAGTCAATTTTGTGGATCTGTGTAAATGCAGATTTTTTTGATAACGTTGTCGTGTGTAAGTGAAACTTTTCGAAAACCCAAAAGAGATCTTTTCCGTTTTTCATCGTGTAAACGTGGCCTTAACCGGACGAATTCTGCTCCTGCTGCTTTCTGAGCAGCCTCATAGCGCCTACAACCACACTCTGTAAGTTCTGTGTTCGGGTTGTCTCACACAGCCCGCCCATCCCCTGCTTGCGGAAGAGAGCGACATGGTTTCCAAACAATGTTTCTGCATTCGCCGGTTTCATCAGATTAGTATATAAATTCACGTGCATTGCGCTGCCCACGGGAAAACTTATACGCAACATTGTTTTCAACACTGGGAACAGACAATTGCGCTTATCAACCACATAGTTGTAAAGTGTTGCATTAAAGACTCCATGAAATCAGTTTTGTGGCTTTTAGTTCAGATGTGTTAGCTTTAAGGTCAGCTTTAAAGTAGTGTACTCTCAAAAGTTGAAGCATTTTACATTTTCATTCTTTTTTGGGCGGGGGAAAATACACTCAAAATATTGATGACTCATCCTGCACTACAGATTTGTCCAATCCTTTTAATTCAGAGGCTTTCTTGAATAAATACACCCCTTCCTTTACCACCATTCGCATCAAATAGCAAGTAGAGAAATTAGGTTAAACTTTAACGGCAATTGGCTATTAATAATCCCCCCCATACCGTAATATGGGCCACTATTTGAGGGGCCAGACATTTTTAAACTCATGCGGATGTGATCGAGTGCATTTATTCAAAGTGAACCACCAAATTTTGTGAACCACAAAAACAATATTTTCTTTTGAAACAAGAAGTTGAGGGCTGTGTCTAAAATCACCCCAATCCCCTCGTTCAGTACTCTACACATCTTCACAGTATACTTGAAAGAGTAAATGAAAATGAGTGGGTGAATTTGGAAACCTCCTTCGGCCAAGAAGCTTGAATTCGTTCAGTGCAAGCTTCACAATGGACTGTTATTGGCTAGCCGGAGTACAGACGGTATGCATGTGATGTCACTTTCCCACATGAACACGCCAAAACAAGCAAAGGTCCGTGCAACATCAGTGTCCAAGGCACCTGGTTCCTTTGGAAGTTGTTGCTTTACATTTCAGGCCCTCTTTCTTTGATCCTCCTATATTGAAAGCAGACGTTTTGCTGCGTGTTTTACCACTCAAGGGAACGTGTCCTAGTACTCAAGGGGGCGTGTGTTTTCACGTGGGAATGTGATGTCACATGCATACCGTCTGTACTCACGGCTAGCCAATAACATACCATTGTGAAGCTTGCGCTGAATGAATTCGTGCTTCTTGACCGAAGGAGGTTTCCAAATTCACCCACTCGTTTTCATTTACTCTTTCAAGTATACTGTGGAGAGTAGTGAACGAGGGAATTGGGATAATTTTAGACACAGCACTCAACTTTATGTTTCAAAAGAAAATACTGTTTTTGGAATTCGCGTTGACTACAGACAACCATTATGACTCATTTGTAATTGATAGTGCTTTTGTGTGTTGTGTTTATTTTCCAGATATGTAGTTCTTTCTAGTCCAGTGTGTTTGGAGAAGGGTCAAAACTACACTGTGAAATTTAACTTTCCACTGTACTCGTCATACAGTTATCACTCCTCTCCTCACACACTTATTGATTCAGTAAGTACTGTACATATATTGATACACATTAACACTAAACCTACCGGTGGCTCCCAAACCTTCATTCCAGGTATAATCTATCTCAAGACCCACAAAAATAGTTTTGAATGGGAATATGGAGAAAGACTTCTTTATTTAATAAAGACCTCATCGTACAACTACCACATCAAAAACATCTTTCATTGGACCAAACTGTTTAGTGTTATTCCATGCAACAGCCCTTACCCAATCCTTGTAGATAAAAACAGTTTTTGCTTTATTTATGAATTCAACTATAAATGTCCTCAAAGCAGTGTTTCACAGTAGATTATTACTTTCGTCCATTTTGTAACCGTTTGTCTCTACAAGGTCCATTGGTCATGTGGCTTCCATATGAGGACTTTCTTGAAAATATCAGCCCTATAAACATAGCAAAACCATTTATACACACACGGTGATTCATGACTCACAACACAACGGTGTGACCTCTTACCTCTATAGATAACGCTGCTGCCAGTGGTGCAAGATCTGGAACTGTTTTCTGGAGTCCAGCAGCAAGATAACTGGGAGATGTTTAAGAAGTACCGATGCATGGAACGCAGCCAGAATGTTGTTAAAATCCCCATAACGGATATTTGTAGAGACTACATCCACAGCATATCTGCGCTAATGCACAATAAAGCTCTGGGTAAGATAATCAGATCAAGAATCCAATTCTAGTTCTATATATTTAGTCTAGGCAAAAAAGCCTTTTTTAATTCATAAATTATTCTTTTTTAGAAAGTCAAATTTAGAAAACACTTTTACTTTTTTACTTTATTAGTGGGAACATTGAAATGATAAAGGTAGCATCCAATGACTCATTTAACATGACAAATAAAGGTCCTGTGTGTGCCCTCCAGTCACTGGACTTTGTTTATTTTAGAACATCACAATGTGGTTTTGAACCCTGATTCGGTCTAATCTGTTTTTCCATCTCCTCTCATATATCGATTTATCTGCCAATAATTGATGTGTGGTTCTCCACAATTTTTGCCTCTGGTGTCCTGTTATGCAGCTCCACCTCTGGGCTCAGTGACCCCATGATGTAGCTCAGTTTCTGGGAAAATAACATTAAATTCCACTGGGCAAATTCATTTGAGTAAAAAACCAACACTGACAATGGAGCACTGTTTTTTGGTTTCCCTTCCTCTCAATCCTTTTTCATTTTACTGGCAGAATGTAAATGTGACCCAGGCGGTTCACTGAGCTCTGTTTGCGACCCCAGCAGTGGCCAGTGCCAGTGTCGACCCAATGTTTCAGGCAGGAACTGTGACACCTGCGCTCCCGCAACCTTCTTGTTTGGACCTTCAGGATGCAGACGTTAGTGATCTCCGCACATACAAACAAACATATGACTGAAACCTTTTTCCGTGAAAATCGTTTGATCTGAAGGCATATCTGAAAGAATCTGAAACTAGTTATGTGGAGAAAGTATACTGTGCCATCATTTATTTCTTTACAAAAGAAACAAAAACTAAATAAATATACAAAGATATTTTTAAATGAATGACTTGAACACAATGTAAAAGAATTGTGATTTGCTTTTAAATAAAAAATATAACATCTGTGAAATTATAAGATGAAAGGATATATATTAAATAGTTTTCCCCATTTTTCTTGTACATGTTGTGTGTTGTCTTGTTCTATAATCTTATAGTTTTTCAACGTTTTAAAAAAATTAACTGTAAGAAATAATAAATTTTCTGGGCGCCTGAAATAAACTGTTGAAATTACAGGTTTTCCCTGTAAAATTACACTTTCCCCCTGTTGTTCTTGTAAACTTGTGGTCCTTTGCTGTAATTTTATGGTTTTTTACCGTATTTTTAAAAATACATTAAAAAGTTTTTGTTACAGTGTGACTATTGGAAAATAATTAAAAAATAATTTTTGGTACAGCTCTTGTCTATTTGCAATACACTGAGATTTTGTGATGAATGATAAAAGCGCAAAATTGACCTGAGCTAAATATACACTTAAATATTGATGCTACATCAAAATAAAAATTGTACAAGAACTATAGAAAAGTCGGGCGAAATGTGTTAAACTGTAAATAGAAAGCCCAGAATAGATGTTTGAAAGGCATCTCAGGCCTTGATGGTAACGGGAACCTGGTTGATAAAAAGCCAGTAAGCTGTAGGCAAAGGGACCACACTGAACATGCAAAAATATAACATCGTTTTGGTTTTTAGTCTTAACATAATTTCCAGTCACTTTTATTTAATAATTAACACTGAAACACAGTTAAATTGTGTCTTTTCAACCCTTCCTTTGCAGCGTGTGAATGTGACCCGCTGGGTTCTCAGAACCCTTTCTGCCACCCCACCACTGGGCAGTGTTTGTGTGTGCCAGGGGCATATGGCCGCCAGTGTGCCCACTGTAAACCCAACCACTGGGGTTTCCCTCAGTGCCAACCCTGCTTCTGTAACGGAAACAGCGAGCAGTGCAACCCGCGTACAGGCGAGTGTCTGGACTGTAGGGGCTACACCACTGGCCATCATTGTGAGAGGTGAGAAAGCATAGCGCATATTGACATAATCGCACATCTCATCCATTTAAAGGCGCAATATGTAATACTTTTGCAAAATATGCAAGTCCCGTCAGGTTGATTTTCATTGGCACTTGAAGGCAACTCCCATCCTTTCGCGTTCTTTACAGCATCATCAAGCTACGCCTTAAGTTTATTGTTTTGCGACCTCTAGTAGCGGAAAATACATATTGTGCCTATAAAGCATAAAATTGTCTTCTTACCCTGATTTCAGCTTTAAATAATCTATAAGGACTTGTTCTTGCACCAAATGTCAGTTTGCCATGATTTTACTTTAACTCATGTAAAGATAAGAATGTAAAGGACCCTGCTATTTAAGATTCAAACAAAGGGGGCAAAAGAGAGGCAACAGTTACTATTTGCAGCTTTAAATAACTACACGACTCAAAGACCACATGTCATTTACTTCCCAAAACCCTTTCCCCCAGATGTGCAATGGGTTACCACGGCAGTGCTTTGCTTGGCTCATCGGAGCCATGTCGGCCCTGTATGTGCCCTGACGGACCTATCAGTGGCAGGCAGTTCGCTGAGAGCTGTTACCAAAATCGCAACTCTCTCCAAATGATGTGTGTATGTAGCTCAGGGTACAAAGGTAAATGCGTCTCCTGGGCAAATCAACAACATGAACCTACTATTTCATAAAATTCATGTAAAACAAATCCCACTTTTGCTCCTGATCATTAGGGTCTAGGTGTGACGAATGTGCTCCAGGTTACTATGGTGACCCTCAGGTGCCAGGTGGCCGGTGCAGTCCATGTCAATGTAACGGAAACATCAACATGGAGGACCCAGAATCTTGTGATGCCCGCACTGGCGTCTGTCTCAAATGCCTGTCTCACACTGACGGTGATGCGTGCCAGTATTGTAGTCATGGTTACTATGGAGACACCCAGGCACAGAACTGCAGAAGTGAGTGGCATGTTTTTTTTTGTTTGTGAGATTTTAAGCGTCTGTATGTTTTTTAACCTGTTTTTTGTATAATCCTGAATTAAGTGTGTATGTGCAACCCCATGGGCACTTCCGGACGCAGCTGTGCCGACGGTCTGTGCGATTGTGACAGGGTCAGCGGGCAGTGCCAGTGCCTACCTGGCGTAGAGGGTCAGCAGTGTGACCGCTGTGCACCCGACACATGGAACATAAACAGTGGAAAAGGATGCCAACCCTGCCAGTGCCACCCTGAACACTCCTATAGTACATCCTGTGACCTGGTGTGAACACACTTGCATAAAACTCCACGTACACCTGTTTTGAACATTTTAACATGTCAGATGCCATTCTGAGGCATGTTATGTAATTGTTAATGTGCCCCGAGACAGATAAACCGCCAGTTGGCTCTACAAACTATTTTCTATGTTTGTCTTTTCTTCATAAGCTGTCTGGTCGGTGTTCGTGTAAGCCCGGTTTTGGAGGCAGGACATGTGATGAGTGTAGAGACCTATTTTGGGGCGATCCTGAGGTCAACTGCTACGGTGAGTCTAGAATACACCAACTCCTTTAACTCATGCCGTCTAATGTAGAAAATGACTAGATGATTGATCTCAGATCCGATCTACCCATGGGCACATGTGGGTGGGTCCCCCCGGAAAGAAAATGAAGTTTCTACTCCAGTGGTTCAGTGGCATGAGTAAGACACGTGACAAGAAGTTCGGACGCTACATACGAACGAAAGATGGAATCCGCCTTTTGCCGAACTACATTTTCACAAACACAACACGGTTTCGTTTAAACTGACGGACAAAACGAATCTTTAGCCGAAAAATATGACGCTGTGGCTACCAGTATGTCAATCATCACAAATACGGGAGCGAGTACTATGTGTACATGGCTAAAGTCATTCGCGAACCAAGGGGGCGGGGCTAGTGAAGAAAAGTTCTGAGGGGGCGGTGTTTAACCTATCTAGGTACATTCCAGCGTTCAGTAAATTTTTGTAACAAGGACGTTTTCAGTTCCGACACTAACAGGATGATTTTTTCAATACGATGAGCTTATATATAACAAAAGCACAGGTTAAAATGTATTTCTTAATTCATGACACCTTTAACGTTTGACAACTGCTCTTAATAAAAATGTTAAGGCCGTTCAATCGTCGTGTGTAAAAACACGAGCATCACTTTTTCCCTCTTTCTGGCGATTCGGAGTTTTCGCTCCCTCGGGGTCTGCCGTTAGGTAACATTTAAATAACGAACCCGAGTAAACAACCGATGTCCAGTAATGCGCAATGCGGTGACGGAGGGGGCCCGTCACAAATGCATATAGGCCAGGACCTGGCCGGATTTTTTTGTGAACTTTTAGCACTGAGGCTGTTCACGTAAAGGGAAATTTGGAAGCAAAAATATGCTTTACTCTGAATCCCACAAAATTCCTAAAGCAAACCCAGAACAGAGCTACAGAATCAAATACACTCGTACGGTCACATCACAAAGCCTAAAAACAAGACAGAGTCGTATTTCACTGTGAAAGAATAAGAGTAAATAAAAAATAACAATATTTTAAATGAAAAATGGTAATGTAGAATATGATGCTAAATATGTATACCCAAGGAATCAAAGCAATTTACTACGAGTTATTAACTCGAGCATATGTTTGCGTTCCAGCATGTAACTGCGACCCACGAGGCATTGCCACTCAACAGTGTCATAAGACGTCTGGAGAATGCGCGTGCATGGAGGGTGTGTCCGGGCGAAGGTGTGACTCCTGTGGGCGTGGCTACGTGGGGACCTTCCCTCAGTGCGAGCCGTGTCACAAGTGCTTTCGCGACTGGGACACTAACGTGGGAGAGCTGACCAATCAAACACAGAGGATGATGGACACGGTAGAGGAGTTGAAAGACACGGGCGTGACGTCGCCTTATAAAGATACAATATCAAGTCTGGATGATGGGATCAAACAGCTCGGACAGATACTGGACGATGACAAGATCCATCAAACTCTGAGACACACGCAGAGTCTACGTCAGCAAGCCGGGTATGCAACATCCACACATAACACAAACTTTATTTGACAGTATGTGCACTTACAATATTGTTTTTACTCTTTATGCCAGTGAGATGGCGCAACTTTTGCAAGGATCTATGAACCGATCAGTATCAGATCTGGAGCAGATATCTGCCGACCGACAGAAGGTCGTGGAGAGTCTGAACAGTCTTACTGAGGATGCCCAGAACCTACACGAGACCTCCAGAGACAAAGAGCAGCAGGTCCTGAACATGAAACATTCAGACCCCAGAGGTGAGCAGATGATCATACATACAGATGAAACACACACACAAATACATCTTTACGGCTACAGGAAATCTTGAATCTTGTTCATGTTGTCTGCAGGTGCGATGGACAGCATCAGAGAATATTACAGGGAATCTTCAGAGGCGAATTTGACCGCCAGTCGAGCTGCATCCGATTCAGACAGTATAGTGAAACGGTCTGCTCAGCTACGGGCTGACGCAAACGCAAGACTGGACGCCACAGAGAAAGAGTTTAACCTGAAACATCAGCTGCATGCGCAGAGGATGGAGAAATTAACATCGGATCTGGACTCCAAAGATCTTTCAGAACTAAGCCGCCTTGTAAGTCGATGTTTTTTACAGCAGATGTTTTTGAGTCAAATCTCGAAATATAAATGGGATAAATCTCGAAAAATACACCTAATGTACTATTGCTCATTTATGACATGCTCCCCGAAGTCTTTGCAAGTCTCTTTGGATAAAAGCGTCTGCTTAATGACTAACACTGTAAAAATGTATTCGGACAGCTGGGGCACCAGAAACAACCCGTAATATTACATGGTCCCCTGTTTATTTGCAGTCTTTTTTTTGTCATTTTACAGGGGTTTGACAGTATTTTAGAAAAATACAGGAAAAAGCTGTAAAAATGTAATAAACTAACGTAAAATTACAGATTTTTTCAATTAAAATATTTTAAAAAGCAACAGAAAAACTACATTGTTTTTTTACAGCGTAGCTTTTTGCCCCTAAACCTATTCACTTTTTTAAACATTAACAGGACAGAATGTTCAGGAAGAACTTTAAATGTTAGCAATAAACTGGAAGGAGCCTCTAGAAATTAAGATTAAACCGGAAGTAAAATAAAAACTAGGTAAACGTACAGAACACAACAAAATAAATAATGAAACGAGAAAGAGAAATAGCAAAATTGCTAAGAATATAATTTTAAAATCGACTTCAAAATAAAAATACAATAAAACAACAACAACAAAACTAGGTTTGTGTTTAAACGCTTGCACTGCACATTAATGCGGTTTATAAACAGAGATATTTAGTATTGTCTTCCTTTTCATTTGTACGTTTTATTGTTGTTTAAACAGCGTTACGTTTCTTAGGTCCATCTAGAAATGTACATGTTTTCCGGTGTATCGGTTATAATGTTAATGTTATTATTCCTGTATCAAAATTAATTTGTAATTCATTTTATTGTATTTAATTAACCATTTCAATATGTTTTTTCCAAATAACTTTACTTCTTTCTCAGTTCAATGTTTTCATTTGATTTTAAGTTCATATTACGTGTGTGTTTTAGGTGTGCGGAGGTGCACCGGGTCCGGACGGTTGCGGCGACTGTGGTGGTCTGGGGTGTGCGAGCGAGGAAGGCGTGTCCCAGTGTGGGGGGACAGAATGTGAGACATTAGTGACCCGATCCCAAGAGGCCTTGAACAGAGTCAAAAACGTTGACCAAGAGATCCTACACGCTTTAAGAGCGGTAGACAATCTAAACAAGGAGGTAGCTATTCAAATTAACTCGATGTGTTTTTAAATCTCTCGTGCTTTCCTGTGCTTGATCCAACTATAGTATTAAAGAAAGTGTTTATAAAAGTAAGCTAATATTGAAGATATCATTTCTAAAGCATGTATGAGAATTTATGTAAGCACATATATGCATGTTTTTTAGGTGTCCGATGCTCGAGGTCGTGCGGATGAGGCCAAAATCAGCTCTCAGAATGCGTCACTGAGAGCCAATCAGAGTAAAGCACGAGCGCAACAGACCAATGATGAGCTCAGAGACCTCATTCAGCAAATTCGAGACTTCCTTACAAGTACGATTTGTTACATAAAACACTGTGGCGTGACCCAAACCTGTTCAACCGATCGATTATGACTCCTGACCATTATGTGAAGTATCACTAATTCATTGGGAAATGTGTGTATGTGTAGATACAACAGATCCGAAGCGTATAGAGGAAGTCGCCGATGAGGTGATGAAACTGAGTTTGCCGGTGTCATCCGGAGCACTGAAAGCTCTGACCACAGAGATCCGTGACCATGTGGCCAGACTGACCCAGGTGGATGATATCCTGACCCAGACTGCAGAACACGCCCGCACTGCCGAGACGCTGCTGAAACAAGCACAGGCTGCCAAGTGAGCAAAACATACAGACATTCAGTATTTGGGTGACTTTTTATTTTAATCTAATAATTTCCAGCAAACAATATGTCACGGAACAGGTGGTGAGAAGAACCCAAGCGCAGGCAGCAATACGGGGTAAAAGAGTTTAATACTAAATAAAAGCTGCAAATTACAAATAATACACCCACAATGGGGGGAAAACTGAACGGAGGCACAATACAAAAACAGAAAGTAAAGACTTCCAACTACAAGGGAACATGAACACGAGCCAAGGTACAGGTACACGCAAGGAAACATTTACAAGTATACAAGACAAACGAGCCCAGGACAGAGAATACAAGGGATTTAAATAGGGAGACGAACAAAGGATATAACGATGGGCAGGTGTGGGTAATGAGACACAGGAGGAAAGCTATACTAGAAACGAGAGGGGCGGGGCCAAATGACGAGACAGGAGAGAACGCATATTATGTCCTGATTGACAATAATATGTTTCTCTCCACATAAAACACGTGGGTCCGTCATGATTCTGCCTCTAGACCAGAAAACCAAGACAAGAGAAGGCAGAATCATGACAGAATCCCCCCCCTTAATGAACGACTCCTGGCGTTCACCAGGGGAGCAACTAACAAGACAAGACAGACTGGGTAACAGACATAAACCAACAAAACATTGCAAACATGACTAGGGGCATACAAGAAATAATAACAGAAGGGTTGGGGTGAGACAATAAAAATAACAAACAAGGGAGGGGGGGTGGAGGCAAAGAGTGCCTAGGGGGCAGTCCAAAAGGGAATGGATTGGGTGAAACAGTCTTAGGGGGAGTCATAGAGGCTCTAGGAGTCCCCTGCTGTGACACCGGCTGAAAGGCCGGCTGAAAGGCCTGCTGAAAGGCCGGCTGAAAGGCCGGCTGAAAGGCCGGCTGAAAGGCCGGCTGGAAGGCCGGCTGGAAGGCCGGCTGGAAGGCCGGCTGGAAGGCCGGCTGGAAGGCCGGCTGAGACACCGGCTGGAAGGCCGGGTGGAAGGCCCGCTGAGACACCGACTGGAAGGCCGGTTGGAAGGCCGGCTGAGACACCGGCTGGAAGGCCGGCTGAGACACCGACTGGAAGGCCGGTTGGAAGGCCGGCTGAGACACCGGCTGGAAGGCCGGCTGGAAGGCCGGCAGGGCAGGACTTGACGCCGGCTGGAAGACCGGCTGGGGCTGAGACGCCGGCTGGAAGGCCGGCTGGAAGGCCGGCTGGGGCTGAGACACTGGCTGGAAGGCCGGACTTGACGCCGGCTGGAAGACCACCGGGACCACCGGACTTGACGGGACCACCGGACTTGACGGGACCACCGGACTTGACGGGACCACCGGGACCACCGGACTTGACGGGACCACCGGACTTGACGGGACCACTGGGACCACCAGACTTGACGGGACCCCCGGGACTGACGGGACCACCGGGCTCGACGGGACCACCCTTCGAGCCGCCCTCCGTTGCCTCTTCTTCAGCCGAGCCCTCCGCCTGGAGGCCGGCTGCAGGAATGAAGAGAACGGGATGAGCGGCTCGGGATTGGAGGTCTCAAACGAGGACCCCCAGGATTCCCGTCTCCCTCGCTTGCCAGTGAGACTGGGCGGTTGTGGAGAGGCTGCAGAGGTTGGGGAGTGGTGCGTGGCGATGCCCACATTCCTGATCTGCAGAGGACCACTCTCTGGTATCGCAACCAGCGGAGATGAGTCAAAGGAGTTCGATGAGGTCGTGGACCACGAACGACCTGTGGCGGCATCCCACACAGCGTCGAAGTCCAACGGCCTCATCGCCCTCATCTCCGATCGAGAGAGTGGCTCTCTGAGACCGGTGTTAAACAGCACCGCCAGCTCCTCCTCCCCGAAGACGCCCTGTCCTGCGATGTCCAGGAACCTCTCCACATAATCATTCACAGTCTCACTTCCCTGGCGAAGGCTGCAGAGGCGGCGGGCCAAGCTAGACCGGCCAGTGTCCATGCTGCTGCTGGGTTCTGTCTTGGCTCGTTTGTTCTGTCACGGAACAGGTGGTGAGAAGAACCCAAGCGCAGGCAGCAATACGGGGTAAAAGAGTTTAATACTAAATAAAAGCTGCAAATTACAAATAATACACCCACAATGGGGGGAAAACTGAACGGAGGCACAATACAAAAACAGAAAGTAAAGACTTCCAACTACAAGGGAACATGAACACGAGCCAAGGTACAGGTACACGCAAGGAAACATTTACAAGTATACAAGACAAACGAGCCCAGGACAGAGAATACAAGGGATTTAAATAGGGAGACGAACAAAGGATATAACGATGGGCAGGTGTGGGTAATGAGACACAGGAGGAAAGCTATACTAGAAACGAGAGGGGCGGGGCCAAATGACGAGACAGGAGAGAACGCATATTATGTCCTGATTGACAATAATATGTTTCTCTCCACATAAAACACGTGGGTCCGTCATGATTCTGCCTCTAGACCAGAAAACCAAGACAAGAGAAGGCAGAATCATGACACAATATGGCATAATGGAAATTGATTTCATTTCTAAATATCAGAAATTGTCTTGATAAAGCGAATTGCATTGTCTTTTATAATAAATACAATGACATCATGTTTTCACACTTATTTGACAAAATTACAGCTTAAATAAATTGCTATTATTGTATCATTTATAGTACATAAGTTGATCTATAAATGATCATATTTATTATAAATAAAAAACACAGTTCGGTCACAAGCGATACTTTCCACATCACGTCTCATAACACGTTTTTTAAGCTCGCGATTATACAGTTCAAAGTGTACCGTAAAAGTTAGTCACATGAATAAACGTTATTATATAGTTAAGATACTTAAAGAACGCAAGTCTGGGAAAAGGATCAAACTAAGTGTTCATAATCCTAAAACCCATTTGTATAGTTTAGATACACACAGATAAAAAATATCAGAGAAATTCCAGTGACTTCAACCGAATTAAATATGCTCTTGTCATATATACCGATATACTGTAATGCATTTTTAAACATTTAAATGTGTGTTGTGTTGTACAGCGAGACAGCCACAGCTCTGAAACGGTCCGCTGATGAAATAAAGGAAACTCTAGAGGATACTGTACGAGCACAGTTGGCGGCCAATGTGACAATGAAGGAAGTTGAGAGCGATATGAACGTCACAAGACATCAAATCAATGCTGTGAGTGTGTATGTGATGCATATGAGTTTGATTTTGCATCACGCGGGTACAGTATTTTGGCTCAGATGAACATAGCTAGATCATTTCACATGGCACTTTTTCAAAGCGTAAAAGAAAATTGATAAAACATCACAATCTTTTCATTCCTAAATTGACAAGGGGTGCAAACGTCTACAACCTTTTCTATGGGTTTATCATTTTTCTACAGTCTACAGTCGTGGCTTTTAACTACCGTCAATCTTTTAGGATCATTTAAGTTAAGTGTAGGCATATAAACAGTTAGTAACCTAGGGCCGGATTCACGAAAATGTTATATAAGAACTTTCGTAAGATCAATTATAGGAAGTTCGTAAGAATGTGTGTATGAGCAAACTCAAACAGTTCTTAACATTCTCGAATATCTTCATTTTTGTCGTAAGATTAAAATAATATGATTTAACTCGCTTGCTTGTGGGGTAACTGTATATGTTTATTTATACAATAAACTAAATGTGTGTAACAAGCACGTCGCATTCTTATGTAGCCTATATACAGTATATTAGCATGCGATGTGTTAAAAGGCATTTACGATCGCATGTTACCTAATATGTTAGCAAGCGTTAAAAAATATACTTATTATAACACTTTTGTATGTTACTACGGCATAAGACTTGTGACTCTCTCCGATTCGAGTATTATGTCCCAGAATAATGTAAAAAGCACTATAATAAAGAAAACTAAAGTAAGGGAGGTAGACCTTATTATTATATCAAAATAAATATTCCTTAATGGCAAGTAAACGTCAAAAATACACGTCACATGTGAAACGACCAAATACACGTATTTAACAATTCACCTTTTGAGATTTTAAGATTTGTTTCGAGAATTTGGATTCTTGAGATCAACCTTGAGAAAAGTGTAAGAATGTTTTTTTTGGAAAACATAACATTCCTAACTTTTTTCTTAAAGTGACTGTATCTCGGAAAGTCTCTGTATATCTCATGTTAATCTTGAGTACTTACTGAATACTAATACACCTTTCAAATATCCGCAGAGTCACTTAGTTTGCTCACATTTATAAAAGACGGATACGGCTGTACGATTATTTCTGAAAGGGGCTTCTGAACTAAAGCATGTTCCTAGTGGTCGATTAAGTCCCTGCCCTTTGAATACTCCTCCCGTCGCTAATACCGATCGGATGGTTTAGCGAGTTCCTCGCCGGCCTTGGCTGAGGCCCCGGAAGACGATCGATCTTGACTATCTAGAGGAAGCAAACTCACGTACCGCGTGCGGTTCATGTCCGGCTTCGTTTAGCTCTGGGACCGCCGATCCATCTATCAGTTTCAAACGATCTCCAAAACTGCCGTTATATCCACCGTTTATATAACATTCATCAAATACAGCGAACAAACAACACGGCTGAACTTCGCTAACATAGCGCTCTTGCTCTCTCTCCTGCAAACAAGTGAAAGTGACTTGTGCACTCATTCTCCCGCTCTCCGTGGTTGATGCGTGGGCGTGCCGAGTGCTTTTCCGGGAGAATTGTCCAATAAGGGACTAAGAAAAGTTGTTACGTAACGATTATTCACGTTCGAAAAAAACTTTGCGAAACCTGTACGAATGTGGGGGAGTGTATGGAGCACAGAAATGCTACGTAATACATCCAACTAGTTGTTTGACAAGTGGACCATGTTAAGCACGAGATGACAGCACGTTTAACATTGTAAATAAGTCAGAATGCATGACCCCCCCGTTGCATCACCGCTTTAAATTCGAATTTAAGAGAAAACGTGGCAGAATGTTTTGTGAATCCGGCCTCTGATGTATAGCACATGCAGTTTGAGGTATTCATACCTGTCTGTGTACATACTGTGAAGACTATTTCTGATTATTACATGAACATTCAAAAAACAGATCAATGCCAAAACAGCACAACATTTCTGTGAAAGACATAAATGTGTTGGTCACATTGTTCCTCAAGTGAATATTTCTTGTTCGTTTAAGCAAAAATTTGGAATAATAATACCTTCATGCTTTCTTCAATGCAGTTTCAGTATGTTAGTAACCGGCTTGCGTTTCTGTGATATCTAAGCTTGACCTGTGCGTTTGCAGGTACAATCTAAAACTGAAACGACGGAGTTCAAATTGAGCGCCAGCACACAGAGATTCTTGGATCTTGAAAGAGGAGTGGATGAACTTCGAAAGAAAACACAAGAGACGTCCAACAAAGCCGAGGACATTCAGACACAGGCTGAACACATCAACGAAGACGTTGAGAGAACTGAACGGGTACTAAAGTCTAAATCTTCCTTTTAAAGGAATGGTTCACCCAGACTAATCATGTGAATTTCCCTTTTGTGGAAGAATGGATTTGGTATCGCTATATCTGAAAATAAGCCTGTATATTTGTTTTGCAGGACTTTGACTCACTTGTGGAACCCCAGTATGCACGGGTGAGTGGTGTGCTCAAGCAGAACGGTGAGGGTATATTTGGTGAACGTCTGAGGGCTGAGAAACTCAGACAGGAGGCACAAGATTTACTAGAAGATGCCACCAACAAACTCCAGAGACTAAGAGGTAAATGCGGCACACACATACAATTCTTTTATTCATGAAGTGTCTTCAATAACGACGGATTTGCTTTCACGTGTTTCTGTGACTCGCTGTGATCTAGAGCTGGAGAGATCTTTCGAAGTAAACCAGCAAACCCTTGCGATAAAAGCAGAGGAATTTGACAGACTGGAGGATGAAGCCAGAAATGTTCTTCGGGAGCTCAATCAGAAGGTCGCCATCTTTAGCATCTGTGCCTAAGAATCACTAAAAAAGACAGAGGCTTTGTCTTGATCAGCTCCCTTGTTCAGTAGTCAGGGCACAGACCAGGGAGTCAGACATTTTAAGGGCCGTGTCATTCGTTCCACAAACTTCCCACAATGCGCCGTGGCGCATGGTCCGACATCTAAGTTCCACAAGAGCGATTCGAAAGGAAAACTTTTCTGGTTTTTCTAATCACTCTCGCGGTACTTTGATGTCACCCTCCTGTCTTATCCGTTCCCTAAAATTTCCGTGACTGGATTTTAAAGTACGAAAATGTACCCACAATTCTTGGAGTAGTGGTGCCGCCCCTGGCATAGAAACACAATCATGAAGCGGACATATCAGATATTTGATTCCAAAACAAAGGTTTATTTTTATACCAAACCGTAAACAGTTTTGTGTGCCGTTATGCGGTTCAAAGTCAAATAAATCCAGGTTATATACACATATCATACAATTCCTTGCGCAGGGCTACTCGATATAACTGACTTTGCTTAGGGTCCCCAAAATCATAAACACGCCCCCGGGAACAAGAGGGCTGATCGAGACACAGGACTAGGAAATGTTGTATTATCATTGTTCAGCTGCGCATCCTGTGGTCAACGTTTAAAATAAGCTACACTAAACGGCCCACGTGCCATTTATTTACTGCATATTTTACTGTTTGTATTTTTGAATGAATGCATGAAAAATGTTCTGTATCACAATGATATCATTAAAGTTGACGAAGACACCCGTTATTACGATTAATGATAACTATTAAAGGCCAATTTCATCAACATCGCCACGAGAGTTTGAATCGAAGGATTTCAACATACTTGTGGCTCAGAGCAGATGTAAATATTTGGTGGTTCAAATATATTTACCCACGTAATACCTCTCTTCGTTTTTAATGGATTCTTTGATTTCTGTAATCATGTACTCTTTTCAGGACACTCAATGTTACTCATAAAGGTGTCCCATTGGGTGACAACTATAATAAAGCCTTGGACTTGGATTTTTCCTTGATCTTTTTAGAGATTTGGACTTACCTGGTCGTTGTTCAGGTCCAACCCTGCTTCTATTCCAGCATCTCAGGTCATAAACATGAAACACCCTGGAGAGATAGGGTTAGATACGTTTAAAAGAAAAAATGCTGTATATACATTTAGAGAAACACAGTTATATGGAGCTTTCCCACGAAAGACCGAAAGCACAGTTGTGAAATGTTCGAAAAAACAATGAACAACTAAAGAAAAATCAGGCAATTTATTTCTCAGTTCAGAGAATGTCAGACAGTTTCCTATGAGAAAACAATGGAGCGTGTCTATCAAAAAAACATCCTGTTGTTAGATCATAACATTCTGACAGTATTCACAGAAAATCGCCGAGATAATAACAGTCTTTCTGTCGATCAAACATGGGCATAAAAGGCATTTTAAAAGAATTTCTAAACAAACCAGTAGTTCAAGGACATGTGTGAATTCAGATTTTGTGTCTTATGCATTTTTCAGTCAAACCACAGGCAGGCAAACACTCAAAACTGACAGTGGTAATACAAGTGTGAGACTTTGCATTGTGGGAGTCACTGAAGCATAGATTAAACCAAGCATTCAACAATTTATACAAATCTAACAGAACACATCCCAAATAGTGTCGCAACTACTTAAACATGAAACAGGAGCGTAGGTCTTTGTTTCAATGAAGGCATTTCTATAAAACAAACGAAAATCATTGTTTCTGTCTATTATGACAACTACAGAAAATGTCAACCACATTTAAAACATTTCACAAATTTGGGCCTTGCGTTTAAAGTGCCGGTAAAAAAAACTTCAGGCCTAACAGTACAAAAAAATGCTTTATGTTAGTAAACAGAAGAATCTCACAGTCGTGTATCGATCCCAAAATGAAAAGGACGAAACGGCATATATTAATCGTCATTATTACACGGCTCGTTCGAATGCGTGGTTCTGATTGGTTGACAGGTTCCTTATTCCCAGAACGCAACATCTCAAAACCAAACGCACGGTAACCGGATGCAGCAAATCATTTTGACAGTTGTTTTTGACAAATTCAACAACTTTTGATAAAATACATGACGTTATATTTACAAATGACTACACCAAATTGCCTATTCGTGACATTTGAATGTCGTTTCTTATAAGTAAACGGAAGGCAAAATATTTCAAATTCACATTTCGTGTCCAGTTTTTTTCTCATGTGGAATAGGCCGTGTAATAAGCGAGATAATGTACAAGTAACAGTCTCTGTTATCGCAAAATAAGCCCCTTGAGTGACTTTATCGCAATTACTACACCGTTAACGTACACATTAAGTGAGGAATAATGGACTCCTGGCCGTTCAATTATTAGAAAGTTAACATACACCCTGAGGTGGTAATGCGGCCACGACATAAAGCGGATTTACAATGGGTTCACACCAAACGTGGCGAGTAAATGACATACATAGTCAATGTACAGACGCGAACTGGCTGTGCGAATGATGCGAATCGTTGGCCGTTTAATCGGCGAACGTGCGTCAATATATCCTTCCGCGCAGATTGAAGATATTTGTCATTTCGTGTCACTCACGTGAAAACATAAAGAGCGTGGAACGCGATTGTTCGCTTTTGGTGTGAACCCAGCATTACACCTCGGATGTGCATTAACTTTCTAATAATCCAATGGACCGTTGTTCAAATGTTTAATTTCAATGTTTGTCATCGTCTTTTAAATGCTGTTGATGGTAGAACTACTTTCTTGTGCATCTCATTTCTCGGAAGCTTGAGCCACATAGTGTGTGCAGGTAAGAGAGAGAGAGGGGCAGTAATGGGACAGAAAGGCCAGCGCCTGGTAAAGCGAGCGGACTCGGAGGTAGTAAAAAAAACATCACGCAAAACTTGGAAAGGATTGGTCTATAAAAATATATTTGTTATCGGTTATAAGCAGCAGGAAGAGGAAAGCGAACCAGTAGGCTATTCGTGTTTATAATTCATTTGGTTTTTCTATATAGTGCTTTTATTTATTCGATTTCAGTATTTGCACTTCTATATTGTTTTTGAAATGCTTTGTTTATTGAACCAAAACGTGTCAGTAATGCTGTGTGAGGTGACGGCCTGTAGGCTACGCTATAACCTTTCTGTTCTTTAAACTTGCCGAAGTGGTACGGAACTGTAATGCATACCCATAGACGTTTTTCAACCAATCAGATTGAAGCATTCAACGGGCCGTGGTATAACTAGACATAATAATGAATAATGAAGGGGTGCAGTTCAATTGTTATGAATATAAAGTAGCCTAGCAAAAAAGTTAAAATAAATAAAAACAACACTTTGTTCCTTACAAATTTTGCATTCGATTATGGGATAAAATATGAACGAGATTCAACTAAACAAATATTACCTACTCTGAAATCCAAAAATAAACCTGTCAAAAAGTGAATCTTTGCTTTTAAGACAGGAGACAAATGGAAACGTGTTTATCTTAAACAATACAGTCACAAAGATGGACCCGTTTCTGCTACAGTACATCAAGAACAGTCTCTCACACATTCCTAAAGCCATTGTCCTGGGACGGTCACATTGTGAGGGAACGTTTTAACATCGCCGCACGTTTCACATCCCTCATCTGGGCACCAGCATTCGCTCTACGGCAGACGTCAAATGCTCCCAGTTACTCCATCCGAACGCCAGTAGACACACACATACGAAAGTCCCGAACACGTGCAGACGACTCCGCATCAGTGGTGCAGAAAATTTTGCGGCTGTGGAGACGCACACCAAGATGACGGTGACAATGGCCAACATTATGTTGATGCATTTTCCCAGCAACACTTTGGCGTCCGTGCCTTCCAACTGCAAGGCCTGCTGCTGCTGCTGCTGTAGCTCTAACTTGCCCATTCGCGTCTGACAGGCCTCCAGTGCTTCCTGCAGACAGACGTCATGAAGGAATATTATAGAGGTTTGCACTGGATATAAGAAGGACGTTTTATAAAACCTCAGCACACACAAAGAACGTGGTATAGCATGCATCAGAAGCACAAACGTCAGGGGTTCAATTCAAGGGAAAACATTGTTAAAAAAAATGACCCGGACCATCGTAGTGAAAGTTGGGGGGGAAGAGCAAAATGTTAAAACGAGGGTTCGCCATCCCTTGCGTATATGTACCTGTATATCTCGTGCTCTGTCATAAACCTGATAGGCCATCTTCTCCTCTATGCTGGCCAGCTCCTGTTTGAGGTTAGCCGTTTCATTCTGATGGAGCTCTGTGAGATCATTCAGCTGGTCCTCCAACTGTTCACACCTTACACGGGAAACATTCAGCGTTAGTGTATCACAGAGAGATTATAGAGAGCAAATGTGTCTCCCAAGACCACCGTGATGTGTTTGGGATGTTAGTGTCGTCACGCATCACAACTGATAATGAGATATCAACTGAAAGAGATCCGAGCGCTACAATACCCATCATGAGCGGATTTTCAAAAAATGCAAATGATAACAAAACTGTATATTAACCTGTACCGCTCCTCCTGTAGTGTTTGTGTTATGCTCTCAAAGTCACATTTAATCTGGGTCTTCAAGGACTCGATGTCTTCTGCAAACAGATTTTGAGCCTCCCTCAACTCCCTGATCTCCTCCCAGGCCTCCGTCAGGCGACTGTTGTCCTCTTGGCCCCCTTGCTTCCCAAACCCGAGGTTCTGTCCCGTCACTCCCAATCCAGACACGTGACCATTACTCTCTACAGATAATGAAGTCTCCGTGGAGCATTCATCATCGCTGGGGTATTTGTGTTTGGAGGATAGCGTGGCACTGCCGCTCAGAACTCGGCCTCCTCCTTCCGCCTGCAGACCCCCACCGGCCTCCATGGAGCTCTTGAGATGGGCGATGTTATCTGCGCTGCCGAACTTGTTACGAATGAGGTTGGCTATCTCGCGGGACTTGCTAAAGAAGAACGGTGGTGACAGCGAGACTCCCGGGCCGATGGTTTTGACCTTGTCCAAATGCGGGTGCCGCCCGCTCCCCGTCACCAGGGTTTCCTTGAGGTTGTCTTTGGGAAACTCGTGGTAGGCTTTGGAGGGCGGGGGCGTGTGTTTGATCCCGTTCGAGATGTCGCACTCCTTCATCTTGCGCTGATACTGCTCGAGCTTCTTTTGTAGTTGAACGATGTTGTGCGCCGTTTTCTGGTTCTTTTTCTCGAACACTTGTTTGATGCGGCCGCTCTGCTGCTTGTCGGCGCTGCCGATGAGCTTGAGGTACTCGGCCACGTTTTCATCCTGTAGATTTTGCTCGATCCGCAGCTGCTCCTTGATCTTCAGTATTTTCTGTTGCAAGCTGTCCAGTGCAGGACGCGATCGTGAGACGTCTCGTCCCGCCAGGTCTGTTGTGTCCAGGTCTAAACAGTTCTCTGAGCCACCTCTACGCATGGCCGTCGGCACGCTGAGGGTGTTCCCGTCGCCAACCCTCTCCGCCTGAAAATAAATGAAATATATACAATTAATAACCAAATACAGATAACTGAACACCCCATTTTTTAAGAAGTAGAGACAAAAAATGCATAGTTTTCGTAGGAATAGCAACTATATGTAAGATTAATGCATTTCCAAGGTTGTTTTAAATGCACCAAGTCTGTAACCCTGTTACCCATCATTGCATAGTTTGTAAATATCATTATAATAATTTTATATAAGAAACTGTCCCTTTTCAAAGTGTTATACGGTAAATTAATATTAGTGCATAAACACAGTAAATATACATGTTTGTTTGTTGTTTATTTATTTAAAGTTTTGTTGAATGTTCGCCGGTTCCCGCCTCCTCCTTTCCCTACATCTACGAACTGTGTTACAAACTCTTAATAACAAAGCGAACTGTAGATTCTTTTCATTCTTAAAATGCATATTTAAAGAAAAAAAAACTGTGTGTAAACCAATAAAATAAATTAAAATCATTAAGCCGCGGTCAGACTTGACTTTGAGCATGCGAAGATCGTTCGGGGTTCGGTACGAATATGGGCGGGACGATTCCTCAATTTCTCGCAAGTCTCAAACTTGTACTTTGCTATGCAGCGAAATGCAAAATATCGTTGGACGTGCTTGCGTTTCCGGTCCTTCGCATGCGTATGAATGGAAGTCAACGGAGGGAAAAGTCAAGTGTGACCGCGGCATTATGCGTCCGGGATGCTCATGTGTGAAGCAGTGGCATTAAGCGCATTATTCTGCGTCCGCAATGCTCTCGACTGTAAATAATGTAGAAGAAAAAGTGGCTTCTATGAAACTTTCAAATGTCAGACATTTGCGTTGAAATCAAGTTCGTCTGTTACTACGGCAACCTGCCATCAAGCAGTGACAGGTCATCAGAGATCATGGACACCGGCTTTTATGACTCAACTGGAGAGAAGATGCAGACCGCAGGGAGAGAGCACACAGCCGACTGATTCACATCGGTCATGAATCTGAACCAATACATATAATCGTTTGTTTATTATGTTAAAGGAATTGTGCGTTTGCCTGATATGACAAAGTGAACCATTCATTTTCAAAAGCGCTACTTTGTATTTTATTTCATATTTACTTCAAACTAAGGCCGTCCGATTAATCGCAACATTATACAGTTTAGGTTTGTGTACTGTGAGTTTGCATATTCTATGTGTATCTACACACTCACGCAGTATATATTAATAAACATTTATATATAAATGTCAATATTTCCTACATTTGTATACATGTGTGTGTACGTGTATAAGGGGTGTGACGAGACGGTATTGTTTCTCGCGCGACCCCCAATACAATCACTACCCTAATGTGTTTGTAAATACAAAAATAATATGCACGAATCACAGACGTGTATTATGACAACACAAACTTTTATTTTGGATGCGTCTTTTGACCCCCTACTTAGCCAAGCGTAAACACCCGACTATCATTAAACTGCAAATGGGTGGGTACTGTCCGAAACAAACTTACTGTGCGCTAAGTTTTCCCGGTATATATACATTTTCAAGTTCATACTATTTCTACGTGGCCTGTGAATTGGGTTTAATGATTACATGACGTTCTGATGATGTGTGCTTGTCTGTCATTGAAGAACCTTTGACCCATTTGATGTCTTAAGGGTAGGAACAGTCCTGCGGAGAACTAGGTCAAGCGAATCAAACCTTTTTTGGAGAGTCTGTCGCGTCTAGCCTTTCTCACTTTCCCCTTCCTGCGTGACATCCCCACATCTGGTGTCTGACATGCATGACCGGTTATATATTTTATACATCAGTAGAACTTCTTGCACTGGCCCTAATCTGATCCTCGTATCATCTTTATAACAACTCTTGTGCAGTTGCGTAACATACATAAGCTGTGCAACTGCACTCCGGGCCTCACCATGACTGTGGTTTACATCCATTACAAGTCGAACAACACCGAGATTATAATCTAGACCAGGATTATTACTGAACAATGAGAGGCTATAGACGAAAGATTAGAGTTTGCATGTGCTCAGGGGGAGGTGACGAACATTCCTTAACACACACATTTTATATGAACCTTCTGTGTTTGTGTATGAGTTTCATTGCCGTCCATGTGCTTTAAATATCGCTGAGGGCTGCAAACAAAGCAATTTCCTTTCCCCTATATGTGCACGGCCTGCATTCAAATGAGAAGTGTGTGTGCGAGCCAGATGTGGAGAATGAGGAAATGAAAGCAGATAGAAGAAACTACTAAACAAGTGTCTGAGACAGCAGGTTTTCACATAACTACTTTAGAATAGATGCAGTTCCTCACACTTCGCGCACACACATGCTTTAACCTAAACAGGGTCGATTTAAAGATCACATCCGGACATTGTTGCCGAAATCTTACAAAAGAGTTCATCTGAACTCAAAGCTAATCCTGAAATCAAGGAATCTGTCATAATGAAAAGGGTTTTTCTGCCGGCAGTGTTCCCGTCAATAAGATTTAACAGGTTAAACTGCACACACAACTCGTGACTATGCATACTAGACAGAAATCAGTTGATCCCATCCCCATATATACACTAAAACAAAAGAATAGCATTTACATTAAGACAGAAAACTTTTCGGTTGAAAATAACAGAAGTAAATCCGTACATTTAAAAGCTGTTGAATCAATTATAAATAATGTTTAAATTGGGTAAATGTAAGTACAGAAATGTGGTAAATCTGAGTGACTCACAAATACATGTTAAAAATACAATTTCTTAATTTAATACTTATTTATTTTCATTAAATACACTTAAATATGTACATTTTAGAAAAAATTATTGTCGATTTTTCCTAAATTCATTTTTTTCCTGTTTTTATTTTTATGGATTCCGTGTTTTAGGTATTTTGCAGTGCAGGAGTAAGTGATGTGTTTGTCCGCATAACAAATTCTTCTGTAAACTATATTCAAAACCTGCAATTGTACTTTAAACCATAATGGGGAACAAATCTGTAAAAATAAGGTATTATGCACTTAACTATATTAATACACTTTCTTACCCGTTCATTTTCGTTTCTCTTTTGTATTCAGGTCTACTTTAGTACTTTCTTTAATATAGTAATGTCGTTTTTTTTATTTTACATGTAGAGAGAATTGTGCAGCATTTGAGAAATACTAAAAGGGCAGTTGTTCATTTCTAATTTGTCTCAAGTCATTTGAAAAAATCTGAATGTGACTTGTTACATCAGTACGAATTACACAATGTTGTCAACTGCTGAATCAGTCAAAGTAGTGACTGCATTAACAAGTCATTTGTCAAAAAGAAAACTGTCTCCTAATGAACACTTGTGGTCCGTTGTAGCCAGCAAATACACCATGATAGAAAGACACTATTTTGTTCATATTTTCAAAGTACCTAGTCGTTTT
Organism: Barbatula barbatula; assembly: GCF_947034865.1. Taxonomy (NCBI): domain Eukaryota; kingdom Metazoa; phylum Chordata; class Actinopteri; order Cypriniformes; family Nemacheilidae; genus Barbatula; species Barbatula barbatula. The sequence continues at coordinate 25,150,731 of NC_136768.1, read as the reverse complement.
ATCCCAGGTAGCACAATCCATCTGGTTTACTTCTATTTGACGTTGGCATTAACCTGCAATACATAGTTTGCTCACGTCACGAGCACGTCCGAACGTCGGTAATACGTCACGGAGACGTCCGAACGTCTGCAATACGTCACGGGGACGTCCGAACGTAGGCAATACGTCACGGGGACGTCCGAACGTCAGCAATACGTCACGGGGACGTCCGAACGTCGGCAATACGTCACGGGGACGTCCGAACGTCGGCAATACGTCACGGGGACGTCCGAACGTCGGCAATACGTCACGGACACGTCCGAACGTCGGCAATACGTCACGGGGACGTCCGAACGTCGGCAATACGTCACGGGGACGTCCGAACGTCGGCAATACGTCACGGGGACGTCAGAACGTCGGCAATACGTCACGGGGACGTCCGAACGTCGGCAATACGTCACGGGGACGTCCGAACGTCAGCAATATGTCACGGAAACGTCCGAACGCCAGCAATACGTCTGCTAAAGATCTGGAAAGATCTGCAGCATAATCTGCTAAACATCTTAGAAAGAGCTGTTGTTCATCCATTCTAAATCATAAACTCTTCTAGATGTCTATATGATGACTGACAGCAGATGTCTCCGAGATGTATTGCTGATGAAAAAACTATGAATTGTAGATATCTTGCAGATGTAATGTGCGCTATCAGGGATGTCATCACAGACTGCAACCTCAAAATTTGGCACCATTTATTTAGTAATACAGAAAACATACAGTACAGTACAACTGCGGTGAACTGCATCATGCGAAATTCTTGAACGTACTCGGTCGCTTTGGATAGAAGGGCTCACCAAACAAATAAGCATAAAATTAATAAACATGACATAACTAGGGTTGGGAACCGAAATATATCCGGTATGTAACTGGACCGAATCAAAACGCAGATTTCGGGCCACTTAAATGCTGAGGAAGACCTTGTTTGAGACGTTTGCCCTCACATGAACGAAAGTCGGAATACTCTGATATTACAACACCTCTTATATGATGGAATGATCCGAATTTGATATCTTTAGTACATTTTCATAACTTGCCTACATTATAACTATAGTGGTGAGCATTCAGATGAACTGTAATTAATAAATAAATGAAGTCAATCTAAGAAATATTAGGTATAGAATTATGGGAGATTGTTATCTTGAAATATATCGTCAACGTGAAATAAAATGACTCATTCCGTGAAATACATTTTCAAAAAAAAGCCTCGTCTTAGAGGTAAGAGAATAAAGCAACACCAAACCTGCACGGACAAACAACTTAAATCCTAATTATACTTAAGGGCCAAAATCTTATTATATATGCTTCTGCTTGTATTAAAGTATTACAAAGTGTCAAACACAAATAGTTTCCAAATGAATTGTTTGACTGTATGGCTGACCTCATACCTTAGCTTATCCTGTCTTAAGCAGCGCTTCTGGAATGTGCCGCAGGAAACTGTTATGCTAGAGGAGACTACAAAAAAACAATGCTGTTCTTTTGATCACCACTTTCTAGTAAGGAAGTAAACAACCGTCTCATTTTTATATGCAGTAAAGCTCAAGTACACTTATTTAAAATGGTATTTGATTTTCTCACCCTCAGATTTTTCCCACCCTGTATAAATGTCTTTGTTCTGCTGAACAAAGATATTTGAAAGAATGTCAGTTCTGCCAACAGATCTCATCCCCATTTACTACCATAGGGAAAATGAATACCACGAGAGTCGATGGTGGATGAGATCTGTTCTTCCAAATATCTTCCTTTTGTGTCCAGCAGAACAACGAAGGATAAACAGGAATTGGAACAATCTATACGATGACAGAATTTTAATTTATGGGTGAACTATCCCTTTAAAACTTATATTAAAGCCTCCAGTATTCTTATTGGCAAAACGCTTTGTCTGGGAAAGATGTAAAAAAAAGCGAATTCAGAGTTTAGTGTCAAAACGGTATAGTCGGCAAAACCACAGAACTATTTAAGTCAGGAAAAAGTTAAGACGTTAACGTTTTTTTAACAATGGAAGCAAGGAACAGTGCTAGGGCCGATAACCTTTGACCATATCTCACCCTTACGGTTAGTTTATACAACAGCAACCATAGCGTCATCAATTTCTGGCATTTTCTTCTTAGTTCCTCTGTGACTCGGTATTAAGTATCGTTTTCATGAATCCAACAATTTAAGAACAAGTCTCCTCCGGTCATTTTGGACACAGGGTTTTCAGTTCTGTCATGTACAAAATGTTTTAGTAGTACATCAAGCTAAACTCAACCTCAACCACAACCAGTTACAATGAAACCGTTTGACTTTATACAAAAATAAAAGCCGTTTATCACAATCGTGCTTGGCTACATACATGACGTGAAATGTTAAAGCTACAAATCGAATGCAGTCTGAAGGCCTCTCGTCTACGTTATCGTAAACTTTCACAGTGTGGCTTGTTAATCTCATTCAAATCAGGCACCAATACCACAGACAAACTAGAGAACTGCATCCTCATTTGAAAGAGATCCTTTTACCAGCTTCAAACTATGTATACAGTCACAAAGTAAAAAAAGAGGCACGTGACAAACTGGATGAGCTGTAAATATACCCCACCAAGTCATTCTTCCTGTACACAAATCCACGTCCTGAGAAATACGTTATCACGCTGTTGTTACTTCTAACACATAAACCGTATCTGCAGATACAAGACTTGGGTGTGTCCAGCTGTTAGGTCATGCATAAACTTGCCCGTCTTGCAAGTCACGTGACTAAGTTCGGAGAAACACAGCAGGGAGAGGCATATAATGTAGATGTTGTGTGGGAATGACAAAAGCCATTGTTGAGGTTTAATCACACCCAACAATCTCTGAAACGCGCGTTCGAATGCATAATACTGACCAATGACCGTATCAGTATACGTACAGACATCAGAGATGCTGGTGATGAAAACAGATGGACTTCCTGTACTTTATATGAAGAACTGACACCTGTCTATACATGCACAGCATGCAACGAAGCAGTTGTTACATGCCGTGCAAATTTTTGTTATTACGTCACGTGGAATTAACGGACTGTTATGAGTTAACACGTGTGGTATGCAATCAGTTACAACATAGACATTTAGACTTAAAGGTACGGTTCACCCATTCATGAAAATTCTGTCTTCATTTGTTCGACCTCATGTTGTTCCAAATCTGTATAATGTCTTTGTTCTGATGAACACTGAGAAAGATATTTGGAAGAATGCTTGGAACCAAGCACTTCTTTGCCCCCATTGACTACCATGGTAGGAAAATTTGCTTTTTTAATTTGTCTTTGCTCTGTTACACGAAAATACGAAATTTTGAAGAATGTAGGAAAGGAAAAGTTCATGGGCACTTTTGACACAATCTTAATTTTCCTACTATGGCAGTCAACGGAGGCCAAGATCTGTTCGGTTCCAAGAATTCCTCCAAATATCTTTCTCTTATTGTTCTTTTAAGCTGCCAGTCTATACTTTTTAATGCAGTTGATAGCAGATTTGGTTCTGCTTATTTAAAAAGAGGAAGAGAAGCTTTGTTTGATTGATGCCAAGATGACTTTCTTAACTCTGAAACTTGAATGGATCCGAAATGATCCAGTGGTGTCTCAAGTAATAGACGTATTACGTTCCCTGAACTTCTTCGTGGTTAGTTTCGCTTTAACCGTCTCAAATATCACATGGTTCATCCTCGGGCTCACTAAAATCTGGCACGTCATTGTGTTTGTATATTTGTCAATAACAAGAGCCGAAATCCGCGGAATTCCATGGAGTTTTCCGGGTAGATCTGCGGGCGCATATTCCACGCCTCCTTATCAGGCTCTTGTTCGCTGAGTGTGGCTCTTGCTACGAATTAAGCGCTCTTACGAGGAAAGACCGCAACCTCTTGTGTCTGTAGCTAGAGAACCTCATGTGGTTGGGAAGTGAGGTTTACCTTCACATCTCTCTCTCTCTCTCTCTCTCTCTCTCTCTCGAAAAACGAGTAAACTTGCATGGTCACAATCTCTGCAAAAACATCACTCGATAATGTATATTTTAAGCCGCAAATGAGACCGTTTTAGTCGCAGTCTGGAGCCCTGCATTTGTATTCCAGAACACATAAGATCTGCTCTGTTTCAAACCAAACTCATCCACAAGCTTTCTGTTGTTGAATATTCTGGGGCACAGTCAGTTCCACAATCTCATTTATCACGAAATAACTATAAGTTATGTTCGCACAGGACATAATGTCACCACAGGGACCGAAACGCTAATAATTCATAGCGAGGTAGAGATTAAACGTGTCCTACTCTCCAAGTGCACAACATGTAGACACCAAAAATGTTGAGCGCATCAAGAGTACACAGGTTATCCTCAACAACAGAAATACTGTTAAAGAGAACAAGACTGTGCAAGAAACTGTCAAACTATTTGCGCTACAAACCGGTATGTTTAGAATTATAAAAATAAATATAAAATTATACGGAATATTATTCCAATAACTACAAGGAGCACAACAAACCTTTTTTACAGCTGTGGATGACACCAGAAGCCAGAAAATGTATTGGAAAAAAACGTGAGGTGTATATGGGGTTTTGGGTGGTTTCCAAGTCCTCCAAAGCCCAACATCATGTCTTAAAGGAATAGTTCGCCTTCCAAATGAAAATTCTGTCATCATTTACTCAACCGGTTGTCTTTTTAAAACTAAAATCTAACTTCCTTTCGCAGAACACAAAAGAAAATATTTTGAAAAATGTCGGTACCCAAAAAACCACTGGTATGGACACAAAACCAACGCAAGTCAATGGGGACCAGCAGTTTTCTGTTACCAACATTTTTCTAAATATTTTCTTTTGTGTTCTGCAAAAGGAAGTTAGATTTAAGTCCTTTAAGACATGATGTTGGACTTTGGAGGACTTGGAAACCACCCAAAACCCCATATACACCTCACGTTTTTTTCCAATACATTACAGAAGAAAGTCAGTCGTACGGGTTTGAAATGACAAGAGGGAGTGTAAATAATGAGAGAATTTCCATTTAAGGTGAACTACTCCTTCAATGATAATCTTATCGGTCTCCTGCCCCGAAGATTTTGTATTGCCCAAGACGAAACCGTAAATCTGGTCACTTGGAAAAGTAACAGCACACCTCTCCTTGCTAAAGAAATGTGATTTACGGCATTAAACAAAATATTTCTAGCACAAACACTGGGAGGGCAAAAGACATGCCGATGTTTGCCTTGGCAAACACAACTAACAATCATTGTTTTAAAACAACAGTATCTGCTGTATAAATGTACAGTTTATTCTCCATCGCTTCACCAATGTAGTAATCGATACAGACAGACACTACGCGTTTATAAAACATCAAGCTGTACACGAAAAGCACCGCCACAATGGCGCTTTCTCTCACGAATTAATAATGCATGAATTGCTCGACACATTAACACATTCAATTAAGCTCTCAATTTACTCAAAGTGCAAATGTGCTTGACAGCCTCTGACAGTTGATACACTCCTTCGTGTTTAAAAAGACACGCTCTCCGAGATCTTTAAAAGGGTGATGATGTGGGTGCAGGACAAGTGTGGGACACACGCCGTCCCAGTGCCGGGGTCGAGGGCGCACACACAACACACTGGAGCATTTGTTCGACTTACAACAGCCCGTCTCAAGACCCGAGCACATGTCGCAGCACGCCACCCATCACCCCGGTGTTACAAATGCATTTAGGCGTGTGTGAAACAGATACTTGGAATAGCGAATTTCATGACTCGCAACTATAAGCGTTAACTCGTATGGGGAAACACCAGCGTAACCGGTCCAACTAGAACCAATGATCGCTATTGTCCGAACGGATTGCCTTTGAAAATGCTCTGATGTGCAACACAAGCAGCTAGTAAACACTTTCACAATGGGGATTTGTAGTGAACTGGTAGATGTTTGTCTGCTGTTTATACTAGTCATAAAATCCCAGTGGATGCTAATGGGAAATGCAGAATGCAGTAAAAATAAACCTCTTTGTATATTGTTGAAACTAGTAACTTTGTATAAGCACCTATCGTACTATTGCTCTTTTATGACATATCGCCTATTGCTCCTGAACTCTTTTTAAGTCGCTTTGGATAAAAGCGTCTGCTAAATGACTAAACGTAAATACCGACAAAAGAAACAATAAACTAATATAATTATATAATTATTGATTAAGACATTACCAGACCATGTTTGGTCGGATGTTTTCAGGGTTGATTTAATTTGTAGTGTCTTATCGACTGAGTCGAACTTGATATAGTATTTACATTAACTCACTTAGCAGACCAAAGCGACTTACAAAGATTTTAAATACCGCGGTTGGTTAAGATGAATATACAAAGAACAATACTTTACACGATTTCAACGTACTTTGTATCTCATAACGCTATGCACAAATAATGCATGCATGCAAAAAAATATGCATTTGTATAATTAACCATTTACATATGTAGCTCCTTACCCAAGTATCCGTACAAAAAGGAACCCCGGTTTAAGTAACCAAAGTGTCTACATACGTAATTGTAGTTAAACCAATACATCTCAGGAAAAGAATAACAAAGTCACGATAGCGGTAACGTTACCATGAACTCCAGCACGCAAAATACGGTTTCCAGCGCCGACGTGGTAAAACCGCGATCATTTCACGAGCCGCGCGCGTTATTCGCGAACAGAAGCGTTATCGATAACCGTACGGAGCACGATTTGATGACAGCTCGAGACGTGCATCTCGAGCGCATAGGCTTAGATAGATAACATACCGCGCGGATTAAATCACACTCGGACGTTATTTACCATGTCGCCGTGTAAGAAGGAGTTCCTCTCGAGTTCGGCGCCGGGCATAGTTCACTTCAGTCCGGTCCGGTGAAAGTGGACTCGCGTGTCGTTACGGCGGTGATTCGCTACATTGCGTAGCAGTACAATGTGCCTCGCGCGCTCACTGTGTATGTTCCTCTTTGTAATCCGCACGAGACTCTAGCGTCAGCGTTCAGCCCAATAGCGTTCGGGCGCGCGCGCGAGAGAGAGAGAGAGAGAGGGGGGCGGGACTCTATCCCGTTATGGCGTGACAGTCATTTGGGGGAGGTGCTACAGGTGGCAAAAAACTGTAAAACATAATATCATTTTTTTCCTGTAACTGCTTCTGACACAATGATGGAACCTTGTTTAAAACTACAGAAATACTAATACACGATGTTTGTTCAGTTCATCACCAATGCAAACGACAAAGCAAGAGGAAGGTAAAAAGAAGATAAACGTCTGCTTTTATCCACAGCGACCGGTACGTTTGAATCTATGTGCGAGGATCGATCCCATGACCTTGCGTTGCCAGCACCACGCTCTTAACACTGAGATACAGGAAGGCGTGAGTAATTGATCTGACCTAGAAATGATGTCACAAGATAGCCCCTCGCCATAAATATCCATTATACGTAACGGCATTAATCTTTTATCAGACAAACCTTTTCAAATGAGTCCTGAATATTTAAACGTCGGCTGGTCTGAAAGAGTTGTGTGTCAAGGCCAAACGGATTTAGAGCGTGTCAAGCTTTACGAACCTCTCTATCTTTTTCACACACACACACACACACACACACACACGCACGCACACACACACACACACACACTCACACACACACCAAGCGCACACACACCCACACAAACACACACACAGTCTCACAGTGAGTGTTATGGAAGGTGGAGGTCAGAATCGCAAGGTCTGAACTCACTGAAAAGGTTTGTGTAAATTTGTTTTTACGTTATCACATTTACATTTATTGATTTGGCAGATGCTTTGATCCAAAGCGACTTACAAGTAGGAGATGCATGTAACATTTTGTCAACACGCTTGGCAGTACTGTTAGTTTACAAGGCCATGCTAATAGGAGGATTAAAGCTGAACTGTAAAAAATTGAATTTTACATGTTTTTTTCCGATTTTTTTTGTGTATTTCTTAAATGGGGTCAAAAACTTAAAATTACAGAAAGAGAGTACGAAATTTCAATTTTACAGGGAAAACTTGTTGTTTTACAGTTTATTTCTAGCTCCCCAACTGCATCCCAGCTGCCAGAAAATGTATTTTTTTACAGTTTATTTTTGAAATACTGTCAAAAACTATAAAATTACAGGACAAGGCAGTTTATATTTGAAATACGGTCAAAAACTATAGAATTACAGGACAAGACGGTTTATATTTGAAATACGGTCAAAAACTATAAAATTACAGGACAAAACGGTTTATATTTGAAATACGTCAAAAACTATAAAATTACAGGACAAAATGGTTAATATTTGAAATACGGTCAAAAACTATAAAATTACAGGACAAGACGGTTTCTTTTTGAAATATGGTCAAAAACTATAAAATTACAGGACAAAACGGTTTATATTTGAAATACGTCAAAAACTATAAAATTACAGGACAAAACGGTTTATTTTTGAAATACGGTCAAAAACTATAAAATTACAGGACAAAACGGTTTATATTTGAAATACGTCAAAAACTATAAAATTACAGGACAAAACGGTTTATATTTGAAATACGGTCAAAAACTATAAAATTACAGGACAAAACGGTTTATATTTGAAATACGTCAAAAACTATAAAATTACAGGACAAAACGGTTTATTTTTGAAATACGGTCAAAAACTATAAAATTACAGGACAAAACGGTTTATATTTGAAATACGTCAAAAACTATAAAATTACAGGACAAAACGGTTTATATTTGAAATACGGTCAAAAACTATAAAATTACAGGCAAGACGGTTTCTTTTTGAGACTGTATATTTCTGTTTTTACAGTTTTACAGTGTGGAGTAACCAGTGAAGTTTTTGTTTAGTAGACACAAGCCGAGTTGACCCATGAACAGTTATTGGTTAGTTGAAGTTGAGAAAGATGCTGCAGTTTGGGTGGAGGCTGTCAGTTCATTCCACAAAAGGGGAACCTACGTGCAGCCGCATTCTGGACTTGAACAAAACAAACTCTTTCATCATTTACTCACCCACCCTCATGATTATGTATGCCTTTCTTCTCCAGAACATAAAAAATATTTTTTAAAGAACGCTGGTAACCAATCTAGAATCAAAATTGAGTTATCGTAAGTAACTAATGAAATATTGTTGGGGTGAAATTCTGTACGCATATGCTTCTGGTGTACTAAAACATGAAATGTACTTTCTCCTCCACTTTAAGTAACACAAACATTATCAATTTCTAGATCAACACTATTCATGGTATGCTTGTTCTTGCTTGTTATAATAAAAATATAGGCTTAATGTATTAAAATGATGGCTGAGAAACAAAGGAAACATACAAAATGATTTAAAATGTATACTTTGAATGCATTGTACATCGACTTGGATAAAGTATCGACCAAGTGCAAACCGATAAACACAGAATCTATTATTTTGGGATTTTATGGCGCACTTCCACCGAAATAACCTGGAACTATTTGTCCCAGGAACGTATTCCACAGGAACATTTAAAAACCATTTTTATGAGTTTGGGGGACCAATTTATCCAAAGTCACTTCGAGTGCATTACAAGTCAAAGTTAAGGTTCACGTTCCCTTGGGATCAAACCCAAGTCCGTTTCAGTCGCAACGCTCTTAGTAAAGAACATATGTAATACTAGCTGCCCTCTCCTGCTTTTCTGATCGAAGTCAATTTAGATCTGCAATACTTCAACATCTTGCTTAACTACCACCAGTTCTGGTACCTCAAATCTCCTGCGGTTTTGAAAACAAATGTAGAACATCAAATATTCACCAGCTGTAAATATACTGTTCTCGAGGGCCTACTTTATTTCAAGTGTGCGAAATAGCCCTGCCGGCAATGCCAAAGGCACATATACACATTGAGGCTGATGTTCCATTTAGCATGATGTGCATGGACAGACAGTTCAATGAGTTCTCGAGTACAGCGCACAAACATACACACTCCAAACACAAGCGTCTTACACAATCATAGCAGCACTTATTCTACCTGTGAGAGCTTGCACATACATTCAGATCAGAGAAGATCACGTCTGACTCTTGAACATTGTGTGTGTGCACAAACACATAAGGACAATGTTGGGTTATTCGGCAGCGTTGCGAGCGTTATGCTGTTAGATCCATTAAAAAGTTCAATAGAAGTTCATCGAACCCGACACGGTGAACAGCCGTGACCCCGAACCACTGATAAATCCAAGCAAGGAAGACAACAGAAATGTAATGAATGTTTTTTGAATGTTGTCCAATGTCAAAAATGGTTACGGGTTCAATATTAGATATTCCCCATGTTCTCTTGACCAACGATAGTGTAAAATAGGTGACAGAAAAACGAGAATCCCACTGCGACATTACGGTAACATCTTGACAACATATAAAAAACCTAGTTATTTTGTATTCCCCCCAAAGATTGGACTACTTTGTTTTCGAGTTTCTTCATCAATATGGAGCTGTCAAACAGCTGCGTCCCTCCACTAAAGCACTTCTGCATTTTAATATCGTGTCCTCAATCTCTCATACAGACAGATGGTAATGAATCCGTTTCAGTGACCTACAGACTGTAGCTGCCAAACAGAATTAAATGAATGAATCATCACATCTGCTCCTGCGGGAACACACAACTGCCTCCGAGTTTGCAGCCATCGATTTGATGTATGGCCTTGGGTTAACAAGCTTAAACGTATGTACTCTATGCAAAAGCGAAGCACATTTGATGAATATATTAGACATCATTTGACCGATATTTCCCTGCATACTTATAGTTATAGCACTGTTTATTTATTACTTAACATTTCCCATGACCACACATAGGGTCAGCATAGAGAATGGATGGAGGTCTGTGTGGCACATCTACATAAACACAAATTCATGTGCATGGTTTAATATTTTCTTTTTTTTCTCAAACCAAAACACACACACAAATGCACACAGCTGTCAACGGGTAGGAATGGGTGTTTTAAAGGATGTGACTTCTATTTTTAACAATTTGTGAAAAGCCATTACGACGCCTATTGGTTGTTATGTAACTGAAAAAAGCCTTAACAAAGCCTAAATATTGACCAGTGCTCTTTACTCACAAAATTCCCAGGAACATGGGTGAAGAGAGACATTGGAACAAGCTAAAATGGAAAAGGTTTTCACTAAAAAGCTATAAAAGTTAAAGGGACGAACAATACAAACACGCAAAAAAAATCCATGTAGTTCCAAATGCTTCCGTTCCAACTTTCCACGGTTAACCGTTTAACCAAAGAAATAAAAAGGCCGATCCAAACCTATGCTTTTGTCTCATTCTTCTTGTACCTGAAGCTATACAATATCAGCTCAAATCTATTTGTGCATATTTATCCATTCTGACTCCCGTATAAATGTATAGGGATGCCAAAAGTGCGTTGAAGCTTAACCCCAAACCATCTCCATCCAACTGCGGAAAAAGACCCCAAACAGGTGGCCAGTCCATTGAATGGCCAAAACAGACCAACAAATAATTCCCGTTCACAACAGGCAATTCCAACAATTCAAGCTGATGAACCGGAGTACCGAAACACAGCAGCGCAGAGACAACCAGGGACTCACCATGCTACCCATTCAGCCATTATTTGTACTACTGATGCATATTTATTTTTGGTGTATCATGTTTGAACCCTTGTTGGGTTAAGAACCATTGACATCAAACCTGACGTGAATCACGTCCTGATATGGCTGTAAATGCAAACGTGAATAAGATATGAGATCTAAGAAAGGAAGGTTTTTTATGTTTCTTTATTAGTCTCACGCAAATGTAATGATTTAAGAAGAGCTGGAATATAATGTACAACTCCTATATGGACTCTTGTCATCAATAGGCTTTTTTTATTCATCAAAACATTTGCATTTGCACAATTGAAAGATAATGAAATTGAACTTTTTGGTTAACAGCCAGTCAAACGGGATAGACGCAAGTTTGCAAGCTTGATCTTTTATCGCTCCTGTGTCCATTCATTAGTTTCTTACACATCCACTTTCCTTTGTCTTATCAGTAAACTAGCGCTGCAGACAACATAAAGGAAAGATAAATCACTAAAAGATAAAAGAAAAGTGACTTTTGGTCTTTCAGGTCAGTCATCCCTCCCGCGGGACATGACATAATGGCTCTGGGATTTAATCTTCTGAAGGGAGAGATGAAAAGGTACACGTGCACACAGAAATGCATCGGCCGTTCTTCCTTTTATCTCAGCCAATGGCTGCTATTTCTTTCATGACACACCAGAAGTGCAGGTAGACAGGATTTTACCGTCTACAGTAAAAGATCTGAAATCTGAAAATCCCCTCTGCTTTTCAAGAACCAACAGTGACCGCCAATTCGTATGAAAGTTCTGGCATTGTTTGCATGTAACCTTATGATTTATTTTCGCAGAGAATCCAACCAAACTTTATTGGTCTAAATGCTGACCGCTGGTTTCCGAGGCATCTATTGATTCCATGGTGGGCCTGTATGAATTCAAATGTGCGTTTATTGAGATTTTAGGTTCGGAAATGGACTGTATCGTACTGTTGAACTAAAATACAATTGACAGTCTCTCAAGGGAATTTGTCTTGATGTCACATTATTAATGATAAAAAAATCATCTTCCTGTCATCCACAAGTAAATTATTAATGAATACAGTCTGTGTGTATAAAATGACCAAATACTTGAGTCTAAATATAGCTCCTTTTCATCCAAGAAATTAAATCTGCCAGGTCCGTCGACTGGACAAGCACATTAGCTATTTCTTCAATGCCGACATATGTTCAATACGCCAAAAGCTGCAATAGGTAATCTTGTTGCAAATAAAAACGGTTATTGAAATAAATGTGCGGATAAAATGGTCTCCTTACAAAACCTTCATTTACAACAATAAGCTTATTATAATGAATTTTACGTGAACTCTCGGGTCAGATTTCGTGGAGAAAATCAGTTTGAAGTCATTTGACTGAAGTCAGCTAAATGATATGAAGTAATTGGAGATGTATGTTTCAAAGAGAGGCGATAGAGAAGCTTTTGTTGAATTTTGTGATTCATAATCTGTACAGGAAGGGCCCACCCACTGCATGTTGTCCTAAAACAATCCCCTCACAGTATGAGTCTCTTTCACCAAAGCTTATGCACACGATAGTCAAAGTAAAACAACCTGCGTATAAATACCAATGTCATCTGTAGTTTCTTTCACAGTAAAGACATCTTTTTTAAAAATCTAACTTAGACAAACTAACTGTTTACTATATTGACGTAACATTCTGGGTTCGAAGCGACTCTGGAGCATTTTAACTTCTTTACGATGTTCAATATGCTGGCTTCTCATGTTTGACATGGTCAACAAAAAATGTGTCGGACGTAGTATTTCCGTGCCCCATACACTCCCCTAGCTTTCGGAAGTTTTTATCCGACCGTGAAATTCCGTTACCAACTTTTCTTAGTCCCTTATAGGACAATTCTCCTGGAAAAGCACGCCAACACGTCAACCAGCAAGAGCGAGAAAAAGACCACGCCCATCAATTTCCCTGCATCCACAAAGTTCTGCTGTGTTTGTCTGTTCACTGCATTTGGGTGATGAATGTTATGTAAATGTTGGATGTAACGCTGGATTTGCAGACGGTTTGAAACGGATGAATGGCCCCAGCACTAAAAGACGGCGGTCATGAACCCCACGCCGTTGTCTGTGCTTCGTTGGCAACTGGTGCGTACGTGCATAAGGTAAACAACACAAACGAATAGCGAATCGAAAGTTATGCAGGGATAATGCGATGATGTGTTGTGTGCTCGTGCATAAGCTCCGCCCCCTGCACGCGTATCAGGAGATCAACTATTTTCGGAAATAATCTTTTATCTGATATGATCAGACTAAAGACTCTTCGAAGATACGAACTATGCAGTACTACTCTATAGGTACTCAAGATTAATATGAGATAGATTGGCAGAAACTGCGTGTTACATCCACTTTAAGTCTGTTTACAGTAAGGCATTTGACATATACGTCTATGGGACAAAACATTTCTAATGGTTTTTATTTTTGTTGTATACATAATTCCGTATAGGCTGTAAAGAAATCATTAAAAATATATATTTGCAATATAACGTTTTTTGACCATAGTTTCAAAACTTAACTTTAAATAAAAACCAGGGCCCACAAATAAACCATAGAATAACAGTTTTCCCTGTAAAATTCTGCGTTTTCCCAGTTTTCATCTATTTTTTGTCATTTACGTTGTTTTAAATTGATCATGTTTTTAAAATGACATGAAATATATGTACAATTCCATATAATTACAGTTTCTGGACAATTTTGGGGAAATTATTACAGTCTGTCTGTATGTATGTGTTTTCTGAGCTGTCAAATGATCCAAATAGCACTTGCTTTAGTGGATATTTGTAGGATCTTTGCGTGTGCTCATGCAAACATTACCAAATTTACCGGATCTACATGATCATTAATTCAAATACACACAAGTTTAGTAAATCAATAACACACCTAACATAACCTCATGTCATAGTTTACAATATCTATGGACTAGTTTGAAAAGGTGTGTATCTGAATTTGGTTACCATTCCATGCTATCCAGAGAGCTTAACTTTAACTCTGAATGTTGATTTAAGTACATTATGTACAGGGGGTGGGATCGCGGGGGCTCTAAACAATTGCAATATTTAGTAAACTGCATCCATCTGGCACACGGAATCGATATAGATGTCGACAGTGTACCACTATATCAGTTGGCTTTATAAAACAATATATTTTTCTAATTTCTGAAGCGTGTGGCGTCCCTTCCCTCACAGGCAAGCGTTGTCTTCCTCTGCACATTCTATATACAGTAAGAGCAGAAAAGATGGAAATGCAAGTGCGGAGATCCGACTACTATCTGGGCCAGTGCTAAATTTACTGCATTAAGTGCCACAAAATAAGGTCATACTGTAACGGTAAAAACATGATCCGAGAATGCAATTCGCAACATATATCGTCACTTTTAGAGTTTTATATTAAACGGTAATAATTGGTTTGAATGGAAGCTATAATGGTCTCTTCTGGTAATTCTGTTGGGTTTATCGACGGGATGTTATCTGGCAGAAGAAAACCAATAAAGCATCATTAAATCTGAACGGCAACCATTCATGTTTAAACATCATTAAACCAATGCTTAAACATCATTGAACTTGGAAACGTGAACACCTGAATTGAATAATTGAACTACATTGCATTTACAAATGTGAGGGGGGGTTTGGATGTGCTTGTCACGGCATTATAACGTCTTTAAGTATTTTGGGTTTCTACAATATCTGCCTTATCAAAGACTACTATTGTAGAAAAAGGTTGCGGGAGGTTAAAAACGTTGTGACTTATAATAGACACAGCGAGAGCTGTATTCAGGAGAGGTATGAAATTTAAACCACTTGTGGTGGTGTGAAATAACACTATGCTAATGTGTGTATCTATAATTGATCGGCTCAAACCATTTTGCACTGAACAGTGTGTGTGTGTGTGTGTGTGTGTGGGCATGGCCTTGTTTTTATATCCCGGTTGGGGATCTAAACCTGAATGCACAACAACACATGGGGACTCGTGTCACCGTGGGGACCAAACTCGAGGCTTCCAGGGTCAAAAAGCTTATAAATTGTACAGAACAATATTTCTTTTTTGTGGTTTTCATGTGTTTGTGGAGTGTCTGCTGTGTGTGTGTGTAGCGGCATTGAATAACAAAACATTGCAGTCTAGCAGTTACAAACAACTCTAATCTTTTGGAAGCCATTTACACAATGATGTTTTTAACTGAAAACCTTTTCATGCAATTTATGCGATCATTATGCGATCATTATGTAAATGTAGTCATGTAGACAACTGCATTTGGGGGACTGAAAACAGAGCTTTGAAAACTGTGTTGTGGTCGTCTCTGTGTGAACTGCAAGACGCAACTTTCTGCAAACGCATGCTTTGTCATATGATAATATCTTAGTACAGGGACATGGTACTAAATGATCACAATAAGAACAAACAATAGGTTCGGATCTCTGAATTTGATTTAGGCAAATTGCATGTGTTTTGGCACATGTGTGCAAAAGATAATGTACAATTCTAAACAATGTGTAGAATAACTAAAAGCACATAGCCTGTTGATGATCGAAACCGATAAGCGAATTTTCAGTGAAACTGAACTTCTGAACATTCTTTCATCGTGTGACCCATCGCCTTCAAAATCGTCCATTCGGTTATTAAAATATTGAACATGAACTCCAATGACATGACATGAATATCTATGACCAATGACATGAACATCTATGACATGGGAAATAATCTGACAATAATCTACCAATCAATCAAGTAGATATGGAGTTTGCTAAAAGAGTTTTTGAGAATTTCTTTAGCATAGTTATAGAAAGTATACAACCATCGGCCACAACATCAGATGTCTCTGTTTGATGCCATGTATGCTTCTTGTGAGGACATTATACAGTAATCACTATGGGAGATGGCCGACAGATAAGATGAATAGATAAACAGGTCAGATAAATAGAAACAGAAATAGAGATAGAGATGAGATGGACGTAATACAGATGTGATATTAGAAAGACAGGCAGATAGAAATACAGAGATGGACAGAAATATCGTTTCATACCCTGTAGAAAATCTTACCTTCCGAGATGCAGAAATTGGTTGCTGATCCGTCATCTGTTAAATCTAAAAAGAGCAAATTTGAGAGACTGGTATTACTGTAAAATACAGTGGATTATTGAACAATATAAATCATGTGATGGTGATGGACTGAAAGTCACCCATTCATACAAAAATAGGTAATTGTGTGGTATTTGTAATATTCTGTAACCAAATCGAACCTTACATTTTTTAAATCATTTTCTCGCTGTCTTCACCTTAATCTGGAGGGAGTGCCATAAAATAACACGTTTTTAAAAATGGTGGTGCGAATGACGCCAATCGCTTAATTCGCGTTTGGTATGAACCCAGCATTAACACCATAAACAAACGTACGCACTTTTGTGATCCGTTTGTGTAACTTCCAGTACACATTCACAAACAACAGACTGCCGGTAGATTATATCTAATAACAATCTAAAGAAACCGAGAAGAACCGTTACTTGGCTAAACTTGTCTTTCCAATATTGTGAATTTAGACTCCAAGATACTCAACCACTAGATGATAGTAAATATAATATGTACGGTTTCTTTAAATGCGACCGAATTACGACAGCCAATCAACAAATTGTTTTGTTTACTTCATAAAATGAAAAGACAACCAAATTCAACAAATCGTTTATTTAATACAATTAGTATATAATAAAATAATATTAAATAATATTAACATTAAATATGAATAGACACCAACTGGAAGTTAACTGGGGGTCAGGCTCGCTCATCCGACAAAACGGTCTATATAATTCTTAACAACAATAAGACCTAAAGCTCTAACTAATATTTTGACTTGCGTTGTTTTGTGTACGCTAGAATAAAATCTTACTTTACAATTTAAACTTATTTTTCTTTTTATATATTACATTTATTCATTTTGTATATGAAACGTCGCTATACAATGCTAAAACGCAAATAAGAATGTCACAAAGTTGTTAAGAGTTGCATTTATCATACAAAACGTATCGATACTGTATACTGTTCCGCATTATTTTACACGAATAAACATAAGTATTGCAAAAAACATCTAATAAATGTAAATATTAGTACACGTCATTTACTTATGTGGTGGGAAACTGCTTTGTCTATTTGTATTTATCTTAATATTTTAAAACAATTGAACCATTTAACATAAAAGCACTGCCTCCCTCTGTTGGCCAATATGTGTGTTACACTAAAAATCAACTATTTTATCAGGGAGCAAACTACAGGTCACTGGAAAAACATAAGGGTTATAATAAAGCCTTTTCATGTTTTAATAAAATGTAAACACACTGCTCACAGTCACAGAAAATACTGCAGCTGGTCTGTTCAAAAACAGGAAATAAAGCAAGTTGTCCACTGAGCTCCATTGGAATGAACTTGTTAATATAATCAAAATAATCCCTTTACTCGATAACATATAATTCACTTTGAGCCGCAGAAACCATTGGGGCATCTAACAGCCATATTTTATACGATCGTATCCAGTTAAGTAGTCACATATGCTACATTTGCAGAATATAAAGATTATCTTCAAAACTTTCTTTTACCCGCTTTGTTCAATATCAAACATGAACTACGACACAGTCACACAGAGACGAAGATTGTTTTTATGTTAATTTATTTAATTATAAATTTCAGCTAGAATTTACAGAACGTCCCTGACAGGAGAATAAAGGTGGGACAGAATTACTTCTCCCCAGCGTTTGGCGGTACCCATTCATGGATCTTCTTGCGGGTGGTGGAATAAGGAACATAGCAGTTCAGCGTGCCACTGAGGTTAATCTGATGAACCTTAGCCAGGAACTTCTTAGGCTCTGGAGGGTGAGTGGTGGGCGGGTCATCGGTCATACAGTGCAGCCAACGATGCCTGAGAAAACCATTAAGTGACACCAGTTTTCATTCTTATAACCTGATAGATAAAGCCAGCATTGGGCTAATATGTAAAGAACTCCGAACAACGAGTGAACAAAGCGATCTTACATCCCTGTATTCAAAAATGTGTTGTGCTCGGTCACACTTGCAGCAAATACAAGCATGATTTATTTAAAGGCAAGATCACATGCCTATGAATTCAGTCTAAATAATGAAGTAAAGATTAAGAAGCTTAAAGTGATAGTTCACCCAATCATCTATCATTTCAAACCTGCATGACTTTCTTCCGCAGAACACAAAAGAAGATATTGTGAAGAAAGTTGGTGGCCGAACAGCACTGAACCCCTTTCACTTCTATTGTATGAACACAAAACCTAAATATCTTCTTTTTTTCGTTCTGTGAAAGAAAGACATGCAGGTTTGAAATGATAAAAGGATGCAAATGATGACAGAATGTTTTATTTTTGGGTGAACTATCACTTTAACACTAACCCAATAACAAAGTCTTACTAAACAAATTACAAAGTCTTACTAAACAAATTACAAAGTCTTACTAAACAAATTACAAGGCTAAAGTTGGAAACGATGTCAAAGTACACGCCAAACACTGGGTTTTGGTATCTGCATATTACCATTCAGCAGGAACCATGCTGCCATCAACATCCCATACTGTCCTCTTGCCGTTCATCTCTGTGGTGTAAAGGACCCATCTGTGACGCCCTGTAAGAAATCAATGAACCCGAACATAATCTGATGAAATAACAAAACAGAAAGAAGGAAAGTTGAGAACCAAACGAAGTCCTACCAAAGAAGTATCGGTTGTCCTCGAAGTATTTGTTGCCGTATTTGTCAATCCCCACCAAAGCTCCTGTCTTGATGTCATTCGCCCTAAGAAACGCAAATTATGTTTAGGTCAAAATATTGTAAACATAAATTACTTTAAAAAACAGGGAATCATTATTCAACTTTCTATCATGTACGAAACATACAAAGCCAAAGACTAAAATGAAACATCACAACATTTGTAGATTAAAAACATTGCTTTATTCAGGAGGGTCTTGGCAGACATATTACATTTGATGATATATGAGCCCAAAGACTGGCCTGCAACTCCAAGACATTAATACGAATATCGTTTAAAACCTCATACCTGCGCTAGTATAGTATTTGATATAATCTACTTTATTTGTTTAACTCACAGTCAACCTTATTTGTAATTGTGTTGAGTTAATGCAGAGTTTATAAACAAATAAACGCGTTAGCCCGTTAAAAAACACCGTTTCGCGTTCGGCTGTTCAGAGAGGTCATCGACGTGAATCAAGCGGTCTGTCAACCGCCCTTAAACTCCATCTTTGAAATAAAAACGGCCTCTCTAATGTGAGACATCTGTTGTTTTAAATCACCTGAAAAGCTGCACAAAAAGACCTTTGATTCCGCCGTGACCGGTGATCTGACCCACGGCACGACGGACGAGATTCGCGTACGCCGCCATCACAGCCGGAACCTAAACACCGGCGGACTGTCCCACACCGTCAGTGCTCCGACCGGATTCCATCACCTCTGTAAGGTTCCGCCACCACTTGTACAATCACGAGACATCCACGGAACCTTGTTGGGGATATTTTATCTTAAAAAGTGTAATTGTTTATGTACATTTTGACATAAACCCAAAAGCCTATAAGCAACGAGTGATACGTTTCTGGATGGACGTTTATCCATATGGAAAACACAGGTTTAGACTTTTTCATGCAGGGAACGAGAAAAATACACTCTTGTGTGCACCAAATGAGTTTTTTCTCCATCTGCACGAGCACAATATGCAATTTCAAGTTGATTTATAGACAATTAACCAATCATATGCATTGATTCATTCATACATGCATTGTACCAACAGAGATCATTTAGAGTAAACATACTCTATTTTGATTGAATTCCGATAATTTCTACACGTC
Source organism: Barbatula barbatula (assembly GCF_947034865.1). NCBI lineage: Eukaryota > Metazoa > Chordata > Actinopteri > Cypriniformes > Nemacheilidae > Barbatula > Barbatula barbatula. Next base: position 25,130,257 of record NC_136768.1, on the reverse strand, counting down.
TCAGACCTGTCTTCATGCAAACAAACACTGAAAAACAGACAACATTTCCCTTGATTTGACATTTATTTTTCCTATATACACAATTCATATACTTACAAAGAAAGTCAGTGCTTGCGGGGGTCAATGTTCTCTTTGGAACATGTTCTCAAGGACAATATCCTTGCGCTTTTTGCGTCTTACAGACACTTTTCTAAACATAGGTACATAATAAAATAAAAGCCAAAACCGGCAGTTGTTACCCACTTTATCAGTAACACGCAAACCCATGAGACACAATCCATACATTGACAAAATAAAAAAGCAATGTCATAAAATGATGCCCGCGTTCGTCCTTATGATTATATCATACAGACTGCTGTTTGCGCCCCGAGGGTCTGAGTGAGTAAAGGGACATGGTTCTGTTTTTCAGTCAATGACATCCTGACACCAAAAGATGTGCGGCTGTGGGCGGAGCTTCAGTCACTCGATGGTGCTGAGTGACTGGCTATTGTAGTCTGTGGACTCCATTTTCAGTATGTAGGGAATGATGCTGTCGATCTGAACGTTCCCGATGAGGCCGGTGAAAAAGAGCTCCTCGGTCACAGCTGCGCTCATCAACCGCAGGGCAGGAAGACGCACTAACAGCTTCGACAGACTATAACAAAATATGAACATATTAATTCTAACTCTAAATATTGATGCATTCGTGTGCAATACGCTATGCTATATTGTGCATGTATAGTTGTTGCAAAATGACATTGTTCGGGATGTGTATTCATATCACGACACAGTCTTGAGTGCATAACTGGTTACTGGTTAATAATATGAATGATATGCAAATAAGACGCGAGTTCTCGTTAAAATATTATTAAAAGAATCACGTGGCATCCCTCGGATAGAATCATCGTCTCAGCATCACGAAATATTTCATTCTTTGAGTGGAAAAGTGCAGTCAGAGCTCACCGATACGTGTCCTCTGGGTACATCTTGCTCACGTAGTCCTGCAGTTCCATGTAAGCCTTCTCGTGAAAGCGTTCGATTTGAATGGTGCCATCCACTCCAGAGTGATCTGCACACATGAACACACTTCACATTAACTTCATAGTTTGCTTTCATATATTTTCAATATAATCTCACACTGGTGTGTCTTACCTGGGCTGAAAAGCACCACGGCTTTGAGGTAAGCATACTCGTAGGCGTCGGGGCTCATGCGGTTCATGCTGTTACAAAACTCCTGCATGCGCCAGATGTGCTCCATGACTTGCTTAGCCCTCTCTTGAGAGAGCTTTTCTGTTAAACGCAAGCGGGTATCCACATGTCAATAAAGTGATTCTGTCCACCACCAATTCATACACTACCATGGTCAGCGTACCTTCATCCAGGCTGGTCTGTAAATGGTTGATTATGGCCGTGAGGATGGTCTCTACATTCATTATATGTGAACACTGGGCCAGACTTAAAGCAAACAATTCATTCCAGCAGGCCTTCATCAGGGTAATGCTGTTCTCCGAGCTAAACGGCAAAAAGGCAAAGACCGACGTGAGAATATGAATCATTCGCTGTTCATTATCCGAGTGTACGATCACAACAGATCTTTTAACGTACGTTAGGTCTATGAAACGTCGCTTACCCAAGTGCCTGGAAAGCAGGAATGGAGCGTGCCCAATGCATTGAGAGGAAAAGCAGTCGAGATGCTGATTCGCAGATGTAGTTCAGATTTAAGAAGTCTGGCATGGGCACTGGCATCATTAGCTAGACACAATGATACAAACACACTTGTAGTCAACAGTGCCCAAGATCTCTTCGGCTACAAACATTTGTGTTCAGAAGAATTGATCGTATCATTTAAATTCTATAGATTCGAGGGTTGAGTAAACGATGACAGCAGTTTAATCTCCAGTCATTTCTAACCTTAAAGGGCACGTGGATATCTGAAAGCAGTGGTCCTTCTAGTTCCAGCAGGGCGGTTGTTTGGTCGTCGACTTTAACTGCGACAATCCCGTCGAGGGCATCCTCCCCACAGTTCTCCTCCGGCTGAAGCACTTTTGTGAGCGTGTCTAATGCCCTAGACACAAACAATCACAAATATGTTAACAGCCACATACTGTCCCGGTCTTCGTATCAGAATCGGGTTATTTATCTGTACCGTGTGACGTCATTGTGCTCGTCTCGCTGAACGTCGGTCATGACGCTGTCATCGTTGCTCACGGTCTCCATCCCTGATAGGTCTGTACTGCTGTCCATCGCCTCACGACATTTGCTGAGGTGACCGAGAGATGTGACCACGTTGGCCAGGGTACCCAGATCACCCTGTGTGGAATCATTCTTAAACATCAGAAAAATGGAAAATTCCTCGCCAAGTCTTTCACATTGCTGAGAATTCCCACAATACATGCAGATCGTCTGTTTTCCAGCTGTGTGAGTTTCTTACCTGATCGGGTGAAGACGGGATTAAAACAGTATTGTCAAGTTTAGAAAGAGACTGCTGGATGTTCAAGAGCATGTTGGAGTCCAGTAAACTGGTGGATCTGAGATTAAAACAAAGCAGGAGAATTTGAAATGCGATTCTCAATTGAAATCCTTTATGTCTGTAAACCCCCACATACACACCCTACCTGGGGGTCTCCTTGTCGCTGACAAACGTTGGCATGGCGGCGAGAGGGCTGCAGAGGTTTTTGCGGATGTAGATCTTTTCGATGGAGGGCGCGCAGTTGGCTGGCTTCTCTCTTGACACTTCCACTGGCTTTCTCTCGCATTGAACAGCTGTTTGGGGCATTTCAGCATCGTTTGTTACATGCGTGCAAAACAAACCAGCCCCAATAGATAACAGGCACTTTATTTGTATAAAAAATATATAGATTTTATATACAAATGATCATATATGTTATAGGGAGTGCGCATTGTAAAGTGTTTATGTTTTCTATATCCTGACAATTGTCTTGACTGAATAATTGTCGTCTGGATGACCGCATGCACAGGCGGGGTATGTTATGTGATTTTTATGTGCATGTCATTCGTGCAATTGTGTTCCTATTGTAACTAAAGGACTCACAGTCTTGTTTCATGCCGAGAGCCATGCAGCGCTGCAGTCTGCAGTACTGGCATCGGTTCCGATGATGTTTGTTAATGACACACTCTCCGGACCCCCGACACGTATACACCAGATTCTTCCTGATGCTGCGCTTGAAGAAACCCTTACAGCCCTCACAGCTCACTGCGCCATAGTGTCGACCTGGACGCACAAACATGCATCTGTTATATACATTGCTTTGAATCTAAATCACATTTTCTTTATCCGTTAAAATCGGGGAAATAAGGACACTTTTGGACACGGAGATGAATTTCCAAAAGTGTACCCATCGACCTAAATTCACTTTACACTTGAATTTTTATTATATAAATATAGTAAATCATCAATATAATACAGTCAAACCAAAAATTATTCGGACATCCATTACATACCTTTCTATCAAACTATGAATTTGTTCTGAAAGTGACACAGTTTAACTCTTGAGTTCTTGTCATATTTCATTACCATTTTCTAAACTATAGCGAATAAACTGTGATCATATGTGAGAAATGTTAAAGGTGTCGGAATAAATTTAGGTTTGACTGTATAATAAATGGAATGGTTAACGTATGGTATAGTATAGTATGAAATGGATGCTGCTGATTGGTCAATACAGCATCTCAGAAGTGTAAAATTCGCCATATAGGAACTAGCAGAAACGAATAACTACTTAGTACCACCGTAAATATATCAAAACTTTATTTTTGTGATTGGAGCAAAATCGCTAACAAAGATGGCCAGAAACAACAAACATTGCTCGCTCTTTGGGAATTACCCAATCAAGTTAGGTATCTATGTAAAGCTTAGAAATTACGCTTGTTGGTTCATCTACTCTCCACAACGCCATTACAGCGGTAATCCCAAAGACAAACCTGTTTCATCTCCCCGCAACAGCGCCACCGATGTACAACTTTAAAGGCGATTTTATCAATATTTTAATTTTTCAGATTCCAGAGTTTTATTGCATGTTTATCGCATCTCGGCCAAATATCGTCCTACCCTAACAGATGATTAGATTAGATTCTACTTTATTGTCATTACACATATGCAATAAAGTTGAACAAAGCATCCACCAATGGAAAGCTTATTCAGATTTCAAATGATCTTAATTTCGAAAAATGTACGCATAAGACCGGTTTTGTTGTGCAGAGTTATGTAAAATGTTTTAGCGATGCGTCGCTATCGGCCTCCTATAGTATCGGCCGGATGATTTTGGATCAATTTAAAATGATCACATATCAGCTATAGCAAGAAAAAAGGCAAACA